>NW_027646158.1:0-600000 GCF_951394435.1 Stenella coeruleoalba | reverse complement strand
CCTAACCCTAACCCTAGCCCGAACCCTAACCCTAACCCTTCCCCGAAGCCTGACCCTCACCCGTCCCATAATCCTAACCCGTACGCTAACACTAACCCGCGCCCTCACACGCACGCTCCCCCTAAAGCGTTGCCGTACCCTCACCTGGACCCTAAACCGTCCCCATCCCCTAACCCTAACCCTAGCCCGAACCCTAACCCTAACCCTTCCCCGAAGCCTGACCCTCACCCGTCCCCTAATCCTACCCCGTACGCTAACACTAACCCGCGCCCTCACACGCACGCTCCCCGTAAAGCGTTGCCGTACCCTCACCTGGACCCTAAACCGTCCCCGTCCCCTAACCCTAACCCTAGCCCGAACCCTAACCCTAACCCTTCCCCGAAGCCTGACCCTCACCCGTGCCCTAATCCTAACCCGTACGCTAACACTAACCCGCGCCCTCACACGCACGCTCCCCCTAAAGCGTTGCCGTACCCTCACCTGGACCCTAAACCGTCCCCGTCCCCTAACCCTAACCCTAGCCCGAACCCTAACCCTAACCCTTCCCCGAAGGCTGACCCTCACCCGTCCCATAATCCTAACCCGTACGCTAACACTAACCCGCGCCCTCACACGCACGCTCCTCCTAAAGCGTTGCCGTACCCTCACCTGGACCCTAAACCGTCCCCGTCCCCTAACCCTAACCCTAGCCCGAACCCTAACCCTAACCCTTCCCCGAAGCCTGACCCTCACCCGTCCCCTAATCGTAACCCGTACGCTAACACTAACCCGCGCCCTCACACGCACGCTCCCCCTAAAGCGTTGCCGTACCCTCACCTGGACCCTAAACCGTCCCCGTCCCCTAACCCTAACCCTAGCCCGAACCCTAACCCTAACCCTTCCCCGAAGCCTGACCCTCACCCGTCCCCTAATCCTAACCCGTACGCTAACACTAACCCGCGCCCTCACACGCACGCTTCCCCTAAAGCGTTGCCGTACCCTCACCTGGACCCTAAACCGTCCCCGTCCCCTAACCCTAACCCTAGCCCGAACCCTAACCCTAACCCTTCCCCGAAGCCTGACCCTCACCCGTGCCCTAATCCTAACCCGTACGCTAACACTAACCCGCGCCCTCACATGCACGCTCCCCCTAAAGCGTTGCCGTACCCTCACCTGGACCCTAAACCGTCCCCGTCCCCTAACCCTAACCCTAGCCCGAACCCTAACCCTAACCCTTCCCCGAAGACTGACCCTCACCCGTGCCCTAATCCTAACCCGTACGCTAACACTAACCCGCGCCCTCACATGCACGCTCCCCCTAAAGCGTTGCCGTACCCTCACCTGGACCCTAAACCGTCCCCGTCCCCTAACCCTAACCCTAGCCCAAACCCTAACCCTAACCCTTCCCCGAAGCCTGACCCTCACCCGTCCCCTAATCCTAACCCGTACGCTAACACTAACCCGCGCCCTCACACGCACGCTCCCCCTAAAGCGTTGCCGTACCCTCACCTGGACCCTAAACCGTGCCCGTCCCCTAACCCTAACCCTAGCCCGAACCCTAACCCTAACCCTTCCCCGAAGCCTGACCCTCACCGGTCCCCTAATCCTAAACCGTACGCTAACTCTAACCCGCGCCCTCACACGCACGCTCCCCCTAAAGCGTTGCCGTACCCTCACCTGGACCCTAAACCGTCCCCGTCCCCTAACCCTAACCCTAGCCCGAACCCTAACCCTAACCCTTCCCCGAAGCCTGACCCTCACCCGTCCCCTATTCCTAACTCGTACGCTAAAACTAACCCACGCCCTCACACGCACGCTTCCCCTAAAGGGTTGCCGTACCCTCACCTGGACCCTAAACCGTCCCCGTCCCCTAATCCTAACCCTAGGCTGAACCCTAACCCTAACCCTAGCCCGAACCCTAACCCTAACCCTTCCCCGAAGCCTGACCCTCACCCGTCCCATAATCCTAACCCGTACGCTAACACTAACCCACGCCCTCACACGCACGCTCCCCCTAAAGCGTTGTCGTACCCTCACCTGGACCCTAAACCGTCCCCGTCCCCTAACCCTAACCCTAGCCCGAACCCTAACCCTAACCCTTCCCCGAAGCCTGACCCTCACCCGTCCCCTAATCCTAACCCGTACGCTAACACTAACCCGCGCCCTCACACGCACGCTCCCCCTAAAGCGTTGCCGTACCCTCACCTGGACCCTAAACCGTCCCCGTCCCCTAACCCTAACCCTAGCCCGAACCCTAACCCTAACCCTTCCCCGAAGACTGACCCTCACCCGTGCCCTAATCCTAACCCGTACGCTAACACTAACCCGCGCCCTCACACGCACGCTCCCCCTAAAGCGTTGCCGTACCCTCACCTGGACCCTAAACCGTCCCCGTCCCCTAACCCTAACCCTAGCCCGAACCCTAACCCTAACCCTTCCCCGAAGCCTGACCCTCACCCGTGCCCTAATCCTAACCCGTACGCTAACACTAACCCGCGCCCTCACACGCACACTCCCCCTAAAGCGTTGCCGTACCCTCACCTGGACCCTAAACCGTCCCCGTCCCCTAACCCTAACCCTAGCCCGAACCCTAACCCTAACCCTTCCCCGAAGCCTGACCCTCACCCGTCCCCTAATCCTAACCCGTACGCTAACACTAACCCGCGCCCTCACATGCACGCTCCCCCTAAAGCGTTGCCGTACCCTCACCTGGACCCTAAACCGTCCCCGTCCCCTAACCCTAACCCTAGCCCGAACCCTAACCCTAACCCTTCCCCGAATCCTGACCCTCACACGTCCCCTAATCCTAAACCGTACGCTAACACTAACCCGCGCCCTCACATGCACGCTCCCCCTAAAGCGTTGCCGTACCCTCACCTGGACCCTAAACCGTCCCCGTCCCCTAACCCTAACCCTAGCCCAAACCCTAACGCTAACCCTTCCCCGAAGCCTGACCCTCACCCGTCCCCTAATCCGAACCCGTACGCTAACACTAACCCGCGCCCTCACACGCACGCTCCCCCTAAAGCGTTGCCGTACCCTCACCTGGACCCTAAACCGTCCCCGTCCCCTAACCCTAACCCTAGCCCGAACCCTAACCCTAACACTTCCCCGAAGCCTGACCCTCACCGGTCCCCTAATCCTAACCCGTACGCTAACTCTAACCCGCGCCCTCACACGCACGCTCCCCCTAAAGCGTTGCCGTACCCTCACCTGGACCCTAAACCGTCCCCGTCCCCTAACCCTAACCCTAGCCCGAACCCTAACCCTAACCCTTCCCCGAAGCCTGACCCTCACCCGTCCCCTATTCCTAACTCGTACGCTAAAACTAACCCACGCCCTCACACGCACGCTCCCCCTAAAGCGTTGCCGTACCCTCACCTGGACCCTAAACCGTCCCCGTCCCCTAATCCTAACCCTAGCCCGAACCCTAACCCTAACCCTTCCCCGAAGCCTGACCCTCACCCGTCCCATAATCCTAACCCGTACGCTAACACTAACCCGCGCCCTCACACGCACGCTCCCCCTAAAGCGTTGCCGTACCCTCACCTGGACCCTAAACCGTCCCCGTCCCCTAACCCTAACCCTAGCCCGAACCCTAACCCTAACCCTTCCCCGAAGCCTGAACCTCACCCGTCCCCTAATCCTAACCCATACGCTAACACTAACCCGCGCCCTCACACGCACGCTCCCCCTAAAGCGTTGCCGTACCCTCACCTGGACCCTAAACCGTCCCCGTCCCCTAACCCTAACACTAGCCCGAACCCTAACCCTAACCCTTCCCCGAAGACTGACCCTCACCCGTGCCCTAATCCTAACCCGTACGCTAACACTAACCCGCGCCCTCACACGCACGCTCCCCCTAAAGCGTTGCCGTACCCTCACCTGGACCCTAAACCGTCCCCGTCCCCTAACCCTAACCCTAGCCCGAACCCTAACCCTAACCCTTCCCCAAAGCCTGACCCTCACCCGTGCCCTAATCCTAACAACTACGCTAACACTAACCCGCGCCCTCACACGCACGCTCCCCCTAAAGCGTTGCCGTACCCTCACCTGGACCCTAAACCGTCCCCGTCCCCTAACCCTAACCCTAGCCCGAACCCTAACCCTAACCCTTCCCCGAAGCCTGACCCTCACCCGTGCCCTAATCCTAACCCGTACGCTAACACTAACCCGCGCCCTCACACGCAGACTCCCCCTAAATCATTGCCGTACCCTCACCTGGACCCTAAACCGTCCCCGTCCCCTAACCCTAACCCTAGCCCGAACCCTAACCCTAACCCTTCCCCGAAGCCTGACCGTCACCCGTCCCCCAATCCTAACCCGTACGCTAACACTAACCCGCGCGCTCACACGCACGCTCCCCCTAAAGCGTTGCCGTACCCTCACCTGGACCCTAAACCGTCCCCGTCCCCTAACCCTAACCCTAGCCCGAACCCTAACCCTAACCCTTCCCCGAAGCCTGACCCTCACCCGTCCCCTAAACCTAACCCGTACGCTAACACTAACCCGCGCCCTCACACGCACGCTCCCCCTAAAGCGTTGCCGTACCCTCACCTGGACCCTAAACCGTCCCCGTCCCCTAACTCTAACCCTAGCCCGAACCCTAAGCCTAACCCTTCCCCGAAGCCTGACCCTCACCCGTGCCCTAATCCTAACCCGTACGCTAACACTAACCCGCGCCCTCACACGCACGCTCCCCCTAAAGCGTTGCCGTACCCTCACCTAGACCCTAAACCGTCCCCGTCACCTAACCCTAACCCTAGCCCGAACCCTAACCCTAACCCTTCCCCGAAGCCTGACCCTCACCCGTGCCCTAATCCTAACACGTACGCTAACACTAACCCGCGCCCTCACACGCACGCTCCCCCTAAAGCGTTGCCGTACCCTCACCTGGACCCTAAACCGTCCCCGTCCCCTAACCCTAACCCTAGCCCGAACCCTAACCCTAACCCTTCCCCGAAGCCTGACCCTCACCCGTGCCCTAATCCTAACCCGTACGCTAACACTAACCCGCGCCCTCACACGCACGCTCCCCCTAAAGCGTTGCCGTACCCTCACCTGGACCCTAAACCGTCCCCGTCCCCTAACCCTAACCCTAGCCCGAACCCTAACCCTAACCCTTCCCCGAAGCCTGACCCTCACCCGTGCCCTAATCCTAACCCGTACGCTAACACTAACCCGCGCCCTCACACGCACGCTCCCCCTAAAGCGTTGCCGTACCCTCACCTGGACACTAAACCGTCCCCGTCCCCTAACCCTAACCCTAGCCCGAACCCTAACCCTAACCCTTCCCCGAATCCTGACCCTCACCCGTCCCCTAATCCTAACCCGTACGCTAACACTAACCCGCGCCCTAACACGCACGCTCCCCCTAAAGCGTTGCCGTACCCTCACCTGGACCCTAAACCGTCCCCGTCCCCTAACCCTAACCCTAGCCCGAACCCTAACCCTAACCCTTCCCCGAAGCTTGACCCTCACCCGTCCCCTAATCCTAACCCGTACACTAACACTAACCCGCGCCCTCACACGCACGCTCCACCTAAAGCGTTGCTGTACCCTCATCTGGACCCTAAACCGTCCCCGTCCCCTAACCCTAACCCTAGCCCGAACCCTAACCCTAACCCTTCCCCGAAGCCTGACCCTCACCCGTCCCCTAATCCTAAACCGTACGCTAACACTAACCCGCGCCCTCACACGCACGCTCCCCCTAAAGCGTTGCCGTACCCTCACCTGGACCCTAAACCGTCCCCATCCCCTAACCCTAACCCTAGCCCGAACCCTAGCCCTAACCCTTCCCCGAAGCCTGACCCTCACCCGTGCCCTAATCCTAACCCGTACGCTAACACTAACCCGCGCCCTCCCACGCACGCTCCCCCTAAAGCGTTGCCGTACCCTCACCTGGACCCTAAACCGTCCCCGTACCCTAACCCTAACCCTAGCCCTATCCCTAACCCTAACCCTTCCCCGAAGCCTGACCCTCACCCGTGCCCTAATCCTAACACGTACGCTAACACTAACCCACGCCCTCACACGCACGCTCCCCCTAAAGCGTTGCCGTACCCTCACCTGGACCCTAAACCGTGCCCGTCCCCTAACCCTAACCCTAGCCCGAACCCTAACCCTAACCCTTCCCCGAAGCCTGACCCTCACCCGTGCCCTAATCCTAACCCGTACGCTAACACTAACCTGCGCCCTCACACGCAGGCTCCCCCTAAATCGTTGCCGTACCCTCACCTGGACCCTAAACCGTCCCCGTCCCCTAACCCTAACCCTAGCCCGAACCCTAACCCTAACCCTTCCCCGAAGCCTGACCCTCACCCGTGCCCTAATCCTAACCCGTACGCTAACACTAACCCGCGCCCTCACACGCACGCTCCCCCTAAAGCGTTGCCGTACCCTCACCTGGACCCTAAACCGTGCCCGTCCCCTAACCCTAACCCTAGCCCGAACCCTAACCCTAACCCTTCCCCGAAGCCTGACCCTCACCCGTCCCCTAATCCTAACCCGTACACTAACACTAACCCGCGCCCTCACACGCACGCTCCCCCTAAAGCGTTGCCGTACCCTCACCTGGACCCTAAACCGTCCCCGTCCCCTAACCCTAACCCTAGCCCGAACCCTAACCCTAACCCTTCCCCGAAGCCTGACCCTCACCCGTGCCCTAATCCTAACACGTACGCTAACACTAACCCGCGCCCTCACACGCACGCTCCCCCTAAATCGTTGCCGTACCCTCACCTGGACCCTAAACCGTCCCCGTCCCCTAACCCTAACCCTAGCCCGAACCCTAACCCTAACCCTTCCCCGAAGCCTGACCCTCACCCGTGCTCTAATCCTAACCCGTACGCTAACACTAACCAGCGCCCTCACACGCACGCTCCCCCTAAAGCGTTGCCGTACCCTCACCTGGACCCTAAACCGTCCCCGTCCCCTAACCCTAACCCTAGCCCGAACCCTAACCCTAACCCTTCCCCGAAGCCTGACCCTCACCCGTCCCCTAATCCTAACCCGTACGCTAACACTAACCCGCGCCCTCACACGCACGCTCCCCCTAAAGCGTTGCCGTACCCTCACCTGGACCCTAAACCGTCCCCGTCCCCTAACCCTAAACCTAGCCCGAACCCTAACCCTAACCCTTCCCCGAAGCCTGACCCTCACCCGTGCCCTAATCCTAACCCGTACGCTAACACTAACCCGCGCCCTCACACGCACGCTCCCCCAAAAGCGTTGCCGTACCGTCAGCTGGACCCTAAACCGTCCCCGTCCCCTAACCCTAACCCTAGCCCGAACCCTAACCCTAACCCTTCCCCGAAGCCTGACCCTCACCCGTCCCCTAATCCTAATCCGTACGCTAACTCTAACCCGCGCCCTCACACGCACGCTCCCCCTAAAGCGTTGCCGTACCCTCACCTGGACCCTAAACCGTCCCCGTCCCCTAACTCTAACCCTAGCCCGAACCCTAACCCTAACCCTTCCCCGAAGCCTGACCCTCACCCGTGCCCTAATCCTAACCCGTACGCTAACACTAACCCGCGCCCTCACACGCACGCTCCCCCAAAAGCGTTGCCGTACCCTCACCTGGACCCTAAACCGTCCCCGTCCCCTAACCCTAACCCTAGCCCGAACCCTAACCCTAACCCTTCCCCGAAGCCTGACCCTCATCCGTGCCCTAATCCTAACACGTACGCTAACACTAACCCGCGCCCTCACATGCACGCTCCCCCTAAAGCGTTGCCGTACCCTCACCTGGACCCTAAACCGTCCCCGTCCCCTAACCCTAACCCTAGCCCGAACCCTAACCCTAACCCTTCCCCGAAGCCTGACCCTCACCCGTGCCCTAATCCTAACCCGTACGCTAACACTAACCCGCGCCCTCACACGCACGCTCCCCCTAAATCGTTGCCGTACCCTCACCTGGACCCTAAACCGTCCCCGTCCCCTAACCCTAACCCTAGCCCGAACCCTAACCCTAACCCTTCCCCGAAGCCTGACCCTCACCCGTCCCCTAATCCTAACCCGTACGCTAACACTAACCCGCGCCCTCACACGCACGCTCCCCCTAAAGCGTTGCCGTACCCTCACCTGGACCCTAAACCGTCCCCGTCCCCTAACCCTAACCCTAGCCCGAACCCTAACCCTAACCCTTCCCCGAAGCCTGACCCTCACCCGTCCCCTAATCCTAACCCGTACGCTAACACTAACCCGCGCCCTCACACGCACGCTCCCCCTAAAGCGTTGCCGTACCCTCACCTGGACCCTAAACCGTCCCCGTCCCCTAACCCTAACCCTAGCCCGAACCCTAACCCTAACCCTTCCCCGAAGCCTGACCCTCACCCGTGCCCTAATCCTAACCCGTACGCTAACACTAACCCGCGCCCTCACACGCAGGCTCCCCCTAAATCGTTGCCGTACCCTCACCTGGACCCTAAACCGTCCCCGTCCCCTAACCCTAACCCTAGCCCGAACCCTAACCCTAACCCTTCCCCGAAGCCTGACCCTCACCCGTCCCCTAATCCTAACCCGTACGCTAACACTAACCCGCGCCCTCACACGCACGCTCCACCTAAAGCGTTGCTGTACCCTCACCTGGACCCTAAACCGTCCCCGTCCCCTAACCCTAACCCTAGCCCGAACCCTAACCCTAACCCTTCCCCGAAGCCTGACCCTCACCCGTCCCCTAATCCTAACCCGTACGCTAACACTAACCCGCGCCCTCACACGCACGCTCCCCCTAAAGCGTTGCCGTACCCTCACCTGGACACTAAACCGTCCCCGTCCCCTAACCCTAACCCTAGCCCGAACCCTAACCCTAACCCTTCCCCGAATCCTGACCCTCACCCGTCCCCTAATCCTAACCCGTACGCTAACACTAACCCGCGCCCTCACACGCACGCTCCCCCTAAAGCGTTGCCGTACCCTCAACTGGACCCTAATCCGTCCCCGTCCCCTAACCCTAACCCTAGCCCGAACCCTAACCCTAACCCTTCCCCGAAGCTTGACCCTCACCCGTCCCCTAATCCTAACCCGTACGCTAACACTAACCCGCGCCCTCACACGCACGCTCCCCCTAAAGCGTTGCCGTACCCTCATCTGGACCCTAAACCGTCCCCGTCCCCTAACCCTAACCCTAGCCCGAACCCTAACCCTAACCCTTCCCCGAAGCCTGACCCTCACCCGTCCCCTAATCCTAACCCGTACGCTAACTCTAACCCGCGCCCTCACACGCACGCTCCCCCTAAAGCGTTGCCGTACCCTCACCTGGACCCTACACCGTCCCCGTCCCCTAACCCTAACCCTAGCCCGAACCCTAACCCTAACCCTTCCCCGAAGCCTGACCCTCACCCGTCCCCTAATCCTAACCCGTACGCTAACACTAACCCGCGCCCTCACACGCACGCTCCCCCTAAAGCGTTGCCGTACCCTCACCTGGACCCTAAACCGTCCCCATCCCCTAACCCTAACCCTAGCCCGAACCCTAGCCCTAACCCTTCCCCGAAGCCTGACCCTCACCCTTGCCCTAATCCTAACCCGTACGCTAACACTAACCCGCGCCCTCCCACGCACGCTCCCCCTAAAGTGTTGCCGTACCCTCACCTGGATCCTAAACCGTCCCCGTCCCCTAACCCTAACCCTAGCCCTATCCCTAACCCTAACCCTTCCCCGAAGCCTTACCCTCACCCGTCCCCTAATCCTAAAACGTACGCTAACACTAACCCGCGCCCTCACACGCACGCTCCCCCTAAAGCGTTGCCGTACCCTCACCTGGATCCTTAACCGTCCCCGTCCCCTAACCCTAACCCTAGCCCGAACCCTAACCCTAACCCTTCCCCGAAGCCTGACCCTCACCCGTGCCCTAATCCTAACCCGTACGCTAACACTAACCCGCGCCCTCACACGCAGGCTCCCCCTAAATCATTGCCGTACCCTCACCTGGACCCTAAACCGTCCCCGTCCCCTAACCCTAACCCTAGCCCGAACCCTAACCCTAACCCTTCCCCGAATCCTGACCCTCACCCGTCCCCTAATCCTAACCCGTACGCTAACACTAACCCGCGCCCTCACACGCATGCTCCCCCTAAAGCGTTGCCGTACCCTCACCTGGACCCTAAACCGTCCCCGTCCCCTAACCCTAACCCTAGCCCGAACCCTAACCCTAACCCTTCCCCGAAGCCTGACCCTCACCCGTCCCCTAATCCTAACACGTACGCTAACACTAACCCGCGCCCTCACACGCACGCTCCCCCTAAAGCGTTGCCGTACCCTCACCTGGACCCTAAACCGTCCCCGTCCCCTAACCCTAACCCTAGCCCGAACCCTAACCCTAACCCTTCCCCGAAGCCTGACCCTCACCCGTGCCTTAATCCTAACACGTACGCTAACACTAACCCGCGCCCTCACACACACGCTCCCCCTAAAGCGTTGCCATAACCTCACCTGGACCCTAAACCGTCCCCGTCCCCTAACCCTAACCCTAGCCCGAACCCTAACCCTAACCCTTCCCCGAAGCCTGACCCTCACCCGTGCCCTAATCCTAACCCGTACGCTAACACTAACCCGCGCCCTCACACGCACGCTCCCCCTAAAGCGTTGCCGTACCCTCACCTGGACCCTAAACCGTCCCCGTCCCCTAACCCTAACCCTAGCCCGAACCCTAACCCTAACCCTTCCCCGAAGCCTGACCCTCACCCGTGCCCTAATCCTAACCCGTACGCTAACACTAACCCGCGCCCTCACACGCACGCTCCCCCTAAAGCGTTGCCGTACCCTCACCTGGACCCTAAACCGTCCCCGTCCCCTAACCCTAACCCTAGCCCGAACCCTAACCCTAACCCTTCCCCGAAGCCTGACCCTCACCCGTGCCCTAATCCTAACCCGAACGCTAACACTAACTCGCGCCCTCACACGCACGCTACCTCTAAAGCGTTGCCGTACCCTCACCTGGACCCTAAACCGTCCCCGTCCCCTAACCCTAACCCTAGCCCGAACCCTAACCCTAACCCTTCCCCGAAGCCTGACCCTCAGCCGTTCCCTAATCGTAACCCGTACGCGAACACTAACCCGCGCCCTCACACGCACGCTCCCCCTAAAGCGTTGCCTTACCCTCACCTGGACCCTAAACCGTCCCCGTCCCCTAACCCTAACCCTAGCCCGAACCCTAACCCTAACCCTTCCCCGAAGCCTGACCCTCACCCGTCCCCAATCCTAATCCGTACGCTAACACTAACCCGCGCCCTCACACGCACGCTCCCCCTAAAGCGTTTCCGTACCCTCACCTGAACCCTAAACCGTCCCCGTCCCCTAACCCTAACCCTAGCCCGAACCCTAACCCTAACCCTTCCCCGAAGCCTGACCCTCACCCGTCCCCTAATCCTAACCCGTACGCTAACACTAACCCGCGCCCTCACACGCACGCTCCCCCTAAAGCGTGGCCGTACCCTCACCTGGACCCTAAACCGTCCCCGTCCCCTAACCCTAACCCTAGCCCGAACCCTAACCCTAACCCTTCCCCGAAGCCTGACCCTCACCCGTCCCCTATTCCTAACTCGTACGCTAAAACTAACCCGCGCCCTCACACGCACGCTCCCCCTAAAGCGTTGCCGTACCCTCACCTGGACCCTAAACCGTCCCCGTCCCCTAACCCTAACCCTAGCCCGAACCCTAACCCTAACCCTTCCCCGAAGCCTGACCCTCACCCGTCCCATAATCCTAACCCGTACGCTAACACTAACCCGCGCCCTCACACGCACGCTCCCCCTAAAGCGTTGCCGTACCCTCACCTGGACCCTAAACCGTCCCCGTCCCCTAACCCTAACCCTAGCCCGAACCCTAACCCTAACCCTTCCCCGAAGCCTGACCCTCACCCGTGCCCTAATCCTAACCCGTACGCTAACACTAACCCGCGACCTCACACGCACGCTCCCCCTAAAGCGTTGCCGTACCCTCACCTGGACCCTAAACCGTCCCCGTCCCCTAACCCTAACCCTAGCCCGAACCCTAACCCTAACCCTTCCACGAAGCCTGACACTCACCCGTCCCCTAATCCTAACCCGTACGCGAAAACTAACCCGCGCCCTCACACGCACGCTCCCCCTAAAGCGTTGCCGTACCCTCACCTGGACCCTAAACCGTCCCCGTCCCCTAACCCTAACCCTAGCCCGAACCCTAACCCTAACCCTTCCCCGAAGCCTGACCCTCACCCGTGCCCTAATCCTAACCCGTACGCTAACACTAACCCGCGCCCTCACACGCACGCTCCCCCTAAAGCGTTGCCATACCCTCACCTGGACCCTAAACCGTCCCCGTCACCTAACCCTAACCCTAGCCCGAACCCTAACCCTAACCCTTCCCCGAAGCCTGACCCTCACCCGTCCCCTAATCCTAACCCGTACGCTAACACTAACCCGCGCCCTCACACGCACGCTCCCCCTAAAGCGTTGCCGTACCCTCACCTGGACCCTAAACCGTCCCCGTCCCCTAACCCTAACCCTAGCCCGAACCCTAACCCTAACCCTTCCCCGAAGCCTGACCCTCACCCGTGCCCTAATCCTAACCCGTACGCTAACACTAACCCGCGCCCTCACACGCACGCTCCCCCTAAAGCGTTGCCGTACCCTCACCTGGACCCTAAACCGTCCCCGTCCCCTAACCCTAACCCTAGCCCGAACCCTAACCCTAACCCTTCCCCGAAGCCTGACCCTCACCCGTCCCCTAATCGTAACCCGTACGCTAACACTAACCCGCGCCCTCACACGCACGCTCCCCCTAAAGCGTTGCCGTACCCTCACCTGGACCCTAAACCGTCCCCGTCCCCTAACCCTAACCCTAGCCCGAACCCTAACCCTAACCCTTCCCCGAAGCCTGACCCTCACCCGTGCCCTAATCCTAACCCGAACGCTAACACTAACTCGCGCCCTCACACGCACGCTACCTCTAAAGCGTTGCCGTACCCTCACCTGGACCCTAAACCGTCCCCGTCCCCTAACCCTAACCCTAGCCCGAACCCTAACCCTAACCCTTCCCCGAAGCCTGACCCTCAGCCGTTCCCTAATCGTAACCCGTACGCGAACACTAACCCGCGCCCTCACACGCACGCTCCCCCTAAAGCGTTGCCTTACCCTCACCTGGACCCTAAACCGTCCCCGTCCCCTAACCCTAACCCTAGCCCGAACCCTAACCCTAACCCTTCCCCGAAGCCTGACCCTCACCCGTCCCCAATCCTAATCCGTACGCTAACACTAACCCGCGCCCTCACACGCACGCTCCCCCTAAAGCGTTTCCGTACCCTCACCTGAACCCTAAACCGTCCCCGTCCCCTAACCCTAACCCTAGCCCGAACCCTAACCCTAACCCTTCCCCGAAGCCTGACCCTCACCCGTCCCCTAATCCTAACCCGTACGCTAACACTAACCCGCGCCCTCACACGCACGCTCCCCCTAAAGCGTGGCCGTACCCTCACCTGGACCCTAAACCGTCCCCGTCCCCTAACCCTAACCCTAGCCCGAACCCTAACCCTAACCCTTCCCCGAAGCCTGACCCTCACCCGTCCCCTATTCCTAACTCGTACGCTAAAACTAACCCGCGCCCTCACACGCACGCTCCCCCTAAAGCGTTGCCGTACCCTCACCTGGACCCTAAACCGTCCCCGTCCCCTAACCCTAACCCTAGCCCGAACCCTAACCCTAAACCTTCCCCGAAGCCTGACCCTCACCCGTCCCATAATCCTAACCCGTACGCTAACACTAACCCGCGCCCTCACACGCAAGCTCCCCCTAAAGCGTTGCCGTACCCTCACCTGGACCCTAAACCGTCCCCGTCCCCTAACCCTAACCCTAGCCCGAACCCTAACCCTAACCCTTCCCCGAAGCCTGACCCTCACCCGTGCCCTAATCCTAACCCGTACGCTAACACTAACCCGCGACCTCACACGCACGCTCCCCCTAAAGCGTTGCCGTACCCTCACCTGGACCCTAAACCGTCCCCGTCCCCTAACCCTAACCCTAGCCCGAACCCTAACCCTAACCCTTCCACGAAGCCTGACACTCACCCGTCCCCTAATCCTAACCCGTACGCGAAAACTAACCCGCGCCCTCACACGCACGCTCCCCCTAAAGCGTTGCCGTACCCTCACCTGGACCCTAAACCGTCCCCGTCCCCTAACCCTAACCCTAGCCCGAACCCTAACCCTAACCCTTCCCCGAAGCCTGACCCTCACCCGTGCCCTAATCCTAACACGTACGCTAACACTAACCCGCGCCCTCACACGCACGCTCCCCCTAAAGCGTTGCCGTACCCTCACCTGGACCCTAAACCGTCCCCGTCCCCTAACCCTAACCCTAGCCCGAACCCTAACCCTAACCCTTCCCCGAAGCCTGACCCTCACCCGTCCCCTAATCCTAACCCGTACGCTAACACTAACCCGCGCCCTCACACGCACGCTCCCCCTAAAGCGTTGCCGTACCCTCACCTGGACCCTAAACCGTCCCCGTCCCCTAACCCTAACCCTAGCCCGAACCCTAACCCTAACCCTTCCCCGAAGCCTGACCCTCACCCGTGCCCTAATGCTAACCCGTACGCTAACACTAACCCGCGCCCTCACACGCACGCTCCCCCTAAAGCGTTGCCGTACCCTCACCTGGACACTAAACCGTCCCTGTCCCCTAACCCTAACCCTAGCCCGAACCCTAACCCTAACCCTTCCCCGAAGCCTGACACTCACCCGTCCCCTAATCCTAACCCGTACGCTAACTCTAACCCGCGCCCTCACACGCACGCTCCCCCTAAAGCGTTGCCGTACCCTCACCTGGACCCTAAACCGTCCCCGTCCCCTAACCCTAACCCTAGCCCGAACCCTAACCCTAACCCTTCCCCGAAGCCTGACCCTCACCCGTGCCCTAATCCTAACCCGTACGCTAACACTAACCCGCGCCCTCACACGCACGCTCCCCCTAAAGCGTTGCCGTACCCTCACCTGGACCCTAAAGCGTCCCCGTGACCTAACCCTAACCCTAGCCCGAACCCTAACCCTAACCCTTCCCCGAAGCCCTACCCTCACCCGTGCCCTAATCCTAACCCGTACGCTAACACTAACCCGCGCCCTCACACGCACGCTCCCCCTAAAGCGTTGCCGTACCCTCACCTGGACCCTAAACCGTCCCCGTCCCCTAACCCTAACCCTAGCCCGAACCCTAACCCTAACCCTTCCCCGAAGCCTGACCCTCACCCGTGCCCTAATCCTAACCCGTACGCTAACACTAACCCGCGCCCTCACACGCACGCTCCCCCTAAAGCGTTGCCGTACCCTCACCTGGACCCTAAACCGTCCCCGTCCCCTAACCCTAACCCTAGCCCGAACCCTAACCCTAACCCTTCCCCGAAGCCTGACCCTCACCCGTGCCCTAATCCTAACCCGAACGCTAACACTAACTCGCGCCCTCACACGCACGCTACCTCTAAAGCGTTGCCGTACCCTCACCTGGACCCTAAACCGTCCCCGTCCCCTAACCCTAACCCTAGCCCGAACCCTAACCCTAACCCTTCCCCGAAGCCTGACCCTCAGCCGTTCCCTAATCGTAACCCGTACGCGAACACTAACCCGCGCCCTCACACGCACGCTCCCCCTAAAGCGTTGCCTTACCCTCACCTGGACCCTAAACCGTCCCCGTCCCCTAACCCTAACCCTAGCCCGAACCCTAACCCTAACCCTTCCCCGAAGCCTGACCCTCACCCGTCCCCAATCCTAATCCGTACGCTAACACTAACCCGCGCCCTCACACGCACGCTCCCCCTAAAGCGTTTCCGTACCCTCACCTGAACCCTAAACCGTCCCCGTCCCCTAACCCTAACCCTAGCCCGAACCCTAACCCTAACCCTTCCCCGAAGCCTGACCCTCACCCGTCCCCTAATCCTAACCCGTACGCTAACACTAACCCGCGCCCTCACACGCACGCTCCCCCTAAAGCGTGGCCGTACCCTCACCTGGACCCTAAACCGTCCCCGTCCCCTAACCCTAACCCTAGCCCGAACCCTAACCCTAACCCTTCCCCGAAGCCTGACCCTCACCCGTCCCCTATTCCTAACTCGTACGCTAAAACTAACCCGCGCCCTCACACGCACGCTCCCCCTAAAGCGTTGCCGTACCCTCACCTGGACCCTAAACCGTCCCCGTCCCCTAACCCTAACCCTAGCCCGAACCCTAACCCTAACCCTTCCCCGAAGCCTGACCCTCACCCGTCCCCTAATCCTAACCCGTACGCTAACACTAACCCGCGCCCTCACACGCACGCTCCCCCTAAAGCGTTGCCGTACCCTCACCTGGACCCTAAACCGTCCCCGTCCCCTAACCCTAACCCTAGCCCGAACCCTAACCCTAACCCTTCCCCGAAGCCTGACCCTCACCCGTGCCCTAATGCTAACCCGTACGCTAACACTAACCCGCGCCCTCACACGCACGCTCCCCCTAAAGCGTTGCCGTACCCTCACCTGGACACTAAACCGTCCCCGTCCCCTAACCCTAACCCTAGCCCGAACCCTAACCCTAACCCTTCCCCGAAGCCTGACACTCACCCGTCCCCTAATCCTAACCCGTACGCTAACTCTAACCCGCGCCCTCACACGCACGCTCCCCCTAAAGCGTTGCCGTACCCTCACCTGGACCCTAAACCGTCCCCGTCCCCTAACCCTAACCCTAGCCCGAACCCTAACCCTAACCCTTCCCCGAAGCCTGACCCTCACCCGTGCCCTAATCCTAACCCGTACGCTAACACTAACCCGCGCCCTCACACGCACGCTCCCCCTAAAGCGTTGCCGTACCCTCACCTGGACCCTAAAGCGTCCCCGTGACCTAACCCTAACCCTAGCCCGAACCCTAACCCTAACCCTTCCCCGAAGCCCTACCCTCACCCGTGCCCTAATCCTAACCCGTACGCTAACACTAACCCGCGCCCTCACACGCACGCTCCCCCTAAAGCGTTGCCGTACCCTCACCTGGACCCTAAACCGTCCCCGTCCCCTAACCCTAACCCTAGCCCGAACCCTAACCCTAACCCTTCCCCGAAGCCTGACCCTCACCCGTGCCCTAATCCTAACCCGTACGCTAACACTAACCCGCGCCCTCACACGCACGCTCCCCCTAAAGCGTTGCCGTACCCTCACCTGGACCCTAAACCGTCCCCGTCCCCTAACCCTAACCCTAGCCCGAACCCTAACCCTAACCCTTCCCCGAAGCCTGACCCTCACCCGTGCCCTAATCGTAACCCGTACGCGAACACTAACCCGCGCCCTCACACGCACGCTCCCCCTAAAGCGTTGCCGTACCCTCACCTGGACCCTAAACCGTCCCCATCCCCTAACCCTAACCCTAGCCCGAACCCTAACCCTAAGCCTTCCCCGAAGCCTGACCCTCACCCGACCCCAATCCTAATCCGTACGCTAACACTAACCCGCGCCCTCACACGCACGCTCCCCCTAAAGCGTTGCCGTACCCTCACCTGGACCCTAAACCGTCCCCGTCCCCTAACCCTAACCCTAGCCCGAACCCTAACCCTAACCCTTCCCCGAAGCCTGACCCTCACCCGTGCCCTAATCCTAACCCGTACGCTAACACTAACCCGCGCCCTCACACGCACGCTCCCCCTAAAGCGTTGCCGTACCCTCACCTGGACTCTAAACCGTCCCCGTCCCCTAACCCTAACCCTAGCCCGAACCCTAACCCTAACCCTTCCACGAAGCCTGACCCTCACACGTCCCCTATTCCTAACTCGTACGCTAAAACTAACCCGCGCCCTCACACGCACGCTCCCCCTAAAGCGTTGCCGTACCCTCACCTGGACCCTAAACCGTCCCCGTCCCCTAACCCTAACCCTAGCCCGAACCCTAACCCTAACCCTTCCCCGAAGCCTGACCCTCACCCGTTCCCTAATCGTAACCCGTACGCGAACACTAACCCGCGCCCTCACACGCACGCTCCCCCTAAAGCGTTGCCGTACCCTCACCTGGACCCTAAACCGTCCCCGTCCCCTAACCCTAACCCTAGCCCGAACCCTAACCCTAACCCTTCCCCGAAGCCTGACCCTCACCCGTCCCCAATCCTAATCCGTACGCTAACACTAACCCGCGCCCTCACACGCACGCTCCCCCTAAAGCGTTGCCGTACCCTCACCTGGACCCTAAACCGTCCCCGTGCCCTAACCCTAACCCTAGCCCGAACCCTAACCCTAACCCTTCCCCGAAGCCTGACCCTCACCCGTCCCCTATTCCTAACTCGTACGCTAAAACTAACCCGCGCCCTCATACGCACGCTCCCCCTAAAGCGTTGCCGTACCCTCACCTGGACCCTAAACCGTCCCCGTCCCCTAACCGTAACCCTAGCCCGAACCCTAACCCTAACCCTTCCCCGAAGCCTGACACTCACCCGTGCCCTAATCCTAACCCGAACGCTAACACTAACCCGCGCCCTCACACGCACGCTCCCCCTAAAGCGTTGCCGTACCCTCACCTGGACCCTAAACCGTCCCCGTCCCCTAACCCTAACCCTAGCCCGAACCCTAACCCTAACCCTTCCCCGAAGCCTGACCCTCACCCGTGCCCTAATCCTAACCCGTACGCTAACACTAACCCGCGCCCTCACACGCACGCTCCCCCTAAAGCGTTGCCGTACCCTCACCTGGACCCTAAACCGTCCCCGTCCCCTAACCCTAACCCTAGCCCGAACCCTAACCCTAACCCTTCCCCGAAGCCTGACCCTCACCCGTGCCCTAATCCTAACCCGTACGCTAACACTAACCCGCGCCCTCACACGCACGCTCCCCCTAAAGCGTTGCCGTACCCTCACCTGGACACTAAACCGTCCCCGTCCCCTAACCCTAACCCTAGCCCGAACCCTAACCCTAACCCTTCCCCGAATCCTGACCCTCACCCGTCCCCTAATCCTAACCCGTACGCTAACACTAACCCGCGCCCTAACACGCACGCTCCCCCTAAAGCGTTGCCGTACCCTCACCTGGACCCTAAACCGTCCCCGTCCCCTAACCCTAACCCTAGCCCGAACCCTAACCCTAACCCTTCCCCGAAGCTTGACCCTCACCCGTCCCCTAATCCTAACCCGTACACTAACACTAACCCGCGCCCTCACACGCACGCTCCCCCTAAAGCGTTGCTGTACCCTCATCTGGACCCTAAACCGTCCCCGTCCCCTAACCCTAACCCTAGCCCGAACCCTAACCCTAACCCTTCCCCGAAGCCTGACCCTCACCCGTCCCCTAATCCTAACCCGTACGCTAACTCTAACCCGCGCCCTCACACGCACGCTCCCCCTAAAGTGTTGCCGTACCCTCACCTGGACCCTAAACCGTCCCCGTCCCCTAACCCTAACCCTAGCCCGAACCCTAACCCTAACCCTTCCCCGAAGCCTGACCCTCACCCGTCCCCTAATCCTAACCCGTACGCTAACACTAACCCGCGCCCTCACACGCACGCTCCCCCTAAAGCGTTGCCGTACCCTCACCTGGACCCTAAACCGTCCCCATCCCCTAACCCTAACCCTAGCCCGAACCCTAGCCCTAACCCTTCCCCGAAGCCTGACCCTCACCCGTGCCCTAATCCTAACCCGTACGCTAACACTAACCCGCGCCCTCCCACGCACGCTCCCCCTAAAGCGTTGCCGTACCCTCACCTGGACCCTAAACCGTCCCCGTCCCCTAACCCTAACCCTAGCCCTATCCCTAACCCTAACCCTTCCCCGAAGCCTGACCCTCACCCGTGCCCTAATCCTAACACGTACGCTAACACTAACCCACGCCCTCACACGCACGCTCCCCCTAAAGCGTTGCCGTACCCTCACCTGGACCCTAAACCGTCCCCGTCCCCTAACCCTAACCCTAGCCCGAACCCTAACCCTAACCCTTCCCCGAAGCCTGACCCTCACCCGTGCCCTAATCCTAACCCGTACGCTAACACTAACCCGCGCCCTCACACGCAGGCTCCCCCTAAATCGTTGCCGTACCCTCACCTGGACCCTAAACCGTCCCCGTCCCCTAACCCTAACCCTAGCCCGAACCCTAACCCTAACCCTTCCCCGAAGCCTGACCCTCACCCGTCCCCTAATCCTAACCCGTACGCTAACACTAACCCGCGCCCTCACACGCACGCTCCCCCTAAAGCGTTGCCGTACCCTCACCTGGACCCTAAACCGTGCCCGTCCCCTAACCCTAACCCTAGCCCGAACCCTAACCCTAACCCTTCCCCGAAGCCTGACCCTCACCCGTCCCCTAATCCTAACCCGTACACTAACACTAACCCGCGCCCTCACACGCACGCTCCCCCTAAAGCGTTGCCGTACCCTCACCTGGACCCTAAACCGTCCCCGTCCCCTAACCCTAACCCTAGCCCGAACCCTAACCCTAACCCTTCCCCGAAGCCTGACCCTCACCCGTGCCCTAATCCTAACACGTACGCTAACACTAACCCGCGCCCTCACACGCACGCTCCCCCTAAATCGTTGCCGTACCCTCACCTGGACCCTAAACCGTCCCCGTCCCCTAACCCTAACCCTAGCCCGAACCCTAACCCTAACCCTTCCCCGAAGCCTGACCCTCACCCGTGCCCTAATCCTAACCCGTACGCTAACACTAACCCGCGCCCTCACACGCACGCTCCCCCTAAAGCGTTGCCGTACCCTCATCTGGACCCTAAACCGTCCCCGTCCCCTAACCCTAACCCTAGCCCGAACCCTAACCCTAACGCTTCCCCGAAGCCTGACCCTCACCCGTCCCCTAATCCTAACCCGTACGCTAACACTAACCCGCGCCCTCACACGCACGCTCCCCCTAAAGCGTTGCCGTACCCTCACCTGGACCCTAAACCGTCCCCGTCCCCTAAACCTAAACCTAGCCCGAACCCTAACCCTAACCCTTCCCCGAAGCCTGACCCTCACCCGTGCCCTAATCCTAACCCGTACGCTAACACTAACCCGCGCCCTCACACGCACGCTCCCCCAAAAGCGTTGCCGTACCGTCACCTGGACCCTAAACCGTCCCCGTCCCCTAACCCTAACCCTAGCTCGAACCCTAACCCTAACCCTTCCCCGAAGCCTGACCCTCACCCGTCCCCTAATCCTAATCCGTACGCTAACTCTAACCCGCGCCCTCACACGCACGCTCCCCCTAAAGCGTTGCTGTACCCTCACCTGGACCCTAAACCGTCCCCGTCCCCTAACCCTAACCCTAGCCCGAACCCTAACCCTAACCCTTCCCCGAAGCCTGACCCTCACCCGTGCCCTAATCCTAACCCGTACGCTAACACTAACCCGCGCCCTCACACGCACGCTCCCCCAAAAGCGTTGCCGTACCCTCACCTGGACCCTAAACCGTCCCCGTCCCCTAACCCTAACCCTAGCCCGAACCCTAACCCTAACCCTTCCCCGAAGCCTGACCCTCATCCGTGCCCTAATCCTAACACGTACGCTAACACTAACCCGCGCCCTCACACGCACGCTCCCCCTAAAGCGTTGCCGTACCCTAACCTGGACCCTAAACCGTCCCCGTCCCCTAACCCTAACCCTAGCCCGAACCCTAACCCTAACCCTTCCCCGAAGCCTGACCCTCACCCGTGCCCTAATCCTAACCCGTACGCTAACACTAACCCGCGCCCTCACACGCACGCTCCCCCTAAATCGTTGCCGTACCCTCACCTGGACCCTAAACCGTCCCCGTCCCCTAACCCTAACCCTAGCCCGAACCCTAACCCTAACCCTTCCCCGAAGCCTGACCCTCACCCGTCCCCTAATCCTAACCCGTACGCTAACACTAACCCGCGCCCTCACACGCACGCTCCCCCTAAAGCGTTGCCGTACCCTCACCTGGACCCTAAACCGTCCCCGTCCCCTAACCCTAACCCTAGCCCGAACCCTAACCCTAACCCTTCCCCGAAGCCTGACCCTCACCCGTCCCCTAATCCTAACCCGTACGCTAACACTAACCCGCGCCCTCACACGCACGCTCCCCCTAAAGCGTTGCCGTACCCTCACCTGGACCCTAAACCGTCCCCGTCCCCTAACCCTAACCCTAGCCCGAACCCTAACCCTAACCCTTCCCCGAAGCCTGACCCTCACCCGTGCCCTAATCCTAACCCGTACGCTAACACTAACCCGCGCCCTCACACGCACGCTCCCCCTAAATCGTTGCCGTACCCTCACCTGGACCCTAAACCGTCCCCGTCCCCTAACCCTAACCCTAGCCCGAACCCTAACCCTAACCCTTCCCCGAAGCCTGACCCTCACCCGTCCCCTAATCCTAACCCGTACGCTAACACTAACCCGCGCCCTCACACGCACGCTCCACCTAAAGCGTTGCTGTACCCTCACCTGGACCCTAAACCGTCCCCGTCCCCTAACCCTAACCCTAGCCCGAACCCTAACCCTAACCCTTCCCCGAAGCCTGACCCTCACCCGTGCCCTAATCCTAACCCGTACGCTAACACTAACCCGCGCCCTCACACGCACGCTCCCCCTAAAGCGTTGCCGTACCCTCACCTGGACACTAAACCGTCCCCGTCCCCTAACCCTAACCCTAGCCCGAACCCTAACCCTAACCCTTCCCCGAATCCTGACCCTCACCCGTCCCCTAATCCTAACCCGTACGCTAACACTAACCCGCGCCCTCACACGCACGCTCCCCCTAAAGCGTTGCCGTACCCTCAACTGGACCCTAATCCGTCCCAGTCCCCTAACCCTAACCCTAGCCCGAACCCTAGCCCTAACCCTTCCCCGAAGCTTGACCCTCACCCGTCCCCTAATCCTAACCCGTACGCTAACACTAACCCGCGCCCTCACACGCACGCTCCCCCTAAAGCGTTGCCGTACCCTCATCTGGACCCTAAACCGTCCCCGTCCCCTAACCCTAACCCTAGCCCGAACCCTAACCCTAACCCTTCCCCGAAGCCTGACCCTCACCCGTCCCCTAATCCTAACCCGTACGCTAACTCTAAACCGCGCCCTCACACGCACGCTCCCCCTAAAGCGTTGCCGTACCCTCACCTGGACCCTACACCGTCCCCGTCCCCTAACCCTAACCCTAGCCCGAACCCTAACCCTAACCCTTCCCCGAAGCCTGACCCTCACCCGTCCCCTAATCCTAACCCGTACGCTAACACTAACCCGCGCCCTCACACGCACGCTCCCCCTAAAGCGTTGCCGTACCCTCACCTGGACCCTAAACCGTCCCCATCCCCTAACCCTAACCCTAGCCCGAACCCTAGCCCTAACCCTTCCCCGAAGCCTGACCCTCACCCTTGCCCTAATCCTAACCCGTACGCTAACACTAACCCGCGCCCTCCCACGCACGCTCCCCCTAAAGTGTTGCCGTACCCTCACCTGGACCCTAAACCGTCCCCGTCCCCTAACCCTAACCCTAGCCCTATCCCTAACCCTAACCCTTCCCCGAAGCCTGACCCTCACCCGTCCCCTAATCCTAAAACGTACGCTAACACTAACCCGCGCCCTCACACGCACGCTCCCCCTAAAGCGTTGCCGTACCCTCACCTGGATCCTTAACCGTCCCCGTCCCCTAACCCTAACCCTAGCCCGAACCCTAACCCTAACCCTTCCCCGAAGCCTGACCCTCACCCGTGCCCTAATCCTAACCCGTACGCTAACACTAACCCGCGCCCTCACACGCAGGCTCCCCCTAAATCATTGCCGTACCCTCACCTGGACCCTAAACCGTCCCCGTCCCCTAACCCTAACCCTAGCCCGAACCCTAACCCTAACCCTTCCCCGAAGCCTGACCCTCACCCGTCCCCTAATCCTAACCCGTACGCTAACACTAACCCGCGCCCTCACACGCACGCTCCCCCTAAAGCGTTGCCGTACCCTCACCTGGACCGTAAACCGTGCCCGTCCCCTAACCCTAACCCTAGCCCGAACCCTAACCCTAACCCTTCCCCGAATCCTGACCCTCACCCGTCCCCTAATCCTAACCCGTACACTAACACTAACCCGCGCCCTCACACGCACGCTCCCCCTAAAGCGTTGCCGTACCCTCACCTGGACCCTAAACCGTCCCCGTCCCCTAACCCTAACCCTAGCCCGAACCCTAACCCTAACCCTTCCCCGAAGCCTGACCCTCACCCGTGCCCTAATCCTAACCCGTACGCTAACACTAACCCGCGCCCTCACACGCACGCTCCCCCAAAAGCGTTGCCGTACCGTCACCTGGACACTAAACCGTCCCCGTCCCCTAACCCTAACCCTAGCCCGAACCCTAACCCTAACCCTTCCCCGAAGCCTGACCCTCACCCGTGCCCTAATCCTAACCCGTACGCTAACTCTAACCCGCGCCCTCACACGCACGCTCCCCCTAAAGCGTTGCCGTACCCTCACCTGGACCCTAAACCGTCCCCGTCCCCTAACCCTAACCCTAGCCCGAACCCTAACCCTAACCCTTCCCCGAAGCCTGACCCTCCCCCGTCCCCTAATCCTAACACGTACGCTAACACTAACCCGCGCCCTCACACGCACGCTCCCCCTAAAGCGTTGCCGTACCCTCACCTGGACCCTAAACCGTCCCCGTCCCCTAACCCTAACCCTAGCCCGAACCCTAACCCTAACCCTTCCCCGAAGCCTGACCCTCACCCGTGCCCTAATCCTAACCCGTACGCTAACACTAACCCGCGCCCTCACACGCACGCTCCCCCTAAAGCGTTGCCGTACCCTCACCTGGACCCTAAACTGTCCCCGTCCCCTAACCCTAACCCTAGCCCGAACCCTAACCCTAACCCTTCCCCGAAGCCTGACCCTCACCCGTGCCCTAATCCTAACCCGTACGCTAACACTAACTCGCGCCCTCACACGCACGCTACCTCTAAAGCGTTGCCGTACCCTCACCTGGACCCTAAACCGTCCCCGTCCCCTAACCCTAACCCTAGCCCGAACCCTAACCCAAACCCTTCCCCGAAGCCTGACCCTCAGCCGTTCCCTAATCGTAACCCGTACGCGAACACTAACCCGCGCCCTCACACGCACGCTCCCCCTAAAGCGTTGCCGTACCCTCACCTGGACCCTAAACCGTCCCCGTCCCCTAACCCTAACCCTAGCCCGAACCCTAACCCTAACCCTTCCCCGAAGCCTGACCCTCACCCGTCCCCAATCCTAATCCGTACGCTAACACTAACCCGCGCCCTCACACGCACGCTCCCCCTAAAGCGTTTCCGTACCCTCACCTGAACCCTAAACCGTCCCCGTCCCCTAACCCTAACCCTAGCCCGAACCCTAACCCTAACCCTTCCCCGAAGCCTGACCCTCACCCGTCCCCTAATCCTAACCCGTACGCTAACACTAACCCGCGCCCTCACACGCACGCTCCCCCTAAAGCGTGGCCGTACCCTCACCTGGACCCTAAACCGTCCCCGTCCCCTAACCCTAACCCTAGCCCGAACCCTAACCCTAACCCTTCCCCGAAGCCTGACCCTCACCCGTCCCCTATTCCTAACTCGTACGCTAACACTAACCCGCGCCCTCACACGCACGCTCCCCCTAAAGCGTTGCCGTACCCTCACCTGGACCCTAAACCGTCCCCGTCCCCTAACCCTAACCCTAGCCCGAACCCTAACCCTAACCCTTCCCCGAAGCCTGACCCTCACCCGTCCCATAATCCTAACCCGTACGCTAACACTAACCCGCGCCCTCACACGCACGCTCCCCCTAAAGCGTTGCCGTACCCTCACCTGGACCCTAAACCGTCCCCGTCCCCTAACCCTAACCCTAGCCCGAACCCTAACCCTAACCCTTCCCCGAAGCCTGACCCTCACCCGTGCCCTAATCCTAACCCGTACGCTAACACTAACCCGCGACCTCACACGCACGCTCCCCCTAAAGCGTTGCCGTACCCTCACCTGGACCCTAAACCGTCCCCGTCCCCTAACCCTAACCCTAGCCCAAACCCTAACCCTAACCCTTCCACGAAGCCTGACACTCACCCGTCCCCTAATCCTAACCCGTACGCGAAAACTAACCCGCGCCCTCACACGCACGCTCCCCCTAAAGCGTTGCCGTACCCTCACCTGGACCCTAAACCGTCCCCGTCCCCTAACCCTAACCCTAGCCCGAACCCTAACCCTAACCCTTCCCCGAAGCCTGACCCTCACCCGTGCCCTAATCCTAACACGTACGCTAACACTAACCCGCGCCCTCACACGCACGCTCCCCCTAAAGCGTTGCCGTACCCTCACCTGGACCCTAAACCGTCCCCGTCCCCTAACCCTAACCCTAGCCCGAACCCTAACCCTAACCCTTCCCCGAAGCCTGACCCTCACCCGTCCCCTAATCCTAACCCGTACGCTAACACTAACCCGCGCCCTCACACGCACGCTCCCCCTAAAGCGTTGCCGTACCCTCACCTGGACCCTAAACCGTCCCCGTCCCCTAACCCTAACCCTAGCCCGAACCCTAACCCTAACCCTTCCCCGAAGCCTGACCCTCACCCGTGCCCTAATGCTAACCCGTACGCTAACACTAACCCGCGCCCTCACACGCACGCTCCCCCTAAAGCGTTGCCGTACCCTCACCTGGACACTAAACCGTCCCCGTCCCCTAACCCTAACCCTAGCCCGAACCCTAACCCTAACCCTTCCCCGAAGCCTGACCCTCACCCGTCCCCTAATCCTAACCCGTACGCTAACTCTAACCCGCGCCCTCACACGCACGCTCCCCCTAAAGCGTTGCCGTACCCTCACCTGGACCCTAAACCGTCCCCGTCCCCTAACCCTAACCCTAGCCCGAACCCTAACCTAACCCTTCCCCGAAGCCTGACCCTCACCCGTCCCCTAATCCTAACCCGTACGCTAACACTAACCCGCGCCCTCACACGCACGCTCCCCCTAAAGCGTTGCCGTACCCTCACCTGGACCCTAAAGCGTCCCCGTGACCTAACCCTAACCCTAGCCCGAACCCTAACCCTAACACTTCCCCGAAGCCCTACCCTCACCCGTGCCCTAATCCTAACCCGTACGCTAACACTAACCCGCGCCCTCACACGCACGCTCCCCCTAAAGCGTTGCCGTACCCTCACCTGGACCCTAAACCGTCCCCGTCCCCTAACCCTAACCCTAGCCCGAACCCTAACCCTAACCCTTCCCCGAAGCCTGACCCTCACCCGTGCCCTAATCCTAACCCGTACGCTAACACTAACCCGCGCCCTCACACGCACGCTCCCCCTAAAGCGTTGCCGTACCCTCACCTGGACCCTAAACCGTCCCCGTCCCCTAACCCTAACCCTAGCCCGAACCCTAACCCTAACCCTTCCCCGAAGCCTGACCCTCACCCGTTCCCTAATCGTAACCCGTACGCGAACACTAACCCGCGCCCTCACACGCACGCTCCCCCTAAAGCGTTGCCGTACCCTCACCTGGACCCTAAACCGTCCCCATCCCCTAACCCTAATCCTAGCCCGAACCCTAACCCTAAGCCTTCCCCGAAGCCTGACCCTCACCCGACCCCAATCCTAATCCGTACGCTAACACTAACCCGCGCCCTCACACGCACGCTCCCCCTAAAGCGTTTCCGTACCCTCACCTGGACCCTAAACCGTCCCCGTCCCCTAACCCTAACCCTAGCCCGAACCCTAACCCTAACCCTTCCCCGAAGCCTGACCCTCACCCGTGCCCTAATCCTAACCCGTACGCTAACACTAACCCGCGCCCTCACACGCACGCTCCCCCTAAAGCGTTGCCGTACCCTCACCTGGACTCTAAACCGTCCCCGTCCCCTAACCCTAACCCTAGCCCGAACCCTAACCCTAACCCTTCCACGAAGCCTGACCCTCACCCGTCCCCTATTCCTAACTCGTACGCTAAAACTAACCCGCGCCCTCACACGCACGCTCCCCCTAAAGCGTTGCCGTACCCTCACCTGGACCCTAAACCGTCCCCGTCCCCTAACCCTAACCCTAGCCCGAACCCTAACCCTAACCCTTCCCCGAAGCCTGACCCTCACCCGTTCCCTAATCGTAACCCGTACGCGAACACTAACCCGCGCCCTCACACGCACGCTCCCCCTAAAGCGTTGCCGTACCCTCACCTGGACCCTAAACCGTCCCCGTCCCCTAACCCTAACCCTAGCCCGAACCCTAACCCTAACCCTTCCCCGAAGCCTGACCCTCACCCGTCCCCAATCCTAATCCGTACGCTAACACTAACCCGCGCCCTCACACGCACGCTCCCCCTAAAGCGTTGCCGTACCCTCACCTGGACCCTAAACCGTCCCCGTGCCCTAACCCTAACCCTAGCCCGAACCCTAACCCTAACCCTTCCCCGAAGCCTGACCCTCACCCGTCCCCATTCCTAACTCGTACGCTAAAACTAACCCGCGCCCTCACACGCACGCTCCCCCTAAAGCGTTGCCGTACCCTCACCTGGACCCTAAACCGTCCCCGTCCCCTAACCCTAACCCTAGCCCGAACCCTAACCCTAACCCTTCCCCGAAGCCTGACACTCACCCGTGCCCTAATCCTAACCCGTACGCTAACACTAACCCGCGCCCTCACACGCACGCTCCCCCTAAAGCGTTGCCGTACCCTCACCTGGACCCTAAACCGTCCCCGTGCCCTAACCCTAACCCTAGCCCGAACCCTAAACCTAACCCTTCCCCGAAGCCTGACCCTCACCCGTCCCCTATTCCTAACTCGTACGCTAAAACTAACCCGCGCCCTCACACGCACGCTCCCCCTAAAGCGTTGCCGTACCCTCACCTGGACCGTAAACCGTCCCCGTCCCCTAACCCTAACCCTAGCCCGAACCCTAACCCTAACCCTTCCCCGAAGCCTGACCGTCACCCGTCCCATAATCCTAACCCGTACGCTAACACTAACCCGCGCCCTCACACGCACGCTCCCCCTAAAGCGTTGCCGTACCCTCACCTGGACCCTAAACCGTCCCCGTCCCCTAACCCTAACCCTAGCCCGAACCCTAACCCTAACACTTCCCCGAAGCCTGACCCTCACCCGTGCCCTAATCCTAACCCGTACGCTAACACTAACCCGCGCCCTCACACGCACGCTCCCCCTAAAGCGTTTCCGTACCCTCACCTGGACCCTAAACCGTCCCCATCCCCTAACCCTAACCCTAGCCCGAACCCTAACCCTAACCCTTCCCCAAAGCCTGACCCTCACCCGTGCCCTAATCCTAACACGTACGCTAACACTAACCCGCCCCCTCACACGCACGCTCCCCCTAAAGCGTTGCCGTACCCTCACCTGGACCCTAAACCGTCCCCGTGCCCTAACCCTAACCCTAGCCCGAACCCTAACCCTAACCCTTCCCCGAAGCCTGACCCTCACCCGTCCCCTATTCCTAACTCGTACGCTAAAACTAACCCGCGCCCTCACACGCACGCTCCCCCTAAAGCGTTGCCGTACCCTCACCTGGACCCTAAACCGTCCCCGTCCCCTAACCCTAACCCTAGCCCGAACCCTAACCCTAACCCTTCCCCGAAGCCTGACCCTCACCCGTTCCCTAATCGTGACCCGTACGCGAACACTAACCCGCGCCCTCACACGCACGCTCCCCCTAAAGCGCTGCCGTACCCTCACCTGGACCCTAAACCGTCCCCGTCCCCTAACCCTAACCCTAGCCCGAACCCTAACCCTAACCCTTCCCCGAAGCCTGACCCTCACCCGTCCCCAATCCTAATCCGTACGATAACACTAACCCGCGCCCTCACACGCACGCTCCCCCTAAAGCGTTTCCGTACCCTCACCTGGACCCTAAACCGTCCCCGTCCCCTAACCCTAACCCTAGCCCGAACCCTAACCCTAACCCTTCCCCGAAGCCTGACCCTCACCCGTGCCCTAATCCTAACCCGTACGCTAACACTAACCCGCGCCCTCACACGCACGCTCCCCCTAAAACGTTGCCGTACCCTCACCTGGACCCTAAACCGTCCCCGTGCCCTAACCCTAACCCTAGCCCGAACCCTAACCCTAACCCTTCCCCGAAGCCTGACCCTCACCCGTCCCCTATTCCTAACTCGTACGCTAAAACTAACCCGCGCCCTCACACGCACACTCCCCCTAAAGCGTTGCCGTACCCTCACCTGGACCCTAAACCGTCCCCGTCCCCTAACCCTAACCCTAGCCCGAACCCTAACCCTAACCCTTCCCCGAAGCCTGACACTCACCCGTGCCCTAATCCTAACCCGTACGCTAACACTAACCCGCGCCCTCACACGCACGCTCCCCCTAAAGCGTTGCCGTACCCTCACCTGGACCCTAAACCGTCCCCGTGCCCTAACCCTAACCCTAGCCCGAACCCTAACCCTAACCCTTCCCCGAAGCCTGACCCTCACCCGTCCCCTATTCCTAACTCGTACGCTAAAACTAACCCGCGCCCTCACACGCACGCTCCCCCTAAAGCGTTGCCGTACCCTCACCTGGACCCTAAACCGTCCCCGTCCCCTAACCCTAACCCTAGCCCGAACCCTAACCCTAACCCTTCCCCGAAGCCTGACCCTCACCCGTGCCCTAATCCTAACCCGTACGCTAACACTAACCCGCGCCCTCACACGCACGCTCCCCCTAAAGCGTTGCCATACCCTCACCTGGACCCTAAACCGTCCCCGTCCCCTAACCCTAACCCTAGCCCGAACCCTAACCCTAACCCTTCCCCGAAGCCTGACCCTCACCCGTGCCCTAATCCTAACCCGTACGCTAACACTAACCCGCGCCCTCACACGCACGCTCCCCCTAAAGCGTTGCCGTACCCTCACCTGGACCCTAAACCGTCCCCGTCCCCTAACCCTAACCCTAGCCCGAACCCTAACCCTAACCCTTCCCCGAAGCCTGACACTCACCCGTGCCCTAATCCTAACCCGTACGCTAACACTAACCCACGCCCTCACACGCATGCTCCCCCTAAAGCGTTGCCGTACCCTCACCTGGACCCTAAACCGTCCCCGTCCCCTAACCCTAACCCTAGCCCGAACCCTAACCCTAACCCTTCCCCGAAGCCTGACCCTCACCCGTGCCCTAATCGTAACCCGTACGCTAACACTAACCCGCGCCCTCACACGCACGCTCCCCCTAAAGCGTTGCCGTACCCCCACCTGGACCCTAAACCGTCCCCGTCCCCTAACCCTAACCCTAGCCCGAACCCTAACCCTAACCCTTCCCCGAAGCCTGACCCTCACCCGTCCCCTAATCGTAACCCGTACGCGAACACTAACCCGCGGCCTCACACGCACGCTCCCCCTAAAGCGTTGCCGTACCCTCACCTGGACCCTAAACCGTCCCCGTCCCCTAACCCTAACCCTAGCCCGAACCCTAACCCTAACCCTTCCCCGAAGCCTGACCCTCACCCGTCCCCTAATCCTAATCCGTACGCTAACACTAACCCACGCCCTCACACGCACGCTCCCCCTAAAGCGTTTCCGTACCCTCACCTGGACCCTAAACCGTCCCTGTCCCCTAACCCTAACCCTAGCCCGAACCCTAACCCTAACCCTTCCCCGAAGCCTGACCCTCACCCTTGCCCTAATCCTAACCCGTACACTAACACTAACCCGCGCCCTCACACGCACGCTCCCCCTAAAGCGTTGCCGTACCCTCACCTGGACCCTAAACCGTCCCCGTCCCCTAACCCTAACCCTAGCCCGAACCCTAACCCTAACCCTTCCCCGAAGCATGACCCTCACGCGTCCCCTATTCCTAACCCGTACGCTAAAACTAACCCACGCCCTCACACGCATGCTCCCCCTAAAGCGTTGCCGTACCCTCACCTGGACCCTAAACCGTCCCCGTCCCCTAACCCTAACCCTAGCCCGAACCCTAACCCTAACCCTTCCCCGAAGCCTGACCCTCACCCGTCCCATAATCCTAACCCGTACGCTAACACTAACCCGCGCCCTCACACGCACGCTCCCCCTAAAGCGTTGCAGTACCCTCACCTGGACCCTAAACCTTCCCCGTCCCCTAACCCTAACCCTAGCCCGAACCCTAAACCTAACCCTTCCCCGAAGCCTGACCCTCACCCGTGCCCTAATCCTAACCCGTACGCTAACACTAACCCGCGCCCTCACACGCACGCTCCCCCTAAAGCGTTGCCGTACCCTCACCTGGACCCTAAACCGTCCCCGTCCCCTAACCCTAACCCTAGCCCGAACCCTAACCCTAACCCTTCCCCGAAGCCTGACCCTCACCCGTGCCCTAATCCTAACCCGTACGCTAACACTAACCCGCGCCCTCACACGCACGCTCCCCCTAAAGCGTTGCCGTACCCTCACCTGGACCCTAAACCGTCCCCGTCCCCTAACCCTAACCCTAGCCCGAACCCTAACCCTAACCCTTCCCCGAAGCCTGACCCTCACCCGTGCCCTAATCCTAACACGTACGCTAACACTAACCCGCGCCCTCACACGCACGCTCCCCCTAAAGCGTTGCCGTACCCTCACCTGGACCCTAAACCGTCCCCGTCCCCTAACCCTAACCCTAGCCCGAACCCTAACCCTAACCCTTCCCCGAAGCCTGACCCTCACCCGTGCCCTAATCCTAACCCGTACGCTAACACTAACCCGCGCCCTCACACGCACGCTCCCCCTAAAGCGTGGCCGTACCCTCACCTGGACCCTAAACCGTCCCCGTCCCCTAACCCTAACCCTAGCGCGAACCCTAACCCTAACACTTTCCCGAAGCCTGACCCTCACCCGTCCCCTAATCCTAACCCGTACGCTAACACTAACCCGCGCCCTCACACGCACGCTCCCCCTAAAGCGTTGCCGTACTCTCACCTGGACCCTAAACCGTCCCCGTCCCCTAACCCTAACCCTAGCCCGAACCCTAACCCTAACCCTTCCCCGAAGCCTGACCCTCACCCGTCCCCTAATCCTAACCCGTACGCTAACACTAACCCGCGCCCTCACACGCACGCTCCCCCTAAAGCGTTGCCGTACCCTCAACTAGACCCTAAACCGTCTCCGTCCCCTAACCCTAACTCTAGCCCGAACCCTAACCCTAACCCTTCCCCGAAGCCTGACCCTCACCCGTCCCCTAATCCTACCCCGTACGCTAACACTAACCCGCGCCCTCACACGCACGCTCCCCGTAAAGCGTTGCCGTACCCTCACCTGGACCCTAAACCGTCCCCGTCCCCTAACCCTAACCCTAGCCCGAACCCTAACCCTAACCCTTCCCCGAAGCCTGACCCTCACCCGTGCCCTAATCCTAACCCGTACACTAACACTGACCCGCGCCCTCACACGCACGCTCCCCCTAAAGCGTTGCCGTACCCTCACCTGGACCCTAAACCGTCCCCGTCCCCTAACCCTAACCCTAGCCCGAACCCTAACCCTAACCCTTCCCCGAAGCCTGACCCTCACCCGTCCCATAATCCTAACCCGTACGCTAACACTAACCCGCGCCCTCACACGCACGCTCCCCCTAAAGCGTTGCCGTACCCTCACCTGGACCCTAAACCGTCCCCGTCCCCTAACCCTAACCCTAGCCCGAACCCTAACCCTAACCCTTCCCCGAAGCCTGACCCTCACCCGTCCCCTAATCGTAACCCGTACGCTAACACTAACCCGCGCCCTCACACGCACGCTCCCCCTAAAGCGTTGCCGTACCCTCACCTGGACCCTAAACCGTCCCCGTCCCCTAACCCTAACCCTAGCCCGAACCCTAACCCTAACCCTTCCCCGAAGCCTGACCCTCACCCGTGCCCTAATCCTAACCCGTACGCTAACACTAACCCGCGCCCTCACACGCACGCTCCCCCTAAAGCGTTGCCGTACCCTCACCTGGACCCTAAACCGTCCCCGTCCCCTAACCCTAACCCTAGCCCGAACCCTAACCCTAACCCTTCCCCGAAGCCTGACCCTCACCCGTGCCCTAATCCTAACCCGTACGCTAACACTAACCCGCGCCCTCACACGCACGCTCCCCCTAAAGTGTTGCCGTACCCTCACCTGGACCCTAAACCGTCCCCGTCCCCTAACCCTAACCCTAGCCCGAACCCTAACCCTAACCCTTCCCCGAAGCCTGACCCTCACCCGTGCCCTAATCCTAACACGTACGCTAACACTAACCCGCGCCCTCACACGCACGCTCCCCCTAAAGCGTTGCCGTACCCTCACCTGGACCCTAAACCGTCCCCGTCCCCTAACCCTAACCCTAGCCCGAACCCTAACCCTAACCCTTCCCCGAAGCCTGACCCTCACCCGTGCCCTAATCCTAACCCGTACGCTAACACTAACCCGCGCCCTCACACGCACGCTCCCCCTAAAGCGTGGCCGTACCCTCACCTGGACCCTAAACCGTCCCCGTCCCCTAACCCTAACCCTAGCGCGAACCCTAACCCTAACACTTTCCCGAAGCCTGACCCTCACCCGTCCCCTAATCCTAACCCGTACGCTAACACTAACCCGCGCCCTCACACGCACGCTCCCCCTAAAGCGTTGCCGTACTCTCACCTGGACCCTAAACCGTCCCCGTCCCCTAACCCTAACCCTAGCCCGAACCCTAACCCTAACCCTTCCCCGAAGCCTGACCCTCACCCGTCCCCTAATCCTAACCCGTACGCTAACACTAACCCGCGCCCTCACACGCACGCTCCCCCTAAAGCGTTGCCGTACCCTCAACTAGACCCTAAACCGTCTCCGTCCCCTAACCCTAACCCTAGCCCGAACCCTAACCCTAACCCTTCCCCGAAGCCTGACCCTCACCCGTCCCCTAATCCTACCCCGTACGCTAACACTAACCCGCGCCCTCACACGCACGCTCCCCGTAAAGCGTTGCCGTACCCTCACCTGGACCCTAAACCGTCCCCGTCCCCTAACCCTAACCCTAGCCCGAACCCTAACCCTAACCCTTCCCCGAAGCCTGACCCTCACCCGTGCCCTAATCCTAACCCGTACACTAACACTGACCCGCGCCCTCACACGCACGCTCCCCCTAAAGCGTTGCCGTACCCTCACCTGGACCCTAAACCGTCCCCGTCCCCTAACCCTAACCCTAGCCCGAACCCTAACCCTAACCCTTCCCCGAAGCCTGACCCTCACCCGTCCCATAATCCTAACCCGTACGCTAACACTAACCCGCGCCCTCACACGCACGCTCCCCCTAAAGCGTTGCCGTACCCTCACCTGGACCCTAAACCGTCCCCGTCCCCTAACCCTAACCCTAGCCCGAACCCTAACCCTAACCCTTCCCCGAAGCCTGACCCTCACCCGTCCCCTAATCGTAACCCGTACGCTAACACTAACCCGCGCCCTCACACGCACGCTCCCCCTAAAGCGTTGCCGTACCCTCACCTGGACCCTAAACCGTCCCCGTCCCCTAACCCTAACCCTAGCCCGAACCCTAACCCTAACCCTTCCCCGAAGCCTGACCCTCACCCGTGCCCTAATCCTAACCCGTACGCTAACACTAACCCGCGCCCTCACACGCACGCTCCCCCTAAAGCGTTGCCGTACCCTCACCTGGACCCTAAACCGTCCCCGTCCCCTAACCCTAACCCTAGCCCGAACCCTAACCCTAACCCTTCCCCGAAGCCTGACCCTCACCCGTGCCCTAATCCTAACCCGTACGCTAACACTAACCCGCGCCCTCACACGCACGCTCCCCCTAAAGCGTTGCCGTACCCTCACCTGGACCCTAAACCGTCCCCGTCCCCTAACCCTAACCCTAGCCCGAACCCTAACCCTAACCCTTCCCCGAAGCCTGACCCTCACCCGTCCCCTAATCCTAACCCGTACGCTAACACTAACCCGCGCCCTCACACGCACGCTCCCCCTAAAGCGTTGCCGTACCCTCACCTGGACCCTAAACCGTCCCCGTCCCGTAACCCTAACCCTAGCCCGAACCCTAACCCTAACGCTTCCCCGAAGCCTGACCCTCACCCGTGCCCTAATCCTAACCCGTACGCTAACACTAACCCGCGCCCTCACACGCACGCTCCCCCTAAAGCGTTGCCGTACGCTCACCTGGACCCTAAACCGTCCCCGTCCCCTAACCCTAACCCTAGCCCGAACCCTAACCCTAACCCTTCCCCGAAGCCTGACCTTCACCCGTGCCCTAATCCTAACCCGTACGCTAACACTAACCCGCGCCCTCACACGCACGCTCCCCCTAAAGCGTTGCCGTACCATCACCTGGACCCTAAACCGTCCCCGTCCCCTAACCCTAACCCTAGCCCGAACCCTAACCCTAACCCTTCCCCGAAGCCTGACCCTCACCCGTGCCCTAATCCTAACCCATACGCTAACACTAACCCGCGCCCTCACACGCACGCTCCCTCTAAAGCGTTGCCGTACCCCCACCTGGACCCTAAACCGTCCCCGTCCCCTAACCCTAACCCTAGCCCGAACCCTAACCCTAACCCTTCCCCGAAGCCTGACCCTCACCAGTCCCCTAATCCTAACCCGTACGCTAACACTAACCCGCGCCCTCTCACGCACACTCCCCCTAAAGCGTTGCCGTACCCTCACCTGGACCCTAAACCGTCCCCGTCCCCTAACCCTAACCCTAGCCCGAACCCTAACCCTAACCCTTCCCCGAAGCCTGACCCTCACCCGTCCCCTATTCCTAACTCGTACGCTAAAACTAACCCACGCCCTCACACGCACGCTCCCCCTAAAGCGTTGCCGTACCCTCACCTGGACCCTAAACCTTCCCCGTCCCCTAACCCTAACCCTAGCCCGAACCCTAACCCTAACCCTTCCCTGAAGCCTGACCCTCACCCGTCCCATAATCCTAACCCGTACGCTAACACTAACCCGCGCCCTCACACGCACGCTCCCCCTAAAGCGTTGCCGTACCCTCACCTGGACCCTAAACCGTCCCCGTCCCCTAACCCTAACCCTAGCCCGAACCCTATCCCTAACCCTTCCCCGAAGCCTGACCCTCACCCGTGCCCTAATCCTAACCCGTACGCTAACACTAACCCGCGCCCTCACATGCACGCTCCCCCTAAAGCGTTGCCGTACCCTCACCTGGACCCTAAACCGTCCCCGTCCCCTAACCCTAACCCTAGCCCGAACCCTAACCCTAACCCTTCCCCGAAGCCTGACCCTCACCCGTGCCCTAATCCTAACCCGTACGCTAACACTAACCCGCGCCCTCACACGCACGCTCCCCCTAAAGCGTTGCCGTACCCTCACCTGGACCCTAAACCGTCCCCGTCCCCTAACCCTAACCCTAGCCCGAACCCTAACCCTAACCCTTCCCCGAATCCTGACCCTCACCCGTCCCCTAATCCTAACCCGTACGCTAACACTAACCCGCGCCCTCACACGCACGCTCCCCCTAAAGCGTTGCCGTACCCTCAACTGGACCCTAATCCGTCCCCATCCCCTAACCCTAACCCTAGCCCGAACCCTAACCCTAACCCTTCCCCGAAGCTTGACCCTCACCCGTCCCCTAATCCTAACCCGTACGCTAACACTAACCCGCGCCCTCACACGCACGCTCCCCCTAAAGCGTTGCCGTACCCTCACCTGGACCCTAAACCGTCCCCGTCCCCTAACCCTAACCCTAGCCCGAACCCTAACCCTAACCCTTCCCCGAAGCCTGACCCTCACCCGTGCCCTAATCCTAACCCGTACGCTAACACTAACCCGCGCCCTCACACGCACTCTCCCCCTAAAGCGTTGCCATACCCTCACCTGGACCCTAAACCGTCCCCGTCCCCTAACCCTAACCCTAGCCCGAACCCTAACCCTAACCCTTCCCCGAAGCCTGACCCTCACCCGTGCCCTAATCCTAACCCGTACGCTAACACTAACCCGCGCCCTCACACGCACGCTCCCCCTAAAGCGTTGCCGTACCCTCACCTGGACCCTAAACCGTCCCCGTCCCCTAACCCTAACCCTAGCCCGAACCCTAACCCTAACCCTTCCCCGAAGCCTGACCCTCACCCGTGCCCTAATCCTAACCCGTACGCTAACACTAACCCGCGCCCTCACACGCATGCTCCCCCTAAAGCGTTGCCGTACCCTCACCTGGACCCTAAACCGTCCCCGTCCCCTAACCCTAACCCTAGCCCGAACCCTAACCCTAACCCTTCCCCGAAGCCTGACCCTCACCCGTGCCCTAATCGTAACCCGTACGCTAACACTAACCCGCGCCCTCACACGCACGCTCCCCCTAAAGCGTTGCCGTACCCCCACCTGGACCCTAAACCGTCCCCGTCCCCTAACCCTAACCCTAGCCCGAACCCTAACCCTAACCCTTCCCCGAAGCCTGACCCTCACCCGTCCCCTAATCGTAACCCGTACGCGAACACTAACCCGCGGCCTCACACGCACGCTCCCCCTAAAGCGTTGCCGTACCCTCACCTGGACCCTAAACCGTCCCCGTCCCCTAACCCTAACCCTAGCCCGAACCCTAACCCTAACCCTTCCCCGAAGCCTGACCCTCACCCGTCCCCTAATCCTAATCCGTACGCTAACACTAACCCACGCCCTCACACGCACGCTCCCCCTAAAGCGTTTCCGTACCCTCACCTGGACCCTAAACCGTCCCTGTCCCCTAACCCTAACCCTAGCCCGAACCCTAACCCTAACCCTTCCCCGAAGCCTGACCCTCACCCTTGCCCTAATCCTAACCCGTACGCTAACACTAACCCGCGCCCTCACACGCACGCTCCCCCTAAAGCGTTGCCGTACCCTCACCTGGACCCTAAACCGTCCCCGTCCCCTAACCCTAACCCTAGCCCGAACCCTAACCCTAACCCTTCCCCGAAGCATGACCCTCACGCGTCCCCTATTCCTAACCCGTACGCTAAAACTAACCCACTCCCTCACACGCACGCTCCCCCTAAAGCGTTGCCGTACCCTCACCTGGACCCTAAACCGTCCCCGTCCCCTAACCCTAACCCTAGCCCGAACCCTAACCCTAACCCTTCCCCGAAGCCTGACCCTCACCCGTCCCATAATCCTAACCCGTACGCTAACACTAACCCGCGCCCTCACACGCACGCTCCCCCTAAAGCGTTGCAGTACCCTCACCTGGACCCTAAACCGTCCCCGTCCCCTAACCCTAACCCTAGCCCGAACCCTAACCCTAACCCTTCCCCGAAGCCTGACCCTCACCCGTGCCCTAATCCTAACCCGTACGCTAACACTAACCCGCGCCCTCACACGCACGCTCCCCCTAAAGCGTTGCCGTACCCTCACCTGGACCCTAAACCGTCCCCGTCCCCTAACCCTAACCCTAGCCCGAACCCTAACCCTAACCCTTCCCCGAAGCCTGACCCTCACCCGTGCCCTAATCCTAACCCGTACGCTAACACTAACCCGCGCCCTCACACGCACGCTCCCCCTAAAGCGTTGCCGTACCCTCACCTGGACCCTAAACCGTCCCCGTCCCCTAACCCTAACCCTAGCCCGAACCCTAACCCTAACCCTTCCCCGAAGCCTGACCCTCACCCGTGCCCTAATCCTAACACGTACGCTAACACTAACCCGCGCCCTCACACGCACGCTCCCCCTAAAGCGTTGCCGTACCCTCACCTGGACCCTAAACCGTCCCCGTCCCCTAACCCTAACCCTAGCCCGAACCCTAACCCTAACCCTTCCCCGAAGCCTGACACTCACCCGTGCCCTAATCCTAACCCGTACGCTAACACTAACCCGCGCCCTCACACGCACGCTCCCCCTAAAGCGTGGCCGTACCCTCACCTGGACCCTAAACCGTCCCCGTCCCCTAACCCTAACCCTAGCGCGAACCCTAACCCTAACACTTCCCCGAAGCCTGACCCTCACCCGTCCCCTAATCCTAACCCGTACGCTAACACTAACCCGCGCCCTCACACGCACGCTCCCCCTAAAGCGTTGCCGTACCCTCACCTGGACCCTAAACCGTCCCCGTCCCCTAACCCTAACCCTAGCCCGAACCCTAACCCTAACCCTTCCCCGAAGCCTGACCCTCACCCGTCCCCTAATCCTAACCCGTACGCTAACACTAACCCGCGCCCTCACACGCACGCTCCCCCTAAAGCGTTGCCGTACCCTCAACTAGACCCTAAACCGTCTCCGTCCCCTAACCCTAACCCTAGCCCGAACCCTAACCCTAACCCTTCCCCGAAGCCTGACCCTCACCCGTCCCCTAATTCTACCCCGTACGCTAACACTAACCCGCGCCCTCACACGCACGCTCCCCGTAAAGCGTTGCCGTACCCTCACCTGGACCCTAAACCGTCCCCGTCCCCTAACCCTAACCCTAGCCCGAACCCTAACCCTAACCCTTCCCCGAAGCCTGACCCTCACCCGTGCCCTAATCCTAACCCGTACACTAACACTGACCCGCGCCCTCACACGCACGCTCCCCCTAAAGCGTTGCCGTACCCTCACCTGGACCCTAAACCGTCTCCGTCCCCTAACCCTAACCCTAGCCCGAACCCTAACCCTAACCCTTCCCCGAAGCCTGACCCTCACCCGTCCCATAATCCTAACCCGTACGCTAACACTAACCCGCGCCCTCACACGCACGCTCCCCCTAAAGCGTTGCCGTACCCTCACCTGGACCCTAAACCGTCCCCGTCCCCTAACCCTAACCCTAGCCCGAACCCTAACCCTAACCCTTCCCCGAAGCCTGACCCTCACCCGTCCCCTAATCGTAACCCGTACGCTAACACTAACCCGCGCCCTCACACGCACGCTCCCCCTAAAGCGTTGCCGTACCCTCACCTGGACCCTAAACCGTCCCCGTCCCCTAACCCTAACCCTAGCCCGAACCCTAACCCTAACCCTTCCCCGAAGCCTGACCCTCACCCGTGCCCTAATCCTAACCCGTACGCTAACACTAACCCGCGCCCTCACACGCCCGCTCCCCCTAAAGCGTTGCCGTACCCTCACCTGGACCCTAAACCGTCCCCGTCCCCTAACCCTAACCCTAGCCCGAACCCTAACCCTAACCCTTCCCCGAAGCCTGACCCTCACCCGTGCCCTAATCCTAACCCGTACGCTAACACTAACCCGCGCCCTCACACGCCCGCTCCCCCTAAAGCGTTGCCGTACCCTCACCTGGACCCTAAACCGTCCCCGTCCCCTAACCCTAACCCTAGCCCGAACCCTAACCCTAACCCTTCCCCGAAGCCTGACCCTCACCCGTCCCCTAATCCTAACCCGTACGCTAACACTAACCCGCGCCCTCACACGCACGCTCCCCCTAAAGCGTTGCCGTACCCTCACCTGGACCCTAAACCGTCCCCGTCCCCTAACCCTAACCCTAGCCCGAACCCTAACCCTAACGCTTCCCCGAAGCCTGACCCTCACCCGTGCCCTAATCCTAACCCGTACGCTAACACTAACCCGCGCCCTCACACGCACGCTCCCCCTAAAGCGTTGCCGTACGCTCACCTGGACCCTAAACCGTCCCCGTCCCCTAACCCTAACCCTAGCCCGAACCCTAACCCTAACCCTTCCCCGAAGCCTGACCTTCACCCGTGCCCTAATCCTAACCCGTACGCTAACACTAACCCGCGCCCTCACACGCACGCTCCCCCTAAAGCGTTGCCGTACCATCACCTGGACCCTAAACCGTCCCCGTCCCCTAACCCTAACCCTAGCCCGAACCCTAACCCTAACCCTTCCCCGAAGCCTGACCCTCACCCGTGCCCTAATCCTAACCCGTACGCTAACACTAACCCGCGCCCTCACACGCACGCTCCCCCTAAAGCGTGGCCGTACCCTCACCTGGACCCTAAACCGTCCCCGTCCCCTAACCCTAACCCTAGCGCGAACCCTAACCCTAACACTTCCCCGAAGCCTGACCCTCACCCGTCCCCTAATCCTAACCCGTACGCTAACACTAACCCGCGCCCTCACACGCACGCTCCCCCTAAAGCGTTGCCGTACCCTCACCTGGACCCTAAACCGTCCCCGTCCCCTAACCCTAACCCTAGCCCGAACCCTAACCCTAACCCTTCCCCGAAGCCTGACCCTCACCCGTCCCCTAATCCTAACCCGTACGCTAACACTAACCCGCGCCCTCACACGCACGCTCCCCCTAAAGCGTTGCCGTACCCTCAACTAGACCCTAAACCGTCTCCGTCCCCTAACCCTAACCCTAGCCCGAACCCTAACCCTAACCCTTCCCCGAATCCTGACCCTCACCCGTCCCCTAATCCTACCCCGTACGCTAACACTAACCCGCGCCCTCACACGCACGCTCCCCGTAAAGCGTTGCCGTACCCTCACCTGGACCCTAAACCGTCCCCGTCCCCTAACCCTAACCCTAGCCCGAACCCTAACCCTAACCCTTCCCCGAAGCCTGACCCTCACCCGTGCCCTAATCCTAACCCGTACACTAACACTGACCCGCGCCCTCACACGCACGCTCCCCCTAAAGCGTTGCCGTACCCTCACCTGGACCCTAAACCGTCCCCGTCCCCTAACCCTAACCCTAGCCCGAACCCTAACCCTAACCCTTCCCCGAAGCCTGACCCTCACCCGTCCCATAATCCTAACCCGTACGCTAACACTAACCCGCGCCCTCACACGCACGCTCCCCCTAAAGCGTTGCCGTACCCTCACCTGGACCCTAAACCGTCCCCGTCCCCTAACCCTAACCCTAGCCCGAACCCTAACCCTAACCCTTCCCCGAAGCCTGACCCTCACCCGTCCCCTAATCGTAACCCGTACGCTAACACTAACCCGCGCCCTCACACGCACGCTCCCCCTAAAGCGTTGCCGTACCCTCACCTGGACCCTAAACCGTCCCCGTCCCCTAACCCTAACCCTAGCCCGAACCCTAACCCTAACCCTTCCCCGAAGCCTGACCCTCACCCGTGCCCTAATCCTAACCCGTACGCTAACACTAACCCGCGCCCTCACACGCACGCTCCCCCTAAAGCGTTGCCGTACCCTCACCTGGACCCTAAACTGTCCCCGTCCCCTAACCCTAACCCTAGCCCGAACCCTAACCCTAACCCTTCCCCGAAGCCTGACCCTCACCCGTGCCCTAATCCTAACCCGTACGCTAACACTAACCCGCGCCCTCACACGCCCGCTCCCCCTAAAGCGTTGCCGTACCCTCACCTGGACCCTAAACCGTCCCCGTCCCCTAACCCTAACCCTAGCCCGAACCCTAACCCTAACCCTTCCCCGAAGCCTGACCCTCACCCGTCCCCTAATCCTAACCCGTACGCTAACACTAACCCGCGCCCTCACACGCACGCTCCCCCTAAAGCGTTGCCGTACCCTCACCTGGACCCTAAACCGTCCCCGTCCCCTAACCCTAACCCTAGCCCGAACCCTAACCCTAACGCTTCCCCGAAGCCTGACCCTCACCCGTGCCCTAATCCTAACCCGTACGCTAACACTAACCCGCGCCCTCACACGCACGCTCCCCCTAAAGCGTTGCCGTACGCTCACCTGGACCCTAAACCGTCCCCGTCCCCTAACCCTAACCCTAGCCCGAACCCTAACCCTAACCCTTCCCCGAAGCCTGACCTTCACCCGTGCCCTAATCCTAACCCGTACGCTAACACTAACCCGCGCCCTCACACGCACGCTCCCCCTAAAGCGTTGCCGTACCATCACCTGGACCCTAAACCGTCCCCGTCCCCTAACCCTAACCCTAGCCCGAACCCTAACCCTAACCCTTCCCCGAAGCCTGACCCTCACCCGTGCCCTAATCCTAACCCATACGCTAACACTAACCCGCGCCCTCACACGCACGCTCCCTCTAAAGCGTTGCCGTACCCCCACCTGGACCCTAAACCGTCCCCGTCCCCTAACCCTAACCCTAGCCCGAACCCTAACCCTAACCCTTCCCCGAAGCCTGACCCTCACCCGTCCCCTAATCGTAACCCGTAGGCGAACACTAACCCGCGCCCTCACACGCACGCTCCCCCTAAAGCGTTGCCGTACCCTCACCTGGACCCTAAACCGTCCCCGTCCCCTAACCCTAACCCTAGCCCGAACCCTAACCCTAACCCTTCCCCGAAGCCTGACCCTCACCTGTCCCCTAATCCTAATCCGTAGGCTAACACTAACCCGCGCCCTCACACGCACGCTCCCCCTAAAGCGTTTCCGTACCGTCACCTGGACCCTAAACAGTCCCCGTCCCCTAACCCTAACCCTAGCCCGAACCCTAACCCTAACCCTTCCCCGAAGCCTGACCCTCACCCGTCCCCTAATCCTAACCCGTACGCTAACACTAACCCGCGCCCTCACACGCACACTCCCCCTAAAGCGTTGCCGTACCCTCACCTGGACCCTAAACCGTCCCCGTCCCCTAACCCTAACCCTAGCCCGAACCCTAACCCTAACCCTTCCCCGAAGCCTGACCCTCACCCGTCCCCTATTCCTAACTCGTACGCTAAAACTAACCCACGCCCTCACACGCACGCTCCCCCTAAAGCGTTGCCGTACCCTCACCTGGACCCTAAACCTTCCCCGTCCCCTAACCCTAACCCTAGCCCGAACCCTAACCCTAACCCTTCCCTGAAGCCTGACCCTCACCCGTCCCATAATCCTAACCCGTACGCTAACACTAACCCGCGCCCTCACACGCACGCTCCCCCTAAAGCGTTGCCGTACCCTCACCTGGACCCTAAACCGTCCCCGTCCCCTAACCCTAACCCTAGCCCGAACCCTATCCCTAACCCTTCCCCGAAGCCTGACCCTCACCCGTCCCCTAATCCTAACCCGTACGCTAACACTAACCCGCGCCCTCACATGCACGCTCCCCCTAAAGCGTTGCCGTACCCTCACCTGGACCCTAAACCGTCCCCGTCCCCTAACCCTAACCCTAGCCCGAACCCTAACCCTAACCCTTCCCCGAAGCCTGACCCTCACCCGTCCCCTAATCCTAACCCGTACGCTAACACTAACCCGCGCCCTCACACGCACGCTCCCCCTAAAGCGTTGCCGTACCCTCAACTGGACCCTAATCCGTCCCCGTCCCCTAACCCTAACCCTAGCCCGAACCCTAACCCTAACCCTTCCCCGAAGCTTGACGCTCACCCGTCCCCTAATCCTAACCCGTACGCTAACACTAACCCGCGCCCTCACACGCACGCTCCCCCTAAAGCGTTGCCGTACCCTCATCTGGACCCTAAACCGTCCCCGTCCCCTAACCCTAACCCTAGCCCGAACCCTAACCCTAACCCTTCCCCGAAGCCTGACCCTCACCCGTCCCCTAATCCTAACCCGTACGCTAACTCTAACCCGCGACCTCACACGCACGCTCCCCCTAAAGCGTTGCCGTACCCTCACCTGGACCCTAAACCGTCCCCGTCCCCTAACCCTAACCCTAGCCCGAACCCTAACCCTAACCCTTCCCCGAAGCCTGACCCTCACCCGTCCCCTAATCCTAACCCGTACGCTAACACTAACCCGCGCCCTCACACGCACGCTCCCCCTAAAGCGTTGCCGTACCCTCACCTGGACCCTAAACCGTCCCCATTCCCTAACCCTAACCCTAGCCCGAACCCTAGCCCTAACCCTTCCCCGAAGCCTGACCCTCACCCTTGCCCTAATCCTAACCCGTACGCTAACACTAACCAGCGCCCTCACACGCACGCTCCCCCTAAAGCGTTGCCGTACCCTCACCTGGACCCTAAACCGTCCCCGTCCCCTAACCCTAACCCTAGCCCGAACCCTAACCCTAACCCTTCCCCGAAGCCTGACCCTCACCCGTGCCCTAATCCTAACCCGTACGCTAACACTAACCCGCGCCCTCACACGCACGCTCCCCCTAAAGCGTTGCCGTACCCTCACCTGGATCCTAAACCGTCCCCGTCCCCTAACCCTAACCCTAGCCCGAACCCTAACCCTAACCCTTCCCCGAAGCCTGACCCTCACCCGTGCCCTAATCCTAACCCGTACGCTAACACTAACCCGCGCCCTCACACGCAGGCTCCCCCTAAATCATTGCCGTACCCTCACCTGGACCCTAAACCGTCCCCGTCCCCTAACCCTAACCCTAGCCCGAACCCTAACCCTAACCCTTCCCCGAAGCCTGACCCTCACCCGTCCCCTAATCCTAACCCGTACGCTAACACTAACCCGCGCCCTCACACGCACGCTCCCCCTAAAGCGTTGCCGTACCCTCACCTGGACCCTAAACCGTGCCCGTCCCCTAACCCTAACCCTAGCCCGAACCCTAACCCTAACCCTTCCCCGAATCCTGACCCTCACCCGTCCCCTAATCCTAACCCGTACACTAACACTAACCCGCGCCCTCACACGCACGCTCCCCCTAAAGCGTTGCCGTACCCTCACCTGGACCCTAAACCGTCCCCGTCCCCTAACCCTAACCCTAGCCCGAACCCTAACCCTAACCCTTCCCCGAAGCCTGACCCTCACCCGTGCCCTAATCCTAACCCGTACGCTAACACTAACCCGCGCCCTCACACGCACGCTCCCCCAAAAGTGTTGCCGTACCGTCACCTGGACACTAAACCGTCCCCGTCCCCTAACCCTAACCCTAGCCCGAACCCTAACCCTAACCCTTCCCCGAAGCCTGACCCTCACCCGTCCCCTAATCCTAACCCGTACGCTAACTCTAACCCGCGCCCTCACACGCACGCTCCCCCTAAAGCGTTGCCGTACCGTCACCTGGACCATAAACCGTCCCCGTCCCCTAACCCTAACCCTAGCCCGAACCCTAACCCTAACCCTTCCCCGAAGCCTGACCCTCACCCGTCCCCTAATCCTAACACGTACGCTAACACTAACCCGCGCCCTCACACGCACGCTCCCCCTAAAGCGTTGCCGTACCCTCACCTGGACCCTAAACCGTCCCCGTCCCCTAACCCTAACCCTAGCCCGAACCCTAACCCTAACCCTTCCCCGAAGCCTGACCCTCACCCGTGCCTTAATCCTAACACGTACGCTAACACTAACCCGCGCCCTCACACACACGCTCCCCCTAAAGCGTTGCCATACCCTCACCTGGACCCTAAACCGTCCCCGTCCCCTAACCCTAACCCTAGCCCGAACCCTAACCCTAACCCTTCCCCGAAGCCTGACCCTCACCCGTGCCCTAATCCTAACCCGTACGCTAACACTAACCCGCGCCCTCACACGCACGCTCCCCCTAAAGCGTTGCCGTACCCTCACCTGGACCCTAAACCGTCCCCGTCCCCTAACCCTAACCCTAGCCCGAACCCTAACCCTAACCCTTCCCCGAAGCCTGACCCTCACCCGTGCCCTAATCCTAACCCGTACGCTAACACTAACCCGCGCCCTCACACGCACGCTCCCCCTAAAGCGTTGCCGTACCCTCACCTGGACCCTAAACCGTCCCCGTCCCCTAACCCTAACCCTAGCCCGAACCCTAACCCTAACCCTTCCCCGAAGCCTGACCCTCACCCGTGCCCTAATCCTAACCCGTACGCTAACACTAACTCGCGCCCTCATACGCACGCTACCTCTAAAGCGTTGCCGTACCCTCACCTGGACCCTAAACCGTCCCCGTCCCCTAACCCTAACCCTAGCCCGAACCCTAACCCTAACCCTTCCCCGAAGCCTGACCCTCAGCCGTTCCCTAATCGTAACCCGTACGCGAACACGAACCCGCGCCCTCACACGCACGCTCCCCCTAAAGCGTTGCCGTACCCTCACCTGGACCCTAAACCGTCCCCGTCCCCTAACCCTAACCCTAGCGCGAACCCTAACCCTAACCCTTCCCCGAAGCCTGACCCTCACCCGTCCCCAATCCTAATCCGTACGCTAACACTAACCCGCGCCCTCACACGCACGCTCCCCCTAAAGCGTTTCCGTACCCTCACCTGAACCCTAAACCGTCCCCGTCCCCTAACCCTAACCCTAGCCCGAACCCTAACCCTAACCCTTCCCCGAAGCCTGACCCTCACCCGTCCCCTAATCCTAACCCGTACGCTAACACTAACCCGCGCCCTCACACGCACGCTCCCCCTAAAGCGTGGCCGTACCCTCACCTGGACCCTAAACCGTCCCCGTCCCCTAACCCTAACCCTAGCCCGAACCCTAACCCTAACCCTTTCCCGAAGCCTGACCCTCACCCGTCCCCTGTTCCTAACTCGTACGCTAAAACTAACCCGCGCCCTCACACGCACGCTCCCCCTAAAGCGTTGCCGTACCCTCACCTGGACCCTAAACCGTCCCCGTCCCCTAACCCTAACCCTAGCCCGAACCCTAACCCTAACCCTTCCCCGAAGCCTGACCCTCACCCGTCCCATAATCCTAACCCGTACGCTAACACTAACCCGCGCCCTCACACGCACGCTCCCCCTAAAGCGTTGCCGTACCCTCACCTGGACCCTAAACCGTCCCCGTCCCCTAACCCTAACCCTAGCCCGAACCCTAACCCTAACCCTTCCCCGAAGCCTGACCCTCACCCGTGCCCTAATCCTAACCCGTACGCTAACACTAACCCGCGCCCTCACACGCACGCTCCCCCTAAAGCGTTGCCGTACCCTCACCTGGACCCTAAACCGTCCCCGTCCCCTAACCCTAACCCTAGCCCGAACCCTAACCCTAACCCTTCCACGAAGCCTGACACTCTCCCGTCCCCTAATCCTAACCCGTACGCGAAAACTAACCCGCGCCCTCACACGCACGCTCCCCCTAAAGCGTTGCCGTACCCTCACCTGGACCCTAAACCGTCCCCGTCCCCTAACCCTAACCCTAGCCCGAACCCTAACCCTAACCCTTCCCCGAAGCCTGACCCTCACCCGTGCCCTAATCCTAACCCGTACGCTAACACTAACCCGCGCCCTCACACGCAGGCTCCCCCTAAAGCGTTGCCGTACCCTCACCTGGACCCTAAACCGTCCCCGTCCCCTAACCCTAACCCTAGCGCGAACCCTAACCCTAACACTTCCCCGAAGCCTGACCCTCACCCGTCCCCTAATCCTAACCCGTACGCTAACACTAACCCGCGCCCTCACACGCACGCTCCCCCTAAAGCGTTGCCGTACCCTCACCTGGACCCTAAACCGTCCCCGTCCCCTAACCCTAACCCTAGCCCGAACCCTAACCTTAACCCTTCCCCGAAGCCTGACCCTCACCCGTCCCCTAATCCTAACCCGTACGCTAACACTAACCCGCGCCCTCACACGCACGCTCCCCCTAAAGCGTTGCCGTACCCTCAACTAGACCCTAAACCGTCTCCGTCCCCTAACCCTAACCCTAGCCCGAACCCTAACCCTAACCCTTCCCCGAAGCCTGACCCTCACCCGTCCCCTAATCCTACCCCGTACGCTAACACTAACCCGCGCCCTCACACGCACGCTCCCCGTAAAGCGTTGCCGTACCCTCACCTGGACCCTAAACCGTCCCCGTCCCCTAACCCTAACCCTAGCCCGAACCCTAACCCTAACCCTTCCCCGAAGCCTGACCCTCACCCGTGCCCTAATCCTAACCCGTACGCTAACACTGACCCGCGCCCTCACACGCACGCTCCCCCTAAAGCGTTGCCGTACCCTCACCTGGACCCTAAACCGTCCCCGTCCCCTAACCCTAACCCTAGCCCGAACCCTAACCCTAACCCTTCCCCGAAGCCTGACCCTCACCCGTCCCATAATCCTAACCCGTACGCTAACACTAACCCGCGCCCTCACACGCACGCTCCCCCTAAAGCGTTGCCGTACCCTCACCTGGACCCTAAACCGTCCCCGTCCCCTAACCCTAACCCTAGCCCGAACCCTAACCCTAACCCTTCCCCGAAGCCTGACCCTCACCCGTCCCCTAATCGTAACCCGTACGCTAACACTAACCCGCGCCCTCACACGCACGCTCCCCCTAAAGCGTTGCCGTACCCTCACCTGGACCCTAAACCGTCCCCGTCCCCTAACCCTAACCCTAGCCCGAACCCTAACCCTAACCCTTCCCCGAAGCCTGACCCTCACCCGTGCCCTAATCCTAACCCGTACGCTAACACTAACCCGCGCCCTCACACGCACGCTCCCCCTAAAGCGTTGCCGTACCCTCACCTGGACCCTAAACCGTCCCCGTCCCCTAACCCTAACCCTAGCCCGAACCCTAACCCTAACCCTTCCCCGAAGCCTGACCCTCACCCGTGCCCTAATCCTAACCCGTACGCTAACACTAACCCGCGCCCTCACACGCCCGCTCCCCCTAAAGCGTTGCCGTACCCTCACCTGGACCCTAAACCGTCCCCGTCCCCTAACCCTAACCCTAGCCCGAACCCTAACCCTAACCCTTCCCCGAAGCCTGACCCTCACCCGTCCCCTAATCCTAACCCGTACGCTAACACTAACCCGCGCCCTCACACGCACGCTCCCCCTAAAGCGTTGCCGTACCCTCACCTGGACCCTAAACCGTCCCCGTCCCCTAACCCTAACCCTAGCCCGAACCCTAACCCTAACGCTTCCCCGAAGCCTGACCCTCACCCGTGCCCTAATCCTAACCCGTACGCTAACACTAACCCGCGCCCTCACACGCACGCTCCCCCTAAAGCGTTGCCGTACCCTCACCTGGACCCTAAACCGTCCCCGTCCCCTAACCCTAACCCTAGCCCGAACCCTAACCCTAACCCTTCCCCGAAGCCTGACCTTCACCCGTGCCCTAATCCTAACCCGTACGCTAACACTAACCCGCGCCCTCACACGCACGCTCCCCCTAAAGCGTTGCCGTACCATCACCTGGACCCTAAACCGTCCCCGTCCCCTAACCCTAACCCTAGCCCGAACCCTAACCCTAACCCTTCCCCGAAGCCTGACCCTCACCCGTGCCCTAATCCTAACCCATACGCTAACACTAACCCGCGCCCTCACACGCACGCTCCCTCTAAAGCGTTGCCGTACCCCCACCTGGACCCTAAACCGTCCCCGTCCCCTAACCCTAACCCTAGCCCGAACCCTAACCCTAACCCTTCCCCGAAGCCTGACCCTCACCCGTCCCCTAATCGTAACCCGTACGCGAACACTAACCCGCGCCCTCACACGCACGCTCCCCCTAAAGCGTTGCCGTACCCTCACCTGGACCCTAAACCGTCCCCGTCCCCTAACCCTAACCCTAGCCCGAACCCTAACCCTAACCCTTCCCCGAAGCCTGACCCTCACCTGTCCCCTAATCCTAATCCGTAGGCTAACACTAACCCGCGCCCTCACACGCACGCTCCCCCTAAAGCGTTTCCGTACCGTCACCTGGACCCTAAACAGTCCCCGTCCCCTAACCCTAACCCTAGCCCGAACCCTAACCCTAACCCTTCCCCGAAGCCTGACCCTCACCCGTGCCCTAATCCTAACCCGTACGCTAACACTAACCCGCGCCCTCACACGCACGCTCCCCCTAAAGCGTTGCCGTACCCTCACCTGGACCCTAAACCGTCCCCGTCCCCTAACCCTAACCCTAGCCCGAACCCTAACCCTAACCCTTCCCCGAAGCCTGACCCTCACCCGTCCCCTATTCCTAACTCGTACGCTAAAACTAACCCACGCCCTCACACGCACGCTCCCCCTAAAGCGTTGCCGTACCCTCACCTGGACCCTAAACCTTCCCCGTCCCCTAACCCTAACCCTAGCCCGAACCCTAACCCTAACCCTTCCCTGAAGCCTGACCCTCACCCGTCCCATAATCCTAACCCGTACGCTAACACTAACCCGCGCCCTCACACGCACGCTCCCCCTAAAGCGTTGCCGTACCCTCACCTGGACCCTAAACCGTCCCCGTCCCCTAACCCTAACCCTAGCCCGAACCCTAACCCTAACCCTTCCCCGAAGCCTGACCCTCACCCGTGCCCTAATCCTAACCCGTACGCTAACACTAACCCGCGCCCTCACACGCACGCTCCCCCTAAAGCGTTGCCGTACCCTCACCTGGACCCTAAACCGTCCCCGTCCCCTAACCCTAACCCTAGCCCGAACCCTAACCCTAACCCTTCCCCGAAGCCTGACCCTCACCCGTCCCCTAATCGTAACCCGTACGCTAACACTAACCCGCGCCCTCACACGCACGCTCCCCCTAAAGCGTTGCCGTACCCTCACCTGGACCCTAAACCGTCCCCGTGCCCTAACCCTAACCCTAGCCCGAACCCTAACCCTAACCCTTCCCCGAAGCCTGACCCTCACCCGTGCCCTAATCCTAACCCGTACGCTAACACTAACCCGCGCCCTCACACGCACGCTCCCCCTAAAGCGTTGCCGTACCCTCACCTGGACCCTAAACCGTCCCCGTCCCCTAACCCTAACCCTAGCCCGAACCCTAACCCTAACCCTTCCCCGAAGCCTGACCCTCACCCGTGCCCTAATCCTAACCCGTACGCTAACACTAACCCGCGCCCTCACACGCACGCTCCCCCTAAAGCGTTGCCGTACCCTCACCTGGACCCTAAACCGTCCCCGTCCCCTAACCCTAACCCTAGCCCGAACCCTAACCCTAACCCTTCCCCGAAGCCTGACCCTCACCCGTCCCCTAATCGTAACCCGTACGCTAACACTAACCCGCGCCCTCACACGCACGCTCCCCCTAAAGCGTTGCCGTACCCTCACCTGGACCCTAAACCGTCCCCGTGCCCTAACCCTAACCCTAGCCCGAACCCTAACCCTAACCCTTCCCCGAAGCCTGACCCTCACCCGTGCCCTAATCCTAACCCGTACGCTAACACTAACCCGCGCCCTCACACGCACGCTCCCCCTAAAGCGTTGCCGTACCCTCACCTGGACCCTAAACCGTCCCCGTCCCCTAACCCTAACCTTAGCCCGAACCCTAACCCTAACCCTTCCCCGAAGCCTGACCCTCACCCGTGCCCTAATCCTAACCCGTACGCTAACACTAACCCGCGCCCTCACACGCACGCTCCCCCTAAAGCGTTGCCGTACCCTCACCTGGACCCTAAACCGTGCCCGTACCCTAACCCTAACCCTAGCCCGAACCCTAACCCTAACCCTTCCCCGAATCCTGACCCTCACCCGTCCCCTAATCCTAATCCAACGCTAAAACTAACCCGCGCCCTCACTCGCACGCTCCCCCTAAAGCGTTGCCGTACCCTCACCTGGACCCTAAACCGTCCCCGTCCCCTAACCCTAACCCTAGCCCGAACCCTAACCCTAACCCTTCCCCGAAGCCTGACCCTCACCAGTCCCCTAATCCTAACCCGTACGCTAACACTAACCCGCGCCCTCACACGCACGCTCCCCCTAAAGCGTTGCCGTACCCTCACCTGGACCCTAAACCGTCCCCGTCCCCTAACCCTAACCCTAGCCCGAACCCTAACCCTAACCCTTTCCCGAAGCCTGACTCTCACCCGTCCCCTAATCCTAACCCGTACGCTAACTCTAACCCGCGCCCTCACACGCACGCTCCCCCTAAAGCGTTGCCGTACCCTCACCTGGACCCTAAACCGTCCCCGTCCCCTAACCCTAACCCTAGCCCGAACCCTAACCCTAACCCTTCCCCGAAGCCTGACACTCACCCGTCCCCTAATCCTAACCCGTACGCTAACACTAACCCGCGCCCTCACACGCACGCTCCCCCTAAAGCGTTGCCGTACCCTCACCTGGACCCTAAACCGTCCCCGTCCCCTAACCCTAACCCTAGCCCGAACCCTAACCCTAACCCTTCCCCGAAGCCTGACCCTCACCCGTGCCCTAATCCTAACACGTACGCTAACACTAATCTGCGCCCTCACACGCACGCTCCCCCTAAAGCGTTGCCGTACCCTCACCTGGACCCTAAACCGTCCCCGTCCCCTAACCCTAACCCTAGCCCGAACCCTAACCCTAACCCTTCCCCGAAGCCTGACCCTCACCCGTCCCCTAATCGTAACCCGTACGCTAACACTAACCCGCGCCCTCACACGCACGCTCCCCCTAAAGCGTTGCCGTACCCTCACCTGGACCCTAAACCGTCCCCGTCCCCTAACCCTAACCCTAGCCCGAAGCCTAACCCTAACCCTTCCCCGAAGCCTGACCCTCACCCGTCCCATAATCCTAACCCGTACGCTAACACTAACCCGCGCCCTCACACGCACGCTCCCCCTAAAGCGTTGCCGTACCCTCACCTGGACCCTAAACCGTCCCCGTCCCCTAACCCTAACCCTAGCCCGAACCCTAAACCTAACCCTTCCCCGAAGCCTGACCCTCACCCGTGCCCTAATCCTAACCCGTACGCTAACACTAACCCGCGCCCTCACACGCACGCTCCCCCTAAAGCGTTGCCATACCCTCACCTGGACCCTAAACCGTCCCCGTCCCCTAACCCTAACCCTAGCCCGAACCCTAACCCTAACCCTTCCCCGAAGCCTGACCCTCACCCGTCCCCTAATCCTAACCCGTACGCTAACACTAACCCGCGCCCTCACACACACGCTCCCCCTAAAGCGTTGCCGTACCCTCACCTGGACCCTAAACCGTCCCCGTCCCCTAACCCTAACCCTAGCCCGAACCCTAACCCTAACCCTTCCCCAAAGCCTGACCCTCACCCGTGCCCTAATCCTAACCAGTACGCTAACACTAACCCGCGCCCTCACACGCACGCTCCCCCTAAAGCGTTGCCGTACCCTCACCTGGACCCTAAACCGTCCCCGGCCCCTAACCCTAACCCTAGCCCGAACCCTAACCCTAACCCTTCCCCGAAGCCTGACCCTCACCCGTCCCCTAATCCTACCCCGTACGCTAACACTAACCCGCGCCCTCACACGCACGCTCCCCCTAAAGCGTTGCCGTACCCTCACCTGGACCCTAAACCGTCCCCGTCCCCTAACCCTAACCCTAGCCCGAACCCTAACCCTAACCCTTCCCCGAAGCCTGACCCTCACCCGTTCCCTAATCCTAACCCGTACGCTAACACTAACCCGCGCCCTCACACGCACGCTCCCCTAAAGCGTTGCCGTACCCTCACCTGGACCCTAAACCGTCCCCGTCCCCTAACCCTAACCCTAGCCCGAACCCTAACCCTAACCGTTCCCTGAAGCCTGACCCTCACCCCTGCCCTAATCCTAACCCGTACGCTAACACTAACCCGCGCCCTCACACGCACGCTCCCCCTAAAGCGTTGCCGTACCCTCACCTGGACCCTAAACCGTCCCCGTCCCCTAACCCTAACCCTAGCCCGAACCCTAACCCTAACCCTTCCCCGAAGCCTGACCCTCACCCGTGCCCTAATCCTAACCCGTACGCTAACACTAACCCGCGCCCTCACACGCACGCTCCCCCTAAAGCGTTGCCGTACCCTCACCTGGACCCTAAACCGTCCCCGTCCCCTAACCCTAACCCTAGCCCGAACCCTAACCCTAACCCTTCCCCGAAGCCTGACCCTCACCCGTGCCCTAATCCTAACCCGTACGCTAACACTAACCCGCGCCCTCACACGCACGCTCCCCCTAAAGCGTTGCCGTACCCTCACCTGGACCCTAAACCGTCCCCGGCCCCTAACCCTAACCCTAGCCCGAACCCTAACCCTAACCCTTCCCCGAAGCCTGACCCTCACCCGTCCCCTAATCCTACCCCGTACGCTAACACTAACCCACGCCCTCACACGCACGCTCCCCCTAAAGCGTTGCCGTACCCTCACCTGGACCCTAAACCGTCCCCGTCCCCTAACCCTAACCCTAGCCCGAACCCTAACCCTAACCCTTCCCCGAAGCCTGACCCTCACCCGTGCCCTAATCCTAACCCGTAGGCTAACACTAACCCGCGCCCTCACACGCACGCTCCCCCTAAAGCGTTGCCGTACCCTCACCTGGACCCTAAACCGTCCCCGTCCCCTAACCCTAACCCTAGCCCGAACCCTAACCCTAACCCTTCCCCGAAGCCTGACCCTCACCCGTCCCCTAATCCTACCCCGTACGCTAACACTAACCCGCGCCCTCACACGCACGCTCCCCCTAAAGCGTTGCCGTACCCTCACCTGGACCCTAAACCGTCCCCGTCCCCTAACCCTAACCCTAGCCCGAACCCTAACCCTAACCCTTCCCCGAAGCCTGACCCTCACCCGTCCCCTAATCCTAACCCGTACGCTAACACTAACCCGCGCCCTCACACGCACGCTCCCCCTAAAGCGTTGCCGTACCCTCACCTGGACCCTAAACCGTCCCCGTCCCCTAACCCTAACCCTAGCCCGAACCCTAACCCTAACCCTTCCCCGAAGCCTGACCCTCACCCGTGCCCTAATCCTAACCCGTACGCTAACACTAACCCGCGCCCTCACACGCACGCTCCCCCTAAAGCGTTGCCGTACCCTCACCTGGACCCTAAACCGTCCCCGTCCCCTAACCCTAACCCTAGCCCGAACCCTAACCCTAACCCTTCCCCGAAGCCTGACCCTCACCCGTGCCCTAATGCTAACCCGTACGCTAACACTAACCCGCGCCCTCACACGCACGCTCCCCCTAAAGCGTTGCCGTACCCTCACCTGGACCCTAAACCGTCCCCGTCCCCTAACCCTAACCCTAGCCCGAACCCTAACCCTAACCCTTTCCCGAAGCCTGACCCTCACCCGTCCCCTAATCCTACCCCGTACGCTAACACTAACCCGCGCCCTCACACGCACGCTCCCCCTAAAGCGTTGCCGTACCCTCACCTGGACCCTAAACCGTCCCCGTCCCCTAACCCTAACCCTAGCCCGAACCCTAACCCTAACCCTTCCCCGAAGCCTGACCCTCACCCGTCCACTAATCGTAACCCGTACGCTAACACTAACCCGCGCCCTCACACGCACGCTCCCCCTAAAGCGTTGCCGTACCCTCACCTGGACCCTAAACCGTCCCCGTCCCCTAACCCTAACCCTAGCCCGAACCCTAACCCTAACCCTTTCCCGAAGCCTGACCCTCACACGTCCACTAATCGTAACCCGTACGCTAACACTAACCCGCGCCCTCACACGCACGCTCCCCCTAAAGCGTTGCCGTACCCTCACCTGGACCCTAAACCGTCCCCGTCCCCTAACCCTAACCCTAGCCCGAACCCTAACCCTAACCCTTCCCCAAAGCCTGACCCTCACCCGTGCCCTAATCCTAACCCGTACGCTAACACTAACCAGCGCCCTCACACGCACGCTCCCCCTAAAGCGTTGCCGTACCCTCACCTGGACCCTAAACCGTCCCCGTCCCCTAACCCTAACCCTAGCCCGAACCCTAACCCTAACCCTTCCCCGAAGCCTGACCCTCACCCGTGCCCTAATCCTAACCCGTACGCTAACACTAACCCGCGCCCTCACACGCACGCTCCCCCTAAAGCGTTGCCGTACCCTCACCTGGACCCTAAACCGTCCCCGTCCCCTAACCCTAACCCTAGCCCGAACCCTAACCCTAACCCTTCCCCGAAGCCTGACCCTCACCCGGGCCCTAATCCTAACCCGTACGCTAACACTAACCCGCTCCCTCACACGCACGCTCCCCCTAAAGCGATGCCGTACCCTCACCTGGACCCTAAACCGTCCCCGGCCCCTAACCCTAACCCTAGCCCGAACCCTAACCCTAACCCTTCCCTGAAGCCTGACCCTCACCCGTCCCCTAATCCTACCCCGTACGCTAACACTAACCCGCGCCCTCACACGCACGCTCCCCCTAAAGCGTTGCCGTACCCTCACCTGGACCCTAAACCGTCCCCGTCCCCTAACCCTAACCGTAGCCCGAACCCTAACCCTAACCCTTCCCCGAAGCTTGACCCTCAACCGTCCCATAATCCTAACCCGTACGCTAACACTAACCCGCGCCCTCACACGCACGCTCCCCCTAAAGCGTTTCCGTACCCTCACCTGGACCCTAAACCGTCCCCGTCCCCTAACCCTAACCCGAGCCCGAACCCTAACCCTAACCCTTCCCCGAAGCCTGACCCTCACCCGTGCCCTAATACTAACCCGTACGCTAACACTAACCCGCGCCCTCACACGCACGCTCCCCCTAAAGCGTTGCCGTACCCTCACCTGGACCCTAACCCGTCCCCGTCCCGTAACCCTAACCCTAGCCCGAACCCTAACCCTAACCCTTCCCCGAAGCCTGACCCTCACCCGTCCCCTAATCGTAACCCGTACGCGAACACTAACCCGCGCCCTCACACGCACGCTCCCCCTAAAGCGTTGCCGAACCCTCACCTGGACCCTAAACCGTCCCCGTCCCCTAACCCTAACCCTAGCCCGAACCCTAACCCTAACCCTTCCCCGAAGCCTGACCCTCACCTGTCCCCTAATCCTAATCCGTAGGCTAACACTAACCCGCGCCCTCACACGCACGCTCCCCCTAAAGCGTTTCCGTACCGTCACCTGGACCCTAAACAGTCCCCGTCCCCTAACCCTAACCCTAGCCCGAACCCTAACCCTAACCCTTCCCCGAAGCCTGACCCTCACCCGTGCCCTAATCCTAACCCGTACGCTAACACTAACCCGCGCCCTCACACGCACGCTCCCCCTAAAGCGTTGCCGTACCCTCACCTGGACCCTAAACCGTCCCCGTCCCCTAACCCTAACCCTAGCCCGAACCCTAACCCTAACCCTTCCCCGAAGCCTGACCCTCACCCGTCCCCTATTCCTAACTCGTACGCTAAAACTAACCCACGCCCTCACACGCACGCTCCCCCTAAAGCGTTGCCGTACCCTCACCTGGACCCTAAACTTTCCCGTCCCCTAACCCTAACCCTAGCCCGAACCCTAACCCTAACCCTTCCCTGAAGCCTGACCCTCACCCGTCCCATAATCCTAACCCGTACGCTAACACTAACCCGCGCCCTCACACGCACGCTCCCCCTAAAGCGTTGCCGTACCCTCACCTGGACCCTAAACCGTCCCCGTCCCCTAACCCTAACCCTAGCCCGAACCCTATCCCTAACCCTTCCCCGAAGCCTGACCCTCACCCGTCCCCTAATCCTAACCCGTACGCGAACACTAACCCGCGCCCTCACACGCACGCTCCCCCTAAAGCGTTGCCGTACCCTCACCTGGACCCTAAACCGTCCCCGTCCCCTAACCCTAACCCTAGCCCGAACCCTAACCCTAACCCTTCCCCGAAGCCTGACCCTCACCCGTCCCCTAATCCTAACCCGTACGCTAACACTAACCCGCGCCCTCACACGCACGCTCCCCCTAAAGCGTTGCCGTACCCTCACCTGGACCCTAAACCGTCCCCGTCCCCTAACCCTAACCCTAGCCCGAACCCTAACCCTAACCCTTCCCCGAAGCCTGACCCTCACCCGTGCCCTAATCCTAACCCGTACGCTAACACTAACCCGCGCCCTCACACGCACGCTCCCCCTAAAGCGTTGCCGTACCCTCACCTGGACCCTAAACCGTCCCCGTCCCCTAACCCTAACCCTAGCCCGAACCCTAACCCTAACCCTTCCCCGAAGCCTGACCCTCACCCGTCCCCTAATCGTAACCCGTACGCTAACACTAACCCGCGCCCTCACACGCACGCTCCCCCTAAAGCGTTGCCGTACCCTCACCTGGACCCTAAACCGTCCCCGTGCCCTAACCCTAACCCTAGCCCGAACCCTAACACTAACCCTTCCCCGAAGCCTGACCCTCACCCGTGCCCTAATCCTAACCCGTACGCTAACACTAACCCGCGCCCTCACACGCACGCTCCCCCTAAAGCGTTGCCGTACCCTCACCTGGACCCTAAACCGTCCCCGTCCCCTAACCCTAACCTTAGCCCGAACCCTAACCCTAACCCTTCCCCGAAGCCTGACCCTCACCCGTGCCCTAATCCTAACCCGTACGCTAACACTAACCCGCGCCCTCACACGCACGCTCCCCCTAAAGCGTTGCCGTACCCTCACCTGGACCCTAAACCGTCCCCGTCCCCTAACCCTAACCCTAGCCCGAACCCTAACCCTAACCCTTCCCCGAATCCTGACCCTCACCCGTCCTCTAATCCTAATCCAACGCTAAAACTAACCCGCGCCCTCACACGCACGCTCCCCCTAAAGCGTTGCCGTACCCTAACCTGGACCCTAAACCGTCCCCGTCCCCTAACCCTAACCCTAGCCCGAACCCTAACCCTAACCCTTCCCCGAAGCCTGACCCTCACCCGTGCCCTAATCCTAACCCGTACGCTGACACTAACCCGCGCCCTCACACGCACGCTCCCCCTAAATCGTTGCCGTACCCTCACCTGGACCCTAAACCGTCCCCGTCCCCTAACCCTAACCCTAGCCCGAACCCTAACCCTAACCCTTCCCCGAAGCCTGACCCTCACCCGTCCCCTAATCCTAACCCGTACGCTAACTCTAACCCGCGCCCTCACACGCACGCTCCCCCTAAAGCGTTGCCATACCCTCACCTGGACCCTAAACCGTCCCCGTCCCCTAACCCTAACCCTAGCCCGAACCCTAACCCTAACCCTTCCCCGAAGCCTGACACTCACCCGTCCCCTAATCCTAACCCGTACGCTAACACTAACCCGTGCCCTCACACGCACGCTCCCCCTAAAGCGTTGCCGTACCCTCACCTGGACCCTAAACCGTCCCCGTCCCCTAACCCTAACCCTAGCCCGAACCCTAACCCTAACCCTTCCCCGAAGCCTGACCCTCACCCGTGCCCTAATCCTAACACGTACGCTAACACTAATCTGCGCCCTCACACGCACGCTCCCCCTAAAGCGTTGCCGTACCCTCACCTGGACCCTAAACCGTCCCCGTCCCCTAACCCTAACCCTAGCCCGAACCATAACCCTAACCCTTCCCCGAAGCCTGACCCTCACCCGTCCCCTAATCGTAACCCGTACCCTAACACTAACCCGCGCCCTCACACGCACGCTCCCCCTAAAGCGTTGCCGTACCCTCACCTGGACCCTAAACCGTCCCCGTCCCCTAACCCTAACCCTAGCCCGAAGCCTAACCCTAACCCTTCCCCGAAGCCTGACCCTCACCCGTGTCCTAATCCTAACCCGTACGCTAACACTAACCCGCGCCCTCACACGCACGCTCCCCCTAAAGCGTTGCCGTACCCTCACCTGGACCCTAAACCGTCCCCGTCCCCTAACCCTAACCCTAGCCCGAACCCTAACCCTAACCCTTCCCCGAAGCCTGACCCTCACCCGTGCCCTAATCCTAACCCGTACGCTAACACTAACCCGCGCCCTCACACGCACGCTCCCCCTAAAGCGTTGCCATACCCTCACCTGGACCCTAAACCGTCCCCGTCCCCTAACCCTAACCCTAGCCCGAACCCTAACCCTAACCCTTCCCCGAAGCCTGACCCTCACCCGTCCCCTAATCCTAACCCGTACGCTAACACTAACCCGCGCCCTCACACACACGCTCCCCCTAAAGCGTTGCCGTACCCTCACCTGGACCCTAAACCGTCCCCGTCCCCTAACCCTAACCCTAGCCCGAACCCTAACCCTAACCCTTCCCCAAAGCCTGACCCTCACCCGTGCCCTAATCCTAACCAGTACGCTAACACTAACCCGCGCCCTCACACGCACGCTCCCCCTAAAGCGTTGCCGTACCCTCACCTGGACCCTAAACCGTCCCCGGCCCCTAACCCTAACCCTAGCCCGAACCCTAACCCTAACCCTTCCCCGAAGCCTGACCCTCACCCGTCCCCTAATCCTACCCCGTACGCTAACACTAACCCGCGCCCTCACACGCACGCTCCCCCTAAAGCGTTTCCGTACCCTCACCTGGACCCTAAACCGTCCCCGTCCCCTAACCCTAACCCTAGCCCGAACCCTAACCCTAACCCTTCCCCGAAGCCTGACCCTCACCCGTCCCCTAATCCTAACCCGTACGCTAACACTAACCCGCGCCCTCACACGCACGCTCCCCTAAAGCGTTGCCGTACCCTCACCTGGACCCTAAACCGTCCCCGTCCCCTAACCCTAACCCTAGCCCGAACCCTAACCCTAACCGTTCCCTGAAGCCTGACCCTCACCCCTGCCCTAATCCTAACCCGTACGCTAACACTAACCCGCGCCCTCACACGCACGCTCCCCCTAAAGCGTTGCCGTACCCTCACCTGGACCCTAAACCGTCCCCGTCCCCTAACCCTAACCCTAGCCCGAACCCTAACCCTAACCCTTCCCCGAAGCCTGACCCTCACCCGTGCCCTAATCCTAACCCGTACGCTAACACTAACCCGCGCCCTCACACGCACGCTTCTCCTAAAGCGTTGCCGTACCCTCACCTGGACCCTAAACCGTCCCCGTCCCCTAACCCTAACCCTAGCCCGAACCCTAACCCTAACCCTTCCCCGAAGCCTGACCCTCACCCGTGCCCTAATCCTAACCCGTACGCTAACACTAACCCGCGCCCTCACACGCACGCTCCCCCTAAAGCGTTGCCGTACCCTCACCTGGACCCTAAACCGTCCCCGGCCCCTAACCCTAACCCTAGCCCGAACCCTAACCCTAACCCTTCCCCGAAGCCTGACCCTCACCCGTCCCCTAATCCTACCCCGTACGCTAACACTAACCCACGCCCTCACACGCACGCTCCCCCTAAAGCGTTGCCGTACCCTCACCTGGACCCTAAACCGTCCCCGTCCCCTAACCCTAACCCTAGCCCGAACCCTAACCCTAACCCTTCCCCGAAGCCTGACCCTCACACGTCCACTAATCGTAACCCGTACGCTAACACTAACCCGCGCCCTCACACACACGCTCCCCCTAAAGCGTTGCCGTACCCTCACCTGGACCCTAAACCGTCCCCGTCCCCTAACCCTAACCCTAGCCCGAACCCTAACTGTAACACTTTCCCGAAGCCTGACCCTCACCCGTCCACTAATCGTAACCCGTACGCTAACACTAACCCGCGGCCTCACACGCACGCTCCCCCTAAAGCGTTGCCATACCCTCACCTGGACCCTAAACCGTCCCCGTCCCCTAACCCTAACCCTAGCCCGAACCCTAACCCTAACCCTTCCCCGAAGCCTGACCCTCACCCGTGCCCTAATCCTAACCCGTAGGCTAACACTAACCCGCGCCCTCACACGCACGCTCCCCCTAAAGCGTTGCCGTACCCTCACCTGGACCCTAAACCGTCCCCGTCCCCTAACCCTAACCCTAGCCCGAACCCTAACCCTAACCCTTCCCCGAAGCCTGACCCTCACCCGTCCCCTAATCCTACCCCGTACGCTAACACTAACCCGCGCCCTCACACGCACGCTCCCCCTAAAGCGTTGCCGTACCCTCACCTGGACCCTAAACCGTCCCCGTCCCCTAACCCTAACCCTAGCCCGAACCCTAACCCTAACCCTTCCCCGAAGCCTGACCCTCACCCGTCCCCTAATCCTAACCCGTACGCTAACACTAACCCGCGCCCTCACACGCACGCTCCCCCTAAAGCGTTGCCGTACCCTCACCTGGACCCTAAACCGTCCCCGTCCCCTAACCCTAACCCTAGCCCGAACCCTAACCCTAACCCTTCCCCGAAGCCTGACCCTCACCCGTGCCCTAATCCTAACCCGTACGCTAACACTAACCCGCGCCCTCACACGCACGCTCCCCCTAAAGCGTTGCCGTACCCTCACCTGGACCCTAAACCGTCCCCGTCCCCTAACCCTAACCCTAGCCCGAACCCTAACCCTAACCCTTCCCCGAAGCCTGACCCTCACCCGTGCCCTAATCCTAACCCGTACGCTAACACTAACCCGCGCCCTCACACGCACGCTCCCCCTAAAGCGTTGCCGTACCCTCACCTGGACCCTAAACCGTCCCCGTCCCCTAACCCTAACCCTAGCCCGAACCCTAACCCTAACCCTTTCCCGAAGCCTGACCCTCACCCGTCCCCTAATCCTACCCCGTACGCTAACACTAACCCGCGCCCTCACACGCACGCTCCCCCTAAAGCGTTGCCGTACCCTCACCTGGACCCTAAACCGTCCCCGTCCCCTAACCCTAACCCTAGCCCGAACCCTAACCCTAACCCTTCCCCGAAGCCTGACCCTCACCCGTCCACTAATCGTAACCCGTACGCTAACACTAACCCGCGCCCTCACACGCACGCTCCCCCTAAAGCGTTGCCGTACCCTCACCTGGACCCTAAACCGTCCCCGTCCCCTAACCCTAACCCTAGCCCGAACCCTAACCCTAACCCTTCCCCGAAGCCTGACCCTCACACGTCCACTAATCGTAACCCGTACGCTAACACTAACCCGCGCCCTCACACGCACGCTCCCCCTAAAGCGTTGCCGTACCCTCACCTGGACCCTAAACCGTCCCCGTCCCCTAACCCTAACCCTAGCCCGAACCCTAACCCTAACCCTTCCCCAAAGCCTGACCCTCACCCGTGCCCTAATCCTAACACGTACGCTAACACTAACCAGCGCCCTCACACGCACGCTCCCCCTAAAGCGTTGCCGTACCCTCACCTGGACCCTAAACCGTCCCCGTCCCCTAACCCTAACCCTAGCCCGAACCCTAACCCTAACCCTTCCCCGAAGCCTGACCCTCACCCGTGCCCTAATCCTAACCCGTACGCTAACACTAACCCGCGCCCTCACACGCACGCTCCCCCTAAAGCGTTGCCGTACCCTCACCTGGACCCTAAACCGTCCCCGTCCCCTAACCCTAACCCTAGCCCGAACCCTAACCCTAACCCTTCCCCGAAGCCTGACCCTCACCCGGGCCCAAATCCTAACCCGTACGCTAACACTAACCCGCTCCCTCACACGCACGCTCCCCATAAAGCGATGCCGTACCCTCACCTGGACCCTAAACCGTCCCCGGCCCCTAACCCTAACCCTAGCCCGAACCCTAACCCTAACCCTTCCCTGAAGCCTGACCCTCACCCGTCCCCTAATCCTACCCCGTACGCTAACACTAACCCGCGCCCTCACACGCACGCTCCCCCTAAAGCGTTGCCGTACCCTCACCTGGACCCTAAACCGTCCCTGTCCCCTAACCCTAACCGTAGCCCGAACCCTAACCCTAACCCTTCCCCGAAGCTTGACCCTCAACCGTCCCATAATCCTAACCCGTACGCTAACACTAACCCGCGCCCTCACACGCACGCTCCCCCTAAAGCGTTTCCGTACCCTCACCTGGACCCTAAACCGTCCCCGTCCCCTAACCCTAACCCTAGCCCGAACCCTAACCCTAACCCTTCCCCGAAGCCTGACCCTCACCCGTGCCCTAATACTAACCCGTACGCTAACACTAACCCGCGCCCTCACACGCACGCTCCCCCTAAAGCGTTGCCGTACCCTCACCTGGACCCTAAACCGTCCCCGTCCCGTAACCCTAACCCTAGCCCGAACCCTAACCCTAACCCTTCCCCGAATCCTGACCCTCACCCGTCCCCTAATCCTAACCCGTACGCTAACACTAACCCGCGCCCTCACACGCACGCTCCCCCTAAAGCGTTGCCGTACCCTCACCTGGACCCTAAACCGTCCCCGTCCCCTAACCCTAACCCTAGCCCGAACCCTAACCCTAACCCTTCCCCGAAGCCTGACCCTCACCCGTCCCATAATCCTAACCCGTACGCTAACACTAACCCGCGCCCTCACACGCACGCTCCCCCTAAAGCGTTGCCGTACCCTCACCTGGACCCTAAACCGTCCCCGTCCCCTAACCCTAACCCTAGCCCGAACCCTAACCCTAAACCTTCCCCGAAGCCTGACCCTCACCCGTGCCCTAATCCTAACCCGTACGCTAACACTAACCCGCGCCCTCACACGCACGCTCCCCCTAAAGCGTTGCCGTACCCTCACCTGGACCCTAAACAGTAACCGTCCCCTAACCCTAAACCTAGCCCGAACCCTAACCCTAACCCTTCCCCGAAGCCTGACCCTCACCCGTGCCCTAATCCTAACACGTACGCTAACACTAACCCGCGCCCTCACACGCACGCTCCCCCTAAAGCGTTGCCGTACCCTCACCTGGACCCTAAACCGTCCCCGTCCCCTAACCCTAACCCTAGCCCGAACCCTAAACCTAACCCTTCCCGGAATCCTGACCCTCACCCGTCCCCTAATCCTAACCCGTACGCTAACACTAACCCGCGCCCTCACATGCACGCTCCCCCTAAAGCGTTGCCGTACCCTCACCTGGACCCTAAACCGTCCCCGTCCCCTAACCCTAACCCTAGCCCGAACCCTAACCCTAACCCTTCCCCGAAGCCTGACCCTCACCCGTCCCCTAATCCTAACCCGTACGCGAACACTAACCCGCGCCCTCACACGCACGCTCCCCCTAAAGCGTTGCCGTACCCTCACCTGGACCCTAAACCGTCCCCGTCCCCTAACCCTAACCCTAGCCCGAACCCTAACCCTAACACTTCCCCGAAGCCTGACCCTCACCCGTCCCCTAATCCTAACCCGTACGCTAAAACTAACCCACGCCCTCACACGCACGCTACCCCTAAAGCGCTGCCGTACCCTCACCTGGACCCTAAACCGTCCCCGTCCCCTAACCCTAACCCTAGCCCGAACCCTAACCCTACCCTTCCCCGAAGCCTGACCCTCACCCGTCCCCTAATCGTAACCCGTACGCTAACACTAACCCGCGCCCTCAGACGCACGCTCCCCCTAAAGCGTTGCCGTACCCTCACCTGGACCCTAAACCGTCCCCGTCCCCTAACCCTAACCCTAGCCCGAACCCTAACCCTAACCCTTCCCCGAAGCCTGACCCTCACCCGTCCCATAATCCTAACCCGTACGCTAACACTAACTCGCGCCCTCACACGCACGCTCCCCCTAAAGCGTTGCCGTACCCTCACCTGGACCCTAAACCGTCCCCGTCCCCTAACCCTAACCCTAGCCCGAACCCTAATCCTAACCCTTCCCCGAAGCCTGACCCTCACCCGTCCCATAATCCTAACCCGTACGCTAACACTAACCCGCGCCCTCACACGCACGCTCCCCCTAAAGCGTTGCCGTGCCCTCACCTGGACCCTAAACCGTCCCCGTCCCCTAACCCTAACCCTAGCCCGAACCCTAACCCTAACCCTTCCCCGAAGCCTGACCCTCACCCGTGCCCTAATCCTAACCCGTACGCTAACACTGACCCGCGCCCTCACACGCACGCTCCCCCTAAAGCGTTGCCGTACCCTCACCTGGACCCTAAACCGTCCCCGTCCCCTAACCCTAACCCTAGCCCGAACCCTAACCCTAACCCTTCCCCGAAGCCTGACCCTCACCCGTCCCCTAATCCTAACCCGTACGCTAACACTAACCCGCGCCCTCACACGCACGCTCCCCCTAAAGCGTTGCCGTACCCTCACCTGGACCCTAAACCGTCCCCGTCCCCTAACCCTAACCCTAGCCCGAACCCTAACCCTAACCCTTGCCCGAAGCCTGACCCTAACCCGTGCCCTAATCCTAACCCGTACGCTAACACTAACCCGCGCCCTCACACGCACGCTCCCCCTAAAGCGTTGCCGTACCCTCACCTGGACCCTAAACCGTCCCCGTCCCCTAACCCTAACCCTAGCCCGAACCCTAACCCTAACCCTTCCCCGAAGCCTGACCCTCACCCGTCCCCTAATCCTAACCCATACGCAAACACTAACCCGTGCCCTCACACGCACGCTTCCCCTAAAGCGTTTCCGTACCCTCACCTGGACCCTAAACCGTCCCCGTCCCCTAACCCTAACCCTAGCCCGAACCCTAACCCTAACCCTTCCCCGAAGCCTGACCCTCACCTGTGCCCTAATCCTAACACGTACGCTAACACTAACCCGCGCCCTCACACGCACGCTCCCCCTAAAGCGTTGCCGTACCCTCACCTGGACCCTAAACCGTCCCCGTCCCCTAACCCTAACCCTAGCCCGAACCCTAACCCTAACCCTTCCCCGAAGCCTGACCCTCAACTGTGCCCTAATCCTAACCCGTACGCTAACACTAACCCGCGCCCTCACACGCACGCTCCCCCTAAAGCGTTGCCGTACCCTCACCTGGACCCTAAACCGTCCCCGTCCCCTAACCCTAACCCTAGCCCGAACCCTAACCCTAACCCTTCCCCGAAGCCTGACCCTCACCCGTGCCCTAATCCTAACCCGTACGCTAACACTAACCCGCGCCCTCACACGCACGCTCCCCCTAAAGCGTTGCCATACCCTCACCTGGACCCTAAACCGTCCCCGTCACCTAACCCTAACCCTAGCCCGAACCCTATCCCTAACCCTTCCCCGAAGCCTGACCCTCACCCGTCCCCTAATCCTAACCCGTACGCTAACACTAACCCGCGCCCTCACACGCACGCTCCCCCTAAAGCGTTGCCGTACCCTCACCTGGACCCTAAACCGTCCCCGTCCCCTAACCCTAACCCTAGCCCGAACCCTAACCCTAACCCTTCCCCGAAGCCTGACCCTCACCCGTGCCCTAATCCTAACACGTACGCTAACACTAACCCGCGCCCTCACACGCACGCTCCCCCTAAAGCGTTTCCGTACCGTCACCTGGACCCTAAACAGTAACCGTCCCCTAACCCTAAACCTAGCCCGAACCCTAACCCTAACCCTTCCCCGAAGCCTGACCCTCACCCGTGCCCTAATCCTAACCCGTACGCTAACACTAACCCGCGCCCTCACACGCACGCTCCCCCTAAAGCGTTGCCGTACCCTCACCTGGACCCTAAACCGTCCCCGTCCCCTAACCCTAACCCTAGCCCGAACCCTAACCCTAACCCTTCCCGGAATCCTGACCCTCACCCGTCCCCTAATCCTAACCCGTACGCTAACACTAACCCGCGCCCTCACATGCACGCTCCCCCTAAAGCGTTGCCGTACCCTCACCTGGACCCTAAACCGTCCCCGTCCCCTAACCCTAACCCTAGCCCGAACCCTAACCCTAACCCTTCCCCGAAGCCTGACCCTCACCCGTCCCCTAATCCTAACCCGTACGCGAACACTAACCCGCGCCCTCACACGCACGCTCCCCCTAAAGCGTTGCCGTACCCTCACCTGGACCCTAAACCGTCCCCGTCCCCTAACCCTAACCCTAGCCCGAACCCTAACCCTAACCCTTCCCCGAAGCCTGACCCTCACCCGTGCCCTAATCCTAACCCGTACGCTAACACTAACCCGCGCCCTCACACGCACGCTCCCCCTAAAGCGTTGCCGTACCCTCACCTGGACCCTAAACCGTCCCCGTCCCCTAACCCTAACCCTAGCCCGAACCCTAACCCTAACCCTTCCCCGAAGCCTGACCCTCAACTGTGCCCTAATCCTAACCCGTACGCTAACACTAACCCGCGCCCTCACACGCACGCTCCCCCTAAAGCGTTGCCGTACCCTCACCTGGACCCTAAACCGTCCCCGTCCCCTAACCCTAACCCTATCCCAAACCCTAACCCTAACCCTTCCCCGAAGCCTGACCCTCACCCGTGCCCTAATCCTAACCCGTACGCTAACACTAACCCGCGCCCTCACACGCACGCTCCCCCTAAAGCGTTGCCGTACCCTCACCTGGACCCTAAACCGTCCCCGTCACCTAACCCTAACCCTAGCCCGAACCCTATCCCTAACCCTTCCCCGAAGCCTGACCCTCACCCGTCCCCTAATCCTAACCCGTACGCTAACACTAACCCGCGCCCTCACACGCACGCTCCCCCTAAAGTGTTGCCGTACCCTCACCTGGACCCTAAACCGTCCCCGTCCCCTAACCCTAACCCTAGCCCGAACCCTAACCCTAACCCTTCCCCGAAGCCTGACCCTCACCCGTGCCCTAATCCTAACACGTACGCTAACACTAACCCGCGCCCTCACACGCACGCTCCCCCTAAAGCGTTTCCGTACCGTCACCTGGACCCTAAACAGTAACCGTCCCCTAACCCTAACCCTAGCCCGAACCCTAACCCTAACCCTTCCCCGAAGCCTGACCCTCACCCGTGCCCTAATCCTAACCCGTACGCTAACACTAACCCGCGCCCTCACACGCACGCTCCCCCTAAAGCGTTGCCGTACCCTCACCTGGACCCTAAACCGTCCCCGTCCCCTAACCCTAACCCTAGCCCGAACCCTAACCCTAACCCTTCCCCGAATCCTGACCCTCACCCGTCCCCTAATCCTAACCCGTACGCTAACACTAACCCGCGCCCTCACATGCACGCTCCCCCTAAAGCGTTGCCGTACCCTCACCTGGACCCTAAACCGTCCCCGTCCCCTAACCCTAACCCTAGCCCGAACCCTAACCCTAACCCTTCCCCGAAGCCTGACCCTCACCCGTCCCCTAATCCTAACCCGTACGCGAACACTAACTTGCGCCCTCACACGCATGCTCCCCCTAAAGAGTTGCCGTACCCTCACCTGGACCCTAAACCGTCCCCGTCCCCTAACCCTAACCCTAGCCCGAACCCTAACCCTAACCCTTCCCCGAAGCCTGACCCTCACCCGTGCCCTAATCCTAACCCGTACGCTAACACTAACCCGCGCCCTCACACGCACGCTCCCCCTAAAGCGTTGCCGTACCCTCACCTGGACCCTAAACCGTCCCCGTCCCCTAACCCTAACCCTAGCCCGAACCCTAACCCTAACCCTTCCCCGAAGCCTGACCCTCAACTGTGCCCTAATCCTAACCCGTACGCTAACACTAACCCGCGCCCTCACACGCACGCTCCCCCTAAAGCGTTGCCGTACCCTCACCTGGACCCTAAACCGTCCCCGTCCCCTAACCCTAACACTAGCCCAAACCCTAACCCTAACCCTTCCCCGAAGCCTGACCCTCACCCGTGCCCTAATCCTAACCCGTACGCTAACACTAACCCGCGCCCTCACACGCACGCTCCCCCTAAAGCGTTGCCGTACCCTCACCTGGACCCTAAACCGTCCCCGTCACCTAACCCTAACCCTAGCCCGAACCCTATCCCTAACCCTTCCCCGAAGCCTGACCCTCACCCGTCCCCTAATCCTAACACGTACGCTAACACTAACCCGCGCCCTCACACGCACGCTCCCCCTAAAGCGTTGCCGTACACTCACCTGGACCCTAAACCGTCCCCGTCCCCTAACCCTAACCCTAGCCCGAACCCTAACCCTAACCCTTCCCCGAAGCCTGACCCTCACCCGTGCCCTAATCCTAACACGTACGCTAACACTAACCCGCGCCCTCACACGCACGCTCCCCCTAAAGCGTTTCCGTACCGTCACCTGGACCCTAAACAGTAACCGTCCCCTAACCCTAACCCTAGCCCGAACCCTAACCCTAACCCTTCCCCGAAGCCTGACCCTCACCCGTGCCCTAATCCTAACCCGTACGCTAACACTAACCCGCGCCCTCACACGCACGCTCCCCCTAAAGCGTTGCCGTACCCTCACCTGGACCCTAAACCGTCCCCGTCCCCTAACCCTAACCCTAGCCCGAACCCTAACCCTAACCCTTCCCCGAATCCTGACCCTCACCCGTCCCCTAATCCTAACCCGTACGCTAACACTAACCCGCGCCCTCACATGCACGCTCCCCCTAAAGCGTTGCCGTACCCTCACCTGGACCCTAAACCGTCCCCGTCCCCTAACCCTAACCCTAGCCCGAACCCTAACCCTAACCCTTCCCCGAAGCCTGACCCTCACCCGTCCCCTAATCCTAACCCGTACGCGAACACTAACCCGCGCCCTCACACGCATGCTCCCCCTAAAGCGTTGCCGTACCCTCACCTGGACCCTAAACCGTCCCCGTCCCCTAACCCTAACCCTAGCCCGAACCCTAACCCTAACCCTTCCCCGCAGCCTGACCCTCACCCGTGCCCTAATCCTAACCCGTACGCTAACACTAACCCGCGCCCTCACACGCACGCTCCCCCTAAAGCGTTGCCGTACCCTCACCTGGACCCTAAACCGTCCCCGTCCCCTAACCCTAACCCTAGCCCGAACCCTAACCCTAACCCTTCCCCGAAGCCTGACCCTCAACTGTGCCCTAATCCTAACCCGTACGCTAACACTAACCCGCGCCCTCACACGCACGCTCCCCCTAAAGCGTTGCCGTACCCTCACCTGGACCCTAAACCGTCCCCGTCCCCTAACCCTAACCCTAGCCCAAACCCTAACCCTAACCCTTCCCCGAAGCCTGACCCTCACCCGTGCCCTAATCCTAACCCGTACGCTAACACTAACCCGCGCCCTCACACGCACGCGCCCCCTAAAGCGTTGCCGTACCCTCACCTGGACCCTAAACCGTCCCCGTCCCCTAACCCTAACCCTAGCCCGAACCCTATCCCTAACCCTTCCCCGAAGCCTGACCCTCACCCGTCCCCTAATCCTAACCCGTACGCTAACACTAACCCGCGCCCTCACACGCACGCTCCCCCTAAAGCGTTGCCGTACCCTCACCTGGACCCTAAACCGTCCCCGTCCCCTAACCCTAACCCTAGCCCGAACCCTAACCCTAACCCTTCCCCGAAGCCTGAGCCTCACCCGTGCCCTAATCCTAACACGTACGCTAACACTAACCCGCGCCCTCACACGCACGCTCCCCCTAAAGCGTTTCCGTACCGTCACCTGGACCCTAAACAGTAACCGTCCCCTAACCCTAACCCTAGCCCGAACCCTAACCCTAACCCTTCCCCGAAGCCTGACCCTCACCCGTGCCCTAATCCTAACCCGTACGCTAACACTAACCCGCGCCCTCACACGCACGCTCCCCCTAAAGCGTTGCCGTACCCTCACCTGGACCCTAAACCGTCCCCGTCCCCTAACCCTAACCCTAGCCCGAACCCTAACCCTAACCCTTCCCCGAATCCTGACCCTCACCCGTCCCCTAATCCTAACCCGTACGCTAACACTAACCCGCGCCCTCACATGCACGCTCCCCCTAAAGCGTTGCCGTACCCTCACCTGGACCCTAAACCGTCCCCGTCCCCTAACCCTAACCCTAGCCCGAACCCTAACCCTAACCCTTCCCCGAAGCCTGACCCTCACCCGTCCCCTAATCCTAACCCGTACGCGAACACTAACCCGCGCCCTCACACGCATGCTCCCCCTAAAGCGTTGCCGTACCCTCACCTGGACCCTAAACCGTCCCCGTCCCCTAACCCTAACCCTAGCCCGAACCCTAACCCTAACCCTTCCCCGAAGCCTGACCCTCACCCGTGCCCTAATCCTAACCCGTACGCTAACACTAACCCGCGCCCTCACACGCACGCTCCCCCTAAAGCGTTGCCGTACCCTCACCTGGACCCTAAACCGTCCCCGTCCCCTAACCCTAACCCTAGCCCGAACCCTAACCCTAACCCTTCCCCGAAGCCTGACCCTCACCCGTGCCCTAATCCTAACCCGTACGCTAACACTAACCCGCGCCCTCACACGCACGCTCCCCCTAAAGCGTTGCCGTACCCTCACCTGGACCCTAAACCGTCCCCGTCACCTAACCCTAACCCTAGCCCGAACCCTATCCCTAACCCTTCCCCGAAGCCTGACCCTCACCCGTCCCCTAATCCTAACACGTACGCTAACACTAACCCGCGCCCTCACACGCACGCTCCCCCTAAAGCGTTGCCGTACCCTCACCTGGACCCTAAACTGTCCCCGTCCCCTAACCCTAACCCTAGCCCGAACCCTAACCCTAACCCTTCCCCGAAGCCTGACCCTCACCCGTGCCCTAATCCTAACACGTACGCTAACACTAACCCGCGCCCTCACACGCACGCTCCCCCTTAAAGCGTTTCCGTACCGTCACCTGGACCCTAAACAGTAACCGTCCCCTAACCCTAACCCTAGCCCGAACCCTAACCCTAACCCTTCCCCGAAGCCTGACCCTCACCCGTGCCCTAATCCTAACCCGTACGCAAACACTAACCCGCGCCCTCACACGCACGCTCCCCCTAAAGCGTTGCCGTACCCTCACCTGGACCCTAAACCGTCCCCGTCCCCTAACCCTAACCCTAGCCCGAACCCTAACCCTAACCCTTCCCCGAATCCTGACCCTCACCCGTCCCCTAATCCTAACCCGTACGCTAACACTAACCCGCGCCCTCACATGCACGCTCCCCCTAAAGCGTTGCCGTACCCTCACCTGGACCCTAAACCGTCCCCGTCCCCTAACCCTAACCCTAGCCCGAACCCTAACCCTAACCCTTCCCCGAAGCCTGACCCTCACCCGTCCCCTAATCCTAACCCGTACGCGAACACTAACCCGCGCCCTCACACGCATGCTCCCCCTAAAGCGTTGCCGTACCCTCACCTGGACCCTAAACCGTCCCCGTCCCCTAACCCTAACCCTAGCCCGAACCCTAACCCTAACCCTTCCCCGAAGCCTGACCCTCACCCGTGCCCTAATCCTAACCCGTACGCTAACACTAACCCGCGCCCTCACACGCACGCTCCCCCTAAAGCGTTGCCGTACCCTCACCTGGACCCTAAACCGTCCCCGTCCCCTAACCCTAACCCTAGCCCGAACCCTAACCCTAACCCTTCCCCGAAGCCTGACCCTCACCCGTGCCCTAATCCTAACCCGTACGCTAACACTAACCCGCGCCCTCACACGCACGCTCCCCCTAAAGCGTTGCCGTACCCTCACCTGGACCCTAAACCGTCCCCGTCCCCTAACCCTAACCCTAGCCCGAACCCTAACCCTAACCCTTCCCCGAAGCCTGACCCTCACCCGTGCCCTAATCCTAACCCATACGCTAACACTAACCCGCGCCCTCACACGCTCGCTCCCTCTAAAGCGTTGCCGTACCCCCACCTGGACCCTAAACCGTCCCCGTCCCCTAACCCTAACCCTAGCCCGAACCCTAACCCTAACCCTTCCCTGAAGCCTGACCCTCACCCGTGCCCTAATCCTAACCCGTACGCTAACACTAACCCGCGCCCTCACACGCACGCTCCCCCTAAAGCGTTGCCGTACCCTCACCTGGACCCTAAACCGTCCCCGTCCCCTAACCCTAACCCTAGCCCGAACCCTAACCCTAACCCTTCCCCGAAGCCTGACCCTCACCCGTCCCCTAATCCTAACCCGTACGCTAACACTAACCCGCGCCCTCACACGCACGCTCCCCCTAAAGCGTTGCCATACCCTCACCTGGACCCTAAACCGTCCCCGTCCCCTAACCCTAACCCTAGCCCGAACCCTAACCCTAACCCTTCCCCGAAGCCTGACCCTCACCCGTCCCCTAATCCTAACCCGTACGCTAACACTAACCCGCGCCCTCACACGCACGCTCCCCCTAAAGCGTTGCCGTACCCTCACCTGGACCCTAAACCGTCCCCGTCCCCTAACCCTAACCCTAGCCCGAACCCTAACCCTAACCCTTCCCCGAAGCCTGACCCTCACCCGTCCTCTAATCCTAACCCGTACGCTAACACTAACCCGCGCCCTCACACGCACGCTCCCCCTAAAGCGTTGCCGTACGCTCACCTGGACCCTAAACCGTCCCCGTCCCCTAACCCTAACCCTAGCCCGAACCCTAACCCTAACCCTTCCCCGAAGCCTGACCCTCACCCGTGCCATAATCCTAACCCGTACGCTAACACTAACCCGCGCCCTCACACGCACGCTCCCCCTAAAGCGTTGCCGTACCCTCACCTGGACCCTAAACCGTCCCCGTCCCCTAACCCTAACCCTAGCCCGAACCCTAACCCTAACCCTTCCCCGAAGCCTGACCCTCACCCTTCCCCTAATCCTAACCCGTACGCTAACACTAACCCGCGCCCTCACACGCACGCTCCCCCTAAAGCGTTGCCGTACCCTCACCTGGACCCTAAACCGTCCCCGTCCCCTAACCCTAACCCTAGCCCGAACCCTAACCCTAACCCTTCCCCGAAGCCTGACCCTCACCCGTGCCCTAATCCTAACCCGTACGCTAACACTAACCCGCGCCCTCACACGCACGCTCCCCCTAAATCGTTGCCGTACCCTCACCTGGACCCTAAACCGTCCCCGTCCCCTAACCCTAAACCTAGCCCGAACCCTAACCCTAAACCTTCCCCGAAGCCTGACCCTCACCCGTCCCCTAATCCTAACCCGTACGCTAACACTAACCCGCGCCCTCACACGCACGCTCCCCCTAAAGCGTTGCCGTACCCTCACCTGGACCCTAAACCGTCCCCGTCCCATAACCCTAACCCTAGCCCGAACCCTAACCCTAACCCTTCCCCGAAGCCTGACCCTCACCCGTGCCCTAATCCTAACCCGTACGCTAACAATAACCCGCGCCCTCACACGCACGCTCCCCCTAAAGCGTTGCCGTACCCTCACATGGACCCTAAACCGTCCCCGTCCCCTAACCCTAACCCTAGCCCGAACCCTAACCCTAACCCTTCCCCGAAGCCTGACCCTCACACGTCCCCTAATCGTAACCCGTACGCGAACACTAACCCGCGCCCTCACACGCACGCTCCCCCTAAAGCGTTGCCGTACCCTCACCTGGACCCTAAACCGTCCCCGTCCCCTAACCCTAACCCTAGCCCGAACCCTAACCCTAACCCTTCCCCGAAGCCTGACCCTCACCCGTGCCCTAATCCTAACACGTACGCTAACACTAACCCGCGCCCTCACACGCACGCTCCCCCTAAAGCGTTGCCGTACCCTCACCTGGACCCTAAACCGTCCCCGTCCCCTAACCCTAACCCTAGCCCGAACCCTAACCCTAACACTTCCCCGAATCCTGACCCTCACCCGTGCCCTAATCCTAACCCGTACGCTAACACTAACCCGCGCCCTCAGACGCACGCTCCCCCTAAAGCGTTGCCGTACCCTCACCTGGACCCTAAACCGTCCCCGTCCCCTAACCCTAACCCTAGCCCGAACCCTAACCCTAACCCTTCCCCGAAGCCTGACCCTCACCCGTGCCCTAATCCTAACCCGTACGCTAACACTAACCCGCGCCCTCACACGCACGCTCCCCCTAAAGCGTTGCCGTACCCTCACCTGGACCCTAAACCGTCCCCGTCCCCTAACCCTAACCCTAGCCCGAACCTTAACCCTAACCCTTCCCCGAAGCCTGACCCTCACCCGTCCCCTAATCCTAAACCGTACGCTAACACTAACCCACGCGCTCACACGCACGCTCCCCCTAAAGCGTTGCCGTACCCTCACCTGGACCCTAAACCGTCCCCGTCCCCTAACCCTAACCCTAGCCCGAACCCTAACCCTAACCCTTCCCCGAAGCCTGACCCTCACCTGTCCCCTAATCCTAACCCGTACGCTAACACTAAACCGCGCCCTCACACGCACGCTCCCCCTAAAGCGTTGCCGTACCCTCACCTGGACCCTAAACCGTCCCCGTCCCCTAACCCTAACCCTAGCCCGAACCCTAACCCTAACCCTTCCCCGAAGCCTGACCCTCACCCGTGCCCTAATCCTAACACGTACGCTAACACTAACCCGCGCCCTCACACGCACGCTCCCCCTAAAGCGTTGCCGTACCCTCACCTGGACCCTAAACCGTCCCCGTCCCCTAACCCTAACCCTAGCCCAAACCCTAACCCTAACCCTTCCCCGAAGCCTGAACCTCACCCGTGCCCTAATCCTAACCCGTACGCTAACACTAACCCGCGCCCTCACACGCACGCTCCCCCTAAAGCGTTGCCGTACCCTCACCTGGACCCTAAACCGTCCCCGTCCCCTAACCCTAACCCTAGCCCGAACCCTAACCCTAACCCTTCCCCGAATCCTGACCCTCACCCTTCCCCTAATCCTAACCCGTACGCTAACACTAACCCGCGCCCTCACATGCACGCTCCCCCTAAAGCGTTGCCGTACCCTCACCTGGACCCTAAACCGTCCCCGTCCCCTAACCCTAACCCTAGCCCGAACCCTAACCCTAACCCTTCCCCGAAGCCTGACCCTCACCCGTCCCCTAATCCTAACCCGTACGCGAACACTAACCCGCGCCCTCACACGCATGCTCCCCCTAAAGCGTTGCCGTACCCTCACCTGGACCCTAAACCGTCCCCGTCCCCTAACCCTAACCCTAGCCCGAACCCTAACCCTAACCATTCCCCGAAGCCTGACCCTCAACCGTGCCATAATCCTAACCCGTACGCTAACACTAACCCGCGCCCTCACACGCACGCTCCCCCTAAAGCGTTGCCGTACCCTCACCTGGACCCTAAACCGTCCCCGTCCCCTAACCCTAACCCTAGCCCGAACCCTAACCCTAACCCTTCCCCGAAGCCTGACCCTCACCCGTGTCCTAATCCTAACCCGTACGCTAACACTAACCCGCGCCCTCACACGCACGCTCCCCCTAAAGCGTTGCCATACCCTCACCTGGACCCTTAACCGTCCCCGTCACCTAACCCTAACCCTAGCCCGAACCCTAACCCTAACCCTTCCCCGAAGCCTGACCCTCACCCGTCCCCTAATCCTAACCCGTACGCTAACACTAACCCGCGCCCTCACACGCACGCTCCCCCTAAAGCGTTGCCGTACCCTCACCTGGACCCTAAACCGTCCCCGTCCCCTAACCCTAACCCTAGCCCGAACCCTAACCCTAACCCTTCCCCGAAGCCTGACCCTCACCCGTGCCCTAATCCTAACCCGTACGCTAACACTAACCCGCGCCCTCACACGCACGCTCCCCCTAAAGCGTTGCCGTACCCTCACCTGGACCCTAAACCGTCCCCGTCCCCTAACCCTAACCCTAGCCCGAACCCTAACCCTACCCTTCCCCGAAGCCTGACCCTCACCCGTCCCCTAATCGTAACCCGTACGCTAACACTAACCCGCGCCCTCACACGCACGCTCCCCCTAAAGCGTTGCCGTACCCTCACCTGGACCCTAAACCGTCCCCGTCCCCTAACCCTAACCCTAGCCCGAACCCTAACCCTAACCCTTCCCCGAAGCCTGACCCTCACCCGTCCCATAATCCTAACCCGTATGCTAACACTAACTCGCGCCCTCACACGCACGCTCCCCCTAAAGCGTTGCCGTACCCTCACCTGGACCCTAAACCGTCCCCGTCCCCTAACCCTAACCCTAGCCCGAACCCTAATCCTAACCCTTCCCCGAAGCCTGACCCTCACCCGTGCCCTAATCCTAACCCGTACGCTAACACTGACCCGCGCCCTCACACGCACGCTCCCCCTAAAGCGTTGCCGTACCCTCACCTGGACCCTAAACCGTCCCCGTCCCCTAACCCTAACCCTAGCCCGAACCCTAACCCTAACCCTTCCCCGAAGCCTGACCCTCACCCGTCCCCTAATCCTAACCCGTACGCTAACACTAACCCGCGCCCTCACACGCACGCTCCCCCTAAAGCGTTGCCGTACCCTCACCTGGACCCTAAACCGTCCCCGTCCCCTAACCCTAACCCTAGCCCGAACCCTAACCCTAACCCTTGCCCGAAGCCTGACCCTAACCCGTGCCCTAATCCTAACCCGTACGCTAACACTAACCCGCGCCCTCACACGCACGCTCCCCCTAAAGCGTTGCCGTACCCTCACCTGGACCCTAAACCGTCCCCGTCCCCTAACCCTAACCCTAGCCCGAACCCTAACCCTAACCCTTCCCCGAAGCCTGACCCTCACCCGTCCCCTAATCCTAACCCATACGCAAACACTAACCCGTGCCCTCACACGCACGCTTCCCCTAAAGCGTTTCCGTACCCTCACCTGGACCCTAAACCGTCCCCGTCCCCTAACCCTAACCCTAGCCCGAACCCTAACCCTAACCCTTCCCCGAAGCCTGACCCTCACCCGTGCCCTAATCCTAACACGTACGCTAACACTAACCCGCGCCCTCACACGCACGCTCCCCCTAAAGCGTTGCCGTACCCTCACCTGGACCCTAAACCGTCCCCGTCCCCTAACCCTAACCCTAGCCCGAACCCTAACCCTAACCCTTCCCCGAAGCCTGACCCTCAACTGTGCCCTAATCCTAACCCGTACGCTAACACTAACCCGCGCCCTCACACGCACGCTCCCCCTAAAGCGTTGCCGTACCCTCACCTGGACCCTAAACCGTCCCCGTCCCCTAACCCTAGCCCAAACCCTAACCCTAACCCTTCCCCGAAGCCTGACCCTCACCCGTGCCCTAATCCTAACCCGTACGCTAACACTAACCCGCGCCCTCACACGCACGCTCCCCCTAAAGCGTTGCCATACCCTCACCTGGACCCTAAACCGTCCCCGTCACCTAACCCTAACCCTAGCCCGAACCCTATCCCTAACCCTTCCCCGAAGCCTGACCCTCACCCGTCCCCTAATCCTAACCCGTACGCTAACACTAACCCGCGCCCTCACACGCACGCTCCCCCTAAAGCGTTGCCGTACCCTCACCTGGACCCTAAACCGTCCCCGTCCCCTAACCCTAACCCTAGCCCGAACCCTAACCCTAACCCTTCCCCGAAGCCTGACCCTCACCCGTGCCCTAATCCTAACACGTACGCTAACACTAACCCGCGCCCTCACACGCACGCTCCCCCTAAAGCGTTTCCGTACCGTCACCTGGACCCTAAACAGTAACCGTCCCCTAACCCTAAACCTAGCCCGAACCCTAACCCTAACCCTTCCCCGAAGCCTGACCCTCACCCGTGCCCTAATCCTAACCCGTACGCTAACACTAACCCGCGCCCTCACACGCACGCTCCCCCTAAAGCGTTGCCGTACCCTCACCTGGACCCTAAACCGTCCCCGTCCCCTAACCCTAACCCTAGCCCGAACCCTAACCCTAACCCTTCCCGGAATCCTGACCCTCACCCGTCCCCTAATCCTAACCCGTACGCTAACACTAACCCGCGCCCTCACATGCACGCTCCCCCTAAAGCGTTGCCGTACCCTCACCTGGACCCTAAACCGTCCCCGTCCCCTAACCCTAACCCTAGCCCGAACCCTAACCCTAACCCTTCCCCGAAGCCTGACCCTCACCCGTCCCCTAATCCTAACCCGTACGCGAACACTAACCCGCGCCCTCACACGCACGCTCCCCCTAAAGCGTTGCCGTACCCTCACCTGGACCCTAAACCGTCCCCGTCCCCTAACCCTAACCCTAGCCCGAACCCTAACCCTAACCCTTCCCCGAAGCCTGACCCTCACCCGTGCCCTAATCCTAACCCGTACGCTAACACTAACCCGCGCCCTCACACGCACGCTCCCCCTAAAGCGTTGCCGTACCCTCACCTGGACCCTAAACCGTCCCCGTCCCCTAACCCTAACCCTAGCCCGAACCCTAACCCTAACCCTTCCCCGAAGCCTGACCCTCAACTGTGCCCTAATCCTAACCCGTACGCTAACACTAACCCGCGCCCTCACACGCACGCTCCCCCTAAAGCGTTGCCGTACCCTCACCTGGACCCTAAACCGTCCCCGTCCCCTAACCCTAACCCTAGCCCAAACCCTAACCCTAACCCTTCCCCGAAGCCTGACCCTCACCCGTGCCCTAATCCTAAACCGTACGCTAACACTAACCCGCGCCCTCACACGCACGCTCCCCCTAAAGCGTTGCCGTACCCTCACCTGGACCCTAAACCGTCCCCGTCACCTAACCCTAACCCTAGCCCGAACCCTATCCCTAACCCTTCCCCGAAGCCTGACCCTCACCCGTCCCCTAATCCTAACCCGTACGCTAACACTAACCCGCGCCCTCACACGCACGCTCCCCCTAAAGCGTTGCCGTACCCTCACCTGGACCCTAAACCGTCCCCGTCCCCTAACCCTAACCCTAGCCCGAACCCTAACCCTAACCCTTCCCCGAAGCCTGACCCTCACCCGTGCCCTAATCCTAACACGTACGCTAACACTAACCCGCGCCCTCACACGCACGCTCCCCCTAAAGCGTTTCCGTACCGTCACCTGGACCCTAAACAGTAACCGTCCCCTAACCCTAACCCTAGCCCGAACCCTAACCCTAACCCTTCCCCGAAGCCTGACCCTCACCCGTGCCCTAATCCTAACCCGTACGCTAACACTAACCCGCGCCCTCACACGCACGCTCCCCCTAAAGCGTTGCCGTACCCTCACCTGGACCCTAAACCGTCCCCGTCCCCTAACCCTAACCCTAGCCCGAACCCTAACCCTAACCCTTCCCCGAATCCTGACCCTCACCCGTCCCCTAATCCTAACCCGTACGCTAACACTAACCCGCGCCCTCACATGCACGCTCCCCCTAAAGCGTTGCCGTACCCTCACCTGGACCCTAAACCGTCCCCGTCCCCTAACCCTAACCCTAGCCCGAACCCTAACCCTAACCCTTCCCCGAAGCCTGACCCTCACCCGTCCCCTAATCCTAACCCGTACGCGAACACTAACCCGCGCCCTCACACGCATGCTCCCCCTAAAGCGTTGCCGTACCCTCACCTGGACCCTAAACCGTCCCCGTCCCCTAACCCTAACCCTAGCCCGAACCCTAACCCTAACCCTTCCCCGAAGCCTGACCCTCACCCGTGCCCTAATCCTAACCCGTACGCTAACACTAACCCGCGCCCTCACACGCACGCTCCCCCTAAAGCGTTGCCGTACCCTCACCTGGACCCTAAACCGTCCCCGTCCCCTAACCCTAACCCTAGCCCGAACCCTAACCCTAACCCTTCCCCGAAGCCTGACCCTCAACTGTGCCCTAATCCTAACCCGTACGCTAACACTAACCCGCGCCCTCACACGCACGCTCCCCCTAAAGCGTTGCCGTACCCTCACCTGGACCCTAAACCGTCCCCGTCCCCTAACCCTAACCCTAGCCCGAACCCTAACCCTAACCCTTCCCCGAAGCCTGACCCTCACCCGTCCCCTAATCCTAACCCGTACGCGAACACTAACCTGCGCCCTCACACGCATGCTCCCCCTAAAGCGTTGCCGTACCCTCACCTGGACCCTAAACCGTCCCCGTCCCCTAACCCTAACCCTAGCCCGAACCCTAACCCTAACCCTTCCCCGAAGCCTGACCCTCACCCGTGCCCTAATCCTAACCCGTACGCTAACACTAACCCGCGCCCTCACACGCACGCTCCCCCTAAAGCGTTGCCGTACCCTCACCTGGACCCTAAACCGTCCCCGTCCCCTAACCCTAACCCTAGCCCGAACCCTAACCCTAACCCTTCCCCGAAGCCTGACCCTCAACTGTGCCCTAATCCTAACCCGTACGCTAACACTAACCCGCGCCCTCACACGCACGCTCCCCCTAAAGCGTTGCCGTACCCTCACCTGGACCCTAAACCGTCCCCGTCCCCTAACCCTAACACTAGCCCAAACCCTAACCCTAACCCTTCCCCGAAGCCTGACCCTCACCCGTGCCCTAATCCTAACCCGTACGCTAACACTAACCCGCGCCCTCACACGCACGCTCCCCCTAAAGCGTTGCCGTACCCTCACCTGGACCCTAAACCGTCCCCGTCACCTAACCCTAACCCTAGCCCGAACCCTATCCCTAACCCTTCCCCGAAGCCTGACCCTCACCCGTCCCCTAATCCTAACACGTACGCTAACACTAACCCGCGCCCTCACACGCACGCTCCCCCTAAAGCGTTGCCGTACCCTCACCTGGACCCTAAACCGTCCCCGTCCCCTAACCCTAACCCTAGCCCGAACCCTAACCCTAACCCTTCCCCGAAGCCTGACCCTCACCCGTGCCCTAATCCTAACACGTACGCTAACACTAACCCGCGCCCTCACACGCACGCTCCCCCTAAAGCGTTTCCGTACCGTCACCTGGACCCTAAACAGTAACCGTCCCCTAACCCTAACCCTAGCCCGAACCCTAACCCTAACCCTTCCCCGAAGCCTGACCCTCACCCGTGCCCTAATCCTAACCCGTACGCTAACACTAACCCGCGCCCTCACACGCACGCTCCCCCTAAAGCGTTGCCGTACCCTCACCTGGACCCTAAACCGTCCCCGTCCCCTAACCCTAACCCTAGCCCGAACCCTAACCCTAACCCTTCCCCGAATCCTGACCCTCACCCGTCCCCTAATCCTAACCCGTACGCTAACACTAACCCGCGCCCTCACATGCACGCTCCCCCTAAAGCGTTGCCGTACCCTCACCTGGACCCTAAACCGTCCCCGTCCCCTAACCCTAACCCTAGCCCGAACCCTAACCCTAACCCTTCCCCGAAGCCTGACCCTCACCCGTCCCCTAATCCTAACCCGTACGCGAACACTAACCCGCGCCCTCACACGCATGCTCCCCCTAAAGCGTTGCCGTACCCTCACCTGGACCCTAAACCGTCCCCGTCCCCTAACCCTAACCCTAGCCCGAACCCTAACCCTAACCCTTCCCCGCAGCCTGACCCTCACCCGTGCCCTAATCCTAACCCGTACGCTAACACTAACCCGCGCCCTCACACGCACGCTCCCCCTAAAGCGTTGCCGTACCCTCACCTGGACCCTAAACCGTCCCCGTCCCCTAACCCTAACCCTAGCCCGAACCCTAACCCTAACCCTTCCCCGAAGCCTGACCCTCAACTGTGCCCTAATCCTAACCCGTACGCTAACACTAACCCGCGCCCTCACACGCACGCTCCCCCTAAAGCGTTGCCGTACCCTCACCTGGACCCTAAACCGTCCCCGTCCCCTAACCCTAACCCTAGCCCAAACCCTAACCCTAACCCTTCCCCGAAGCCTGACCCTCACCCGTGCCCTAATCCTAACCCGTACGCTAACACTAACCCGCGCCCTCACACGCACGCTCCCCCTAAAGCGTTGCCGTACCCTCACCTGGACCCTAAACCGTCCCCGTCCCCTAACCCTAACCCTAGCCCGAACCCTATCCCTAACCCTTCCCCGAAGCCTGACCCTCACCCGTCCCCTAATCCTAACCCGTACGCTAACACTAACCCGCGCCCTCACACGCACGCTCCCCCTAAAGCGTTGCCGTACCCTCACCTGGACCCTAAACCGTCCCCGTCCCCTAACCCTAACCCTAGCCCGAACCCTAACCCTAACCCTTCCCCGAAGCCTGACCCTCACCCGTGCCCTAATCCTAACACGTACGCTAACACTAACCCGTGCCCTCACACGCACGCTCCCCCTAAAGCGTTTCCGTACCGTCACCTGGACCCTAAACAGTAACCGTCCCCTAACCCTAACCCTAGCCCGAACCCTAACCCTAACCCTTCCCCGAAGCCTGACCCTCACCCGTGCCCTAATCCTAACCCGTACGCTAACACTAACCCGCGCCCTCACACGCACGCTCCCCCTAAAGCGTTGCCGTACCCTCACCTGGACCCTAAACCGTCCCCGTCCCCTAACCCTAACCCTAGCCCGAACCCTAACCCTAACCCTTCCCCGAATCCTGACCCTCACCCGTCCCCTAATCCTAACCCGTACGCTAACACTAACCCGCGCCCTCACATGCACGCTCCCCCTAAAGCGTTGCCGTACCCTCACCTGGACCCTAAACCGTCCCCGTCCCCTAACCCTAACCCTAGCCCGAACCCTAACCCTAACCCTTCCCCGAAGCCTGACCCTCACCCGTCCCCTAATCCTAACCCGTACGCGAACACTAACCCGCGCCCTCACACGCATGCTCCCCCTAAAGCGTTGCCGTACCCTCACCTGGACCCTAAACCGTCCCCGTCCCCTAACCCTAACCCTAGCCCGAACCCTAACCCTAACCCTTCCCCGAAGCCTGACCCTCACCCGTGCCCTAATCCTAACCCGTACGCTAACACTAACCCGCGCCCTCACACGCACGCTCCCCCTAAAGCGTTGCCGTACCCTCACCTGGACCCTAAACCGTCCCCGTCCCCTAACCCTAACCCTAGCCCGAAGCCTAACCCTAACCCTTCCCCGAAGCCTGACCCTCACCCGTGCCCTAATCCTAACCCGTACGCTAACACTAACCCGCGCCCTCACACGCACGCTCCCCCTAAAGCGTTGCCGTACCCTCACCTGGACCCTAAACCGTCCCCGTCACCTAACCCTAACCCTAGCCCGAACCCTATCCCTAACCCTTCCCCGAAGCCTGACCCTCACCCGTCCCCTAATCCTAACACGTACGCTAACACTAACCCGCGCCCTCACACGCACGCTCCCCCTAAAGCGTTGCCGTACCCTCACCTGGACCCTAAACTGTCCCCGTCCCCTAACCCTAACCCTAGCCCGAACCCTAACCCTAACCCTTCCCCGAAGCCTGACCCTCACCCGTGCCCTAATCCTAACACGTACGCTAACACTAACCCGCGCCCTCACACGCACGCTCCCCCTTAAAGCGTTTCCGTACCGTCACCTGGACCCTAAACAGTAACCGTCCCCTAACCCTAACCCTAGCCCGAACCCTAACCCTAACCCTTCCCCGAATCCTGACCCTCACCCGTGCCCTAATCCTAACCCGTACGCAAACACTAACCCGCGCCCTCACACGCACGCTCCCCCTAAAGCGTTGCCGTACCCTCACCTGGACCCTAAACCGTCCCCGTCCCCTAACCCTAACCCTAGCCCGAACCCTAACCCTAACCCTTCCCCGAATCCTGACCCTCACCCGTCCCCTAATCCTAACCCGTACGCTAACACTAACCCGCGCCCTCACATGCACGCTCCCCCTAAAGCGTTGCCGTACCCTCACCTGGACCCTAAACCGTCCCCGTCCCCTAACCCTAACCCTAGCCCGAACCCTAACCCTAACCCTTCCCCGAAGCCTGACCCTCACCCGTCCCCTAATCCTAACCCGTACGCGAACACTAACCCGCGCCCTCACACGCATGCTCCCCCTAAAGCGTTGCCGTACCCTCACCTGGACCCTAAACCGTCCCCGTCCCCTAACCCTAACCCTAGCCCGAACCCTAACCATAACCCTTCCCCGAAGCCTGACCCTCACCCGTGCCCTAATCCTAACCCGTACGCTAACACTAACCCGCGCCCTCACACGCACGCTCCCCCTAAAGCGTTGCCGTACCCTCACCTGGACCCTAAACCGTCCCCGTCCCCTAACCCTAACCCTAGCCCGAACCCTAACCCTAACGCTTCCCCGAAGCCTGACCCTCACCCGTGCCCTAATCCTAACCCGTACGCTAACACTAACCCGCGCCCTCACACGCACGCTCCCCCTAAAGCGTTGCCGTACCCTCACCTGGACCCTAAACCGTCCCCGTCCCCTAACCCTAACCCTAGCCCGAACCCTAACCCTAACCCTTCCCCGAAGCCTGACCCTCACCCGTGCCCTAATCCTAACCCATACGCTAACACTAACCCGCGCCCTCACACGCACGCTCCCTCTAAAGCGTTGCCGAACCCCCACCTGGACCCTAAACCGTCCCCGTCCCCTAACCCTAACCCTAGCCCGAACCCTAACCCTAACCCTTCCCTGAAGCCTGACCCTCACCCGTGCCCTAATCCTAACCCGTACGCTAACACTAACCCGCGCCCTCACACGCACGCTACCCCTAAAGCGTTGCCGTACCCTCACCTGGACCCTAAACCGTCCCCGTCCCCTAACCCTAACCCTAGCCCGAACCCTAACCCTAACCCTTCCCCGAAGCCTGACCCTCACCCGTCCCCTAATCCTAACCCGTACGCTAACACTAACCCGCGCCCTCACACGCACGCTCCCCCTAAAGCGTTGCCATACCCTCACCTGGACCCTAAACCGTCCCCGTCCCCTAACCCTAACCCTAGCCCGAACCCTAACCCTAACCCTTCCCCGAAGCCTGACCCTCACCCGTCCCCTAATCCTAACCCGTACGCTAACACTAACCCGCGCCCTCACACGCACGCTCCCCCTAAAGCGTTGCCGTACCCTCACCTGGACCCTAAACCGTCCCCGTCCCCTAACCCTAACCCTAGCCCGAACCCTAACCCTAACCCTTCCCCGAAGCCTGACCCTCACCCGTCCTCTAATCCTAACCCGTACGCTAACACTAACCCGCGCCCTCACACGCACGCTCCCCCTAAAGCGTTGCCGTACGCTCACCTGGACCCTAAACCGTCCCCGTCCCCTAACCCTAACCCTAGCCCGAACCCTAACCCTAACCCTTCCCCGAAGCCTGACCCTCACCCGTGCCATAATCCTAACCCGTACGCTAACACTAACCCGCGCCCTCACACGCACGCTCCCCCTAAAGCGTTGCCGTACCCTCACCTGGACCCTAAACCGTCCCCGTCCCCTAACCCTAACCCTAGCCCGAACCCTAACCCTAACCCTTCCCCGAAGCCTGACCCTCACCCGTCCCCTAATCCTAACCCGTACGCTAACACTAACCCGCGCCCTCACACGCACGCTCCCCCTAAAGCGTTGCCGTACCCTCACCTGGACCCTAAACCGTCCCCGTCCCCTAACCCTAACCCTAGCCCGAACCCTAACCCTAACCCTTCCCCGAAGCCTGACCCTCACCCGTCCTCTAATCCTAACCCGTACGCTAACACTAACCCGCGCCCTCACACGCACGCTCCCCCTAAAGCGTTGCCGTACGCTCACCTGGACCCTAAACCGTCCCCGTCCCCTAACCCTAACCCTAGCCCGAACCCTAACCCTAACCCTTCCCCGAAGCCTGACCCTCACCCGTGCCATAATCCTAACCCGTACGCTAACACTAACCCGCGCCCTCACACGCACGCTCCCCCTAAAGCGTTGCCATACCCTCACCTGGACCCTAAACCGTCCCCGTCCCCTAACCCTAACCCTAGCCCGAACCCTAACCCTAACCCTTCCCCGAAGCCTGACCCTCACCCGTCCCCTAATCCTAACCCGTACGCTAACACTAACCCGCGCCCTCACACGCACGCTCCCCCTAAAGCGTTGCCGTACCCTCACCTGGACCCTAAACCGTCCCCGTCCCCTAACCCTAACCCTAGCCCGAACCCTAACCCTAACCCTTCCCCGAAGCCTGACCCTCACCCGTCCTCTAATCCTAACCCGTACGCTAACACTAACCCGCGCCCTCACACGCACGCTCCCCCTAAAGCGTTGCCGTACGCTCACCTGGACCCTAAACCGTCCCCGTCCCCTAACCCTAACCCTAGCCCGAACCCTAACCCTAACCCTTCCCCGAAGCCTGACCCTCACCCGTGCCATAATCCTAACCCGTACGCTAACACTAACCCGCGCCCTCACACGCACGCTCCCCCTAAAGCGTTGCCGTACCCTCACCTGGACCCTAAACCGTCCCCGTCCCCTAACCCTAACCCTAGCCCGAACCCTAACCCTAACCCTTCCCCGAAGCCTGACCCTCACCCGTCCCCTAATCCTAACCCGTACGCTAACACTAACCCGCGCCCTCACACGCACGCTCCCCCTAAAGCGTTGCCGTACCCTCACCTGGACCCTAAACCGTCCCCGTCCCCTAACCCTAACCCTAGCCCGAACCCTAACCCTAACCCTTCCCTGAAGCCTGACCCTCACCCGTCCCCTAATCCTAACCCGTACGCTAACACTAACCCGCGCCCTCACACGCACGCTCCCCCTAAAGCGTTGCCGTACCCTCACCTGGACCCTAAACCGTCCCCGTCCCCTAACCCTAACCCTAGCCCGAACCCTAACCCTAACCCTTCCCCGAAGCCTGACCCTCACCCGTGCCCTAATCCTAACCCGTACGCTAACACTAACCCGCGCCCTCACACGCACGCTCCCCCTAAATCGTTGCCGTACCCTCACCTGGACCCTAAACCGTCCCCGTCCCCTAACCCTAACCCTAGCCCGAACCCTAACCCTAAACCTTCCCCGAAGCCTGACCCTCACCCGTCCCCTAATCCTAACCCGTACGCTAACACTAACCCGCGCCCTCACACGCACGCTCCCCCTAAAGCGTTGCCGTACCCTCACCTGGACCCTAAACCGTCCCCTAACCCTAACCCTAACCCTAGCCCGAACCCTAACCCTAACCCTTCCCCGAAGCCTGACCCTCACCCGTGCCCTAATCCTAACCCGTACGCTAACAATAACCCGCGCCCTCACACGCACGCTCCCCCTAAAGCGTTGCCGTACCCTCACATGGACCCTAAACCGTCCCCGTCCCCTAACCCTAACCCTAGCCCGAACCCTAACCCTAACCCTTCCCCGAAGCCTGACCCTCACCCGTCCCCTAATCGTAACCCGTACGCGAACACTAACCCGCGCCCTCACACGCACGCTCCCCCTAAAGCGTTGCCGTACCCTCACCTGGACCCTAAACCGTCCCCGTCCCCTAACCCTAACCCTAGCCCGAACCCTAACCCTAACCCTTCCCCGAAGCCTGACCCTCACCCGTCCCCTAATCCTAACCCGTACGCTAACACTAACCCGCGCCCTCACACGCACGCTCCCCCTAAAGCGTTGCCGTACCCTCACCTGGACCCTAAACCGTCCCCGTCCCCTAACCCTAACCCTAGCCCGAACCCTAACCCTAACCCTTCCCCGAAGCCTGACCCTCACCCGTCCCCTAATCCTAACCCGTACGCTAACACTAACCCGCGCCCTCACACGCACGCTCCCCCTAAAGCGTTGCCGTACCCTCACCTGGACCCTAAACCGTCCCCATCCCCTAACCCTAACCCTAGCCCGAACCCTAACCCTAACCCTTCCCCGAAGCCTGACCCTCACCCGTGCCCTAATCCTAACCCGTACGCTAACACTAACCCGCGCCCTCACACGCACGCTCCCCCTAAAGCGTTGCCGTACCCTCACCTGGACCCTAAACCGTCCCCGTCCCCTAACCCTAACCCTAGCCCGAACCCTAACCCTAACCCTTCCCCGAAGCCTGACCCTCACCCGTGCCCTAATCCTAACCCGTACGCTAACACTAACCCGCGCCCTCACACGCACGCTCCCCCTAAAGCGTTGCCGTACCCTCACCTGGACCCTAAACCGTCCCCGTCCCCTAACCCTAACCCTAGCCCGAACCCTAACCCTAACCCTTCCCCGAAGCCTGACCCTCACCCGTCCCCTAATCGTAACCCGTACGCTAACACTAACCCGCGCCCTCACACGCACGCTCCCCCTAAAGCGTTGCCGTACCCTCACCTGGACCCTAAACCGTCCCCGTCCCCTAACCCTAACCCTAGCCCGAACCCTAACCCTAACCCTTCCCCGAAGCCTGACCCTCACCCGTGCCCTAATCCTAACACGTACGCTAACACTAACCCGCGCCCTCACACGCACGCTCCCCCTAAAGCGTTGCCGTACCCTCACCTGGACCCTAAACCGTCCCCGTCCCCTAACCCTAACCCTAGCCCGAACCCTAACCCTAACCCTTCCCCGAAGCCTGACCCTCACCCGTGCCCTAATCCTAACCCGTACGCTAACACTAACCCGCGCCCTCACACGCACGCTCCCCCTAAAGCGTTGCCGTACCCTCACCTGGACCCTAAACCGTCCCCGTCCCCTAACCCTAACCCTAGCCCGAACCCTAACCCTAACCCTTCCCCGAATCCTGACCCTCACCCGTCCCCTAATCCTAACCCGTACGCTAACACTAACCCGCGCCCTCACATGCACGCTCCCCCTAAAGCGTTGCCGTACCCTCACCTGGACCCTAAACCGTCCCCGTCCCCTAACCCTAACCCTAGCCCGAACCCTAACCCTAACCCTTCCCCGAATCCTGACCCTCACCCGTCCCCTAATCCTAACCCGTACGCGAACACTAACCCGCGCCCTCACACGCATGCTCCCCCTAAAGCGTTGCCGTACCCTCACCTGGACCCTAAACCGTCCCCGTCCCCTAACCCTAACCCTAGCCCGAACCCTAACCCTAACCCTTCCCCGAAGCCTGACCCTCACCCGTCCCCTAATCCTAACTCGTACGCTAAAACTAACCCACGCCCTCACACACACGCTCCCCCTAAAGCGCTGCCGTACCCTCACCTGGACCCTAAACCGTCCCCGTCCCCTAACCCTAACCCTAGCCCGAACCCTAACCCTAAACCCTTCCCCGAAGCCTGACCCTCACCCGTCCCCTAATCCTAACCCGTACGCTAACACTAACCCGCGCCCTCACACGCACGCTCCCCCTAAAGCGTTGCCGTACCCTCACCTGGACCCTAAACCGTCCCCGTCCCCTAACCCTAACCCTAGCCCGAACCCTAACCCTAACCCTACCCCGAAGCCTGACCCTAACCCGTGCCCTAATCCTAACACGTACGCTAACACTAACCCGCGCCCTCACACGCACGCTCCCCCTAAAGCGTTGCCGTACCCTCACCTGGACCCTAAACCGTCCCCGTCCCCTAACCCTAACCCTAGCCCGAACCCTAACCCTAACCCTTCCCCGAAGCCTGACCCTCACCCGTCCCCTAATCCTAACCCGTACGCTAACACTAACCCGCGCCCTCACACGCACGCTTCCCCTAAAGCGTTGCCGTACCCTCACCTGGACCCTAAACTGTCCCCGTCCCCTAACCCTAACCCTAGCCTGAACCCTAACCCTAACCCTTCCCCGAAGCCTGACCCTCACCCGTGCCATAATCCTAACACGTACGCTAACACTAACCCGCGCCCTCACACGCACGCTCCCCCTAAAGCGTTGCCGTACCCTCACCTGGACCCTAAACCGTCCCCGTCCCCTAACCCTAACCCTAGCCCGAACGCTAACCCTAACCCTTCCCCGAAGCCTGACCCTCAACCGTGCCCTAATCCTAACCCGTACGCTAACACTAACCCGCGCCCTCACACGCACGCTCCCCCTAAAGCGTTGCCGTACCCTCACCTGGACCCTAAACCGTCCCTGTCCCCTAACCCTATCCCTAGCCCGAACCCTAACCCTAACCCTTCCCCGAAGCCTGACCCTCACCCGTGCCCTAATCCTAACCCGTACGCTAACACTAACCCGCGCCCTCACACGCACGCTCCCCCTAAAGCGTTGCCATACCCTCACCTGGACCCTAAACCGTCCCCGTCACCTAACCCTAACCCTAGCCCGAACCCTAACCCTAACCCTTCCCCGAAGCCTGACCCTCACCCGTCCCCTAATCCTAACCCGTACGCTAACACTAACCCGCGCCCTCACACGCACGCTCCCCCTAAAGCGTTGCCGTACCCTCACCTGGACCCTAAACCGTCCCCGTCCCCTAACCCTAACCCTAGCCCGAACCCTAACCCTAACCCTTCCCCGAAGCCTGACCCTCACCCGTGCCCTAATCCTAACCCGTACGCTAACACTAACCCGCGCCCTCACACGCACGCTCCCCCTAAAGCGTTGCCGTACCCTCACCTGGACCCTAAACCGTCCCCGTCCCCTAACCCTAACCCTAGCCCGAACCCTAACCCTAACCCTTCCCCGAAGCCTGACCCTCACCCGTCCCCTAATCGTAACCCGTACGCTAACACTAACCCGCGCCCTCACACGCACGCTCCCCCTAAAGCGTTGCCGTACCCTCACCTGGACCCTAAACCGTCCCCGTCCCCTAACCCTAACCCTAGCCCGAACCCTAACCCTAACCCTTCCCCGAAGCCTGAGCCTCACCCGTGCCCTAATCCTAACACGTACGCTAACACTAACCCGCGCCCTCACACGCACGCTCCCCCTAAAGCGTTTCCGTACCCTCACCTGGACCCTAAACCGTCCCCGTCCCCTAACCCTAACCCTAGCCCGAACCCTAACCCTAACCCTTCCCCGAAGCCTGACCCTCACCCGTGCCCTAATCCTAACCCGTACGCTAACACTAACCCGCGCCCTCACACGCACACTCCCCCTAAAGCGTTGCCGTACCCTCACCTGGACCCTAAACCGTCCCCGTCCCCTAACCCTAACCCTAGCCCGAACCCTAACCCTAACCCTTCCCCGAAGCCTGACCCTCACCCGTCCCCTAATCCTAACTCGTACGCTAAAACTAACCCACGCCCTCACACACACGCTCCCCCTAAAGCGCTGCCGTACCCTCACCTGGACCCTAAACCGTCCCCGTCCCCTAACCCTAACCCTAGCCCGAACCCTAACCCTAAACCCTTCCCCGAAGCCTGACCCTCACCCGTCCCCTAATCCTAACCCGTACGCTAACACTAACCCGCGCCCTCACACGCACGCTCCCCCTAAAGCGTTGCCGTACCCTCACCTGGACCCTAAACCGTCCCCGTCCCCTAACCCTAACCCTAGCCCGAACCCTAACCCTAACCCTACCCCGAAGCCTGACCCTAACCCGTGCCCTAATCCTAACACGTACGCTAACACTAACCCGCGCCCTCACACGCACACTCCCCCTAAAGCGTTGCCGTACCCTCACCTGGACCCTAAACCGTCCCCGTCCCCTAACCCTAACCCTAGCCCGAACCCTAACCCTAACCCTTCCCCGAAGCCTGACCCTCACCCGTCCCCTAATCCTAACCCGTACGCTAACACTAACCCGCGCCCTCACACGCACGCTTCCCCTAAAGCGTTGCTGTACCCTCACCTGGACCCTAAACTGTCCCCGTCCCCTAACCCTAACCCTAGCCTGAACCCTAACCCTAACCCTTCCCCGAAGCCTGACCCTCACCCGTGCCATAATCCTAACACGTACGCTAACACTAACCCGCGCCCTCACACGCACGCTCCCCCTAAAGCGTTGCCGTACCCTCACCTTGACCCTAAACCGTCCCCGTCCCCTAACCCTAACCCTAGCCCGAACCCTAACCCTAACCCTTCCCCGAAGCCTGACCCTCAACCGTGCCCTAATCCTAACCCGTACGCTAACACTAACCCGCGCCCTCACACGCACGCTCCCCCTAAAGCGTTGCCGTACCATCACCTGGACCCTAAACCGTCCCTGTCCCCTAACCCTAACCCTAGCCCGAACCCTAACCCTAACCCTTCCCCGAAGCCTGACCCTCACCCGTGCCCTAATCCTAACCCGTACGCTAACACTAACCCGCGCCCTCACACGCACGCTCCCCCTAAAGCGTTGCCATACCCTCACCTGGACCCTAAACCGTCCCCGTCACCTAACCCTAACCCTAGCCCGAACCCTAACCCTAACCCTTCCCCGAAGCCTGACCCTCACCCGTCCCCTAATCCTAACCCGTACGCTAACACTAACCCGCGCCCTCACACGCACGCTCCCCCTAAAGCGTTGCCGTACCCTCACCTGGACCCTAAACCGTCCCCGTCCCCTAACCCTAACCCTAGCCCGAACCCTAACCCTAACCCTTCCCCGAAGCCTGACCCTCACCCGTCCCCTAATCCTAACCCGTACGCTAACACTAACCCACGCCCTCACACGCACGCTCCCCCTAAAGCGTTGCCGTACCCTCACCTGGACCCTAAACCGTCCCCGTCCCCTAACCCTAACCCTAGCCCGAACCCTAACCCTAACCCTTCCCCGAAGCCTGACCCTCACCCGTCCCCTAATCCTAACCCGTACGCTAACACTAACCCGCGCCCTCACACGCACGCTCCCCCTAAAGCGTTGCCGTACCCTCACCTGGACCCTAAACCGTCCCCATCCCCTAACCCTAACCCTAGCCCGAACCCTAACCCTAACCCTTCCCCGAAGCCTGACCCTCACCCATGCCCTAATCCTAACCCGTACGCTAACACTAACCCGCAACCTCACACGCACGCTCCCCCTAAAGCGTTGCCGTACCCTCACCTGGACCCTAAACCGTCCCCGTCCCCTAACCCTAACCCTAGCCCGAACCCTAACCCTAACCCTTCCCCGAAGCCTGACCCTCAGCCGTGCCCTAATACTAACCCGTACGCTAACACTAACCCGCGCCCTCACACGCACGCTCCCCCTAAAGCGTTGCCGTACCCTCACCTGGACCCTAAACCGTCCCCGTCCCCTAACCCTAACCCTAGCCCGAACCCTAACCCTAACCCTTCCCCGAAGCCTGACCCTCACCCGTCCCCTAATCCTAACCCGTACGCTAACACTAACCCGCGCCCTCACACGCACGCTCCCCCTAAAGCGTTGCCGTACCCTCACCTGGACCCTAAACCGTCCCCGTCCCCTAACCCTAACCCTAGCCCGAACCCTAACCCTAACCCTTCCCCGAAGCCTGACCCTCACCCGTCCCCTAATCCTAACCCGTACGCTAACACTAACCCGCGCCCTCACACGCACGCTCCCCCTAAAGCGTTGCCGTACCCTCACCTGGACCCTAAACCGTCCCCGTCCCCTAACCCTAACCCTAGCCCGAACCCTAACCCTAACCCTTCCCCGAAGCCTGACCCTCACCCGTCCCCTAATCCTAACCCGTACGCTAACACTAACCCGCGCCCTCACACGCACGCTCCCCCTAAAGCGTTGCCGTACCCTCACCTGGACCCTAAACCGTCCCCGTCCCCTAACCCTAACCCTAGCCCGAACCCTAACCCTAACCCTTCCCCGAAGCCTGACCCTCACCCGTCCCCTAATCCTAACCCGTACGCTAACACTAACCCGCGCCCTCACACGCACGCTCCCCCTAAAGCGTTGCCGTACCCTCACCTGGACCCTAAACCGTCCCCGTCCCCTAACCCTAACCCTAGCCCGAACCCTAACCCTAACCCTTCCCCGAAGCCTGACCCTCACCCGTCCCCTAATCCTAACCCGTACGCTAACACTAACCCGCGCCCTCACACGCACGCTCCCCCTAAAGCGTTGCCGTACCCTCACCTGGACCCTAAACCGTCCCCGTCCCCTAACCCTAACCCTAGCCCGAACCCTAACCCTAACCCTTCCCCGAAGCCTGACCCTCACCCGTCCCCTAATCCTAACCCGTACGCTAACACTAACCCGCGCCCTCACACGCACGCTCCCCCTAAAGCGTTGCCGTACCCTCACCTGGACCCTAAACCGTCCCCGTCCCCTAACCCTAACCCTAGCCCGAACCCTAACCCTAACCCTTCCCCGAAGCCTGACCCTCACCCTTGCCCTAATCCTAACCCGTACGCTAACACTAACCCGCGCCCTCACACGCACGCTCCCCCTAAAGCGTTGCCGTACCCTCACCTGGACCCTAAACCGTCCCCGTCCCCTAACCCTAATCCTAGCCCGAACCCTAACCCTAACCCTTCCCCGAATCCTGACCCTCACCCGTCCCCTAATCCTAACCCGTACGCTAACACTAACCCGCGCCCTCACACGCACGCTCCCCCTAAAGCGTTGCCGTACCCTCACCTGGACCCTAAACCGTCCCCGTCCCCTAACCCTAACCCTAGCCCGAACCCTAACCCTAACCCTTCCCCGAAGCCTGACCCTCACCCGTCCCCTAATCCTAACCCGTACGCTAACACTAACCCGCGCCCTCACACGCACGCTCCCCCTAAAGCGTTGCCGTACCCTCACCTGGACCCTAAACCGTCCCCGTCCCCTAACCCTAACCCTAGCCCGAAGCCTAACCCTAACCCTTCCCCGAAGCCTGACCCTCACCCTTGCCCTAATCCTAACCCGTACGCGAACACTAACCCGCGCCCTCACACGCACGCTCCCCCTAAAGCGTTGCCGTACCCTCACCTGGACCCTAAACCGTCCCCGTCCCCTAACCCTAACCCTAGCCCGAACCCTAACCCTAACCCTTCCCCGAAGCCTGACCCTCACCTGTCCCCTAATCGTAACCCGTACGCGAACACTAACCCGCGCCCTCACACGCACGCTCCCCCTAAAGTGTTGCCGTACCCTCACCTGGACCCTAAACCGTCCCTGTCCCCTAACCCTAACCCTAGCCCGAACCCTAAACCTAACCCTTCCCCGAAGCCTGACCCTCACCCGTGCCCTAATCCTAACCCGTACGCTAACACTAACCCGCGCCCTCACACGCACGCTCCCCCTAAAGCGTTGCCGTACCCTCACCTGGACCCTAAACCGTCCCCGTCCCCTAACCCTAACCCTAGCCCGAACCCTAACCCTAACCCTTCCCCGAAGCCTGACCCTCACCCGTCCCATAATCCTAACCCGTACGCTAACACTAACCCGCGCCCTCACACGCACGCTCCCCCTAAAGCGTTGCCGTACCCTCACCTGGACCCTAAACCGTCCCCGTCCCCTAACCCTAACCCTAGCCCGAACCCTAACCCTAACCCTTCCCCGAAGCCTGACCCTCACCCGTGCCCTAATCCTAACCCGTACGCTAACACTAACCCGCGCCCTCACACGCACGCTCCCCCTAAAGCGTTGCCGTAACCTCACCTGGACCCTAAACCGTCCCCGTCCCCTAACCCTAACCCTAGCCCGAACCCTAATCCTAACCCTTCCCCGAAGCCTGACCCTCACCCGTGCCCTAATCCTAACCCGTACGCTAACACTAACCCGCGCCCTCACACGCACGCTCCCCCTAAAGCGTTGCCGTACCCTCACCTGGACCCTAAACCGTCCCCGTCCCCTAACCCTAACCCTAGCCCGAACCCTAACCCTAACCCTTCCCCGAAGCCTGACCCTCACCCGTCCCCTAATCCTAACCCGTACGCTAACACTAACCCGCGCCCTCACACGCACGCTCCCCCTAAAGCGTTGCCGTACCCTCACCTGGACCCTAAACCGTCCCCGTCCCCTAACCCTAACCCTAGCCCGAACCCTAACCCTAACACTTCCCCGAAGCCTGACCCTCACCCGTCCCCTAATCCTAACCCGTACGCTAACACTAACCCGCGCCCTCACACGCACGCTCCCCCTAAAGCGTTGCCGTACCCTCACCTGGACCCTAAACCGTCCCCATCCCCTAACCCTAACCCTAGCCCGAACCCTAACCCTAACCCTTCCCCGAAGCCTGACCCTCACCCGTGCCCTAATCCTAACACGTACGCTAACACTAACCCGCGCCCTCACACGCACGCTCCCCCTAAAGCGTTTCCGTACCCTCACCTGGACCCTAAACCGTCCCCGTCCCCTAACCCTAACCCTAGCCCGAACCCTAACCCTAACCCTTCCCCGAAGCCTGACCCTCACCCGTCCCCTAATCCTAACCCGTACGCTAACACTAACCCGCGCCCTCACACGCACGCTCCCCCTAAAGCGTTGCCGTACCCTCACCTGGACCCTAAACCGTCCCCGTCCCCTAACCCTAACCCTAGCCCGAACCCTAACCCTAACCCTTCCCCGAAGCCTGACCCTCACCCGTCCCCTAATCCTAACCCGTACGCTAACACTAACCCGCGCCCTCACACGCACGCTCCCCCTAAAGCGTTGCCGTACCCTCACCTGGACCCTAAACCGTCCCCGTCCCCTAACCCTAACCCTAGCCCGAACCATAACCCTAACCCTTCCCCGAAGCCTGACCCTCACCCGTCCCCTAATCCTAACCCGTACGCTAACACTAACCCGCGCCCTCACACGCACGCTCCCCCTAAAGCGTTGCCGTACCCTCACCTGGACCCTAAACCGTCCCCGTCCCCTAACCCTAACCCTAGCCCGAACCCTAACCCTAACCCTTCCCCGAAGCCTGACCCTCACCCTTGCCCTAATCCTAACCCGTACGCTAACACTAACCCGCGCCCTCACACGCACGCTCCCCCTAAAGCGTTGCCGTACCCTCACCTGGACCCTAAACCGTCCCCGTCCCCTAACCCTAATCCTAGCCCGAACCCTAACCCTAACCCTTCCCCGAATCCTGACCCTCACCCGTCCCCTAATCCTAACCCGTACGCTAACACTAACCCGCGCCCTCACACGCACGCTCCCCCTAAAGCGTTGCCGTACCCTCACCTGGACCCTAAACCGTCCCCGTCCCCTAACCCTAACCCTAGCCCGAACCCTAACCCTAACCCTTCCCCGAAGCCTGACCCTCACCCGTCCCCTAATCCTAACCCGTACGCTAACACTAACCCGCGCCCTCACACGCACGCTCCCCCTAAAGCGTTGCCGTACCCTCACCTGGACCCTAAACCGTCCCCGTCCCCTAACCCTAACCCTAGCCCGAACCCTAACCCTAACCCTTCCCCGAAGCCTGACCCTCACCCTTGCCCTAATCCTAACCCGTACGCGAACACTAACCCGCGCCCTCACACGCACGCTCCCCCTAAAGCGTTGCCGTACCCTCACCTGGACCCTAAACCGTCCCCGTCCCCTAACCCTAACCCTAGCCCGAACCCTAACCCTAACCCTTCCCCGAAGCCTGACCCTCACCTGTCCCCTAATCGTAACCCGTACGCGAACACTAACCCGCGCCCTCACACGCACGCTCCCCCTAAAGTGTTGCCGTACCCTCACCTGGACCCTAAACCGTCCCTGTCCCCTAACCCTAACCCTAGCCCGAACCCTAAACCTAACCCTTCCCCGAAGCCTGACCCTCACCCGTGCCCTAATCCTAACCCGTACGCTAACACTAACCCGCGCCCTCACACGCACGCTCCCCCTAAAGCGTTGCCGTACCCTCACCTGGACCCTAAACCGTCCCCGTCCCCTAACCCTAACCCTAGCCCGAACCCTAACCCTAACCCTTCCCCGAAGCCTGACCCTCACCCGTCCCATAATCCTAACCCGTACGCTAACACTAACCCGCGCCCTCACACGCACGCTCCCCCTAAAGCGTTGCCGTACCCTCACCTGGACCCTAAACCGTCCCCGTCCCCTAACCCTAACCCTAGCCCGAACCCTAACCCTAACCCTTCCCCGAAGCCTGACCCTCACCCGTGCCCTAATCCTAACCCGTACGCTAACACTAACCCGCGCCCTCACACGCACGCTCCCCCTAAAGCGTTGCCGTAACCTCACCTGGACCCTAAACCGTCCCCGTCCCCTAACCCTAACCCTAGCCCGAACCCTAATCCTAACCCTTCCCCGAAGCCTGACCCTCACCCGTGCCCTAATCCTAACCCGTACGCTAACACTAACCCGCGCCCTCACACGCACGCTCCCCCTAAAGCGTTGCCGTACCCTCACCTGGACCCTAAACCGTCCCCGTCCCCTAACCCTAACCCTAGCCCGAACCCTAACCCTAACCCTTCCCCGAAGCCTGACCCTCACCCGTCCCCTAATCCTAACCCGTACGCTAACACTAACCCGCGCCCTCACACGCACGCTCCCCCTAAAGCGTTGCCGTACCCTCACCTGGACCCTAAACCGTCCCCGTCCCCTAACCCTAACCCTAGCCCGAACCCTAACCCTAACCCTTCCCCGAAGCCTGACCCTCACCCGTCCCCTAATCCTAACCCGTACGCTAACACTAACCCGCGCCCTCACACGCACGCTCCCCCTAAAGCGTTGCCGTACCCTCACCTGGACCCTAAACCGTCCCCATCCCCTAACCCTAACCCTAGCCCGAACCCTAACCCTAACCCTTCCCCGAAGCCTGACCCTCACCCGTGCCCTAATCCTAACACGTACGCTAACACTAACCCGCGCCCTCACACGCACGCTCCCCCTAAAGCGTTGCCGTACCCTCACCTGGACCCTAAACCGTCCCCGTCCCCTAACCCTAACCCTAGCCCGAACCCTAACCCTAACCCTTCCCCGAAGCCTGACCCTCACCCGTGCCCTAATCCTAACCCGTACGCTAACACTAACCCGCGCCCTCACACGCACGCTCCCCCTAAAGCGTTTCCGTACCCTCACCTGGACCCTAAACCGTCCCCGTCCCCTAACCCTAACCCTAGCCCGAACCCTAACCCTAACCCTTCCCCGAATCCTGACCCTCACCCGTGCCCTAATCCTAACCCGTACGCTAACACTAACCCGCGCCCTCACATGCACGCTCCCCCTAAAGCGTTGCCGTACCCTCACCTGGACCCTAAACCGTCCCCGTCCCCTAACCCTAACCCTAGCCCGAACCCTAACCCTAACCCTTCCCCGAAGCCTGACCCTCACCCGTCCCATAATCCTAACCCGTACGCTAACACTAACCCGCGCCCTCACACGCACGCTCCCCCTAAAGCGTTACCGTACCCTCACCTGGACCCTAAACCGTCCCCGTCCCCTAACCCTAACCCTAGCCCGAACCCTAACCCTAACCCTTTCCCGAAGCCTGACCCTCACCCGTCCACTAATCGTAACCCGTACGCTAACACTAACACGCGCCCTCACACGCACGCTCCCCCTAAAGCGTTGCCGTACCCTCACCTGGACCCTAAACCGTCCCCGTCCCCTAACCCTAACCCCAGCCCGAACCCTAACCCTAAACCTTCCCCGAAGCCTGACCCTCACCCGTGCCCTAATCCTAAACCGTACGCTAACACTAACCCGCGCCCTCACACGCACGCTCCCCCTAAAGCTTTGCCGTTCCCTCACCTGGACCCTAAACCGTCCCCGTCCCCTAACCCTAACCCTAGCCCGAACCCTAACCCTAACGCTTCCCCGAAGCCTGACCCTCACCCGTGCCCTAATCCTAACCCGTACGCTAACACTAACCCGCGCCCTCACACGCACGCTCCCCCTAAAGCGTTGCCGTACCCTCACCTGGACCCTAAACCGTCCCCGTCCCCTAACCCTAACCCTAGCCCGAACCCTAACCCTAACCCTTCCCCGAAGCCTGACCCTCACCCGTCCCCTAATCCTAACCCGTACGCTAACACTAACCCGCGCCCTCACACGCACGCTCCCCCTAAAGCGTTGCCGTACCCTCACCTGGACCCTAAACCGTCCCCGTCCCCTAACCCTAACCCTAGCCCGAACCCTAACCCTAACCCTTCCCCGAAGCCTGACCCTCACCCGTCCCCTAATCCTAACCCGTACGCTAACACTAACCCGCGCCCTCACACGCACGCTCCCCCTAAAGCGTTGTCGTACCCTCACCTGGACCCTAAACCGTCCCCGTCCCCTAACCCTAACCCTAGCCCGAACCCTAACCCTAACCCTTCCCCGAAGCCTGACCCTCACCCGTGCCCTAATCCTAACCCGTACGCTAACACTAACCCGCGCCCTCACACGCACGCTCCCCCTAAAGCATTGCCGTACCCTCACCTGGACCCTAAACCGTCCCCATCCCCTAACCCTAACCCTAGCCCGAACCCTAACCCTAACCCTTCCCCGAATCCTGACCCTCACCCGTCCCCTAATCCTATCCCGTACGCTAATACTAACCCGCGCCCTCACACGCACGCTCCCCCTAAAGCGTTGCCGTACCCTCACCTGGACCCTAAACCGTCCCCGTCCCCTAACCCTAACCCTAGCCCGAACCCTAACCCTAACCCTTCCCCGAAGCCTGACCCTCACCCGTCCCCTAATCCTAACCCGTACGCTAACACTAACCCGCGCCCTCACACGCACGCTCCCCCTAAAGCGTTGCCGTACCCTCACCTGGACCCTAAACCGTCCCCGTCCCCTAACCCTAACCCTAGCCCGGACCCTAACCCTAACCCTTCCCCGAAGCCTGACCCTCACCCTTGCCCTAATCCTAACCCGTACGCGAACACTAACCCGCGCCCTCACACGCACGCTCCCCCTAAAGCGTTGCCGTACCCTCACCTGGACCCTAAACCGTCCCCGTCCCCTAACCCTAACCCTAGCCCGAACCCTAACCCTAACCCTTCCCCGAAGCCTGACCCTCACCCGTCCCCTAATCGTAAACCGTACGTGAACACTAACCCGCGCCCTCACACGCACGCTCACCCTAAAGTGTTGCCGTACCCTCACCTGGACCCTAAACCGTCCCCGTCCCCTAACCCTAACCCTAGCCCGAACCCTAACCCTAAACCTTCCCCGAAGCCTGACCCTCACCCGTGCCCTAATCCTAACCCGTACGCTAACACTAACCCGCGCCCTCACACGCACGCTCCCCCTAAAGCGTTGCCGTACCCTCACCTGGACCCTAAACCGTCCCCGTCCCCTAACCCTAACCCTAGCCCGAACCCTAACCCTAACCCTTCCCCGAAGCCTGACCCTCACCCGTCCCATAATCCTAACCCGTACGCTAACACTAACCCGCGCCCTCACACGCACGCTCCCCCTAAAGCGTTGCCGTACCCTCACCTGGACCCTAAACCGTCCCCGTCCCCTAACCCTAACCCTAGCCCGAACCCTAACCCTAACCCTTCCCCGAAGCCTGACCCTCACCCGTGCCCTAATCCTAACCCGTACGCTAACACTAACCCGCGCCCTCACACGCACGCTCCCCCTAAAGCGTTGCCGTAACCTCACCTGGACCCTAAACCGTCCCCGTCCCCTAACCCTAACCCTAGCCCGAACCCTAATCCTAACCCTTCCCCGAAGCCTGACCCTCACCCGTCCCCTAATCCTAACCCGTACGCTAACACTAACCCGCGCCCTCACACGCACGCTCCCCCTAAAGCGTTGCCGTACCCTCACCTGGACCCTAAACCGTCCCCGTCCCCTAACCCTAACCCTAGCCCGAACCCTAACCCTAACCCTTCCCCGAAGCCTGACCCTCACCCGTCCCCTAATCCTAACCCGTACGCTAACACTAACCCACGCCCTCACACGCACGCTCCCCCTAAAGCGTTGCCGTACCCTCACCTGGACCCTAAACCGTCCCCGTCCCCTAACCCTAACCCTAGCCCGAACCCTAACCCTAACCCTCCCCCGAAGCCTGACCCTCACCCGTCCCCTAATCCTAACCCGTACGCTAACACTAACCCGCGCCCTCACACGCACGCTCCCCCTAAAGCGTTGCCGTACCCTCACCTGGACCCTAAACCGTCCCCATCCCCTAACCCTAACCCTAGCCCGAACCCTAACCCTAACCCTTCCCCGAAGCCTGACCCTCACCCGTGCCCTAATCCTAACCCGTACGCTAACACTAACCCGCAACCTCACACGCACGCTCCCCCTAAAGCGTTGCCGTACCCTCACCTGGACCCTAAACCGTCCCCGTCCCCTAACCCTAACCCTAGCCCGAACCCTAACCCTAACCCTTCCCCGAAGCCTGACCCTCAGCCGTGCCCTAATACTAACCCGTACGCTAACACTAACCCGCGCCCTCACACGCACGCTCCCCCTAAAGCGTTGCCGTACCCTCACCTGGACCCTAAACCGTCCCCGTCCCCTAACCCTAACCCTAGCCCGAACCCTAACCCTAACCCTTCCCCGAAGCCTGACCCTCACCCTTGCCCTAATCCTAACCCGTACGCGAACACTAACCCGCGCCCTCACACGCACGCTCCCCCTAAAGCGTTGCCGTACCCTCACCTGGACCCTAAACCGTCCCCGTCCCCTAACCCTAACCCTAGCCCGAACCCTAACCCTAACCCTTCCCCGAAGCCTGACCCTCACCTGTCCCCTAATCGTAACCCGTACGCGAACACTAACCCGCGCCCTCACACGCACGCTCCCCCTAAAGTGTTGCCGTACCCTCACCTGGACCCTAAACCGTCCCTGTCCCCTAACCCTAACCCTAGCCCGAACCCTAAACCTAACCCTTCCCCGAAGCCTGACCCTCACCCGTGCCCTAATCCTAACCCGTACGCTAACACTAACCCGCGCCCTCACACGCACGCTCCCCCTAAAGCGTTGCCGTACCCTCACCTGGACCCTAAACCGTCCCCGTCCCCTAACCCTAACCCTAGCCCGAACCCTAACCCTAACCCTTCCCCGAAGCCTGACCCTCACCCGTCCCATAATCCTAACCCGTACGCTAACACTAACCCGCGCCCTCACACGCACGCTCCCCCTAAAGCGTTGCCGTACCCTCACCTGGACCCTAAACCGTCCCCGTCCCCTAACCCTAACCCTAGCCCGAACCCTAACCCTAACCCTTCCCCGAAGCCTGACCCTCACCCGTGCCCTAATCCTAACCCGTACGCTAACACTAACCCGCGCCCTCACACGCACGCTCCCCCTAAAGCGTTGCCGTAACCTCACCTGGACCCTAAACCGTCCCCGTCCCCTAACCCTAACCCTAGCCCGAACCCTAATCCTAACCCTTCCCCGAAGCCTGACCCTCACCCGTGCCCTAATCCTAACCCGTACGCTAACACTAACCCGCGCCCTCACACGCACGCTCCCCCTAAAGCGTTGCCGTACCCTCACCTGGACCCTAAACCGTCCCCGTCCCCTAACCCTAACCCTAGCCCGAACCCTAACCCTAACCCTTCCCCGAAGCCTGACCCTCACCCGTCCCCTAATCCTAACCCGTACGCTAACACTAACCCGCGCCCTCACACGCACGCTCCCCCTAAAGCGTTGCCGTACCCTCACCTGGACCCTAAACCGTCCCCGTCCCCTAACCCTAACCCTAGCCCGAACCCTAACCCTAACCCTTCCCCGAAGCCTGACCCTCACCCGTCCCCTAATCCTAACCCGTACGCTAACACTAACCCGCGCCCTCACACGCACGCTCCCCCTAAAGCGTTGCCGTACCCTCACCTGGACCCTAAACCGTCCCCATCCCCTAACCCTAACCCTAGCCCGAACCCTAACCCTAACCCTTCCCCGAAGCCTGACCCTCACCCGTGCCCTAATCCTAACACGTACGCTAACACTAACCCGCGCCCTCACACGCACGCTCCCCCTAAAGCGTTGCCGTACCCTCACCTGGACCCTAAACCGTCCCCGTCCCCTAACCCTAACCCTAGCCCGAACCCTAACCCTAACCCTTCCCCGAAGCCTGACCCTCACCCGTGCCCTAATCCTAACCCGTACGCTAACACTAACCCGCGCCCTCACACGCACGCTCCCCCTAAAGCGTTTCCGTACCCTCACCTGGACCCTAAACCGTCCCCGTCCCCTAACCCTAACCCTAGCCCGAACCCTAACCCTAACCCTTCCCCGAATCCTGACCCTCACCCGTGCCCTAATCCTAACCCGTACGCTAACACTAACCCGCGCCCTCACATGCACGCTCCCCCTAAAGCGTTGCCGTACCCTCACCTGGACCCTAAACCGTCCCCGTCCCCTAACCCTAACCCTAGCCCGAACCCTAACCCTAACCCTTCCCCGAAGCCTGACCCTCACCCGTCCCATAATCCTAACCCGTACGCTAACACTAACCCGCGCCCTCACACGCACGCTCCCCCTAAAGCGTTACCGTACCCTCACCTGGACCCTAAACCGTCCCCGTCCCCTAACCCTAACCCTAGCCCGAACCCTAACCCTAACCCTTTCCCGAAGCCTGACCCTCACCCGTCCACTAATCGTAACCCGTACGCTAACACTAACACGCGCCCTCACACGCACGCTCCCCCTAAAGCGTTGCCGTACCCTCACCTGGACCCTAAACCGTCCCCGTCCCCTAACCCTAACCCCAGCCCGAACCCTAACCCTAAACCTTCCCCGAAGCCTGACCCTCACCCGTGCCCTAATCCTAAACCGTACGCTAACACTAACCCGCGCCCTCACACGCACGCTCCCCCTAAAGCTTTGCCGTTCCCTCACCTGGACCCTAAACCGTCCCCGTCCCCTAACCCTAACCCTAGCCCGAACCCTAACCCTAACCCTTCCCCGAAGCCTGACCCTCACCCGTGCCCTAATCCTAACCCGTACGCTAACACTAACCCGCGCCCTCACACGCACGCTCCCCCTAAAGCGTTGCCGTACCCTCACCTGGACCCTAAACCGTCCCCGTCCCCTAACCCTAACCCTAGCCCGAACCCTAACCCTAACCCTTCCCCGAAGCCTGACCCTCACCCGTCCCCTAATCCTAACCCGTACGCTAACACTAACCCGCGCCCTCACACGCACGCTCCCCCTAAAGCGTTGCCGTACCCTCACCTGGACCCTAAACCGTCCCCGTCCCCTAACCCTAACCCTAGCCCGAACCCTAACCCTAACCCTTCCCCGAAGCCTGACCCTCACCCGTGCCCTAATCCTAACCCGTACGCTAACACTAACCCGCGCCCTCACACGCACGCTCCCCCTAAAGCGTTGTCGTACCCTCACCTGGACCCTAAACCGTCCCCGTCCCCTAACCCTAACCCTAGCCCGAACCCTAACCCTAACCCTTCCCCGAAGCCTGACCCTCACCCGTGCCCTAATCCTAACCCGTACGCTAACACTAACCCGCGCCCTCACACGCACGCTCCCCCTAAAGCATTGCCGTACCCTCACCTGGACCCTAAACCGTCCCCATCCCCTAACCCTAACCCTAGCCCGAACCCTAACCCTAACCCTTCCCCGAATCCTGACCCTCACCCGTCCCCTAATCCTATCCCGTACGCTAACACTAACCCGCGCCCTCACACGCACGCTCCCCCTAAAGCGTTGCCGTACCCTCACCTGGACCCTAAACCGTCCCCGTCCCCTAACCCTAACCCTAGCCCGAACCCTAACCCTAACCCTTCCCCGAAGCCTGACCCTCACCCGTCCCCTAATCCTAACCCGTACGCTAACACTAACCCGCGCCCTCACACGCACGCTCCCCCTAAAGCGTTGCCGTACCCTCACCTGGACCCTAAACCGTCCCCGTCCCCTAACCCTAACCCTAGCCCGGACCCTAACCCTAACCCTTCCCCGAAGCCTGACCCTCACCCTTGCCCTAATCCTAACCCGTACGCGAACACTAACCCGCGCCCTCACACGCACGCTCCCCCTAAAGCGTTGCCGTACCCTCACCTGGACCCTAAACCGTCCCCGTCCCCTAACCCTAACCCTAGCCCGAACCCTAACCCTAACCCTTCCCCGAAGCCTGACCCTCACCCGTCCCCTAATCGTAAACCGTACGTGAACACTAACCCGCGCCCTCACACGCACGCTCACCCTAAAGTGTTGCCGTACCCTCACCTGGACCCTAAACCGTCCCCGTCCCCTAACCCTAACCCTAGCCCGAACCCTAACCCTAAACCTTCCCCGAAGCCTGACCCTCACCCGTGCCCTAATCCTAACCCGTACGCTAACACTAACCCGCGCCCTCACACGCACGCTCCCCCTAAAGCGTTGCCGTACCCTCACCTGGACCCTAAACCGTCCCCGTCCCCTAACCCTAACCCTAGCCCGAACCCTAACCCTAACCCTTCCCCGAAGCCTGACCCTCACCCGTCCCATAATCCTAACCCGTACGCTAACACTAACCCGCGCCCTCACACGCACGCTCCCCCTAAAGCGTTGCCGTACCCTCACCTGGACCCTAAACCGTCCCCGTCCCCTAACCCTAACCCTAGCCCGAACCCTAACCCTAACCCTTCCCCGAAGCCTGACCCTCACCCGTGCCCTAATCCTAACCCGTACGCTAACACTAACCCGCGCCCTCACACGCACGCTCCCCCTAAAGCGTTGCCGTAACCTCACCTGGACCCTAAACCGTCCCCGTCCCCTAACCCTAACCCTAGCCCGAACCCTAATCCTAACCCTTCCCCGAAGCCTGACCCTCACCCGTCCCCTAATCCTAACCCGTACGCTAACACTAACCCGCGCCCTCACACGCACGCTCCCCCTAAAGCGTTGCCGTACCCTCACCTGGACCCTAAACCGTCCCCGTCCCCTAACCCTAACCCTAGCCCGAACCCTAACCCTAACCCTTCCCCGAAGCCTGACCCTCACCCGTCCCCTAATCCTAACCCGTACGCTAACACTAACCCACGCCCTCACACGCACGCTCCCCCTAAAGCGTTGCCGTACCCTCACCTGGACCCTAAACCGTCCCCGTCCCCTAACCCTAACCCTAGCCCGAACCCTAACCCTAACCCTCCCCCGAAGCCTGACCCTCACCCGTCCCCTAATCCTAACCCGTACGCTAACACTAACCCGCGCCCTCACACGCACGCTCCCCCTAAAGCGTTGCCGTACCCTCACCTGGACCCTAAACCGTCCCCATCCCCTAACCCTAACCCTAGCCCGAACCCTAACCCTAACCCTTCCCCGAAGCCTGACCCTCACCCGTGCCCTAATCCTAACCCGTACGCTAACACTAACCCGCAACCTCACACGCACGCTCCCCCTAAAGCGTTGCCGTACCCTCACCTGGACCCTAAACCGTCCCCGTCCCCTAACCCTAACCCTAGCCCGAACCCTAACCCTAACCCTTCCCCGAAGCCTGACCCTCAGCCGTGCCCTAATACTAACCCGTACGCTAACACTAACCCGCGCCCTCACACGCACGCTCCCCCTAAAGCGTTGCAGTACCCTCACCTGGACCCTAAACCGTCCCCGTCCCCTAACCCTAACCCTAACCCTAACCCTAACCCTAACCCTAACCCTAACCCTAACCCTAACCCTAACCCTAACCCTAACCCTAACCCTAACCCTAACCCTAGCCCGAACCCTAACCCTAACCCTTCCCCGAAGCCTGACCCTCACCTGTCCCCTAATCGTAACCCGTACGCGAACACTAACCCGCGCCCTCACACGCACGCTCCCCCTAAAGTGTTGCCGTACCCTCACCTGGACCCTAAACCGTCCCTGTCCCCTAACCCTAACCCTAGCCCGAACCCTAAACCTAACCCTTCCCCGAAGCCTGACCCTCACCCGTGCCCTAATCCTAACCCGTACGCTAACACTAACCCGCGCCCTCACACGCACGCTCCCCCTAAAGCGTTGCCGTACCCTCACCTGGACCCTAAACCGTCCCCGTCCCCTAACCCTAACCCTAGCCCGAACCCTAACCCTAACCCTTCCCCGAAGCCTGACCCTCACCCGTCCCATAATCCTAACCCGTACGCTAACACTAACCCGCGCCCTCACACGCACGCTCCCCCTAAAGCGTTGCCGTACCCTCACCTGGACCCTAAACCGTCCCCGTCCCCTAACCCTAACCCTAGCCCGAACCCTAACCCTAACCCTTCCCCGAAGCCTGACCCTCACCCGTGCCCTAATCCTAACCCGTACGCTAACACTAACCCGCGCCCTCACACGCACGCTCCCCCTAAAGCGTTGCCGTAACCTCACCTGGACCCTAAACCGTCCCCGTCCCCTAACCCTAACCCTAGCCCGAACCCTAATCCTAACCCTTCCCCGAAGCCTGACCCTCACCCGTGCCCTAATCCTAACCCGTACGCTAACACTAACCCGCGCCCTCACACGCACGCTCCCCCTAAAGCGTTGCCGTACCCTCACCTGGACCCTAAACCGTCCCCGTCCCCTAACCCTAACCCTAGCCCGAACCCTAACCCTAACCCTTCCCCGAAGCCTGACCCTCACCCGTCCCCTAATCCTAACCCGTACGCTAACACTAACCCGCGCCCTCACACGCACGCTCCCCCTAAAGCGTTGCCGTACCCTCACCTGGACCCTAAACCGTCCCCGTCCCCTAACCCTAACCCTAGCCCGAACCCTAACCCTAACCCTTCCCCGAAGCCTGACCCTCACCCGTCCCCTAATCCTAACCCGTACGCTAACACTAACCCGCGCCCTCACACGCACGCTCCCCCTAAAGCGTTGCCGTACCCTCACCTGGACCCTAAACCGTCCCCATCCCCTAACCCTAACCCTAGCCCGAACCCTAACCCTAACCCTTCCCCGAAGCCTGACCCTCACCCGTGCCCTAATCCTAACACGTACGCTAACACTAACCCGCGCCCTCACACGCACGCTCCCCCTAAAGCGTTGCCGTACCCTCACCTGGACCCTAAACCGTCCCCGTCCCCTAACCCTAACCCTAGCCCGAACCCTAACCCTAACCCTTCCCCGAAGCCTGACCCTCACCCGTGCCCTAATCCTAACCCGTACGCTAACACTAACCCGCGCCCTCACACGCACGCTCCCCCTAAAGCGTTTCCGTACCCTCACCTGGACCCTAAACCGTCCCCGTCCCCTAACCCTAACCCTAGCCCGAACCCTAACCCTAACCCTTCCCCGAATCCTGACCCTCACCCGTGCCCTAATCCTAACCCGTACGCTAACACTAACCCGCGCCCTCACATGCACGCTCCCCCTAAAGCGTTGCCGTACCCTCACCTGGACCCTAAACCGTCCCCGTCCCCTAACCCTAACCCTAGCCCGAACCCTAACCCTAACCCTTCCCCGAAGCCTGACCCTCACCCGTCCCATAATCCTAACCCGTACGCTAACACTAACCCGCGCCCTCACACGCACGCTCCCCCTAAAGCGTTACCGTACCCTCACCTGGACCCTAAACCGACCCCGTCCCCTAACCCTAACCCTAGCCCGAACCCTAACCCTAACCCTTTCCCGAAGCCTGACCCTCACCCGTCCACTAATCGTAACCCGTACGCTAACACTAACACGCGCCCTCACACGCACGCTCCCCCTAAAGCGTTGCCGTACCCTCACCTGGACCCTAAACCGTCCCCGTCCCCTAACCCTAACCCCAGCCCGAACCCTAACCCTAAACCTTCCCCGAAGCCTGACCCTCACCCGTGCCCTAATCCTAAACCGTACGCTAACACTAACCCGCGCCCTCACACGCACGCTCCCCCTAAAGCTTTGCCGTTCCCTCACCTGGACCCTAAACCGTCCCCGTCCCCTAACCCTAACCCTAGCCCGAACCCTAACCCTAACCCTTCCCCGAAGCCTGACCCTCACCCGTGCCCTAATCCTAACCCGTACGCTAACACTAACCCGCGCCCTCACACGCACGCTCCCCCTAAAGCGTTGCCGTACCCTCACCTGGACCCTAAACCGTCCCCGTCCCCTAACCCTAACCCTAGCCCGAACCCTAACCCTAACCCTTCCCCGAAGCCTGACCCTCACCCGTCCCCTAATCCTAACCCGTACGCTAACACTAACCCGCGCCCTCACACGCACGCTCCCCCTAAAGCGTTGCCGTACCCTCACCTGGACCCTAAACCGTCCCCGTCCCCTAACCCTAACCCTAGCCCGAACCCTAACCCTAACCCTTCCCCGAAGCCTGACCCTCACCCGTGCCCTAATCCTAACCCGTACGCTAACACTAACCCGCGCCCTCACACGCACGCTCCCCCTAAAGCGTTGTCGTACCCTCACCTGGACCCTAAACCGTCCCCGTCCCCTAACCCTAACCCTAGCCCGAACCCTAACCCTAACCCTTCCCCGAAGCCTGACCCTCACCCGTGCCCTAATCCTAACCCGTACGCTAACACTAACCCGCGCCCTCACACGCACGCTCCCCCTAAAGCATTGCCGTACCCTCACCTGGACCCTAAACCGTCCCCATCCCCTAACCCTAACCCTAGCCCGAACCCTAACCCTAACCCTTCCCCGAATCCTGACCCTCACCCGTCCCCTAATCCTATCCCGTACGCTAACACTAACCCGCGCCCTCACACGCACGCTCCCCCTAAAGCGTTGCCGTACCCTCACCTGGACCCTAAACCGTCCCCGTCCCCTAACCCTAACCCTAGCCCGAACCCTAACCCTAACCCTTCCCCGAAGCCTGACCCTCACCCGTCCCCTAATCCTAACCCGTACGCTAACACTAACCCGCGCCCTCACACGCACGCTCCCCCTAAAGCGTTGCCGTACCCTCACCTGGACCCTAAACCGTCCCCGTCCCCTAACCCTAACCCTAGCCCGGACCCTAACCCTAACCCTTCCCCGAAGCCTGACCCTCACCCTTGCCCTAATCCTAACCCGTACGCGAACACTAACCCGCGCCCTCACACGCACGCTCCCCCTAAAGCGTTGCCGTACCCTCACCTGGACCCTAAACCGTCCCCGTCCCCTAACCCTAACCCTAGCCCGAACCCTAACCCTAACCCTTCCCCGAAGCCTGACCCTCACCCGTCCCCTAATCGTAAACCGTACGTGAACACTAACCCGCGCCCTCACACGCACGCTCACCCTAAAGTGTTGCCGTACCCTCACCTGGACCCTAAACCGTCCCCGTCCCCTAACCCTAACCCTAGCCCGAACCCTAACCCTAAACCTTCCCCGAAGCCTGACCCTCACCCGTGCCCTAATCCTAACCCGTACGCTAACACTAACCCGCGCCCTCACACGCACGCTCCCCCTAAAGCGTTGCCGTACCCTCACCTGGACCCTAAACCGTCCCCGTCCCCTAACCCTAACCCTAGCCCGAACCCTAACCCTAACCCTTCCCCGAAGCCTGACCCTCACCCGTCCCATAATCCTAACCCGTACGCTAACACTAACCCGCGCCCTCACACGCACGCTCCCCCTAAAGCGTTGCCGTACCCTCACCTGGACCCTAAACCGTCCCCGTCCCCTAACCCTAACCCTAGCCCGAACCCTAACCCTAACCCTTCCCCGAAGCCTGACCCTCACCCGTGCCCTAATCCTAACCCGTACGCTAACACTAACCCGCGCCCTCACACGCACGCTCCCCCTAAAGCGTTGCCGTAACCTCACCTGGACCCTAAACCGTCCCCGTCCCCTAACCCTAACCCTAGCCCGAACCCTAATCCTAACCCTTCCCCGAAGCCTGACCCTCACCCGTCCCCTAATCCTAACCCGTACGCTAACACTAACCCGCGCCCTCACACGCACGCTCCCCCTAAAGCGTTGCCGTACCCTCACCTGGACCCTAAACCGTCCCCGTCCCCTAACCCTAACCCTAGCCCGAACCCTAACCCTAACCCTTCCCCGAAGCCTGACCCTCACCCGTCCCCTAATCCTAACCCGTACGCTAACACTAACCCACGCCCTCACACGCACGCTCCCCCTAAAGCGTTGCCGTACCCTCACCTGGACCCTAAACCGTCCCCGTCCCCTAACCCTAACCCTAGCCCGAACCCTAACCCTAACCCTCCCCCGAAGCCTGACCCTCACCCGTCCCCTAATCCTAACCCGTACGCTAACACTAACCCGCGCCCTCACACGCACGCTCCCCCTAAAGCGTTGCCGTACCCTCACCTGGACCCTAAACCGTCCCCATCCCCTAACCCTAACCCTAGCCCGAACCCTAACCCTAACCCTTCCCCGAAGCCTGACCCTCACCCGTGCCCTAATCCTAACCCGTACGCTAACACTAACCCGCAACCTCACACGCACGCTCCCCCTAAAGCGTTGCCGTACCCTCACCTGGACCCTAAACCGTCCCCGTCCCCTAACCCTAACCCTAGCCCGAACCCTAACCCTAACCCTTCCCCGAAGCCTGACCCTCAGCCGTGCCCTAATACTAACCCGTACGCTAACACTAACCCGCGCCCTCACACGCACGCTCCCCCTAAAGCGTTGCAGTACCCTCACCTGGACCCTAAACCGTCCCCGTCCCCTAACCCTAACCCTAGCCCGAACCCTAACCCTAACCCTTCCCCGAAGCCTGACCCTCACCCGTCCCCTAATCGTAACCCGTACGCGAACACTAACCCGCGCCCTCACACGCACGCTCCCCCTAAAGTGTTGCCGTACCCTCACCTGGACCCTAAACCGTCCCCGTCCCCTAACCCTAACCCTAGCCCGAACCCTAACCCTAACCCTTCCCCGAAGCCTGACCCTCACCCGTGCCCTAATCCTAACCCGTACGCTAACACTAACCCGCGCCCTCACACGCACGCTCCCCCTAAAGCGTTGCCGTACCCTCACCTGGACCCTAAACCGTCCCCGTCCCCTAACCCTAACCCTAGCCCGAACCCTAACCCTAACCCTTCCCCGAAGCCTGACCCTCACCCGTCCCATAATCCTAACCCGTACGCTAACACTAACCCGCGCCCTCACACGCACGCTCCCCCTAAAGCGTTGCCGTACCCTCACCTGGACCCTAAACCGTCCCCGTCCCCTAACCCTAACCCTAGCCCGAACCCTAACCCTAACCCTTCCCCGAAGCCTGACCCTCACCCGTGCCCTAATCCGCACCCGTACGCTAACACTAACCCGCGCCCTCACACGCACGCTCCCCCTAAAGCGTTGCCGTAACCTCACCTGGACCCTAAACCGTCCCCGTCCCCTAACCCTAACCCTAGCCCGAACCCTAATCCTAACCCTTCCCCGAAGCCTGACCCTCACCCGTCCCCTAATCCTAACCCGTACGCTAACACTAACCCGCGCCCTCACACGCACGCTCCCCCTAAAGCGTTGCCGTACCCTCACCTGGACCCTAAACCGTCCCCGTCCCCTAACCCTAACCCTAGCCCGAACCCTAACCCTAACCCTTCCCCGAAGCCTGACCCTCACCCGTCCCCTAATCCTAACCCGTACGCTAACATTAACCCGCGCCCTCACACGCACGCTTCCCTAAAGCGTTGCCGTACCCTCACCTGGACCCTAAACCGTCCCCGTCCCCTAACCCTAACCCTAGCCCGAACCCTAACCCTAACCCTTCCCCGAAGCCTGACCCTCACCCGTGCCCTAATCCTAACACGTACGCTAACACTAACCCGCGCCCTCACACGCACGCTCCCCCTAAAGCGTTGCCGTACCCTCACCTGGACCCTAAACCGTCCCCGTCCCCTAACCCTAACCCTAGCCCGAACCCTAACCCTAACCCTTCCCCGAAGCCTGACCCTCAACCGTGCCCTAATCCTAACCCGTACGCTAACACTAACCCGCGCCCTCACACGCACGCTCCCCCTAAAGCGTTGCCGTACCCTCACCTGGACCCTAAACCGTCCCCGTCCCCTAACCCTAACCCTAGCCCGAACCCTAACCCTAACCCTTCCCCGAAGCCTGACCCTCACCCGTGCCCTAATCCTAACCCGTACGCTAACACTAACCCACGCCCTCACACGCACGCTCCCCCTAAAGCGTTGCCGTACCCTCACCTGGACCCTAAACCGTCCCCGTCCCCTAACCCTAACCCTAGCCCGAACCCTAACCCTAACCCTTCCCCGAAGCCTGACCCTCACCCGTCCCCTAATCCTAACCCGTACGCTAACACTAACCCGCGCCCTCACACGCACGCTCCCCCTAAAGCGTTGCCGTACCCTCACCTGGACCCTAAACCGTCCCCGTCCCCTAACCCTAACCCTAGCCCGAACCCTAACCCTAACCCTTCCCCGAAGCCTGACCCTCACCCGTCCCCTAATCCTAACCCGTACGCTAACACTAACCCGCGCCCTCACACGCACGCTCCCCCTAAAGCGTTGCCGTACCCTCACCTGGACCCTAAACCGTCCCCGTCCCCTAACCCTAACCCTAGCCCGAACCCTAACCCTAACCCTTCCCCGAAGCCTGACCCTCACCCGTCCCCTAATCCTAACCCGTACGCTAACACTAAGCCGCGCCCTCACACGCACGCTCCCCCTAAAGCGTTGCCGTACCCTCACCTGGACCCTAAACCGTCCCTGTCCCCTAACCCTAACCCTAGCCCGAACCCTAACCCTAACCCTTCCCCGAAGCCTGACCCTCACCCGTCCCCTAATCCTAACCCGTACGCTAACACTAACCCGCACCCTCACACGCACGCTCCCCCTAAAGCGTTGCCGTACCCTCACCTGGACCCTAAACCGTCCCCGTCCCCTAACCCTAACCCTAGCCCGAACCCTAACCCTAACCCTTCCCCGAAGCCTGACCCTCACCCGTCCCCTAATCCTAACCCGTACGCTAACACTAACCCGCGCCCTCACACGCACGCTCCCCCTAAAGCGTTGCCGTACCCTCACCTGGACCCTAAACCGTCCCCGTCCCCTAACCCTAACCCTAGCCCGAACCCTAACCCTAACCCTTCCCCGAAGCCTGACCCTCACCCGTCCCCTAATCCTAACCCGTACGCTAACACTAACCCGCGCCCTCACACGCACGCTCCCCCTAAAGCGTTGCCGTACCCTCACCTGGACCCTAAACCATCCCCGTCCCCTAACCCTAACCCTAGCCCGAACCCTAACCCTAACCCTTCCCCGAAGCCTGACCCTCACCCTTGCCCTAATCCTAACCCGTACGCTAACACTAACCCGCGCCCTCACACGCACGCTCCCCCTAAAGCGTTGCCGTACCCTCACCTGGACCCTAAACCGTCCCCGTCCCCTAACCCTAATCCTAGCCCGAACACTAACCCTAACCCTTCCCCGAATCCTGACCCTCACCCGTCCCCTAATCCTAACCCGTACGCTAACACTAACCCGCGCCCTCACACGCACGCTCCCCCTAAAGCGTTGCCGTACCCTCACCTGGACCCTAAACCGTCCCCGTCCCCTAACCCTAACCCTAGCCCGAACCCTAACCCTAACCCTTCCCCGAAGCCTGACCCTCACCCGTGCCCTAATCCTAACCCGTACGCTAACACTAACCCGCGCCCTCACACGCACGCTCCCCCTAAAGCGTTGCCGTACCCTCACCTGGACCCTAAACCGTCCCCGTCCCCTAACCCTAACCCTAGCCCGAACCCTAACCCTAAACCTTCCCCGAAGCCTGACCCTCACCCGTCCCCTAATCCTAACCCGTACGCTAACACTAACCCGCGCCCTCACACGCACGCTCCCCCTAAAGCGTTGCCGTACCCTCACCTGGACCCTAAACCGTCCCCGTCCCCTAACCCTAACCCTAGCCCGAACCCTAACCCTAACCCTTCCCCGAAGCCTGACCCTCACCCTTGCCCTAAGCCTAACCCGTACGCGAACACTAACCCGCGCCCTCACACGCACGCTCCCCCTAAAGCGTTGCCGTACCCTCACCTGGACCCGAAACCGTCCCCGTCCCCTAACCCTAACCATAGCCCGAACCCTAACCCTAACCCTTCCCCGAAGCCTGACCCTCACCTGTCCCCTAATCGTAACCCGTACGCGAACACTAACCCGCGCCCTCACACGCACGCTCCCCCTAAAGTGTTGCCGTACCCTCACCTGGACCCTAAACCGTCCCTGTCCCCTAACCCTAACCCTAGCCCGAACCCTAAACCTAACCCTTCCCCGAAGCCTGACCCTCACCCGTGCCCTAATCCTAACCCGTACGCTAACACTAACCCGCGCCCTCACACGCACGCTCCCCCTAAAGCGTTGCCGTACCCTCACCTGGACCCTAAACCGTCCCCGTCCCCGTCCCCTAACCCTAGCCCGAACCCTAACCCTAACCCTTCCCCGAAGCCTGACCCTCACCCGTCCCATAATCCTAACCCGTACGCTAACACTAACCCGCGCCCTCACACGCACGCTCCCCCTAAAGCGTTGCCGTACCCTCACCTGGACCCTAAACCGTCCCCGTCCCCTAACCCTAACCCTAGCCCGAACCCTAACCCTAACCCTTCCCCGAAGCCTGACCCTCAACCGTGCCCTAATCCTAACCCGTACGCTAACACTAACCCGCGCCCTCACACGCACGCTCCCCCTAAAGCGTTGCCATACCCTCACCTGGACCCTAAACCGTCCCCGTCCCCTAACCCTAACCCTAGCCCGAACCCTAACCCTAACCCTTCCCCGAAGCCTGACCCTCACCCGTGCCCTAATCCTAACCCGTACGCTAACACTAACCCACGCCCTCACACGCACGCTCCCCCTAAAGCGTTGCCGTACCCTCACCTGGACCCTAAACCGTCCCCGTCCCCTAACCCTAACCCTAGCCCGAACCCTAACCCTAACCCTTCCCCGAAGCCTGACCCTCACACTTGCCCTAATCCTAACCCGTACGCGAACACTAACCCGCGCCCTCACACGCACGCTCCCCCTAAAGCGTTGCCGTACCCTCACCTGGACCCTAAACCGTCCCCGTCCCCTAACCCTAACCCTAGCCCGAACCCTAACCCTAACCCTTCCCCGAAGCCTGACCCTCACCCGTCCCCTAATCCTAACCCGTACGCTAACACTAACCCGCGCCCTCACACGCACGCTCCCCCTAAAGCGTTGCCGTACCCTCACCTGGACCCTAAACCGTCCCCGTCCCCTAACCCTAACCCTAGCCCGAACCCTAACCCTAACCCTTCCCCGAAGCCTGACCCTCACCCGTCCCCTAATCCTAACCCGTACGCTAACACTAACCCGCGCCCTCACACGCACGCTCCCCCTAAAGCGTTGCCGTACCCTCACCTGGACCCTAAACCGTCCCCGTCCCCTAACCCTAACCCTAGCCCGAACCCTAACCCTAACCCTTCCCCGAAGCCTGACCCTCACCCATCCCCTAATCCTAACCCGTACGCTAACACTAACCCGCGCCCTCACACGCACGCTCCCCCTAAAGCGTTGCCGTACCCTCACCTGGACCCTAAACCGTCCCCGTCCCCTAACCCTAACCCTAGCCCGAACCCTAACCCTAACCCTTCCCCGAAGCCTGACCCTCACCCGTCCCCTAATCCTAACCCGTACGCTAACACTAACCCGCGCCCTCACACGCACCCTCCCCCTAAAGCGTTGCCGTACCCTCACCTGGACCCTAAACCGTCCCCGTCCCCTAACACTAACCCTAGCCCGAACCCTAACCCTAACCCTTCCCCGAAGCCTGACCCTCACCCGTCCCCTAATCCTAACCCGTACGCTAACACTAACCCGCGCCCTCACACGCACGCTCCCCCTAAAGCGTTGCCGTACCCTCACCTGGACCCTAAACCGTCCCCGTCCCCTAACCCTAACCCTAGCCCGAACCCTAACCCTAACCCTTCCCCGAAGCCTGACCCTCACCCTTGCCCTAATCCTAACCCGTACGCTAACACTAACCCGCGCCCTCACACGCACGCTCCCCCTAAAGCGTTGCCGTACCCTCACCTGGACCCTAAACCGTCCCCTAACCCTAATCCTAGCCCGAACCCTAACCCTAACCCTTCCCCGAATCCTGACCCTCACCCGTCCCCTAATCCTAACCCGTACGCTAACACTAACCCGCGCCCTCACACGCACGCTCCCCCTAAAGCGTTGCCGTACCCTCACCTGGACCTTAAACCGTCCCCGTCCCCTAACCCTAACCCTAGCCCGAACCCTAACCCTAACCCTTCCCCGAAGCCTGACCCTCACCCGTGCCTAATCCTAATCCGTACGCTAACTCTAACCCGCGCCCTCACACGCACGCTCCCCCTAAAGCGTTGCCGTACCCTCACCTTGACCCTAAACCGTCCCCGTCCCCTAACCCTAACCCTAGCCCGAACCCTAACCCTAACCCTTCCCCGAAGCCTGACCCTCACCCGTGCCCTAATCCTAACCCGTACGCTAACACTAACCCGCGCCCTCACACGCACGCTCCCCCTAAAGCGTTGCCGTACCCTCACCTGGACCCTAAACCGTCCCCGTCACCTAACCCTAACCCTAGCCCGAACCCTAACCCTAACACTTCCCCGAAGCCTGACCCTCACCCGTGCCCTAATCCTAACACGTACGCTAACACTAACCCGCGCCCTCACACGCACGCTCCCCCTAAAGCGTTGCCGTACCCTCACCTGGACCCTAAACCGTCCCCGTCCCCTAACCCTAACCCTAGCCCGAACCCTAACCCTAACCCTTCCCCGAAGCCTGACCCTCACCCGTGCCCTAATCCTAACCCGTACGCTAACACTAACCCGCGCCCTCACACGCACGCTCCCCCTAAAGCGTTGCCGTACCCTCACCTGGACCCTAAACCGTCCCCGTCCCCTAACCCTAACCCTAGCCCGAACCCTAACCCTAACCCTTCCCCGAAGCTTGACCCTCACCCGTCTCCTAATCCTAACCCGTACGCTAACACTAACCCGCGCCCTCACACGCACGCTCCCCCTAAAGCGTTGCCGTACCCTCATCTGGACCCTAAACCGTCCCCGTCCCCTAACCCTAACCCTAGCCCGAACCCTAACCCTAACCCTTCCCCGAAGCCTGACCCTCACCCGTGCCCTAATCCTAACCCGTACGCTAACACTAACCCGCGCCCTCACACGCACGCTCCCCCAAAAGCGTTGCCGTACCGTCACCTGGACACTAAACCGTCCCCGTCCCCTAACCCTAACCCTAGCCCGAACCCTAACCCTAACCCTTTCCCGAAGCCTGACCCTCACCCGTCCCCTAATCCTAATCCGTACGCTAACTCTAACCCGCGCCCTCACACGCACGCTCCCCCTAAAGCGTTGCCGTACCCTCACCTTGACCCTAAACCGTCCCCGTCCCCTAACCCTAACCCTAGCCCGAACCCTAACCCTAACCCTTCCCCGAAGCCTGACCCTCACCCGTGCCCTAATCCTAACCCGTACGCTAACACTAACCCGCGCCCTCACACGCACGCTCCCCCTAAAGCGTTGCCGTACCCTCACCTGGACCCTAAACCGTCCCCGTCACCTAACCCTAACCCTAGCCCGAACCCTAACCCTAACACTTCCCCGAAGCCTGACCCTCACCCGTGCCCTAATCCTAACACGTACGCTAACACTAACCCGCGCCCTCACACGCACGCTCCCCCTAAAGCGTTGCCGTACCCTCACCTGGACCCTAAACCGTCCCCGTCCCCTAACCCTAACCCTAGCCCGAACCCTAACCCTAACCCTTCCCCGAAGCCTGACCCTCACCCGTGCCCTAATCCTAACCCGTACGCTAACACTAACCCGCGCCCTCACACGCACGCTCCCCCTAAAGCGTTGCCGTACCCTCACCTGGACCCTAAACCGTCCCCGTCACCTAACCCTAACCCTAGCCCGAACCCTAACCCTAACCCTTCCCCGAAGCCTGACCCTCACCCGTGCCCTAATCCTAACACGTACGCTAACACTAACCCGCGCCCTCACACGCACGCTCCCCCTAAAGCGTTGCCGTACCCTCACCTGGACCCTAAACCGTCCCCGTCCCCTAACCCTAACCCTAGCCCGAACCCTAACCCTAACCCTTCCCCGAAGCCTGACCCTCACCCGTGCCCTAATCCTAACCCGTACGCTAACACTAACCCGCGCCCTCACACGCACGCTCCCCCTAAAGCGTTGCCGTACCCTCACCTGGACCCTAAACCGTCCCCGTCACCTAACCCTAACCCTAGCCCGAACCCTAACCCTAACCCTTCCCCGAAGCCTGACCCTCACCCGTGCCCTAATCCTAACCCGTACGCTAACACTAACCCGCGCCCTCACACGCACGCTCCCCCTAAAGCGTTGCCGTACCCTCACCTGGACACTAAACCGTCCCCGTCCCCTAACCCTAACCCTAGCCCGAACCCTAACCCTAACCCTTCCCCGAATCCTGACCCTCACCCGTCCCCTAATCCTAACCCGTACGCTAACACTAACCCGCGCCCTAACACGCACGCTCCCCCTAAAGCGTTGCCGTACCCTCACCTGGACCCTAAACCGTCCCCGTCCCCTAACCCTAACCCTAGCCCGAACCCTAACCCTAACCCTTCCCCGAAGCTTGACCCTCACCCGTCTCCTAATCCTAACCCGTACGCTAACACTAACCCGCGCCCTCACACGCACGCTCCCCCTAAAGCGTTGCCGTACCCTCATCTGGACCCTAAACCGTCCCCGTCCCCTAACCCTAACCCTAGCCCGAACCCTAACCCTAACCCTTCCCCGAAGCCTGACCCTCACCCGTCCCCTAATCCTAACCCGTACGCTAACTCTAACCCGCGCCCTCACACGCACGCTCCCCCTAAAGCGTTGCCGTACCCTCACCTGGACCCTAAACCGTCCCCGTCCCCTAACCCTAACCCTAGCCCGAACCCTAACCCTAACCCTTCCCCGAAGCCTGACCCTCACCCGTCCCCTAATCCTAACCCGTACGCTAACACTAACCCGCGCCCTCACACGCACGCTCCCCCTAAAGCGTTGCCGTACCCTCACCTGGACCCTAAACCGTCCCCATCCCCTAACCCTAACCCTAGCCCGAACCCTAGCCCTAACCCTTCCCCGAAGCCTGACCCTCACACGTGCCCTAATCCTAACCCGTACGCTAACACTAACCCGCGCCCTCCCACGCACGCTCCCCCTAAAGCGTTGCCGTACCCTCACCTGGACCCTAAACCGTCCCCGTCCCCTAACCCTAACCCTAGCCCTATCCCTAACCCCAAACCTTCCCCGAAGCCTGACCCTCACCCGTGCCCTAATCCTAACACGTACGCTAACACTAACCCGCGCCCTCACACGCACGCTCCCCCTAAAGCGTTGCCGTACCCTCACCTGGACCCTAAACCGTCCCCGTCCCCTAACCCTAACCCTAGCCCGAACCCTAACCCTAACCCTTCCCCGAAGCCTGACCCTCACCCGTGCCCTAATCCTAACCCGTACGCTAACACTAACCCGCGCCCTCACACGCAGGCTCCCCCTAAATCGTTGCCGTACCCTCACCTGGACCCTAAACCGTCCCCGTCCCCTAACCCTAACCCTAGCCCGAACCCTAACCCTAACCCTTCCCCGAAGCCTGACCCTCACCCGTCCCCTAATCCTAACCCGTACGCTAACACTAACCCGCGCCCTCACACGCACGCTCCCCCTAAAGCGTTGCCGTACCCTCACCTGGACCCTAAACCGTGCCCGTCCCCTAACCCTAACCCTAGCCCGAACCCTAACCCTAACCCTTCCCCGAAGCCTGACCCTCACCCGTCCCCTAATCCTAACCCGTACACTAACACTAACCCGCGCCCTCACACGCACGCTCCCCCTAAATCGTTGCCGTACCCTCACCTGGACCCTAAACCGTCCCCGTCCCCTAACCCTAACCCTAGCCCGAACCCTAACCCTAACCCTTCCCCGAAGCCTGACCCTCACCCGTGCCCTAATCCTAACCCGTACGCTAACACTAACCCGCGCCCTCACACGCACGCTCCCCCTAAAGCGTTGCCGTACCCTCACCTGGACCCTAAACCGTCCCCGTCCCCTAACCCTAACCCTAGCCCGAACCCTAACCCTAACCCTTCCCCGAAGCCTGACCCTCACCCGTGCCCTAATCCTAACCCGTACGCTAACACTAACCCGCGCCCTCACACGCACGCTCCCCCTAAAGCGTTGCCGTACCCTCACCTGGACCCTAAACCGTCCCCGTCCCCTAACCCTAACCCTAGCCCGAACCCTAACCCTAACCCTTCCCCGAAGCCTGACCCTCACCCGTGCCCTAATCCTAACCCGTACGCTAACACTAACCCGCGCCCTCACACGCACGCTCCCCCAAAAGCGTTGCCGTACCGTCACCTGGACACTAAACCGTCCCCGTCCCCTAACCCTAACCCTAGCCCGAACCCTAACCCTAACCCTTCCCCGAAGCCTGACCCTCACCCGTCCCCTAATCCTAACCCGTACGCTAACTCTAACCCGCGCCCTCACACGCACGCTCCCCCTAAAGCGTTGCCGTACCCTCACCTGGACCCTAAACCGTCCCCATCCCCTAACCCTAACCCTAGCCCGAACCCTAACCCTAACACTTCCCCGAAGCCTGACCCTCACCCGTGCCCTAATCCTAACCCGTACGCTAACACTAACCCGCGCCCTCACACGCACGCTCCCCCTAAAGCGTTGCCGTACCCTCACCTGGACCCTAAACCGTCCCCGTCACCTAACCCTAACCCTAGCCCGAACCCTAACCCTAACCCTTCCCCGAAGCCTGACCCTCACCCGTGCCCTAATCCTAACACGTACGCTAACACTAACCTGCGCCCTCACACGCACGCTCCCCCTAAAGCGTTGCCGTACCCTCACCTGGACCCTAAACCGTCCCCGTCCCCTAACCCTAACCCTAGCCCGAACCCTAACCCTAACCCTTCCCCGAAGCCTGACCCTCACCCGTGCCCTAATCCTAACCCGTACGCTAACACTAACCCGCGCCCTCACACGCAGGCTCCCCCTAAATCGTTGCCGTACCCTCACCTGGACCCTAAACCGTCCCCGTCCCCTAACCCTAACCCTAGCCCGAACCCTAACCCTAACCCTTCCCCGAAGCCTGACCCTCACCCGTCCCCTAATCCTAACCCGTACGCTAACACTAACCCGCGCCCTCACACGCACGCTCCCCCTAAAGCGTTGCCGTACCCTCACCTGGACCCTAAACCGTCCCCGTCCCCTAACCCTAACCCTAGCCCGAACCCTAACCCTAACCCTTCCCCGAAGCCTGACCCTCACCCGTCCCCTAATCCTAACCCGTACGCTAACACTAACCCGCGCCCTCACACGCACGCTCCCCCTAAAGCGTTGCCGTACCCTCACCTGGACCCTAAACCGTCCCCGTCCCCTAACCCTAACCCTAGCCCGAACCCTAACCCTAACCCTTCCCCGAAGCCTGACCCTCACCCGTGCCCTAATCCTAACCCGTACGCTAACACTAACCCGCGCCCTCACACGCAGGCTCCCCATAAATCGTTGCCGTACCCTCACCTGGACCCTAAACCGTCCCCGTCCCCTAAACCTAACCCTAGCCCGAACCCTAACCCTAACCCTTCCCCGAAGCCTGACCCTCACCCGTCCCCTAATCCTAACCCGTACGCTAACACTAACCCGCGCCCTCACACGCACGCTCCACCTAAAGCGTTGCCGTACCCTCACCTGGACCCTAAACCGTCCCCGTCCCCTAACCCTAACCCTAGCCCGAACCCTAACCCTAACCCTTCCCCGAAGCCTGACCCTCACCCGTGCCCTAATCCTAACCCGTACGCTAACACTAACCCGCGCCCTCACACGCACGCTCCCCCTAAAGCGTTGCCGTACCCTCACCTGGACCCTAAACCGTCCCCGTCCCCTAACCCTAACCCTAGCCCGAACCCTAACCCTAACCCTTCCCCGAAGCCTGACCCTCACCCGTGCCCTAATCCTAACCCGTACGCTAACACTAACCCGCGCCCTCACACGCACGCTCCCCCTAAAGCGTTGCCGTACCCTCACCAGGACCCTAAACCGTCCCCGTCCCCTAACCCTAACCCTAGCCCGAACCCTAACCCTAACCCTTCCCTGAAGCATGACCCTCACCCGTACCCTATTCCTAACTCGTACGCTAAAACTAACCCACGCCCTCACACGCACGCTCCCCCTAAAGCGTTGCCGTACCCTCACCTGGACCCTAAACCGTCCCCATCCCCTAACCCTAACTCTAGCCCGAACCCTAACCCTAACCCTTCCCCGAAGCCTGACCCTCACCCGTCCCATAATCCTAACCCGTACGCTAACACTAACCCGCGCCCTCACACGCACGCTCCCCCTAAAGCGTTGCCGTACCCTCACCTGGACCCTAAACCGTCCCCGTCCCCTAACCCTAACCCTAGCCCGAACCCTAACCCTAACCCTTCCCCGAAGCCTGACCCTCACCCGTCCCCTAATCCTAACCCGTACGCTAACACTAACCCGCGCCCTCACACGCACGCTCCCCCTAAAGCGTTGCCATACCCTCACCTGGACCCTAAACCGTCCCCGTCCCCTAACCCTAACCCTAGCCCGAACCCTAACCCTAACCCTTCCCCGAAGCCTGACCCTCACCCGTCCCGTAATCCTAACCCGTACGCTAACACTAACCCGCGCCCTCACACGCACGCTCCCCCTAAAGCGTTGCCGTACCCTCACCTGGACCCTAAACCGTCCCCGTCCCCTAACCCTAACCCTAGCCCGAACCCTAACCCTAACCCTTCCCCGAAGCCTGACCCTCACACGTCCCCTAATCCTAATCCGTACGCTAACACTAACCCGCGCCCTCACACGCACGCTCCCCCTAAAGCGTTGCCGTACCCTCACCTGGACCCTAAACCGTCCCCGTCCCCTAACCCTAACCCTAGCCCGAACCCTAACCCTAACCCTTCCCCGAAGCCTGACCCTCACCCGTGCCCTAAACCTAACCCGTACGCTAACACTAACCCGCGCCCTCACACGCACGCTCCCCCTAAATCGTTGCCGTACCCTCACCTGGACCCTAAACCGTCCCCGTCCCCTAACCCTAACCCTAGCCCGAACCCTAACCCTAACCCTTCCCCGAAGCCTGACCCTCACCCGTGCCCTAATCCTAACCCGTACGCTAACACTAACCCGCGCCCTCACACGCACGCTCCCCCTAAAGCGTTGCCGTACCCTCACCTGGACCCTAAACCGTCCCCGTCCCCTAACCCTAACCCTAGCCCGAACCCTAACCCTAACCCTTCCCCGAAGCCTGACCCTCACCCGTCCCCTAATCCTAACCCGTATGCTAACACTAACCCGCGCCCTCACACGCACGCTCCCCCTAAAGCGTTGCCATACCCACACCTGGACCCTAAACCTTCCCCGTCCCCTAACCCTAACCCTAGCCCGAACCCTAACCCTAACCCTTCCCCGAAGCCTGACCCTTACCCGTCCCCTAATCCTAACCCGTACGCTAACACTAACCCGCGCCCTCACACGCACGCTCCCCCTAAAGCGTTGCCGTACCCTCACCTGGACCCTAAACCGTCCCCGTCCCCTAACCCTAACCCTAGCCCGAACCCTAACCCTAACCCTTCCCCGAAGCCTGACCCTCACCCGTCCCCTAATCCTAACCCGTACGCTAACACTAACCCGCGCCCTCACACGCACGCTCCCCCTAAAGCGTTGCCGTACCCTCACCTGGACCCTAAACCGTCCCCGTCCCCTAACCCTAACCCTAGCCCGAACCCTAACCCTAACCCTTCCCCGAAGCCTGACCCTCACCCGTGCCCTAATCCTAACCCGTACGCTAACACTAACCCGCGCCCTCACACGCAGGCTCCCCATAAATCGTTGCCGTACCCTCACCTGGACCCTAAACCGTCCCCGTCCCCTAAACCTAACCCTAGCCCGAACCCTAACCCTAACCCTTCCCCGAAGCCTGACCCTCACCCGTCCCCTAATCCTAACCCGTACGCTAACACTAACCCGCGCCCTCACACGCACGCTCCACCTAAAGCGTTGCCGTACCCTCACCTGGACCCTAAACCGTCCCCGTCCCCTAACCCTAACCCTAGCCCGAACCCTAACCCTAACCCTTCCCCGAAGCCTGACCCTCACCCGTGCCCTAATCCTAACCCGTACGCTAACACTAACCCGCGCCCTCACACGCACGCTCCCCCTAAAGCGTTGCCGTACCCTCACCTGGACCCTAAACCGTCCCCGTCCCCTAACCCTAACCCTAGCCCGAACCCTAACCCTAACCCTTCCCCGAAGCCTGACCCTCACCCGTGCCCTAATCCTAACCCGTACGCTAACACTAACCCGCGCCCTCACACGCACGCTCCCCCTAAAGCGTTGCCGTACCCTCACCAGGACCCTAAACCGTCCCCGTCCCCTAACCCTAACCCTAGCCCGAACCCTAACCCTAACCCTTCCCTGAAGCATGACCCTCACCCGTACCCTATTCCTAACTCGTACGCTAAAACTAACCCACGCCCTCACACGCACGCTCCCCCTAAAGCGTTGCCGTACCCTCACCTGGACCCTAAACCGTCCCCATCCCCTAACCCTAACTCTAGCCCGAACCCTAACCCTAACCCTTCCTCGATGCCTGACCCTCACCCGTCCCATAATCCTAACCCGTACACTAACACTAACCCGCGCCCTCACACGCACGCTCCCCCTAAAGCGTTGCCGTACCCTCACCTGGACCCTAAACCGTCCCCGTCCCCTAACCCTAACCCTAGCCCGAACCCTAACCCTAACCCTTCCCCGAAGCCTGACCCTCACCCGTCCCCTAATCCTAACCCGTACGCTAACACTAACCCGCGCCCTCACACGCACGCTCCCCCTAAAGCGTTGCCATACCCTCACCTGGACCCTAAACCGTCCCCGTCCCCTAACCCTAACCCTAGCCCGAACCCTAACCCTAACCCTTCCCCGAAGCCTGACCCTCACCCGTCCCGTAATCCTAACCCGTACGCTAACACTAACCCGCGCCCTCACACGCACGCTCCCCCTAAAGCGTTGCCGTACCCTCACCTGGACCCTAAACCGTCCCCGTCCCCTAACCCTAACCCTAGCCCGAACCCTAACCCTAACCCTTTCCCGAAGCCTGACCCTCACACGTCCCCTAATCCTAATCCGTACGCTAACACTAACCCGCGCCCTCACACGCACGCTCCCCCTAAAGCGTTGCCGTACCCTCACCTGGACCCTAAACCGTCCCCGTCCCCTAACCCTAACCCTAGCCCGAACCCTAACCCTAACCCTTCCCCGAAGCCTGACCCTCACCCGTGCCCTAAACCTAACCCGTACGCTAACACTAACCCGCGCCCTCACACGCACGCTCCCCCTAAATCGTTGCCGTACCCTCACCTGGACCCTAAACCGTCCCCGTCCCCTAACCCTAACCCTAGCCCGAACCCTAACCCTAACCCTTCCCCGAAGCCTGACCCTCACCCGTGCCCTAATCCTAAACCGTACGCTAACACTAACCCGCGCCCTCACACGCACGCTCCCCCTAAAGCGTTGCCGTACCCTCACCTGGACCCTAAACCGTCCCCGTCCCCTAACCCTAACCCTAGCCCGAACCCTAACCCTAACCCTTCCCCGAAGCCTGACCCTCACCCGTCCCCTAATCCTAACCCGTATGCTAACACTAACCCGCGCCCTCACACGCACGCTCCCCCTAAAGCGTTGCCATACCCACACCTGGACCCTAAACCTTCCCTGTCCCCTAACCCTAACCCTAGCCCGAACCCTAACCCTAACCCTTCCCCGAAGCCTGACCCTCACCCGTCCCCTAATCCTAACCCGTACGCTAACACTAACCCGCGCCCTCACACGCACGCTCCCCCTAAAGCGTTGCCGTACCCTCACCTGGACCCTAAACCGTCCCCATCCCCTAACCCTAACCCTAGCCCGAACCCTAACCCTAACCCTTCCCCGAAGCCTGACCCTCACCCGTCCCCTAATCCTAACCCGTACGCTAACACTAACCCGCGCCCTCACACGCACGCTCCCCCTAAAGCGTTGCCGTACGCTCACCTGGACCCTAAACCGTCCCCGTCCCCTAACCCTAACCCTAGCCCGAACCCTAACCCTAACCCTTCCCCGAAGCCTGACCCTCACCCGTGCCCTAATCCTAACCCGTACGTTAACACTTACCCACGACCTCACACGCACGCTCCCCCTAAAGCGTTGCCGTACACTCACCTGGACCCTAAACCGTCCCCGTCCCCTAACCCTAACCCTAGCCCGAACCCTAACCCTAACCCTTCCCCGAAGCCTGACCCTCACCCGTCCCCTAATCCTAACCCGTACGCTAACACTAACCCGCGCCCTCACACGCACGCTCCACCTAAAGCGTTGCCGTACCCTCACCTGGACCCTAAACCGTCCCCGTCCCCTAACCCTAACCCTAGCCCGAACCCTAACCCTAACCCTTCCCCGAAGCCTGACCCTCACCCGTGCCCTAATCCTAACCCGTACGCTAACACTAACACGCGCCCTCACACGCACGCTCCCCCTAAAGCGTTGCCGTACCCTCACCTGGACCCTAAACCGTCCCCGTCCCCTAACCCTAACCCTAGCCCGAACCCTAACCCTAACCCTTCCCCGAAGCCTGACCCTCACCCGTGCCCTAATCCTAACCCGTACGCTAACACTAACCCGCGCCCTCACACGCACGCTCCCCCTAAAGCGTTGCCGTACCCTCACCAGGACCCTAAACCGTCCCCGTCCCCTAACCCTAACCCTAGCCCGAACCCTAACCCTAACCCTTCCCTGAAGCATGACCCTCACCCGTACCCAATTCCTAACTCGTACGCTAAAACTAACCCACGCCCTCACACGCACGCTCCCCCTAAAGCGTTGCCGTACCCTCACCTGGACCCTAAACCGTCCCCATCCCCTAACCCTAACTCTAGCCCGAACCCTAACCCTAACCCTTCCCCGAAGCCTGACCCTCACCCATCCCATAATCCTAACCCGTACGCTAACACTAACCCGCGCCCTCACACGCACGCTCCCCCTAAAGCGTTGCCGTACCCTCACCTGGACCCTAAACCGTCCCCGTCCCCTAACCCTAACCCTAGCCCGAACCCTAACCCTAACCCTTCCCCGAAGCCTGACCCTCACCCGTCCCCTAATCCTAACCCGTACGCTAACACTAACCCGCGCCCTCACACGCACGCTCCCCCTAAAGCGTTGCCATACCCTCACCTGGACCCTAAACCGTCCCCGTCCCCTAACCCTAACCCTAGCCCGAACCCTAACCCTAACCCTTCCCCGAAGCCTGACCCTCACCCGTCCCGTAATCCTAACCCGTACGCTAACACTAACCCGCGCCCTCACACGCACGCTCCCCCTAAAGCGTTGCCGTACCCTCACCTGGACCCTAAACCGTCCCCGTCCCCTAACCCTAACCCTAGCCCGAACCCTAACCCTAACCCTTCCCCGAAGCCTGACCCTCACACGTCCCCTAATCCTAATCCGTACGCTAACACTAACCCGCGCCCTCACACGCACGCTCCCCCTAAAGCGTTGCCGTACCCTCACCTGGACCCTAAACCGTCCCCGTCCCCTAACCCTAACCCTAGCCCGAACCCTAACCCTAACCCTTCCCCGAAGCCTGACCCTCACCCGTGCCCTAAACCTAACCCGTACGCTAACACTAACCCGCGCCCTCACACGCACGCTCCCCCTAAATCGTTGCCGTACCCTCACCTGGACCCTAAACCGTCCCCGTCCCCTAACCCTAACCCTAGCCCGAACCCTAACCCTAACCCTTCCCCGAAGCCTGACCCTCACCGGTGCCCTAATCCTAACCCGTACGCTAACACTAACCCGCGCCCTCACACGCACGCTCCCCCTAAAGCGTTGCCGTACCCTCACCTGGACCCTAAACCGTCCCCGTCCCCTAACCCTAACCCTAGCCCGAACCCTAACCCTAACCCTTCCCCGAAGCCTGACCCTCACCCGTCCCCTCATCCTAACCCGTATGCTAACACTAACCCGCGCCCTCACACGCACGCTCCCCCTAAAGCGTTGCCATACCCACACCTGGACCCTAAACCTTCCCCGTCCCCTAACCCTAACCCTAGCCCGAACCCTAACCCTAACCCTTCCCCGAAGCCTGACCCTCACCCGTCCCCTAATCCTAACCCGTACGCTAACACTAACCCGCGCCCTCACACGCACGCTCCCCCTAAAGCGTTGCCGTACCCTCACCTGGACCCTAAACCGTCCCCATCCCCTAACCCTAACCCTAGCCCGTACCCTAACCCTAACCCTTCCCCGAAGCCTGACCCTCACCCGTCCCCTAATCCTAACCCGTACGCTAACACTAACCCGCGCCCTCACACGCACGCTCCCCCTAAAGCGTTGCCGTACGCTCACCTGGACCCTAAACCGGCCCCGTCCCCTAACCCTAACCCTAGCCCGAACCCTAACCCTAACCCTTCCCCGAAGCCTGACCCTCACCCGTGCCCTAATCCTAACCCGTACGCTAACACTTACCCACGACCTCACACGCACGCTCCCCCTAAAGCGTTGCCGTACACTCACCTGGACCCTAAACCGTCCCCGTCCCCTAACCCTAACCCTAGCCCGAACCCTAACCCTAACCCTTCCCCGAAGCCTGACCCTCACCCGTCCCCTAATCCTAACCCGTACGCTAAAACTAACCCGCGCCCTCACACGCACGCTCCCCCTAAAGCATTGCCGTAACCTCACCTGGACCCTAAACCGTCCCCGTCCCCTAACCCTAACCCTAGCCCGAACCCTAACCCTAAACCTTCCCCGAAGCCTGACCCTCACCCGTCCCCTAATCCTAACCCGTACGCTAACACTAACCCGCGCCCTCACACGCACGCTCCCCCTAAAGCGTTGCCGTACCCTCACCTGGACCCTAAACCGTCCCCGTCCCCTAACCCTAACCCTAGCCCGAACCCTAACCCTAAACCTTCCCCGAAGCCTGACCCTCACCCGTCCCCTAATCCTAACCCGTACGCTAACACTAACCCGCGCCCTCACACGCACCCTCCCCCTAAAGCGTTGCCGTACCCTAACCTGGACCCTAAACCGTCCCCGTCCCCTAACCCTAACCCTAGCCCGAACCCTAACCCTAACCCTTCCCCGAAGCCTGACCCTCACCCGTCCCATAATCCTAACCCGTACGCTAACACTAACCCGCGCCCTCACACGCACGCTCCCCCTAAAGCTTTGCCGTACCCTCACCTGGACCCTAAACCGTCCCCTAACCCTAACCCTAACCCTAGCCCGAACCCTAACCCTAACCCTTCCCCGAAGCCTGACCCTCACCCGTCCCCTAATCGTAACCAGTACGCGAACACTAACCCGCGCCCTCACACGCACGCTCCCCCTAAAGCGTTGCCGTACCCTCACCTGGACCCTAAACCGTCCCCGTCCCCTAACCCTAACCCTAGCCCGAACCCTAACCCTAACCCTTCCCCGAAGCCTGACCCTCACCCGTGCCCTAATCCTAACACGTACGCTAACACTAACCCGCGCCCTCACACGCACGCTCCCCCTAAAGCGTTTCCGTACCCTCACCTGGACCCTAAACCGTCCCCGTCCCCTAACCCTAACCCTAGCCCGAACCCTAACCCTAACCCTTCCCCGAAGCCTGACCCTCACCCGTGCCCTAATCCTAACCCGTACGCTAACACTAACCCGCGCCCTCACACGCACGCTCCCCCTAAAGCGTTGCCGTACCCTCACCTGGACCCTAAACCGTCCCCGTCCCCTAACCCTAACCCTAGCCCGAACCCTAACCCTAACCCTTCCCCGAAGCCTGACCCTCACCCGTCCCCTAATCCTAACCCGTACGCTAACACTAACCCGCGCCCTCACACGCACTCTCCCCCTAAAGCGTTGCCGTACCCTCACCTGGACCCTAAACCGTCCCCGTCCCCTAACCCTAACCCTAGCCCGAACCCTAACCCTAACCCTTCCCCGAAGCCTGACCCTCACCCGTGCCCTAATCCTACCCCGTACGCTAACACTAACCCGCGCCCTCACACGCACGCTCCCCCTAAAGCGTTGCCGTACCCTCACCTGGACCCTAAACCGTCCCCGTCCCCTAACCCTAACCCTAGCCCGAACCCTAACCCTAACCCTTCCCCGAAGCCTGACCCTCACCCGTCCCCTAATCCTAACCCGTACGCTAAAACTAACCCGCGCCCTCACACGCACGCTCCCCCTAAAGCGTTGCCGTACCCTCACCTGGACCCTAAACCGTCCCCGTCCCCTAACCCTAACCCTAGCCCGAACCCTAACCCTAACCCTTCCCCGAAGCCTGACCCTCACCCGTCCCCTAAACCTAACCCGTACGCTAACACTAACCCGCGCCCTCACACGCACGCTCCCCCTAAAGCGTTGCCGTACCCTCACCTGGACCCTAAACCGTCCCCGTCCCCTAACCCTAACCCTAGCCCGAACCCTAACCCTAACCCTTCCCCGAAGCCTGACCCTCACCCGTGCCCTAATCCTAACCCGTACGCTAACACTAACCCGCGCCCTCACACGCACGCTCCCCCTAAAGCGTTGCCGTACCCTCACCTGGACCCTAAACCGTCCCCGTCCCCTAACCCTAACCCTAGCCCGAACCCTAACCCTAACCCTTCCCCGAAGCCTGACCCTCACCCGTCCCCTAATCCTAACCCGTACGCTAAAACTAACCCGCGCCCTCACACGCACGCTCCCCCTAAAGCGTTGCCGTACCCTCACCTGGACCCTAAACCGTCCCCGTCCCCTAACCCTAACCCTAGCCCGAACCCTAACCCTAACCCTTCCCCGAAGCCTGACCCTCACCCGTCCCCTAATCCTAACCCGTACGCTAACACTAACCCGCGCCCTCACACGCACGCTCCCCCTAAAGCGTTGCCGTACCCTCACCTGGACCCTAAACCGTCCCCGTCCCCTAACCCTAATCCTAGCCCGAACCCTAACCCTAACCCTTCCCCGAAGCCTGACCCTCACCCGTCCCCTAATCCTAACCCGTACGCTAACACTAACCCGCGCCCTCACACGCACGCTCCCCCTAAAGCGTTGCCGTACCCTCACCTGGACCCTAAACCGTCCCCGTCCCCTAACCCTAACCCTAGCCCGAACCCTAACCCTAACCCTTCCCCGAAGCCTGACCCTCACCCGTGCCCTAATCCTAACCCGTACGCTAACACTAACCCGCGCCCTCACACGCACGCTCCCCCTAAAGCGTTGCCGTACCCTCACCTGGACCCTAAACCGTCCCCGTCCCCTAACCCTAACCCTAGCCCGAACCCTAACCCTAACCCTTCCCCGAAGCCTGACCCCCACCCGTGCCCTAATCCTAACCCGTACGCTAACACTAACCCGCGCCCTCACACGCACGCTCCCCCTAAAGCGTTGCCGTACCCTCACCTGGACCCTAAACCGTCCCCGTCCCCTAACCCTAACCCTAGCCCGAACCCTAACCCTAACCCTTCCCCGAAGCCTGACCCTCACCCGTGCCCTAATCCTAACCCGTACGCTAACACTAACCCGCGCCCTCACACGCACGCTCCCCCTAAAGCGTTGCCGTACCCTCACCTGGACCCTAAACCGTCCCCGTCCCCTAACCCTAACCCTAGCCCGAACCCTAACCCTAAACCTTCCCCGAAGCCTGACCCTCACCCGTGCCCTAATCCTAACACGTACGATAACACTAACCCGCGCCCTCACACGCACGCTCCCCCTAAAGCGTTGCCGTACCCTCATCTGGACCCTAAACCGTCCCCGTCCCCTAACCCTAACCCTAGCCCGAACCCTAACCCTAACCCTTCCCCGAAGCCTGACCCTCACCCGTGCCCTAATCCTAACTCGTACGCTAACACTAACCCGCGCCCTCACACGCACGCTCCCCCTAAAGCGTTGCCGTACCCTCACCTGGACCCTAAACCGTCCCCGTCCCCTAACCCTAACCCTAGCCCGAACCCTAACCCTAACCCTTCCCCGAATCCTGACCCTCACCCTTCCCCTAATCCTAACCCGTACGCTAACACTAACCCGCGCCCTCACATGCACGCTCCCCCTAAAGCGTTGCCGTACCCTCACCTGGACCCTAAACCGTCCCCGTCCCCTAACCCTAACCCTAGCCCGAACCCTAACCCTAACCCTTCCCCGAAGCCTGACCCTCAGCCATCCCCTAATCCTAACCTGTACGCGAACACTAACCCGCGCCCTCACACGCATGCTCCCCCTAAAGCGTTGCCGTACCCTCACCTGGACCCTAAACCGTCCCCGTCCCCTAACCCTAACCCTAGCCCGAACCCTAACCCTAACCCTTCCCCGAAGCCTGACCCTCATCCGTGCCCTAATCCTAACACGTACGCTAACACTAACCCGCGCCCTCACACACACGCTCCCCCTAAAGCGTTGCCGTACCCTCACCTGGACCCTAAACCGTCCCCGTCCCCTAACCCTAACCCTAGCCCGAACCCTAACCCTAACCCTTCCCCGAAGCCTGACCCTCACCCGTGCCCTAATCCTAACACGTACGCTAACACTAACCCGCGCCCTCACACGCACGCTCCCCCTAAAGCGTTTCCGTACCCTCACCTGGACCCTAAACCGTCCCCGTCCCCTAACCCTAACCCTAGCCCGAACCCTAACCCTAACCCTTCCCCGAAGCCTGACCCTCACCCGTGCCCTAATCCTAACCCGTACGCTAACACTAACCCGCGCCCTCACACGCACGCTCCCCCTAAAGCGTTGCCGTACCCTCACCTGGACCCTAAACCGTCCCCGTCCCCTAACCCTAACCCTAGCCCGAACCCTAACCCTAACCCTTCCCCGAAGCCTGACCCTCACCCGTCCCCTAATCCTAACCCGTACGCTAACACTAACCCGCGCCCTCACACGCACGCTCCCCCTAAAGCGTTGCCGTACCCTCACCTGGACCCTAAACCGTCCCCGTCCCCTAACCCTAACCCTAGCCCGAACCCTAACCCTAACCCTTCCCCGAAGCCTGACCCTCACCCGTGCCCTAATCCTAACCCGTACGCTAACACTAACCCGCGCCCTCACACGCACGCTCCCCCTAAAGCGTTGCCGTACCCTCACCTGGACCCTAAACCGTCCCCGTCCCCTAACCCTAACCCTAGCCCGAACCCTAACCCTAACCCTTCCCCGAAGCCTGACCCTCACCCGTCCCCTAATCCTAACCCGTACGCTAAAACTAACCCGCGCCCTCACACGCACGCTCCCCCTAAAGCGTTGCCGTACCCTCACCTGGACCCTAAACCGTCCCCGTCCCCTAACCCTAACCCTAGCCCGAACCCTAACCCTAACCCTTCCCCGAAGCCTGACCCTCACCCGTCCCCTAATCCTAACCCGTACGCTAACACTAACCCGCGCCCTCACACGCACGCTCCCCCTAAAGCGTTGCCGTACCCTCACCTGGACCCTAAACCGTCCCCGTCCCCTAACCCTAACCCTAGCCCGAACCCTAACCCTAACCCTTCCCCGAAGCCTGACCCTCACCCGTGCCCTAATCCTAACCCGTACGCTAACACTAACCCGCGCCCTCACACGCACGCTCCCCCTAAAGCGTTGCCGTACCCTCACCTGGACCCTAAACCGTCCCCGTCCCCTAACCCTAACCCTAGCCCGAACCCTAACCCTAACCCTTCCCCGAAGCCTGACCCTCACCCGTCCCCTAATCCTAACCCGTACGCTAAAACTAACCCACGCCCTCACACGCACGCTCCCCCTAAAGCGTTGCCGTACCCTCACCTGGACCCTAAACCGTCCCCGTCCCCTAACCCTAACCCTAGCCCGAACCCTAACCCTAACCCTTCCCCGAAGCCTGACCCTCACCCGTCCCCTAATCCTAACCCGTACGCTAACACTAACCCGCGCCCTCACACGCACGCTCCCCCTAAAGCGTTGCCGTACCCTCACCTGGACCCTAAACCGTCCCCGTCCCCTAACCCTAGCCCTAGCCCGAACCCTAACCCTAACCCTTCCCCGAAGCCTGACCCTCACCCGTCCCCTAATCCTAACCCGTACGCTAACACTAACCCGCGCCCTCACACGCACGCTCCCCCTAAAGCGTTGCCGTACCCTCACCTGGACCCTAAACCGTCCCCGTCCCCTAACCCTAACCCTAGCCCGAACCCTAACCCTAACCCTTCCCCGAAGCCTGACCCTCACCCGTGCCCTAATCCTAACCCGTACGCTAACACTAACCCGCGCCCTCACACGCACGCTCCCCCTAAAGCGTTGCCGTACCCTCACCTGGACCCTAAACCGTCCCCGTCCCCTAACCCTAACCCTAGCCCGAACCCTAACCCTAACCCTTCCCCGAAGCCTGACCCTCACCCGTGCCCTAATCCTAACCCGTACGCTAACACTAACCCGCGCCCTCACACGCACGCTCCCCCTAAAGCGTTGCCGTACCCTCACCTGGACCCTAAACCGTCCCCGTCCCCTAACCCTAACCCTAGCCCGAAACCTAACCCTAACCCTTCCCCGAAGCCTGACCCTCACCCGTGCCCTAATCCTAACCCGTACGCTAACACTAACCCGCGCCCTCACACGCACGCTCCCCCTAAAGCGTTGCCGTACCCTCACCTGGACCCTAAACCGTCCCCGTCCCCTAACCCTAACCCTAGCCCGAACCCTAACCCTAAACCTTCCCCGAAGCCTGACCCTCACCCGTGCCCTAATCCTAACACGTACGCTAACACTAACCCGCGCCCTCACACGCACGCTCCCCCTAAAGCGTTGCCGTACCCTCATCTGGACCCTAAACCGTCCCCGTCCCCTAACCCTAACCCTAGCCCGAACCCTAACCCTAACCCTTCCCCGAAGCCTGACCCTCACCCGTGCCCTAATCCTAACCCGTACGCTAACACTAACCCGCGCCCTCACACGCACGCTCCCACTAAAGCGTTGCCGTACCCTCACCTGGACCCTAAACCGTCCCCGTCCCCTAACCCTAACCCTAGCCCGAACCCTAACCCTAACCCTTCCCCGAATCCTGACCCTCACCCTTCCCCTAATCCTAACCTGTACGCGAACACTAACCCGCGCCCTCACACGCATGCTCCCCCTAAAGCGTTGCCGTACCCTCACCTGGACCCTAAACCGTCCCCGTCCCCTAACCCTAACCCTAGCCCGAACCCTAACCCTAACCCTTCCCCGAAGCCTGACCCTCATCCGTGCCCTAATCCTAACACGTACGCTAACACTAACCCGCGCCGTCACACACACGCTCCCCCTAAAGCGTTGCCGTACCCTCACCTGGACCCTAAACCGTCCCCGTCCCCTAACCCTAACCCTAGCCCGAACCCTAACCCTAACCCTTCCCCGAAGCCTGACCCTCACCCGTGCCCTAATCCTAACCCGTACGCTAACACTAACCCGCGCCCTCACACGCACGCTCCCCCTAAAGCGTTGCCGTACCCTCACCTGGACCCTAAACCGTCCCCGTCCCCTAACCCTAACCCTAGCCCGAACCCTAACCCTAACCCTTCCCCGAAGCCTGACCCTCACCCGTGCCCTAATCCTAACCCGTTCGCTAACACTAACCCGCGCCCTCACACGCACGCTCCCCCTAAAGCGTTGCCGTACCCTCACCTGGACCCTAAACCGTCCCCGTCCCCTAACCCTAACCCTAGCCCGAACCCTAACCCTAACCCTTCCCCGAAGCCTGACCCTCACCCGTGCCCTAATCCTAACCCATACGCTAACACTAACCCGCGCCCTCACACGCACGCTCCCTCTAAAGCGTTGCCGTACCCCCACCTGGACCCTAAACCGTCCCCGTCCCCTAACCCTAACCCTAGCCCGAACCCTAACCCTAACCCTTCCCCGAAGCCTGACCCTCACCCGTCCCCTAATCGTAACCCGTACGCGACCACTAACCCGCGCCCTCACACGCACGCTCCCCCTAAAGCGTTGCCGTACCCTCACCTGGACCCTAAACCGTCCCCGTCCCCTAACCCTAACCCTAGCCCGAACCCTAACCCTAACCCTTCCCCGAAGCCTGACCCTCATCCGTGCCCTAATCCTAACACGTACGCTAACACTAACCCGCGCCCTCACACACACGCTCCCCCTAAAGCGTTGCCGTACACTCACCTGGACCCTAAACCGTCCCCGTCCCCTAACCCTAACCCTAGCCCGAACCCTAACCCTAACCCTTCCCCGAAGCCTGACCCTCATCCGTGCCCTAATCCTAACACGTACGCTAACACTAACCCGCGCCCTCACACACACGCTCCCCCTAAAGCGTTGCCGTACACTCACCTGGACCCTAAACCGTCCCCGTCCCCTAACCCTAACCCTAGCCCGAACCCTAACCCTAACCCTTCCCCGAAGCCTGACCCTCACCCGTGCCCTAATCCTAACACGTACGCTAACACTAACCCGCGCCCTCACACGCACGCTCCCCCTAAAGCGTTTCCGTACCCTCACCTGGACCCTAAACCGTCCCCGTCCCCTAACCCTAACCCTAGCCCGAACCCTAACCCTAACCCTTCCCCGAAGCCTGACCCTCACCCGTGCCCTAATCCTAACCCGTACGCTAACACTAACCCGCGCCCTCACACGCACGCTCCCCCTAAAGCGTTGCCGTACCCTCACCTGGACCCTAAACCGTCCCCGTCCCCTAACCCTAACCCTAGCCCGAACCCTAACCCTAACCCTTCCCCGAAGCCTGACCCTCACCCGTCCCCTAATCCTAACCCGTACGCTAACACTAACCCGCGCCCTCACACGCACGCTCCCCCTAAAGCGTTGCCGTACCCTCACCTGGACCCTAAACCGTCCCCGTCCCCTAACCCTAACCCTAGCCCGAACCCTAACCCTAACCCTTCCCCGAAGCCTGACCCTCACCCGTGCCCTAATCCTAACCCGTACGCTAACACTAACCCGCGCCCTCACACGCACGCTCCCCCTAAAGCGTTGCCGTACCCTCACCTGGACCCTAAACCGTCCCCGTCCCCTAACCCTAACCCTAGCCCGAACCCTAACCCTAACCCTTCCCCGAAGCCTGACCCTCACCCGTCCCCTAATCCTAACCCGTACGCTAAAACTAACCCGCGCCCTCACACGCACGCTCCCCCTAAAGCGTTGCCGTACCCTCACCTGGACCCTAAACCGTCCCCGTCCCCTAACCCTAACCCTAGCCCGAACCCTAACCCTAACCCTTCCCCGAAGCCTGACCCTCACCCGTCCCCTAATCCTAACCCGTACGCTAACACTAACCCGCGCCCTCACACGCACGCTCCCCCTAAAGCGTTGCCGTACCCTCACCTGGACCCTAAACCGTCCCCGTCCCCTAACCCTAACCCTAGCCCGAACCCTAACCCTAACCCTTCCCCGAAGCCTGACCCTCACCCGTGCCCTAATCCTAACCCGTACGCTAACACTAACCCGCGCCCTCACACGCACGCTCCCCCTAAAGCGTTGCCGTACCCTCACCTGGACCCTAAACCGTCCCCGTCCCCTAACCCTAACCCTAGCCCGAACCCTAACCCTAACCCTTCCCCGAAGCCTGACCCTCACCCGTCCCCTAATCCTAACCCGTACGCTAAAACTAACCCGCGCCCTCACACGCACGCTCCCCCTAAAGCGTTGCCGTACCCTCACCTGGACCCTAAACTGTCCCCGTCCCCTAACCCTAACCCTAGCCCGAACCCTAACCCTAACCCTTCCCCGAAGCCTGACCCTCACCCGTCCCCTAATCCTAACCCGTACGCTAACACTAACCCGCGCCCTCACACGCACGCTCCCCCTAAAGCGTTGCCGTACCCTCACCTGGACCCTAAACCGTCCCCGTCCCCTAACCCTAACCCTAGCCCGAACCCTAACCCTAACCCTTCCCCGAAGCCTGACCCTCACCCGTGCCCTAATCCTAACCCGTACGCTAACACTAACCCGCGCCCTCACACGCACGCTCCCCCTAAAGGGTTGCCGTACCCTCACCTGGACCCTAAACCGTCCCCGTCCCCTAACCCTAACCCTAGCCCGAACCCTAACCCTAACCCTTCCCCGAAGCCTGACCCTCACCCGTCCCCTAATCCTAACCCGTACGCTAACACTAACCCGCGCCCTCACACGCACGCTCCCCCTAAAGCGTTGCCGTACCCTCACCTGGACCCTAAACCGTCCCCGTCCCCTAACCCTAACCCTAGCCCGAACCCTAACCCTAACCCTTCCCCGAAGCCTGACCCTCACCCGTGCCCTAATCCTAACCCGTACGCTAACACTAACCCGCGCCCTCACACGCACGCTCCCCCTAAAGCGTTGCCGTACCCTCACCTGGACCCTAAACCGTCCCCGTCCCCTAACCCTAACCCTAGCCCGAACCCTAACCCTAACCCTTCCCCGAAGCCTGACCCTCACCCGTCCCCTAATCCTAACCCGTACGCTAAAACTAACCCGCGCCCTCACACGCACGCTCCCCCTAAAGCGTTGCCGTACCCTCACCTGGACCCTAAACTGTCCCCGTCCCCTAACCCTAACCCTAGCCCGAACCCTAACCCTAACCCTTCCCCGAAGCCTGACCCTCACCCGTCCCCTAATCCTAACCCGTACGCTAACACTAACCCGCGCCCTCACACGCACGCTCCCCCTAAAGCGTTGCCGTACCCTCACCTGGACCCTAAACCGTCCCCGTCCCCTAACCCTAACCCTAGCCCGAACCCTAACCCTAACCCTTCCCCGAAGCCTGACCCTCACCCGTCCCCTAATCCTAACACGTACGCTAACACTAACCCGCGCCCTCACACACACGCTCCCCCTAAAGCGTTGCCGTACCCTCACCTGGACCCTAAACCGTCCCCGTCCCCTAACCCTAACCCTAGCCCGAACCCTAACCCTAACCCTTCCCCGAAGCCTGACCCTCACCCGTGCCCTAATCCTAACCCGTACGCTAACACTAACCCGCGCCCTCACACGCACGCTCCCCCTAAAGCGTTGCCGTACCCTCACCTGGACCCTAAACCGTCCCCGTCCCCTAACCCTAACCCTAGCCCGAACCCTAACCCTAACCCTTCTCCGAAGCCTGACCCTCACCCGTGCCCTAATCCTAACCCGTTCGCTAACACTAACCCGCGCCCTCACACGCACGCTCCCCCTAAAGCGTTGCCGTACCCTCACCTGGACCCTAAACCGTCCCCGTCCCCTAACCCTAACCCTAGCCCGAACCCTAACCCTAACCCTTCCCCGAAGCCTGACCCTCACCCGTGCCCTAATCCTAACCCATACGCTAACACTAACCCGCGCCCTCACACGCACGCTCCCTCTAAAGCGTTGCCGTACCCCCACCTGGACCCTAAACCGTCCCCGTCCCCTAACCCTAACCCTAGCCCGAACCCTAACCCTAACCCTTCCCCGAAGCCTGACACTCACCCGTCCCCTAATCGTAACCCGTACGCGACCACTAACCCGCGCCCTCACACGCACGCTCCCCCTAAAGCGTTGCCGTACCCTCACCTGGACCCTAAACCGTCCCCGTCCCCTAACCCTAACCCTAGCCCGAACCCTAACCCTAACCCTTCCCCGAAGCCTGACCCTCACCCGTGCCCTAATCCTAATCCGTACGCTAACACTAACCCGCGCCCTCACACGCACGCTCCCCCTAAAGCGTTGCCGTACCCTCACCTGGACCCTAAACCGTCCCTGTCCCCTAACCCTAACCCTAGCCTGAACCCTAACCCTAACCCTTTCCCGAAGCATGACTCTCACCCGTCCCCTATTCCTAACTCGTACGCTAAAACTAACCCACGCCCTCACACGCACGCTCCCCCTAAAGCGTTGCCGTACCCTCACCTGGACCCTAAACCGTCCCCGTCCCCTAACCCTAACCCTAGCCCGAACCCTAACCCTAACCCTTCCCCGAAGCCTGACCCTCACCCGTCCCATAATCCTAACCCGTACGCTAACACTAACCCGCGCCCTCACACGCACGCTCCCCCTAAAGCGTTGCCGTACCCTCACCTGGACCCTAAACCGTCCCCGTCCCCTAACCCTAACCCTAGCCCGAACCCTAACCCTAACCCTTCCCCGAAGCCTGACCCTCACCCGTGCCCTAATCCTAACCCGTACGCTAACACTAACCCGCGCCCTCACACGCACGCTCCCCCTAAAGCGTTGCCGTACCCTCACCTGGACCCTAAACCGTCCCCGTCCCCTAACCCTAACCCTAGCCCGAACCCTAACCCTAACCCTTCCCCGAAGCCTGACCCTCACCCGTCCCCTAATCCTAACCCGTACGCTAAAACTAACCCGCGCCCTCACACGCACGCTCCCCCTAAAGCGTTGCCGTACCCTCACCTGGACCCTAAACTGTCCCCGTCCCCTAACCCTAACCCTAGCCCGAACCCTAACCCTAACCCTTCCCCGAAGCCTGACCCTCACCCGTCCCCTAATCCTAACCCGTACGCTAACACTAACCCGCGCCCTCACACGCACGCTCCCCCTAAAGCGTTGCCGTACCCTCACCTGGACCCTAAACCGTCCCCGTCCCCTAACCCTAACCCTAGCCCGAACCCTAACCCTAACCCTTCCCCGAAGCCTGACCCTCACCCGTGCCCTAATCCTAACCCGTACGCTAACACTAACCCGCGCCCTCACACGCACGCTCCCCCTAAAGGGTTGCCGTACCCTCACCTGGACCCTAAACCGTCCCCGTCCCCTAACCCTAACCCTAGCCCGAACCCTAACCCTAACCCTTCCCCGAAGCCTGACCCTCACCCGTCCCCTAATCCTAACCCGTACGCTAACACTAACCCGCGCCCTCACACGCACGCTCCCCCTAAAGCGTTGCCGTACCCTCACCTGGACCCTAAACCGTCCCCGTCCCCTAACCCTAACCCTAGCCCGAACCCTAACCCTAACCCTTCCCCGAAGCCTGACCCTCACCCGTGCCCTAATCCTAACCCGTACGCTAACACTAACCCGCGCCCTCACACGCACGCTCCCCCTAAAGCGTTGCCGTACCCTCACCTGGACCCTAAACCGTCCCCGTCCCCTAACCCTAACCCTAGCCCGAACCCTAACCCTAACCCTTCCCCGAAGCCTGACCCTCACCCGTCCCCTAATCCTAACCCGTACGCTAAAACTAACCCGCGCCCTCACACGCACGCTCCCCCTAAAGCGTTGCCGTACCCTCACCTGGACCCTAAACTGTCCCCGTCCCCTAACCCTAACCCTAGCCCGAACCCTAACCCTAACCCTTCCCCGAAGCCTGACCCTCACCCGTCCCCTAATCCTAACCCGTACGCTAACACTAACCCGCGCCCTCACACGCACGCTCCCCCTAAAGCGTTGCCGTACCCTCACCTGGACCCTAAACCGTCCCCGTCCCCTAACCCTAACCCTAGCCCGAACCCTAACCCTAACCCTTCCCCGAAGCCTGACCCTCACCCGTCCCCTAATCCTAACACGTACGCTAACACTAACCCGCGCCCTCACACACACGCTCCCCCTAAAGCGTTGCCGTACCCTCACCTGGACCCTAAACCGTCCCCGTCCCCTAACCCTAACCCTAGCCCGAACCCTAACCCTAACCCTTCCCCGAAGCCTGACCCTCACCCGTGCCCTAATCCTAACCCGTACGCTAACACTAACCCGCGCCCTCACACGCACGCTCCCCCTAAAGCGTTGCCGTACCCTCACCTGGACCCTAAACCGTCCCCGTCCCCTAACCCTAACCCTAGCCCGAACCCTAACCCTAACCCTTCTCCGAAGCCTGACCCTCACCCGTGCCCTAATCCTAACCCGTTCGCTAACACTAACCCGCGCCCTCACACGCACGCTCCCCCTAAAGCGTTGCCGTACCCTCACCTGGACCCTAAACCGTCCCCGTCCCCTAACCCTAACCCTAGCCCGAACCCTAACCCTAACCCTTCCCCGAAGCCTGACCCTCACCCGTGCCCTAATCCTAACCCATACGCTAACACTAACCCGCGCCCTCACACGCACGCTCCCTCTAAAGCGTTGCCGTACCCCCACCTGGACCCTAAACCGTCCCCGTCCCCTAACCCTAACCCTAGCCCGAACCCTAACCCTAACCCTTCCCCGAAGCCTGACACTCACCCGTCCCCTAATCGTAACCCGTACGCGACCACTAACCCGCGCCCTCACACGCACGCTCCCCCTAAAGCGTTGCCGTACCCTCACCTGGACCCTAAACCGTCCCCGTCCCCTAACCCTAACCCTAGCCCGAACCCTAACCCTAACCCTTCCCCGAAGCCTGACCCTCACCCGTGCCCTAATCCTAATCCGTACGCTAACACTAACCCGCGCCCTCACACGCACGCTCCCCCTAAAGCGTTGCCGTACCCTCACCTGGACCCTAAACCGTCCCTGTCCCCTAACCCTAACCCTAGCCTGAACCCTAACCCTAACCCTTTCCCGAAGCATGACTCTCACCCGTCCCCTATTCCTAACTCGTACGCTAAAACTAACCCACGCCCTCACACGCACGCTCCCCCTAAAGCGTTGCCGTACCCTCACCTGGACCCTAAACCGTCCCCGTCCCCTAACCCTAACCCTAGCCCGAACCCTAACCCTAACCCTTCCCCGAAGCCTGACCCTCACCCGTCCCATAATCCTAACCCGTACGCTAACACTAACCCGCGCCCTCACACGCACGCTCCCCCTAAAGCGTTGCCGTACCCTCACCTGGACCCTAAACCGTCCCCGTCCCCTAACCCTAACCCTAGCCCGAACCCTAACCCTAACCCTTCCCCGAAGCCTGACCCTCACCCGTGCCCTAATCCTAACCCGTACGCTAACACTAACCCGCGCCCTCACACGCACGCTCCCCCTAAAGTGTTGCCGTACCCTCACCTGGACCCTAAACCGTCCCCGTCCCCTAACCCTAACCCTAGCCCGAACCCTAACCCTAACCCTTCCCCGAAGCCTGACCCTCACCCGTCCCCTAATCCTAACCCGTACGCTAAAACTAACCCGCGCCCTCACACGCACGCTCCCCCTAAAGCGTTGCCGTACCCTCACCTGGACCCTAAACTGTCCCCGTCCCCTAACCCTAACCCTAGCCCGAACCCTAACCCTAACCCTTCCCCGAAGCCTGACCCTCACCCGTCCCCTAATCCTAACCCGTACGCTAACACTAACCCGCGCCCTCACACGCACGCTCCCCCTAAAGCGTTGCCGTACCCTCACCTGGACCCTAAACCGTCCCCGTCCCCTAACCCTAACCCTAGCCCGAACCCTAACCCTAACCCTTCCCCGAAGCCTGACCCTCACCCGTGCCCTAATCCTAACCCGTACGCTAACACTAACCCGCGCCCTCACACGCACGCTCCCCCTAAAGGGTTGCCGTACCCTCACCTGGACCCTAAACCGTCCCCGTCCCCTAACCCTAACCCTAGCCCGAACCCTAACCCTAACCCTTCCCCGAAGCCTGACCCTCACCCGTCCCCTAATCCTAACCCGTACGCTAACACTAACCCGCGCCCTCACACGCACGCTCCCCCTAAAGCGTTGCCGTACCCTCACCTGGACCCTAAACCGTCCCCGTCCCCTAACCCTAACCCTAGCCCGAACCCTAACCCTAACCCTTCCCCGAAGCCTGACCCTCACCCGTGCCCTAATCCTAACCCGTACGCTAACACTAACCCGCGCCCTCACACGCACGCTCCCCCTAAAGCGTTGCCGTACCCTCACCTGGACCCTAAACCGTCCCCGTCCCCTAACCCTAACCCTAGCCCGAACCCTAACCCTAACCCTTCCCCGAAGCCTGACCCTCACCCGTCCCCTAATCCTAACCCGTACGCTAAAACTAACCCGCGCCCTCACACGCACGCTCCCCCTAAAGCGTTGCCGTACCCTCACCTGGACCCTAAACTGTCCCCGTCCCCTAACCCTAACCCTAGCCCGAACCCTAACCCTAACCCTTCCCCGAAGCCTGACCCTCACCCGTCCCCTAATCCTAACCCGTACGCTAACACTAACCCGCGCCCTCACACGCACGCTCCCCCTAAAGCGTTGCCGTACCCTCACCTGGACCCTAAACCGTCCCCGTCCCCTAACCCTAACCCTAGCCCGAACCCTAACCCTAACCCTTCCCCGAAGCCTGACCCTCACCCGTCCCCTAATCCTAACACGTACGCTAACACTAACCCGCGCCCTCACACACACGCTCCCCCTAAAGCGTTGCCGTACCCTCACCTGGACCCTAAACCGTCCCCGTCCCCTAACCCTAACCCTAGCCCGAACCCTAACCCTAACCCTTCCCCGAAGCCTGACCCTCACCCGTGCCCTAATCCTAACCCGTACGCTAACACTAACCCGCGCCCTCACACGCACGCTCCCCCTAAAGCGTTGCCGTACCCTCACCTGGACCCTAAACCGTCCCCGTCCCCTAACCCTAACCCTAGCCCGAACCCTAACCCTAACCCTTCTCCGAAGCCTGACCCTCACCCGTGCCCTAATCCTAACCCGTTCGCTAACACTAACCCGCGCCCTCACACGCACGCTCCCCCTAAAGCGTTGCCGTACCCTCACCTGGACCCTAAACCGTCCCCGTCCCCTAACCCTAACCCTAGCCCGAACCCTAACCCTAACCCTTCCCCGAAGCCTGACCCTCACCCGTGCCCTAATCCTAACCCATACGCTAACACTAACCCGCGCCCTCACACGCACGCTCCCTCTAAAGCGTTGCCGTACCCCCACCTGGACCCTAAACCGTCCCCGTCCCCTAACCCTAACCCTAGCCCGAACCCTAACCCTAACCCTTCCCCGAAGCCTGACACTCACCCGTCCCCTAATCGTAACCCGTACGCGACCACTAACCCGCGCCCTCACACGCACGCTCCCCCTAAAGCGTTGCCGTACCCTCACCTGGACCCTAAACCGTCCCCGTCCCCTAACCCTAACCCTAGCCCGAACCCTAACCCTAACCCTTCCCCGAAGCCTGACCCTCACCCGTGCCCTAATCCTAATCCGTACGCTAACACTAACCCGCGCCCTCACACGCACGCTCCCCCTAAAGCGTTGCCGTACCCTCACCTGGACCCTAAACCGTCCCTGTCCCCTAACCCTAACCCTAGCCTGAACCCTAACCCTAACCCTTTCCCGAAGCATGACTCTCACCCGTCCCCTATTCCTAACTCGTACGCTAAAACTAACCCACGCCCTCACACGCACGCTCCCCCTAAAGCGTTGCCGTACCCTCACCTGGACCCTAAACCGTCCCCGTCCCCTAACCCTAACCCTAGCCCGAACCCTAACCCTAACCCTTCCCCGAAGCCTGACCCTCACCCGTCCCATAATCCTAACCCGTACGCTAACACTAACCCGCGCCCTCACACGCACGCTCCCCCTAAAGCGTTGCCGTACCCTCACCTGGACCCTAAACCGTCCCCGTCCCCTAACCCTAACCCTAGCCCGAACCCTAACCCTAACCCTTCCCCGAAGCCTGACCCTAACCCGTCCCCTAATCCTAACCCGTACGCTAACACTAACCCGCGCCCTCACACGCACGCTCCCCCTAAAGCGTTGCCGTACCCTCACCTGGACCCTAAACCGTCCCCGTCCCCTAACCCGAACCCTAGCCCGAACCCTAACCCTAACCCTTCCCCGAAGCCTGATCCTCACCCGTGCCCTAATCCTAACCCGTACGCTAACACTAACCCGCGCCCTCACACGCACGCTCCCCCTAAAGCGTTGCCGTACCCTCACCTGGACCCTAAACCGTCCCCGTCCCCTAACCCTAACCCTAGCCCGAACCCTAACCCTAACCCTTCCCCGAAGCCTGACCCTCACCCGTGCCCTAATCCTAACACGTACGCTAACACTAACCCGCGCCCTCACACGCACGCTCCCCCTAAAGCGTTGCCGTACCCTCACCTGGACCCTAAACCGTCCCCGTCCCCTAACCCTAACCCTAGCCCGAACCCTAACCCTAACCCTTCCCTGAAGCCTGACCCTCACCCGTCCCCTAATCCTACCCCGTACGCTAACACTAACCCGCGCCCTCACACGCACGCTCCCCGTAAAGCGTTGCCGTACCCTCACCTGGACCCTAAACCGTCCCCGTCCCCTAACCCTAACCCTAGCCCGAACCCTAACCCTAACCCTTCCCCGAAGCCTGACCCTCACCCGTGCCCTAATCCTAACCCGTACGCTAACACTGACCCGCGCCCTCACACGCACGCTCCCCCTAAAGCGTTGCCGTACCCTCACCTGGACCCTAAACCGTCCCCGTCCCCTAACCCTAACCCTAGCCCGAACCTTAACCCTAACCCTTCCCCGAAGCCTGACCCTCACCCGTCCCATAATCCTAACCCGTACGCTAACACTATCCCGCGCCCTCACACGCACGCTCCCCCTAAAGCGTTGCCGTACCCTCACCTGGACCCTAAACCGTCCCCGTCCCCTAACCCTAACCCTAGCCCGAACCCTAACCCTAAGCCTTCCCCGAAGCCTGACCCTCACCCGTCCCCTAATCCTAACCCGTACGCTAACACTAACCCGCGCCCTCACACGCACGCTCCCCCTAAAGCGTTGCCGTACCCTCACCTGGACCCTAAACCGTCCCCGTCCCCTAACCCTAACCCTAGCCCGAACCCTAACCCTAACCCTTCCCCGAAGCCTGACCCTCACCCGTGCCCTAATCCTAACCCGTACGCTAACACTAACCCGCGCCCTCACACGCATGCTCCCCCTAAAGCGTTGCCGTACCCTCACCTGGACCCTAAACCGTCCCCGTCCCCTAACCCTAACCCTAGCCCGAACCCTAACCCTAACCCTTCCCCGAAGCCTGACCCTCACCCGTGCCCTAATCCTAACCCGTACGCTAACACTAACCCGCGCCCTCACACGCACGCTCCCCCTAAAGCGTTGCCGTACCCTCACCTGGACCCTAAACCGTCCCCGTCCCCTAATCCTAAACCTAGCCCGAACCCTAACCCTAACCCTTCCACGAAGCCTGACCCTCACCCGTCCCCTAATCGTAACCCATACGCGAACACTAACCCGCGCCCTCACACGCACGCTCCCCCTAAAGCGTTGCCGTACCCTCACCTGGACCCTAAACCGTCCCCGTCCCCTAACCCTAACCCTAGCCCGAAGCCTAAACCTAACCCTTCCCCGAAGCCTGACCCTCACCCGTGTCCTAATCCTAACCCGTACGCTAACACTAACCCGCGCCCTCACACGCACGCTCCCCCTAAAGCGTTGCCGTACCCTCACCTGGACCCTAAACCGTCCCCGTCCCCTAACCCTAACCCTAGCCCGAACCCTAACCCTAACCCTTCCCCGAAGCCTGACCCTCACGTGTGCCCTAATCCTAACCCGTACGCTAACACTAACCCGCGCCCTCACACGCACGCTCCCCCTAAAGCGTTGCCGTACCCTCACCTGGACCCTAAACCGTCCCCGTCCCCTAACCCTAACCCTAGCCCGAACCCTAACCCTAACCCTTCCCCGAAGCCTGACCCTCACCCGTGCCCTAATCCTAACCCGTACGCTAACACTAACCCGCGCCCTCACACGCACGCTCCCCCTAAAGCGTTGCCGTACCCTCACCTGGACCCTAAACCGTCCCCGTCCCCTAACCCTAACCCTAGCCCGAACCCTAACCCTAACCCTTCCCCGAAGCCTGACCCTCACCCGTCCCCTAATCCTACCCCGTACGCTAACACTAACCCGCGCCCTCACACGCACGCTCCCCCTAAAGCGTTGCCGTACCCTCACCTGGACCCTAAACCGTCCCCGTCCCCTCACCCTAACCCTAGCCCGAACCCTAACCCTAACCCTTCCCCGAAGCCTGACCCTCACCCGTCCCCTAATCGTAACCCGTACGCTAACACTAACCCGCGCCCTCACACGCACGCTCCCCCTAAAGCGTTGCCGTACCCTCACCTGGACCCTAAACCGTCCCCGTCCCCTAACCCTAACCCTAGCCCGAACCCTAACCCTAACCCTTTCCCGAAGCCTGACCCTCACCCGTCCACTAATCGTAACCCGTACGCTAACACTAACCCGCGCCCTCACACGCACGCTCCCCCTAAAGCGTTGCCGTACCCTCACCTGGACCCTAAACCGTCCCCGTCCCCTAACCCTAACCCTAGCCCGAAGCCTTACCCTAACCCTTCCCCGAAGCCTGACCCTCACCCGTCCCCTAATCCTAACCCTTACGCTAACACTAACCCGCGCCCTCACACGCACGCTCCCCCTAAAGCGTTGCCGTACCCTCACCTGGACCCTAAACCGTCCCCGTACCCTAACCCTAACCCTAGCCCGACGCCTAACCCTAACTCTTCCCCGAAGCCTGACCCTCACCCGTCCCCTAATCCTAACCCGTACGCTAACACTAACCCGCGCCCTCACACGCACGCTCCCCATAAAGCGTTGCCGTACCCTCACCTGGACCCTAAACCGTCCCCGTCCCCTAACCCTAACCCTAGCCCGAACCCTAACCCTAACCCTTCCCCGAAGCCTGACCCTCACCCGTCCCCTAAACCTAACCCGTACGCTAACACTAACCCGCGCCCTCACATGCACGCTCCCCCTAAAGCGTTGCCGTACCCTCACCTAGACCCTAAACCGTCCCCGTCCCCTAACCCTAACCCTAGCCCGAAGCCTAACCCTAACCCTTCCCCGAATCCTGACCCTCACCCGTCCCCTAATCCTAACCCGTACGCTAACACTAACCCGCGCCCTCACACGCACGCTCCCCCTAAAGCGTTGCCGTACCCTCACCTGGACCCTAAACCGTCCCCGTCCCCTAACCCTAACCCTAGCCCGAACCCTAACCCTAACCCTTCCCCGAAGCCTGACCCTCACCCGTCCCCTAATCGAAACCCGTACGCTAACACTAACCCGCGCACTCACACGCACCCTCCCCCTAAAGCGTTGCCGTACCCTCACCTGGACCCTAAACCGTCCCCGTCCCCTAACCCTAACCCTAGCCCGAACACTAACCCTAAACCTTCCCCGAAGCCTGACCCTCACCCGTCCCCTAATCCTAACCCGTACGCTAACACTAACCCGCGCCCTCACACGCACGCTCCCCCTAAAGCGTTGCCGTACCCTCACCTGGACCCTAAACCGTCCCCGTCCCCTAACCCTAACCCTAGCCCGATCCCGAATCCTAACCCTTCCCCGAAGCCTGACCCTCACCCGTGCCCTAATCCTAACCCGTACGCTAACACTAAAAAGTTCTCTCACATGCACGCTCCCCCTAAAAGTTGCCGTACCCTCACCTGGACGCTAAACCGTCCCCGTCCCCTAACCCTAACCCTAGCCCGAACCCTAACCCTAACCCTTTTCCGAAGCCTGCCCCTCACCCCTCCCCTAATCCTAACCCGTACGCTAACACTAACCCGCGCCCTCACACGCACGATCCCCTAAAGCGTTGCCGTACCCTCACCTGGACCCTAAACCGTCCCCGTCCCCTAACCCTAACCCTAGCCGGAACCCTAACCCTAACCCTTCCCCGAAGCCTGACCCTCACCCTTCCCCTAAACCTAACCCGTACGCTAACACTAAACCGCGCCCTCACACGTACGCTCCCCCTAAAGCGTTGCCATACCCTCACCTGGACCCTAAAGCTTCCCCGTCACTTAACCCTAACCCTAGCCCGAACCCTAACCCTTCCCCGAAGCCTGACCCTCACCTGTGCCCTAATCCTAACCCGTACGCTAACACTAACCCGCGCCCTCACACGCACGCTCCCCCTAAAGCGTTGCCGTACCCTCACCTGGACCCTAAACCGTCCCCGTCCCCTAACCCTAACCCTAGCCCGAACCCTAACCCTAACCCTTCCCCGAAGCCAGACCCTCACCCGTGCCCTAATTCTAACCCGTACGCTAACACTAACCCGCGCCCTCACACGCACGCTCCCCCTAAAGCGTTGCCGTACCCTCACCTGGACCCTAAACCGTCCCCGTCCCCTAACCCTAACCCTAGCCCGAACCCTAACCCTAACCCTTCCCCGAAGCCAGACCCTCACCCGTCCCCTAATCCTGACCCGTACGCTAACACTAACCCGCGCCCTCACACGCACGCTCCCCCTAAAGCGTTGCCGTACCCTCACCTGGATCCTAAACCGTCCCCGTCCCCTAACCCTAAACCTAACCCTAACGCTTCCCTGAAGCCTGACCCTCACCCGACCCCTAATCCTAACCCGTACGCTAACACTAACCTGCGCCCTCACACGCACGCTCCCCCTAACGCGTTGCCGTACCCTCACCTGGACCCTAAACCGTCCCCATCCCCTAAACCTAACCCTAGCCCGAACCCTAACCCTAACCCTTCCCCGAAGCCAGACCCTCACCCGTCCGCTAATCCTAACCCGTACGCTAACACTAACCCACGCCTTCACACGCACGCTCCCCCTAAAGCGTTGCCGTACCCTCACCTGGACCCTAAACCGTCCCCGTCCCCTAACCCTAACCCTAGCCCGAACCCTAACCCTAACCCTTCCCCGAAGCCTGACCCTCACCCGTCCCCTAATCCTAACCCGTACGCTAACACCAACACGCGCCCTCACACGCACGCTCCCCCTAAAGCGTTGCCGTACCCTCACCTGGACCCTAAACCGTCCCCGTCCCCGTCCCCTACCCCTAGCACGAACCCTAACCCTAACCCTTCCCCGAAGCCTGACCCTCACCCGTCCCCTAATCCTAACCCGTACGCTAACACTAACCCACGCCCTCACACGCACGCTCCCCCTAAAGCGTTGCCGTACCCTCACCTGGACCCTAAACCGTCCCCGTCCCCTAACCCTAACCCTAGCCCGACGCCTAACCCTAACCCTTCCCCGAAGCCTGACCCTCACCCGTCCCCTAATCCTAACCCGTACGCTAACACTAACCCGCGCCCTCACACGCACGCTCCCCCTAAAGCGTTGCCGTACCCTCACCTGGACCCTAAACCGTCCCCGTCCCCTATCCCTAACCCTAGCCCGAACCCTAACCCTAACCCTTCCCCGAAGCCTGACCCTCACCCGTCCCCTAAACCTAACCCGTACGCTAACACTAACCCGCGCCCTCACACGCACGCTCCCCCTAAAGCGTTGCCGTACCCTCACCTAGACCCTAAACCGTCCCCGTCCCCTAACCCTAACCCTAGCCCGAACCCTAACCCTAACCCTTCCCCGAAGCCTGACCCTCACCCGTCACCTAATCCTAACCCGTACACTAACACTAACCCGCGCCCTCACACGCACGCTCCCCCTAAAGCGTTGCCGTACCCTCACCTGGACCCTAAACCGTCCCCGTCCCCTAACCCTAACCCTAGCCCGAACCCTAACCCTAACCATTCTCCGAATCCTGACCCTCACCCGTCCCCTAATCCTAACCCGTACGCTAACACTAACCCGCGCCCTCACACGCACGCTCCCCCTAAAGCGTTGCCGTACCCTCACCTGGACCCTAAACCGTCCCCGTCCCCTAACCCTAACCCTAGCCCGAAGCCTAACCCTAACCCTTCCCCGAAGCCTGACCCTCACCCGTCCCCTAATCCTAACCCGTACGCTAACACTAACCCGCGCCCTCACATGCACGCTCCCCCTAAAGCGTTGCCGTACCCTCACCTGGACCCTAAACCGTCCCCGTCCCCTAACCCTAACCCTAGCCCGAACCCTAACCCTAACCCTTCCCCGAAGCCTGACCCTCACCCGTGCCCTAACCTAAACCGTACGCTAACACTAACCCGCGCCCTCACACGCACGCTCCCCCTAAAGCGTTGCCGTACCCTCACCTGGACCCTAAACCGTCCCCGTCCCCTAACCCTAACCCTCGCCCGAACCCTAACCCTAACCCTTCCCTGAAGCCTGACCCTCACCCGTCCCCTAATCCTAACCCGTACGCTAACACTAACCCGCGCCCTCACACGCACGCTCCCCCTAAAGCGTTGCCGTACCCTCACCTGGACCGTAAACCGTCCCCATCCCCTAACCCTAACCCTAGCCCGAAGCCTAACCCTAACCCTTCCCCGAAGCCTGACACTCACCCGTCCCCTAATCCTAACCCGTATGCTAACACTAACCCGCGCCCTCACACGCACGCTCCCCCTAAAGCGTTGCCGTACCCTCACCTGGACCCTAAACCGTCCCCGTCCCCTAACCCTAACCCTAGCCCGAACCCTAACCCTAACCCTTCCCCGAAGCCTGACCCTCACCCGTCGCCTAATCCTAACCCGTACGCTAACACTAACCCGCGCCCTCACACGCACGCTCCCCCTAAAGCGTTGCCGTACCCTCACCTGGACCCTAAACCGTCCCCGTCCCCTAACCCTAACCCTAGCCCGAACCCTAACCCTAACCCTTCCCCGAAGCCTGACCCTCACCCGTGCCCTAATCCTAACCCGTACGCTAACACTAACCCGCGCCCTCACACGCACGCTCCCCCTAAAGCGTTGCCGTACCCTCACCTGGACCCTAAACCGTCCCCGTCCCCTAACCCTAACCCTAGCCCGAACCCTAACCCTAACCCTTCCCCGAAGCCTGACCCTCAACCGTCCCATAATCCTAACCCGTACGCTAACACTAACCCGCGCCCTCACACGCACGCTCCCCCTAAAGCGTTTCCGTACCCTCACCTGGACCCTAAACCGTCCCCGTCCACTAACCCTAACCCTAGCCCGAACCCTAACCCTAACACTTTCCCGAAGCCTGACCCTCACCCGTCCCCTAATCCTAACTCGTACGCTATAACTAACCCACGCCCTCACACGCACGCTCCCCCTAAAGCATTGCCGTACCCTCACCTGGACCCTAAACCGTCCCCGTCCCCTAACCCTAACCCTAGCCCGAACCCTAACCCTAACCCTTCCCCGAAGCCTGACCCTCACCCGTCCCCTAATCCTAACCCGTACGCTAACACTAACCCGCGCCCTCACACGCACGCTCCCCCTAAAGCGTTGCCGTACCCTCACCTGGACCCTAAACCGTCCCCGTCCCCTAACCCTAACCCTAGCCCGAACCCTAACCCTAACCCTTCCCCGAAGCCTGACCCTCACCCGTCCCCTAATCCTAACCCGTACGCTAACATTAAGCCGCGCCCTCACACGCACGCTCCCCCTAAAGCGTTGCCGTACCCTCACCTGGACCCTAAACCGTCCCCGTCCCCTAACCCTAACCCTAGCCCGAACCCTAACCCTAACCCTTCCCCGAAGCCTGACCCTCACCCGTCCCCTAATCCTAACACGTACGCTAACACTAACCCGCGCCCTCACACGCACGCTCCCCCTAAAGCGTTGCCGTACCCTCACCTGGAACCTAAACCGTCCCCGTCCCCTAACCCTAACACTAGCCCGAACCCTAACCCTAACCCTTCCCCGAAGCCTGACCCTCACCCGTGCCCTAATCCTAACCCGTACGCTAACACTAACCCGCGCCCTCACACGCACGCTCCCCCTAAAGCGTTGCCGTACCCTCACCTGGACCCTAAACCGTCCCCGTCCCCTAACCCTAACCCTAGCCCGAACCCTAACCCTAACCCTTCCCCGAAGCCTGACCCTCACCCGTGCCCTAATCCTAACCCGTACGCTAACACTAACCCGCGCCCTCACACGCACGCTCCCCCTAAAGCGTTGCCGTACCATCACCTGGACCCTAAACCGTCCCCGTCCCCTAACCCTAACCCTAGCCCGAACCCTAACCCTAACCCTTCCCCGAAGCCTGACCCTCACCCGTCCCCTAATCCTAACTCGTATGCTAAAACTAACCCACGCCCTCACACGCACACTCCCCCTAAAGCGCTGCCGTACCCTCACCTGGACCCTAAACCGTCCCCGTCCCCTAACCCTAACCCTAGCCCGAACCCTAACCCTAACCCTTCCCCGAAGCCTGACCCTCACCCGTCCCCTAATCCTAACCCGTACGCTAACACTAACCCGCGCCCTCACACGCACGCTCCCCCTAAAGCGTTGCCGTACCCTCACCTGGACCCTAAACCGTCCCCGTCCCTTTACCCTAACCCTAGCCCGAACCCTAACCCTAACCCTTGCCCGAAGCCTGACCCTCACCCGTCCCCTAATCCTAACCCGTACGCTAACACTAACCCGCGCCCTCACACGCACGCTCCCCCTAAAGCGTTGCCGTACCCTCACCTGGACCCTAAACCGTCCCCGTCCCCTAACCCTAACCCTAGCCCGAAGACTAACCCTAACCCTTCCCCGAAGCCTGACCCTCACCCGTCCCCTAATCCTAACCCGTACGCTAACACTAACCCGCGCCCTCACACGCACGCTCCCCCTAAAGCGTTGCCGTACCCTCACCTGGACCCTAAACCGTCCCCGTCCCCTAACCCTAACCCTAGCCCGAACCCTAACCCTAACCCTTCCCCGAAGCCTGACCCTCACCCGTGCCCTAACCTAAACCGTACGCTAACACTAACCCGCGCCCTCACACGCACGCTCCCCCTAAAGCGTTGCCGTACCCTCACCTGGACCCTAAACCGTCCCCGTCCCCTAAACCTAACCCTCGCCCGAACCCTAACCCTAACCCTTCCCTGAAGCCTGACCCTCACCCGTCCCCTAATCCTAACCCGTACGCTAACACTAACCCGCGCCCTCACACGCACGCTCCCCCTAAAGCGTTGCCGTACCCTCACCTGGACCGTAAACCGTCCCCGTCCCCTAACCCTAACCCTAGCCCGAAGCCTAACCCTAACCCTTCCCCGAAGCCTGACACTCACCCGTCCCCTAATCCTAACCCGTATGCTAACACTAACCCGCGCCCTCACACGCACGCTCCCCCTAAAGCGTTGCCGTACCCTCACCTGGACCCTAAACCGTCCCTGTCCCCTAACCCTAACCCTAGCCTGAACCCTAACCCTAACCCTTCCCCGAAGCCTGACACTCACCCGTCCCCTAATCGTAACCCGTACGCGACCACTAACCCGCGCCCTCACACGCACGCTCCCCCTAAAGCGTTGCCGTACCCTCACCTGGACCCTAAACCGTCCCCGTCCCCTAACCCTAACCCTAGCCCGAACCCTAAACCTAACCCTTCCCCGAAGCCTGACCCTCACCCGTGCCCTAATCCTAATCCGTACGCTAACACTAACCCGCGCCCTCACACGCACGCTCCCCCTAAAGCGTTGCCGTACCCTCACCTGGACCCTAAACCGTCCCTGTCCCCTAACCCTAACCCTAGCCTGAACCCTAACCCTAACCCTTTCCCGAAGCATGACTCTCACCCGTCCCCTATTCCTAACTCGTACGCTAAAACTAACCCACGCCCTCACACGCACGCTCCCCCTAAAGCGTTGCCGTACCCTCACCTGGACCCTAAACCGTCCCCGTCCCCTAACCCTAACCCTAGCCCGAACCCTAACCCTAACCCTTCCCCGAAGCCTGACCCTCACCCGTCCCATAATCCTAACCCGTACGCTAACACTAACCCGCGCCCTCACACGCACGCTCCCCCTAAAGCGTTGCCGTACCCTCACCTGGACCCTAAACCGTCCCCGTCCCCTAACCCTAACCCTAGCCCGAACCCTAACCCTAACCCTTCCCCGAAGCCTGACCCTAACCCGTCCCCTAATCCTAACCCGTACGCTAACACTAACCCGCGCCCTCACACGCACGCTCCCCCTAAAGCGTTGCCGTACCCTCACCTGGACCCTAAACCGTCCCCGTCCCCTAACCCGAACCCTAGCCCGAACCCTAACCCTAACCCTTCCCCGAAGCCTGATCCTCACCCGTGCCCTAATCCTAACCCGTACGCTAACACTAACCCGCGCCCTCACACGCACGCTCCCCCTAAAGCGTTGCCGTACCCTCACCTGGACCCTAAACCGTCCCCGTCCCCTAACCCTAACCCTAGCCCGAACCCTAACCCTAACCCTTCCCCGAAGCCTGACCCTCACCCGTGCCCTAATCCTAACACGTACGCTAACACTAACCCGCGCCCTCACACGCACGCTCCCCCTAAAGCGTTGCCGTACCCTCACCTGGACCCTAAACCGTCCCCGTCCCCTAACCCTAACCCTAGCCCGAACCCTAACCCTAACCCTTCCCTGAAGCCTGACCCTCACCCGTCCCCTAATCCTACCCCGTACGCTAACACTAACCCGCGCCCTCACACGCACGCTCCCCGTAAAGCGTTGCCGTACCCTCACCTGGACCCTAAACCGTCCCCGTCCCCTAACCCTAACCCTAGCCCGAACCCTAACCCTAACCCTTCCCCGAAGCCTGACCCTCACCCGTGCCCTAATCCTAACCCGTACGCTAACACTAACCCGCGCCCTCACACGCATGCTCCCCCTAAAGCGTTGCCGTACCCTCACCTGGACCCTAAACCGTCCCCGTCCCCTAACCCTAACCCTAGCCCGAACCCTAACCCTAACCCTTCCCCGAAGCCTGACCCTCACCCGTGCCCTAATCCTAACCCGTACGCTAACACTAACCCGCGCCCTCACACGCACGCTCCCCCTAAAGCGTTGCCGTACCCTCACCTGGACCCTAAACCGTCCCCGTCCCCTAATCCTAAACCTAGCCCGAACCCTAACCCTAACCCTTCCACGAAGCCTGACCCTCACCCGTCCCCTAATCGTAACCCATACGCGAACACTAACCCGCGCCCTCACACGCACGCTCCCCCTAAAGCGTTGCCGTACCCTCACCTGGACCCTAAACCGTCCCCGTCCCCTAACCCTAACCCTAGCCCGAAGCCTAAACCTAACCCTTCCCCGAAGCCTGACCCTCACCCGTGTCCTAATCCTAACCCGTACGCTAACACTAACCCGCGCCCTCACACGCACGCTCCCCCTAAAGCGTTGCCGTACCCTCACCTGGACCCTAAACCGTCCCCGTCCCCTAACCCTAACCCTAGCCCGAACCCTAACCCTAACCCTTCCCCGAAGCCTGACCCTCACGTGTGCCCTAATCCTAACCCGTACGCTAACACTAACCCGCGCCCTCACACGCACGCTCCCCCTAAAGCGTTGCCGTACCCTCACCTGGACCCTAAACCGTCCCCGTCCCCTAACCCTAACCCTAGCCCGAACCCTAACCCTAACCCTTCCCCGAAGCCTGACCCTCACCCGTGCCCTAATCCTAACCCGTACGCTAACACTAACCCGCGCCCTCACACGCACGCTCCCCCTAAAGCGTTGCCGTACCCTCACCTGGACCCTAAACCGTCCCCGTCCCCTAACCCTAACCCTAGCCCGAACCCTAACCCTAACCCTTCCCCGAAGCCTGACCCTCACCCGTCCCCTAATCCTACCCCGTACGCTAACACTAACCCGCGCCCTCACACGCACGCTCCCCCTAAAGCGTTGCCGTACCCTCACCTGGACCCTAAACCGTCCCCGTCCCCTCACCCTAACCCTAGCCCGAACCCTAACCCTAACCCTTCCCCGAAGCCTGACCCTCACCCGTCCCCTAATCGTAACCCGTACGCTAACACTAACCCGCGCCCTCACACGCACGCTCCCCCTAAAGCGTTGCCGTACCCTCACCTGGACCCTAAACCGTCCCCGTCCCCTAACCCTAACCCTAGCCCGAACCCTAACCCTAACCCTTTCCCGAAGCCTGACCCTCACCCGTCCACTAATCGTAACCCGTACGCTAACACTAACCCGCGCCCTCACACGCACGCTCCCCCTAAAGCGTTGCCGTACCCTCACCTGGACCCTAAACCGTCCCCGTCCCCTAACCCTAACCCTAGCCCGAAGCCTTACCCTAACCCTTCCCCGAAGCCTGACCCTCACCCGTCCCCTAATCCTAACCCTTACGCTAACACTAACCCGCGCCCTCACACGCACGCTTCCCCTAAAGCGTTGCCGTACCCTCACCTGGACCCTAAACCGTCCCCGTACCCTAACCCTAACCCTAGCCCGACGCCTAACCCTAACTCTTCCCCGAAGCCTGACCCTCACCCGTCCCCTAATCCTAACCCGTACGCTAACACTAACCCGCGCCCTCACACGCACGCTCCCCATAAAGCGTTGCCGTACCCTCACCTGGACCCTAAACCGTCCCCGTCCCCTAACCCTAACCCTAGCCCGAACCCTAACCCTAACCCTTCCCCGAAGCCTGACCCTCACCCGTCCCCTAAACCTAACCCGTACGCTAACACTAACCCGCGCCCTCACATGCACGCTCCCCCTAAAGCGTTGCCGTACCCTCACCTAGACCCTAAACCGTCCCCGTCCCCTAACCCTAACCCTAGCCCGAAGCCTAACCCTAACCCTTCCCCGAATCCTGACCCTCACCCGTCCCCTAATCCTAACCCGTACGCTAACACTAACCCGCGCCCTCACACGCACGCTCCCCCTAAAGCGTTGCCGTACCCTCACCTGGACCCTAAACCGTCCCCGTCCCCTAACCCTAACCCTAGCCCGAACCCTAACCCTAACCCTTCCCCGAAGCCTGACCCTCACCCGTCCCCTAATCGAAACCCGTACGCTAACACTAACCCGCGCACTCACACGCACGCTCCCCCTAAAGCGTTGCCGTACCCTCACCTGGACCCTAAACCGTCCCCGTCCCCTAACCCTAACCCTAGCCCGATCCCGAATCCTAACCCTTCCCCGAAGCCTGACCCTCACCCGTGCCCTAATCCTAACCCGTACGCTAACACTAAAAAGTTCTCTCACATGCACGCTCCCCCTAAAAGTTGCCGTACCCTCACCTGGACGCTAAACCGTCCCCGTCCCCTAACCCTAACCCTAGCCCGAACCCTAACCCTAACCCTTCCCCGAAGCCTGCCCCTCACCCCTCCCCTAATCCTAACCCGTACGCTAACACTAACCCGCGCCCTCACACGCACGATCCCCTAAAGCGTTGCCGTACCCTCACCTGGACCCTAAACCGTCCCCGTCCCCTAACCCTAACCCTAGCCGGAACCCTAACCCTAACCCTTCCCCGAAGCCTGACCCTCACCCTTCCCCTAAACCTAACCCGTACGCTAACACTAAACCGCGCCCTCACACGTACGCTCCCCCTAAAGCGTTGCCATACCCTCACCTGGACCCTAAAGCTTCCCCGTCACTTAACCCTAACCCTAGCCCGAACCCTAACCCTTCCCCGAAGCCTGACCCTCACCTGTGCCCTAATCCTAACCCGTACGCTAACACTAACCCGCGCCCTCACACGCACGCTCCCCCTAAAGCGTTGCCGTACCCTCACCTGGACCCTAAACCGTCCCCGTCCCCTAACCCTAACCCTAGCCCGAACCCTAACCCTAACCCTTCCCCGAAGCCAGACCCTCACCCGTGCCCTAATTCTAACCCGTACGCTAACACTAACCCGCGCCCTCACACGCACGCTCCCCCTAAAGCGTTGCCGTACCCTCACCTGGACCCTAAACCGTCCCCGTCCCCTAACCCTAACCCTAGCCCGAACCCTAACCCTAACCCTTCCCCGAAGCCTGACCCTCACCCGTCCCCTAATCCTGACCCGTACGCTAACACTAACCCGCGCCCTCACACGCACGCTCCCCCTAAAGCGTTGCCGTACCCTCACCTGGATCCTAAACCGTCCCCGTCCCCTAACCCTAAACCTAACCCTAACGCTTCCCTGAAGCCTGACCCTCACCCGACCCCTAATCCTAACCCGTACGCTAACACTAACCTGCGCCCTCACACGCACGCTCCCCCTAACGCGTTGCCGTACCCTCACCTGGACCCTAAACCGTCCCCATCCCCTAAACCTAACCCTAGCCCGAACCCTAACCCTAACCCTTCCCCGAAGCCAGACCCTCACCCGTCCGCTAATCCTAACCCGTACGCTAACACTAACCCACGCCTTCACACGCACGCTCCCCCTAAAGCGTTGCCGTACCCTCACCTGGACCCTAAACCGTCCCCGTCCCCTAACCCTAACCCTAGCCCGAACCCTAACCCTAACCCTTCCCCGAAGCCTGACCCTCACCCGTCCCCTAATCCTAACCCGTACGCTAACACCAACACGCGCCCTCACACGCACGCTCCCCCTAAAGCGTTGCCGTACCCTCACCTGGACCCTAAACCGTCCCCGTCCCCGTCCCCTAACCCTAGCACGAACCCTAACCCTAACCCTTCCCCGAAGCCTGACCCTCACCCGTCCCCTAATCCTAACCCGTACGCTAACACTAACCCACGCCCTCACACGCACGCTCCCCCTAAAGCGTTGCCGTACCCTCACCTGGACCCTAAACCGTCCCCGTCCCCTAACCCTAACCCTAGCCCGACGCCTAACCCTAACCCTTCCCCGAAGCCTGACCCTCACCCGTCCCCTAATCCTAACCCGTACGCTAACACTAACCCGCGCCCTCACACGCACGCTCCCCCTAAAGCGTTGCCGTACCCTCACCTGGACCCTAAACCGTCCCCGTCCCCTATCCCTAACCCTAGCCCGAACCCTAACCCTAACCCTTCCCCGAAGCCTGACCCTCACCCGTCCCCTAAACCTAACCCGTACGCTAACACTAACCCGCGCCCTCACACGCACGCTCCCCCTAAAGCGTTGCCGTACCCTCACCTAGACCCTAAACCGTCCCCGTCCCCTAACCCTAACCCTAGCCCGAACCCTAACCCTAACCCTTCCCCGAAGCCTGACCCTCACCCGTCACCTAATCCTAACCCGTACACTAACACTAACCCGCGCCCTCACACGCACGCTCCCCCTAAAGCGTTGCCGTACCCTCACCTGGACCCTAAACCGTCCCCGTCCCCTAACCCTAACCCTAGCCCGAACCCTAACCCTAACCATTCTCCGAATCCTGACCCTCACCCGTCCCCTAATCCTAACCCGTACGCTAACACTAACCCGCGCCCTCACACGCACGCTCCCCCTAAAGCGTTGCCGTACCCTCACCTGGACCCTAAACCGTCCCCGTCCCCTAACCCTAACCCTAGCCCGAAGCCTAACCCTAACCCTTCCCCAAAGCCTGACCCTCACCCGTCCCCTAATCCTAACCCGTACGCTAACACTAACCCGCGCCCTCACATGCACGCTGCCCCTAAAGCGTTGCCGTACCCTCACCTGGACCATAAACCGTCCCCATCCCCTAACCCTAACCCTAGCCCGAACCCTAACCCTAACCCTTCCCCGAAGCCTGACCCTCACCCGTGCCCTAACCTAAACCGTACGCTAACACTAACCCGCGCCCTCACACGCACGCTCCCCCTAAAGCGTTGCCGTACCCTCACCTGGACCCTAAACCGTCCCCGTCCCCTAACCCTAACCCTCGCCCGAACCCTAACCCTAACCCTTCCCTGAAGCCTGACCCTCACCCGTCCCCTAATCCTAACCCGTACGCTAACACTAACCCGCGCCCTCACACGCACGCTCCCCCTAAAGCGTTGCCGTACCCTCACCTGGACCGTAAACCGTCCCCATCCCCTAACCCTAACCCTAGCCCGAAGCCTAACCCTAACCCTTCCCCGAAGCCTGACACTCACCCGTCCCCTAATCCTAACCCGTATGCTAACACTAACCCGCGCCCTCACACGCACGCTCCCCCTAAAGCGTTGCCGTACCCTCACCTGGACCCTAAACCGTCCCCGTCCCCTAACCCTAACCCTAGCCCGAACCCTAACCCTAACCCTTCCCCGAAGCCTGACCCTCACCCGTCGCCTAATCCTAACCCGTACGCTAACACTAACCCGCGCCCTCACACGCACGCTCCCCCTAAAGCGTTGCCGTACCCTCACCTGGACCCTAAACCGTCCCCGTCCCCTAACCCTAACCCTAGCCCGAACCCTAACCCTAACCCTTCCCCGAAGCCTGACCCTCACCCGTGCCCTAATCCTAACCCGTACGCTAACACTAACCCGCGCCCTCACACGCACGCTCCCCCTAAAGCGTTGCCGTACCCTCACCTGGACCCTAAACCGTCCCCGTCCCCTAACCCTAACCCTAGCCCGAACCCTAACCCTAACCCTTCCCCGAAGCCTGACCCTCAACCGTCCCATAATCCTAACCCGTACGCTAACACTAACCCGCGCCCTCACACGCACGCTCCCCCTAAAGCGTTGCCGTACCCTCACCTGGACCCTAAACCGTCCCCGTCCCTTTACCCTAACCCTAGCCCGAACCCTAACCCTAACCCTTGCCCGAAGCCTGACCCTCACCCGTCCCCTAATCCTAACCCGTACGCTAACACTAACCCACGCCCTCACACGCACGCTCCCCCTAAAGCGTTGCCGTACCCTCACCTGGACCCTAAACCGTCCCCGTCCCCTAACCCTAACCCTAGCCCGAAGACTAACCCTAACCCTTCCCCGAAGCCTGACCCTCACCCGTCCCCTAATCCTAACCCGTACGCTAACACTAACCCGCGCCCTCACACGCACGCTCCCCCTAAAGCGTTGCCGTACCCTCACCTGGACCCTAAACCGTCCCCGTCCCCTAACCCTAACCCTAGCCCGAATCCTAACCCTAATCCTTCCCCGAAGCCTGACCCTCACCCGTGCCCTAACCTAAACCGTACGCTAACACTAACCCGCGCCCTCACACGCACGCTCCCCCTAAAGCGTTGCCGTACCCTCACCTGGACCCTAAACCGTCCCCGTCCCCTAACCCTAACCCTCGCCCGAACCCTAACCCTAACCCTTCCCTGAAGCCTGACCCTCACCCGTCCCCTAATCCTAACCCGTACGCTAACACTAACCCGCGCCCTCACACGCACGCTCCCCCTAAAGCGTTGCCGTACCCTCACCTGGACCGTAAACCGTCCCCGTCCCCTAACCCTAACCCTAGCCCGAAGCCTAACCCTAACCCTTCCCCGAAGCCTGACACTCACCCGTCCCCTAATCCTAACCCGTATGCTAACACTAACCCGCGCCCTCACACGCACGCTCCCCCTAAAGCGTTGCCGTACCCTCACCTGGACCCTAAACCGTCCCCGTCCCCTAACCCTAACCCTAGCCCGAACCCTAACCCTAACCCTTCCCCGAAGCCTGACCCTCACCCGTCGCCTAATCCTAACCCGTACGCTAACACTAACCCGCGCCCTCACACGCACGCTCCCCCTAAAGCGTTGCCGTACCCTCACCTGGACCCTAAACCGTCCCCGTCCCCTAACCCTAACCCTAGCCCGAACCCTAACCCTAACCCTTCCCCGAAGCCTGACCCTCACCCGTGCCCTAATCCTAACACGTACGCTAACACTAACCCGCGCCCTCACATGCACGCTCCCCCTAAAGCGTTGCCGTACCCTCACCTGGACCCTAAACCGTCCCCGTCCCCTAACCCTAACCCTAGCCCGAAACCTAACCCTAACCCTTCCCCGAAGCCTGACCCTCAACCGTCCCATAATCCTAACCCGTACGCTAACACTAACCCGCGCCCTCACACGCACGCTCCCCCTAAAGCGTTTCCGTACCCTCACCTGGACCCTAAACCGTCCCCGTCCACTAACCCTAACCCTAGCCAGAACCCTAACCCTAACCCTTTCCCGAAGCCTGACCCTCACCCGTCCCCTAATCCTAACTCGTACGCTATAACTAACCCACGCCCTCACACGCACGCTCCCCCTAAAGCGTTGCCGTACCCTCACCTGGACCCTAAACCGTCCCCGTCCCCTAACCCTAACCCTAGCCCGAACCCTAACCCTAACCCTTCCCCGAAGCCTGACCCTCACCCGTCCCCTAATCCTAACCCGTACGCTAACACTAACCCGCGCCCTCACACGCACGCTCCCCCTAAAGCGTTGCCGTACCCTCACCTGGACCCTAAACCGTCCCCGTCCCCTAACCCTAACCCTAGCCCGAACCCTAACCCTAACCCTTCCCCGAAGCCTGACCCTCACCCGTCCCATAATCCTAACCCGTACGCTAACACTAACCCGCGCCCTCACACGCACGCTCCCCCTAAAGCGTTGCCGTACCCTCACCTGGACCCTAAACCGTCCCCGTCCCCTAACCCTAACCCTAGCCCGAACCCTAACCCTAACCCTTCCCCGAAGCCTGACCCTCCCCCGTCCCCTAATCCTAACCCGTACGCTAACACTAACCCGCGCCCTCACACGCACGCTCCCCCTAAAGCGTTGCCGTACCCTCACCTGGACCCTAAACCGTCCCCGTCCCCTAACCCTAACCCTAGCCCTAACCCTAACCCTAACCCTTCCCCGAAGCCTGACCCTCACCCGTGCCCTAATCCTAACCCGTACGCTAACACTAACCCGCGCCCTCACACGCACGCTCCCCCTAAAGCGTTGCCGTACCCTCACCTGGACCCTAAACCGTCCCCATCCCCTAACCCTAACCCTAGCCCGAACCCTAACCCTAACCCTTCCTCGAAGCCTGACCCTCACCCGTCCCCTAATCCTAACCCGTACGCTAACACTAACCCGCGCCCTCACACGCACGCTCCCCCTAAAGCGTTGCCGTACCCTCACCTGGACCCTAAACCGTCCCCGTCCCCTAACCCTAACCCTAGCCCGAACCCTAACCCTAACCCTTCCCCGAAGCCTGACCCTCACCCGTCCCCTAATCCTAACCCGTACGCTAACACTAACACGCGCCCTCACACGCACGCTCCCCCTAAAGCGTTGCCATACCCTCACCTGGACCCTAAACCGTCCCCGTCCCCTAACCCTAACCCTAGCCCGAACCCTAACCCTAACCCTTCCCCGAAGCCTGACCCTCACCCGTCCCCTAATCCTAACCCGTACGCTAACACTAACCCGCGCCCTCACACGCACGCTCCCCCTAAAGCGTTGCCGTACCCTCACCTGGACCCTAAACCGTCCCCGTCCCCTAACCCTAACCCTAGCCCGAACCCTAACCCTAACCCTTCCCCGAAGCCTGACCCTCACCCGTCCCCTAATCCTAACCCGTACGCTAACATTAAGCCGCGCCCTCACACGCACGGTCCCCTAAAGCGTTGCCGTACCCTCACCTGGACCCTAAACCGTCCCCGTCCCCTAACCCTAACCCTAGCCCGAACCCTAACCCTAACCCTTCCCCGAAGCCTGACCCTCACCCGTCCCGTAATCCTAACACGTACGCTAACACTAACCCGCGCCCTCACACGCACGCTCCCCCTAAAGCGTTGCCGTACCCTCACCTGGAACCTAAACCGTCCCCGTCCCCTAACCCTAACACTAGCCCGAACCCTAACCCTAACCCTTCCCCGAAGCCTGACCCTCACCCGTGCCCTAATCCTAACCCGTACGCTAACACTAACCCGCGCCCTCACACGCACGCTCCCCCTAAAGCGTTGCCGTACCCTCACCTGGACCCTAAACCGTCCCCGTCCCCTAACCCTAACCCTAGCCCGAACCCTAACCCTAAACCTTCCCCGAAGCCTGACCCTCACCCGTGCCCTAATCCTAACCCGTACGCTAACACTAACCCGCGCCCTCACACGCACGCTCCACCTAAAGCGTTGCCGTACCATCACCTGGACCCTAAACCGTCCCCGTCCCCTAACCCTAACCCTAGCCCGAACCCTAACCCTAACCCTTCCCCGAAGCCTGACCCTCACCCGTCCCCTAATCCTAACTCGTACGCTAAAACTAACCCACGCCCTCACACGCACACTCCCCCTAAAGCGCTGCCGTACCCTCACCTGGACCCTAAACCGTCCCCGTCCCCTAACCCTAACCCTAGCCCGAACCCTAACCCTAACCCTTCCCCGAAGCCTGACCCTCACCCGTCCCCTAATCCTAACCCGTACGCTAACACTAACCCGCGCCCTCACACGCACGCTCCCCCTAAAGCGTTGCCGTACCCTCACCTGGACCCTAAACCGTCCCCGTCCCTTTACCCTAACCCTAGCCCGAACCCTAACCCTAACCCTTGCCCGAAGCCTGACCCTAACCCGTGCCCTAATCCTAACCCGTACGCTAACACTAACCCGCGCCCTCACACGCACGCTCCCCCTAAAGCGTTGCCGTACCCTCACCTGGACCCTAAACCGTCCCCGTCCCCTAACCCTAACCCTAGCCCGAACCCTAACCCTAACCCTTCCCCGAAGCCTGACCCTCACCCGTCCCCTAATCCTAACCCGTACGCTAACACTAACCCGCGCCCTCACACGCACGCTTCCCCTAAAGCGTTGCCGTACCCTCACCTGGACCCTAAACTGTCCCCGTCCCCTAACCCTAACACTAGCCCGAACCCTAACCCTAACCCTTCCCTGAAGCCTGACCCTCACCCGTGCCCTAATCCTAACACGTACGCTAACACTAACCCGCGCCCTCACACGCACGCTCCCCCTAAAGCGTTGCCGTACCCTCACCTGGACCTTAAACCGTCCCCGTCCCCTAACCCTAACCCTAGCCCGAACCCTAACCCTAACCCTTCCCCGAAGCCTGACCCTCAACCGTCCCCTAATCCTAAACCGTACGCTAACACTAACCCGCGCCCTCACACGCACGCTCCCCCTAAAGCGTTGCCGTACCCTCACCTGGACCCTAAACCGTCCCCATCACCTAACCCTAACCCTAGCCCGAACCCTAACCCTAACCCTTCCCCGAAGCCTGACCCTCACCCGTGCCCTAATCCTAACCCGTACGCTAACACTAACCCGCGCCCTCACACGCACGCTCCCCCTAAAGCATTGCCGTACCCTCACCTGGACACTAAACCGTCCCCGTCCCCTAACCCTAACCCTAGCCCGAACCCTAACCCTAACCCTTCCCCGAAGCCTGACCCTCACCCGTCCCCTAATCCTAACCCGTACGCTAACACTAACCCGCGCCCTCACACGCACGCTCCCCCTAAACCGTTGCCATACCCTCACCTGGACCCTAAACCGTCCCCGTCCCCTAACCCTAACCCTAGCCCGAACCCTAACCCTAACCCTTCCCCGAAGCCTGACCCTCACCCGTCCCCTAATCCTAACCCGTACGCTAACACTAACCCGCGCCCTCACACGCACGCTCCCCCTAAAGCGTTGCCGTACCCTCACCTGGACCCTAAACCGTCCCCGTCCCCTAACCCTAACCCTAGCCCGAACCCTAACCCTAACCCTTCCCCGAAGCCTGACCCTCACCCGTCCCCTAATCCTAACCCGTACGCTAACACTAACCCGCGCCCTCACACGCACGCTCCCCCTAAAGCGTTGCCGTACCCTCACCTGGACCCTAAACCGTCCCCGTCTCCTAACCCTAACCCTAGCCCGAACCCTAACCCTAACCCTTCCCCGAAGCCTGACCCTCACCCGTGCCCTAATCCTAACCCGTACGCTAACACTAACCCACGCCCTCACACGCACGCTCCCCCTAAAGCGTTGCCGTACCCTCACCTGGACCCTAAACCGTCCCCGTCCCCTAACCCTAACCCTAGCCCGAACCCTAACCCTAACCCTTCCCCGAAGCCTGACCCTCACCCTTCCCCTAATCCTAACTCGTACGCTAAAACTAACCCACCCCCTCACACGCACGCTCCCCGTAAAGCGCTGCCGTACCCTCACCTGGACCCTAAACCGTCCCCGTCCCCTAACCCTAACCCTAGCCCGAACCCTAACCCTAACCCTTCCCCGAAGCCTGACCCTCACCCGTCCCCTAATCCTAACCCGTACGCTAACACTAACCCGCGCCCTCACACGCACGCTCCCCCTAAAGCGTTGCCGTACCCTCACCTGGACCCTAAACCGTCCCCGTCCCCTAACCCTAACCCTAGCCCGAACCCTAACCCTAACCCTTGCCCGAAGCCTGACCCTCACCCGTCCCCTAATCCTAACCCGTACGCTAACACTAACCCGCGCCCTCACACGCACGCTCCCCCTAAAGCGTTGCCGTACCCTCACCTGGACCCTAAACCGTCCCCGTCCCCTAACCCTAACCCTAGCCCGAACCCTAACCCTAACCCTTCCCCGAAGCCTGACCCTCACCCGTCCCCTAATCCTAACCCGTACGCTAACACTAACCCGCGCCCTCACACGCACGCTTCCCCTAAAGCGTTGCCGTACCCTCACCTGGACCCTAAACCGTCCCCGTCCCCTAACCCTAACCCTAGCCCGAACCCTAACCCTAACCCTTCCCCGAAGCCTGACCCTCACCCGTGCCCTAATCCTAACACGTACGCTAACACTAACCCGCGCCCTCACACGCACGCTCCCCCTAAAGCGTTGCCGTACCCTCACCTGGACCCTAAACCGTCCCCGTCCCCTAACCCTAACCCTAGCCCGAACCCTAACCCTAACCCTTCCCCGAAGCCTGACCCTCAACCGTGCCCTAATCCTAACCCGTACGCTAACACTAACCCGCGCCCTCACACGCACGCTCTCCCTAAAGCGTTGCCGTACCCTCACCTGGACCCTAAACCGTCCCCGTCCCCTAACCCTAACCCTAGCCCGAACCCTAACCCTAACCCTTCCCCGAAGCCTGACACTCACCCGTGCCCTAATCCTAACCCGTACGCTAACACTAACCCGCGCCCTCACACGCACGCTCCCCCTAAAGCGTTGCCATACCCTCACCTGGACCCTAAACCGTCCCCGTCCCGTAACCCTAACCCTAGTCCGAACCCTAACCCTAACCCTTCCCCGAAGCCTGACCCTCACCCGTCCCCTAATCCTAACCCGTACGCTAACACTAACCCGCGCCCTCACACGCACGCTCCCCCTAAAGCGTTGCCGTACCCTCACCTGGACCCTAAACCGTCCCCGTCCCCTAACCCTAACCCTAGCCCGAACCCTAACCCTAACCCTTCCCCGAAGCCTGACCCTCACCCTTGCCCTAATCCTAACCCGTACGCTAACACTAACCCGCGCCCTCACACGCACGCTCCCCCTAAAGCGATGCTGTACCCTCACCTGGACCCTAAACCGTCCCCGTCCCCTAACCCTAACCCTAGCCCGATCCCTAACCCTAACCCTTCCCCGAAGCCTGACCCTCACCCGTCCCCTAATCCTAACCCGTACGCTAACACTAACCCGCGCCCTCACACGCACGCTCCCCCTAAAGCGTTGCCGTACCCTCACCTGGACCCTAAACCGTCCCCGTCCCCTAACACTAACCCTAGCCCGAACCCTAACCCTAACCCTTCCCCGAAGCCTGACCCTCACCCGTGCCTTAATCCTAACCCGTACGCTAACACTAACCCGCGCCCTCACACGCACGCTCCCCCTAAAGCGTTGCCGTACCCTCACCTGGACCCTAAACCGTCCCCGTCCCCTAACCCTAACCCTAGCCCGAACCCTAACCCTAACCCTTCCCCGAAGCCTGACCCTCACCCGTCCTCTAATCCTAACCCGTACGCTAACACTATCCCGCGCCCTCACACGCACGCTCCCCCTAAAGCGTTGCCGTACCCTCACCTGGACCCTAAACCGTCCCCGTCCCCTAACCCTAACCCTAGCCCGAACCCTAACCCTAACCCTTCCCCGAAGCCTGACCCTCACCCGTGCCCTAATCCTAACCCGTACGCTAACACTAACCCGCGCCCTCACACGCACGCTCCCCCTAAAGCGTTGCCGTACCCTCACCTGGACCCTAAACCGTCCCCGTCCCCTAACCCTAACCCTAGCCCGAACCCTAACCCTAACCCTTCCCCGAAGCCTGACCCTCACCCGTCCCCTAATCCTAACTCGTACGCTAAAATTAACCCACGCCCTCACACGCACGCTCCCCCTAAAGCGCTGCCGTACCCTCACCTGGACCCTAAACCGTCCCCGTCCCCTAACCCTAACCCTAGCCCGAACCCTAACCCTAACACTTCCCCGAAGCCTGACCCTCACCCGTCCCCTAATCCTAACCCGTACGCTAACACTAACCCGCGCCCTCACACGCACGCTCCCCCTAAAGCGTTGCCGTACCCTCACCTGGACCCTAAACCGTCCCCGTCCCCTAACCCTAACCCTAGCCCGAACCCTAACCCTAACCCTTGCCCGAAGCCTGACCCTAACCCGTCCCCTAATCCTAACCCGTAAGCTAACACTAACCCGAGCCCTCACACGCACGCTCCCCCTAAAGCGTTGCCGTACCCTCACCTGGACCCTAAACCGTCCCCGTCCCCTAACCCTAACCCTAGCCCGAACCCTAACCCTAAACCTTGCCCGAAGCCTGACCCTAACCCGTGCCCTAATCCTAACCCGTAAGCTAACACTAACCCGAGCCCTCACACGCACGCTCCCCCTAAAGTTTTGCCGTACCCTCACCTGGACCCTAAACCGTCCCCGTCCCCTAACCCTAACCCTAGCCCGAACCCTAACCCTAACCCTTCCCCGAAGCCTGACCCTCACCCATCCCGTAATCCTAACCCGTACGCTAACACTAACCCGCGCCCTCACACGCACGCTTCCCCAAAAGCGTTGCCGTACCCTCACCTGGACCCTAAACTGTCCCCGTCCCCTAACCCTAACCCTAGCCCGAACCCTAACCCTAACCCTTCCCCGAAGCCTGACCCTCACCCGTGCCCTAATCCTAACACGTACGCTAACACTAACCCGCGCCCTCACACGCACGCTGCCCCTAAAGCGTTGCCGTACCCTCACCTGGACCCTAAACCGTCCCCGTCCCCTAACCCTAACCCTAGCCCGAACCCTAACCCTAACCCTTCCCCGAAGCCTGACCCTCAACCGTCCCCTAATCCTAAACCGTACGCTAAAACTAACCCGCGCCCTCACACGCACGCTCCCCCTAAAGCGTTGCCGTACCCTCACCTGGACCCTAAACCGTCCCCGTCCCCTAACCCTAACCCTAGCCCGAACCCTAACCCTAACCCTTCCCCGAAGCCTGACCCTCACCCGTCCCCTAATCCTAACCCGTACGCTAACACTAACCCGCGCCCTCACACGCACGCTCCCCCTAAAGCGTTGCCGTACCCTCACCTGGACCCTAAACCGTCCCCGTCCCCTAACCCTAACCCTAGCCCGAACCCTAACCCTAACCCTTGCCCGAAGCCTGACCCTCACCCGTCCCCTAATCCTAACCCGTACGCTAACACTAACCCGCGCCCTCACACGCACGCTCCCCCTAAAGCGTTGCCGTACCCTCACCTGGACCCTAAACCGTCCCCGTCCCCTAACACTAACCCTAGCCCGAACCCTAACCCTAACCCTTCCCCGAAGCCTGACCCTCACCCGTGCCTTAATCCTAACCCGTACGCTAACACTAACCCGCGCCCTCACACGCACGCTCCCCCTAAAGCGTTGCCGTACCCTCACCTGGACCCTAAACCGTCCCCGTCCCCTAACCCTAACCCTAGCCCGAACCCTAACCCTAACCCTTCCCCGAAGCCTGACCCTCACCCGTCCTCTAATCCTAACCCGTACGCTAACACTATCCCGCGCCCTCACACGCACGCTCCCCCTAAAGCGTTGCCGTACCCTCACCTGGACCCTAAACCGTCCCCGTCCCCTAACCCTAACCCTAGCCCGAACCCTAACCCTAACCCTTCCCCGAAGCCTGACCCTCACCCGTGCCCTAATCCTAACCCGTACGCTAACACTAACCCGCGCCCTCACACGCACGCTCCCCCTAAAGCGTTGCCGTACCCTCACCTGGACCCTAAACCGTCCCCGTCCCCTAACCCTAACCCTAGCCCGAACCCTAACCCTAACCCTTCCCCGAAGCCTGACCCTCACCCGTCCCCTAATCCTAACTCGTACGCTAAAATTAACCCACGCCCTCACACGCACGCTCCCCCTAAAGCGCTGCCGTACCCTCACCTGGACCCTAAACCGTCCCCGTCCCCTAACCCTAACCCTAGCCCGAACCCTAACCCTAACACTTCCCCGAAGCCTGACCCTCACCCGTCCCCTAATCCTAACCCGTACGCTAACACTAACCCGCGCCCTCACACGCACGCTCCCCCTAAAGCGTTGCCGTACCCTCACCTGGACCCTAAACCGTCCCCGTCCCCTAACCCTAACCCTAGCCCGAACCCTAACCCTAAACCTTGCCCGAAGCCTGACCCTAACCCGTCCCCTAATCCTAACCCGTAAGCTAACACTAACCCGAGCCCTCACACGCACGCTCCCCCTAAAGCGTTGCCGTACCCTCACCTGGACCCTAAACCGTCCCCGTCCCCTAACCCTAACCCTAGCCCGAACCCTAACCCTAAACCTTGCCCGAAGCCTGACCCTAACCCGTGCCCTAATCCTAACCCGTAAGCTAACACTAACCCGAGCCCTCACACGCACGCTCCCCCTAAAGTTTTGCCGTACCCTCACCTGGACCCTAAACCGTCCCCGTCCCCTAACCCTAACCCTAGCCCGAACCCTAACCCTAACCCTTCCCCGAAGCCTGACCCTCACCCATCCCGTAATCCTAACCCGTACGCTAACACTAACCCGCGCCCTCACACGCACGCTTCCCCAAAAGCGTTGCCGTACCCTCACCTGGACCCTAAACTGTCCCCGTCCCCTAACCCTAACCCTAGCCCGAACCCTAACCCTAACCCTTCCCCGAAGCCTGACCCTCACCCGTGCCCTAATCCTAACACGTACGCTAACACTAACCCGCGCCCTCACACGCACGCTGCCCCTAAAGCGTTGCCGTACCCTCACCTGGACCCTAAACCGTCCCCGTCCCCTAACCCTAACCCTAGCCCGAACCCTAACCCTAACCCTTCCCCGAAGCCTGACCCTCAACCGTCCCCTAATCCTAAACCGTACGCTAAAACTAACCCGCGCCCTCACACGCACGCTCCCCCTAAAGCGTTGCCGTACCCTCACCTGGACCCTAAACCGTCCCCGTCCCCTAACCCTAACCCTAGCCCGAACCCTAACCCTAACCCTTCCCCGAAGCCTGACCCTCACCCGTGCCCTAATCCTAACCCGTACGCTAACACTAACACGCGCCCTCACACGCACGCTCCCCCTAAAGCGTTGCCGTACCATCACCTGGACCCTAAACCGTCCCCGTCCCCTAACCCTAACCCTAGCCCGAACCCTAACCCTAACCCTTCCCCGAAGCCTGACCCTCACCTGTGCCCTAATCCTAACCCGTACGCTAACACTAACCCGCGCCCTCACACGCACGCTCCCCCTAAACCGTTGCCATACCCTCACCTGGACCCTAAACCGTCCCCGTCCCCTAACCCTAACCCTAGCCCGAACCCTAACCCTAACCCTTCCCCGAAGCCTGACCCTCACCCGTCCCCTAATCCTAACCCGTACGCTAACACTAACCCGCGCCCTCACACGCACGCTCCCCCTAAAGCGTTGCCGTACCCTCACCTGGACCCTAAACCGTCCCCGTCCCCTAACCCTAACCCTAGCCCGAACCCTAACCCTAACCCTTCCCCGAAGCCTGACCCTCACCCGTCCCCTAATCCTAACCCGTACGCTAACACTAACCCGCGCCCTCACACGCACGCTCCCCCTAAAGCGTTGCCGTACCCTCACCTGGACCCTAAACCGTCCCCGTCCCCTAACCCTAACCCTAGCCCGAACCCTAACCCTAACCCTTCCCCGATGCCTGACCCTCACCCGTGCCCTAATCCTAACCCGTACGCTAACACTAACCCGCGCCCTCACACGCACGCTCCCCCTAAAGCGTTGCCATACCCTCACCTGGACCCTAAACCGTCCCCGTCCCGTAACCCTAACCCTAGTCCGAACCCTAACCCTAACCCTTCCCCGAAGCCTGACCCTCACCCGTCCCCTAATCCTAACCCGTACGCTAACACTAACCCGCGCCCTCACACGCACGCTCCCCCTAAAGCGTTGCCGTACCCTCACCTGGACCCTAAACCGTCCCCGTCCCCTAACCCTAACCCTAGCCCGAACCCTAACCCTAACCCTTCCCCGAAGCCTGACCCTCACCCTTGCCCTAATCCTAACCCGTACGCTAACACTAACCCGCGCCCTCACACGCACGCTCCCCCTAAAGCGATGCTGTACCCTCACCTGGACCCTAAACCGTCCCCGTCCCCTAACCCTAACCCTAGCCCGAACCCTAACCCTAACCCTTCCCCGAAGCCTGACCCTCACCCGTCCCCTAATCCTAACCCGTACGCTAACACTAACCCGCGCCCTCACACGCACGCTCCCCCTAAAGCGTTGCCGTACCCTCACCTGGACCCTAAACCGTCCCCGTCCCCTAACACTAACCCTAGCCCGAACCCTAACCCTAACCCTTCCCCGAAGCCTGACCCTCACCCGTGCCTTAATCCTAACCCGTACGCTAACACTAGCCCGCGCCCTCACACGCACGCTCCCCCTAAAGCGTTGCCGTACCCTCACCTGGACCCTAAACCGTCCCCGTCCCCTAACCCTAACCCTAGCCCGAACCCTAACCCTAACCCTTCCCCGAAGCCTGACCCTCACCCGTCCTCTAATCCTAACCCGTACGCTAACACTATCCCGCGCCCTCACACGCACGCTCCCCCTAAAGCGTTGCCGTACCCTCACCTGGACCCTAAACCGTCCCCGTCCCCTAACCCTAACCCTAGCCCGAACCCTAACCCTAACCCTTCCCCGAAGCCTGACCCTCACCCGTGCCCTAATCCTAACCCGTACGCTAACACTAACCCGCGCCCTCACACGCACGCTCCCCCTAAAGCGTTGCCGTACCCTCACCTGGACCCTAAACCGTCCCCGTCCCCTAACCCTAACCCTAGCCCGAACCCTAACCCTAACCCTTCCCCGAAGCCTGACCCTCACCCGTCCCCTAATCCTAACTCGTACGCTAAAATTAACCCGCGCCCTCACACGCACGCTCCCCCTAAAGCGCTGCCGTACCCTCACCTGGACCCTAAACCGTCCCCGTCCCCTAACCCTAACCCTAGCCCGAACCCTAACCCTAACCCTTCCCCGAAGCCTGACCCTCACCCGTCCCCTAATCCTAACCCGTACGCTAACACTAACCCGCGCCCTCACACGCACGCTCCCCCTAAAGCGTTGCCGTACCCTCACCTGGACCCTAAACCGTCCCCGTCCCCTAACCCTAACCCTAGCCCGAACCCTAACCCTAAACCTTGCCCGAAGCCTGACCCTAACCCGTCCCCTAATCCTAACCCGTAAGCTAACACTAACCCGAGCCCTCACACGCACGCTCCCCCTAAAGCGTTGCCGTACCCTCACCTGGACCCTAAACCGTCCCCGTCCCCTAACCCTAACCCTAGCCCGAACCCTAACCCTAAACCTTGCCCGAAGCCTGACCCTAACCCGTGCCCTAATCCTAACCCGTAAGCTAACACTAACCCGAGCCCTCACACGCACGCTCCCCCTAAAGTTTTGCCGTACCCTCACCTGGACCCTAAACCGTCCCCGTCCCCTAACCCTAACCCTAGCCCGAACCCTAACCCTAACCCTTCCCCGAAGCCTGACCCTCACCCATCCCCTAATCCTAACCCGTACGCTAACACTAACCCGCGCCCTCACACGCACGCTTCCCCAAAAGCGTTGCCGTACCCTCACCTGGACCCTAAACTGTCCCCGTCCCCTAACCCTAACCCTAGCCCGAACCCTAACCCTAACCCTTCCCCGAAGCCTGACCCTCACCCGTGCCCTAATCCTAACACGTACGCTAACACTAACCCGCGCCCTCACACGCACGCTCCCCCTAAAGCGTTGCCGTACCCTCACCTGGACCCTAAACCGTCCCCGTCCCCTAACCCTAACCCTAGCCCGAACCCTAACCCTAACCCTTCCCCGAAGCCTGACCCTCAACCGTCCCCTAATCCTAAACCGTACGCTAAAACTAACCCGCGCCCTCACACGCACGCTCCCCCTAAAGCGTTGCCGTACCCTCACCTGGACCCTAAACCGTCCCCGTCCCCTAACCCTAACCCTAGCCCGAACCCTAACCCTAACCCTTCCCCGAAGCCTGACCCTCACCCGTGCCCTAATCCTAACCCGTACGCTAACACTAACACGCGCCCTCACACGCACGCTCCCCCTAAAGCGTTGCCGTACCATCACCTGGACCCTAAACCGTCCCCGTCCCCTAACCCTAACCCTAGCCTGAACCCTAACCCTAACCCTTCCCCGAAGCCTGACCCTCACCTGTGCCCTAATCCTAACCCGTACGCTAACACTAACCCGCGCCCTCACACGCACGCTCCCCCTAAACCGTTGCCATACCCTCACCTGGACCCTAAACCGTCCCCGTCCCCTAACCCTAACCCTAGCCCGAACCCTAACCCTAACCCTTCCCCGAAGCCTGACCCTCACCCGTCCCCTAATCCTAACCCGTACGCTAACACTAACCCGCGCCCTCACACGCACGCTCCCCCTAAAGCGTTGCCGTACCCTCACCTGGACCCTAAACCGTCCCCGTCCCCTAACCCTAACCCTAGCCCGAACCCTAACCCTAACCCTTCCCCGAAGCCTGACCCTCACCCGTCCCCTAATCCTAACCCGTACGCTAACACTAACCCGCGCCCTCACACGCACGCTCCCCCTAAAGCGTTGCCGTACCCTCACCTGGACCCTAAACCGTCCCCGTCCCCTAACCCTAACCCTAGCCCGAACCCTAACCCTAACCCTTCCCCGATGCCTGACCCTCACCCGTGCCCTAATCCTAACCCGTACGCTAACACTAACCCGCGCCCTCACACGCACGCTCCCCCTAAAGCGTTGCCGTACCCTCACCTGGACCCTAAACCGTCCCCGTCCCCTAACCCTAACCCTAGCCCGAACCCTAACCCTAACCCTTCCCCGAAGCCTGACCCTCACCCTTCCCCTAATCCTAACTCGTACGCTAAAACTAACCCACGCCCTCACACGCACGCTCCCACTAAAGCGCTGCCGTACCCTCACCTGGACCCTAAACCGTCCCCGTCCCCTAACCCTAACCCTAGCCCGAACCCTAACCCTAACCCTTCCCCGAAGCCTGACCCTCACCCGTCCCCTAATCCTAACCCGTACGCTAACACTAACCCGCGCCCTCACACGCACGCTCCCCCTAAAGCGTTGCCGTACCCTCACCTGGACCCTAAACCGTCCCCGTCCCCTAACCCTAACCCTAGCCCGAACCCTAACCCTAACCCTTGCCCGAAGCCTGACCCTAACCCGTGCCCTAATCCTAACCCGTACGCTAACACTAACCCGCGCCCTCACACGCACGCTCCCCCTAAAGCGTTGCCGTACCCTCACCTGGACCCTAAACCGTCCCCGTCCCCTAACCCTAACCCTAGCCCGAACCCTAACCCTAACCCTTCCCCGAAGCCTGACCCTCACCCGTCCCCTAATCCTAACCCGTACGCTAACACTAACCCGCGCCCTCACACGCACGCTTCCCCTAAAGCGTTGCCGTACCCTCACCTGGACCCTAAACTGTCCCCGTCCCCTAACCCTAACCCTAGCCCGAACCCTAACCCTAACCCTTCCCCGAAGCCTGACCCTCACCCGTGCCCTAATCCTAACACGTACGCTAACACTAACCCGCGCCCTCACACGCACGCTCCCCCTAAAGCGTTGCCGTACCCTCACCTGGACGCTAAACCGTCCCCGTCCCCTAACCCTAACCCTAGCCCGAACCCTAACCCTAACCCTTCCCCGAAGCCTGACCCTCAACCGTCCCCTAATCCTAAACCGTACGCTAACACTAACCCGCGCCCTCACACGCACGCTCCCCCTAAAGCGTTGCCATACCCTCACCTGGACCCTAAACCGTCCCCGTCCCCTAACCCTAACCCTAGCCTGAACCCTAACCCTAACCCTTCCCCGAAGCCTGACCCTCACCCGTGCCCTAATCCTAACACGTACGCTAACACTAACCCGCGCCCTCACACGCACGCTCCCCCTAAAGCGTTGCCGTACCCTCACCTGGACCCTAAACCGTCCCCGTCCCCTAACCCTAACCCTAGCCCGAACCCTAACCCTAACCCTTCCCCGAAGCCTGACCCTCAACCGTGCCCTAATCCTAACCCGTACGCTAACACTAACCCGCGCCCTCACACGCACGCTCCCCCTAAAGCGTTGCCGTACCCTCACCTGGACCCTAAACCGTCCCCGTCCCCTAACCCTAACCCTAGCCCGAACCCTAACCCTAACCCTTCCCCGAAGCCTGACACTCACCCGTGCCCTAATCCTAACCCGTACGCTAACACTAACCCGCGCCCTCACACGCACGCTCCCCCTAAAGCGTTGCCATACCCTCACCTGGACCCTAAACCGTCCCCGTCCCCTAACCCTAACCCTAGCCCGAACCCTAACCCTAACCCTTCCCCGAAGCCTGACCCTCACCCGTCCCCTAATCCTAACCCGTACGCTAACACTAACCCGCGCCCTCACACGCACGCTCCCCCTAAAGCGTTGCCATACCCTCACCTGGACCCTAAACCGTCCCCGTCCCCTAACCCTAACCCTAGCCCGAACCCTAACCCTAACCCTTCCCCGAAGCCTGACCCTCACCCGTCCCCTAATCCTAACCCGTACGCTAACACTAACCCGCGTCCTCACACGCACGCTCCCCCTAAAGCGTTGCCGTACCCTCACCTGGACCCTAAACCGTCCCCGTCCCCTAACCCTAACCCTAGCCCGAACCCTAACCCTAACCCTTCCCCGAAGCCTGACCCTCACCCGTCCCCTAATCCTAACCCGTACGCTAACACTAACCCGCGCCCTCACACGCACGCTCCCCCTAAAGCGTTGCCGTACCCTCACCTGGACCCTAAACCGTCCCCGTCCCCTAACCCTAACCCTAGCCCGAACCCTAACCCTAACCCTTCCCCGAAGACTGACCCTCACCCTTGCCCTAATCCTAACCCGTACGCTAACACTAACCCGCGCCCTCACACGCACGCTCCCCCTAAAGCGTTGCCGTACCCTCACCTGGACCCTAAACCGTCCCCGTCCCCTAACCCTAACCCTAGCCCGAACCCTAACCCTAACCCTTCCCCGAAGCCTGACCCTCACCCGTCCCCTAATCCTTACCCGTACGCTAACACTAACCCGCGCCCTCACACGCACGCTCCCCCTAAAGCGTTGCCGTACCCTCACCTGGACCCTAAACCGTCCCCGTCCCCTAACACTAACCCTAGCCCGAACCCTAACCCTAACCCTTCCCCGAAGCCTGACCCTCACCCGTGCCCTAATCCTAACCCGTACGCTAACACTAACCCGCGCCCTCACACGCACGCTCCCCCTAAAGCGTTGCCGTACCCTCACCTGGACCCTAAACCGTCCCCGTCCCCTAACCCTAACCCTAGCCCGAACCCTAACCCTAACCCTTCCCCGAATCCTGACCCTCACCCGTCCCCTAATCCTAACCCGTACGCTAACACTAACCCGCGCCCTCACACGCACGCTCCCCCTAAAGCGTTGCCGTACCCTCACCTGGACCCTAAACCGTCCCCGTCCCCTAACCCTAACCCTAGCCCGAACCCTAACCCTAACCCTTCCCCGAAGCCTGACCCTCACCCGTGCCCTAATCTTAACCCGTACGCTAACACTAACCCGCGCCCTCACACGCACGCTCCCCCTAAAGCGTTGCCGTACCCTCACCTGGACCCTAAACCGTCCCCGTCCCCTAACCCTAACCCTAGCCCGAACCCTAACCCTAACCCTTCCCCGAAGCCTGACCCTCACCCGTCCCCTAATCCTAACCCGTACGCTAACACTAACCCGCGCCCTCACACGCACGCTCCCCCTAAAGCGTTGCCGTACCCTCACCTGGACCCTAAACCGTCCCCGTCCCCTAACCCTAACCCTAGCCCGAACCCTAACCCTAACCCTTCCCCGAAGCCTGACCCTCACCCGTCCCCTAATCCTAACCCGTACGCTAACACTAACCCGCGCCCTCACACGCACGCTCCCCCTAAAGCGTTGCCGTACCCTCACCTGGACCCTAAACCGTCCCCGTCCCCTAACCCTAACCCTAGCCCGAACCCTAACCCTAACCCTTCCCCGAAGCCTGACCCTCACCCGTGCCCTAATCCTAACCCGTACGCTAACACTAACCCGCGCCCTCACACGCACGCTCCCCCTAAAGCGTTGCCGTACCCTCACCTGGACCCTAAACCGTCCCCGTCCCCTAACCCTAACACTAGCCCGAACCCTAACCCTAACCCTTCCCCGAAGCCTGACCCTCACCCGTCCCCTAATCCTAACCCGTACGCTAACACTAACCCGCGCCCTCACACGCACGCTCCCCCTAAAGCGTTGCCGTACCCTCACCTGGACCCTAAACCGTCCCCGTCCCCTAACCCTAACCCTAGCCCGAACCCTAACCCTAACGCTTCCCCGACGCCTGACCCTCACCCGTGCCCTAATCCTAACCCGTACGCTAACACTAACCCGCGCCCTCACACGCACGCTCCCCCTAAAGCGTTGCCGTACCCTCACCTGGACCCTAAACCGTCCCCGTCCCCTAACCCTAACCCTAGCCCGAACCCTAACCCTAACCCTTCCCCGAAGCCTGACTCTCACCCGTCCCCTAATCCTAACTCGTACGCTAAAACTAACCCACGCCCTCACACGCACGCTCCCACTAAAGCGCTGCCGTACCCTCACCTGGACCCTAAACCGTCCCCGTCCCCTAACCCTAACCCTAGCCCGAACCCTAACCCTAACACTTCCCCGAAGCCTGACCCTCACCCGTCCCCTAATCCTAACCCGTACGCTAACACTAACCCGCGCCCTCACACGCACGCTCCCCCTAAAGCGTTGCCGTACCCTCACCTGGACCCTAAACCGTCCCCGTCCCCTAACCCTAACCCTAGCCCGAACCCTAACCCTAACCCTTGCCCGAAGCCTGACCCTAACCCGTGCCCTAATCCTAACCTGTACGCTAACACTAACCCGCGCCCTCACACGCACGCTCCCCCTAAAGCGTTGCCGTACCCTCACCTGGACCCTAAACCGTCCCCGTCCCCTAACCCTAACCCTAGCCCGAACCCTAACCCTAACCCTTCCCCGAAGCCTGACCCTCACCCGTCCCCTAATCCTAACCCGTACGCTAACACTAACCCGCGCCCTCACACGCCCGCTTCCCCTAAAGCGTTGCCGTACCCTCACCTGGACCCTAAACCGTCCCCGTCCCCTAACCCTAACCCTAGCCCGAACCCTAACCCTAACCCTTCCCCGAAGCCTGACCCTCACCCGTGCCCTAATCCTAACCCGTACGCTAACACTAACCCGCGCCCTCACACGCACGCTCCCCCTAAAGCGTTGCCGTACCCTCACCTGGACCCTAAACCGTCCCCGTCCCCTAACCCTAACCCTAGCCCGAACCCTAACCCTAACCCTTCCCCGAAGCCTGACCCTCAACCGTGCCCTAATCCTAACCCGTACGCTAACACTAACCCGCGCCCTCACACGCACGCTCCCCCTAAAGCGTTGCCGTACCCTCACATGGACCCTAAACCGTCCCCGTCCCCTAACCCTAACCCTAGCCCGAACCCTAACCCTAACCCTTCCCCGAAGCCTGACCCTCACCCGTGCCCTAATCCTAACCCGTACGCTAACACTAACCCGCGCCCTCACACGCACGCTCCCCCTAAAGCGTTGCCGTACCCTCACCTGGACCCTAAACCGTCCCCGTCCCCTAACCCTAACCCTAGCCCGAACCCTAACCCTAACCCTTCCCCGAAGCCTGACCCTCACCCGTCCCCTAATCCTAACCCGTACGCTAACACTAACCCGCGCCCTCACACGCACGCTCCCCCTAAAGCGTTGCCGTACCCTCACCTGGACCCTAAACCGTCCCCGTCCCCTAACCCTAACCCTAGCCCGAACCCTAACCCTAACCCTTCCCCGAAGCCTGACCCTCACCCGTCCCCTAATCCTAACCCGTACGCTAACACTAACCCGCGCCCTCACACGCACGCTCCCCCTAAAGCGTTGCCGTACCCTCACCTGGACCCTAAACCGTCCCCGTCCCCTAACCCTAACCCTAGCCCGAACCCTAACCCTAACCCTTCCCCGAAGCTTGACCCTCACCCGTCCCCTAATCCTAACCCGTACGCTAACACTAACCCGCGCCCTCACACGCACGCTCCCCCTAAAGCGTTGCCGTACCCTCACCTGGACCCTAAACCGTCCCCGTCCCCTAACCCTAACCCTAGCCCGAACCCTAACCCTAACCCTTCCCCGAAGCCTGACCCTCACCCTTGCCCTAATCCTAACCCGTACGCTAACACTAACCCGCGCCCTCACACGCACGCTCCCCCTAAAGCGTTGCCGTACCCTCACCTGGACCCTAAACCGTCCCCGTCCCCTAACCCTAACCCTAGCCCGAACCCTAACCCTAACCCTTCCCCGAAGCCTGACCCTCACCCGTCCCCTAATCCTAACCCGTACGCGAACACTAACCCGCGCCCTCACACGCACGCTCCCCCTAAAGCGTTGCCGTACCCTCACCTGGACCCTAAACCGTCCCCGTCCCCTAACCCTAACCCTAGCCCGAACCCTAACCCTAACCCTTCCCCGAAGCCTGACCCTCACCCGTCCCCTAATCCTAACCCGTACGCTAACACTAACCCGCGCCCTCACACGCACGCTTCCCCTAAAGCGTTGCCGTACCCTCACCTGGACCCTAAACTGTCCCCGTCCCCTAACCCTAACCCTAACCCTAACCCTTCCCCGAAGCCTGACCCTCACCCGTGCCCTAACACGTACGCTAACACTAACCCGCGCCCTCACACGCACGCTCCCCCTAAAGTGTTGCCGTACCCTCACCTGGACCCTAAACCGTCCCCGTCCTCTAACCCTAACCCTAGCCCGAACCCTAACCCTAACCCTTCCCCGAAGCCTGACCCTCAACCGTCCCCTAATCCTAAACCGTACGCTAACACTAACCCGCGCCCTCACACGCACGCTCCCCCTAAAGCGTTGCCGTACCCTCACCTGGACCCTAAACCGTCCCCGTCCCCTAACCCTAACCCTAGCCCGAACCCTAACCCTAACCCTTCCCCGAAGCCTGACCCTCACCCGTGCCCTAATCCTAACCCGTACGCTAACACTAACCCGCGCCCTCACACGCACGCTCCCCCTAAAGCGTTGCCGTACCATCACCTGGACCCTAAACCGTCCCCGTCCCCTAACCCTAACCCTAGCCCGAACCCTAACCCTAACCCTTCCCCGAAGCCTGACCCTCACCCGTCCCCTAATCCTAACCCGTACGCTAACACTAACCCGCGCCCTCACACGCACGCTCCCCCTAAACCGTTGCCATACCCTCACCTGGACCCTAAACCGTCCCCGTCCCCTAACCCTAACCCTAGCCCGAACCCTAACCCTAACCCTTCCCCGAAGCCTGACCCTCAACCGTCCCCTAATCCTAAACCATACGCTAACACTAACCCGCGCCCTCACACGCACGCTCCCCCTAAACCGTTGCCGTACCCTCACCTGGACCCTAAACCGTCCCCGTCCCCTAACCCTAACCCTAGCCCGAACACTAACCCTAACCCTTCCCCGAAGCCTGACCCTCACCCGTCCCCTAATCCTAACCCGTACGCTAACACTAACTCGCGCCCTCACACGCACGCTCCCCCTAAAGCGTTGCCGTACCCTCACCTGGACCCTAAACCGTCCCCGTCCCCTAACCCTAACCCTAGCCCGAACCCTAACCCTAACCCTTCCCCGAAGCCTGACCCTCACCCGTCCCCTAATCCTAACACGTACGCTAACACTAACCCGCGCCCTCACACGCACGCTCCCCCTAAAGCGTTGCCGTACCCTCACGTGGACCCTAAACCGTCCCCGTCCCCTAACCCTAACACTAGCCCGAACCCTAACCCTAACCCTTCCCCGAAGCCTGTCCCTCACCCGTCCCCTAATCCTAACCCGTACGCTAACACTAACCCGCGCCCTCACACGCACGCTCCCCCTAAAGCGTTGCCGTACCCTCACCTGGACCCTAAACCGTCCCCGTCCCCTAACCCTAACCCTAGCCCGAACCCTAACCCTAACACTTGCCCGAAGCCTGACCCTCACCCGTGCCCTAATCCTAACCCGTACGCTAACACTAACCCGCGCCCTCACACGCACGCTCCCCCTAAAGCGTTGCCGTACCCTCACCTGGACCCTAAACCGTCCCCGTCCCCTAACCCTAACCCTAGCCCGAACCCTAACCCTAACCCTTCCCCGAAGCCTGACCCTCACCCGTCCCCTAATCCTAACCCGTACGCTAACACTAACCCGCGCCCTCACACGCACGCTTCCCCTAAAGCGTTGCCGTACCCTCACCTGGACCCTAAACCGTCCCCGTCCCCTAACCCTAACCCTAGCCCGAACCCTAACCCTAACCCTTCCCCGAAGCCTGACCCTCACCCGTGCCCTAATCCTAACACGTACGCTAACACTAACCCGCGCCCTCACACGCACGCTCCCCCTAAAGCGTTGCCGTACCCTCACCTGGACCCTAAACCGTCCCCGTCCCCTAACCCTAACCCTAGCCCGAACCCTAACCCTAACCCTTCCCCGAAGCCTGACCCTCAACCGTGCCCTAATCCTAACCCGTACGCTAACACTAACCCGCGCCCTCACACGCACGCTCCCCCTAAAGCGTTGCCGTACCCTCACCTGGACCCTAAACCGTCCCCGTCCCCTAACCCTAACCCTAGCCCGAACCCTAACCCTAACCCTTCCCCGAAGCCTGACCCTCACCCGTGCCCTAATCCTAACCCGTACGCTAACACTAACCCGCGCCCTCACACGCACGCTCCCCCTAAAGCGTTGCCGTACCCTCACCTGGACCCTAAACCGTCCCCGTCCCCTAACCCTAACCCTAGCCCGAACCCTAACCCTAACCCTTCCCCGAAGCCTGACCCTCACCCGTCCCCTAATCCTAACCCGTACGCTAACACTAACCCGCGCCCTCACACGCACCCTCCCCCTAAAGCGTTGCCGTACCCTCACCTGGACCCTAAACCGTCCCCGTCCCCTAACACTAACCCTAGCCCGAACCCTAACCCTAACCCTTCCCCGAAGCCTGACCCTCACCCGTCCCCTAATCCTAACCCGTACGCTAACACTAACCCGCGCCCTCACACGCACGCTCCCCCTAAAGCGTTGCCGTACCCTCACCTGGACCCTAAACCGTCCCCGTCCCCTAACCCTAACCCTAGCCCGAACCCTAACCCTAACCCTTCCCCGAAGCCTGACCCTCACCCGTGCCCTAATCCTAACCGGTACGCTAACACTAACCCGCGCCCTCACACGCACGCTCCCCCTAAAGCGTTGCCGTACCCTCACCTGGACCCTAAACCGTCCCCGTCCCCTAACCCTAACCCTAGCCCGAACCCTAACCCTAAACCTTCCCCGAAGCCTGACCCTCACCCGTCCCCTAATCCTAACCCGTACGCTAACACTAACCCGCGCCCTCACACGCACGCTCCCCCTAAAGCGTTGCCGTACCCTCACCTGGACCCTAAACCGTCCCCGTCCCCTAACCCTAACCCTAGCCCGAACCCTAACCCTAACCCTTCCCCGAAGCCTGACCCTCACCCGTGCCCTAATCCTAACCCGTACCCGAACACTAACCCGCGCCCTCACACGCACGCTCCCCCTAAAGCGTTGCCGTACCCTCACCTGGACCCTAAACCGTCCCCGTCCCCTAACCCTAACCCTAGCCCGAACCCTAACCCTAACCCTTCCCCGAAGCCTGACCCTCACCCGTCCCCTAATCGTAACCCGTACGCGAACACTAACCCGCGCCCTCACACGCACGCTCCCCCTAAAGCGTTGCCGTACCCTCACCTGGACCCTAAACCGTCCCCGTCCCCTAACCCTAACCCTAGCCCGAACCCTAACCTTAACACTTCCCCGAAGCCTGACCCTCACCCGTCCCCTAATCCTAACCCGTACGCTAACACTAACCCGCGCCCTCACACGCACGCTCCCCCTAAAGCGTTGCCGTCCCCTCACCTGGACCCTAAACCGTCCCCGTCCCCTAACCCTAACCCTAGCCCGAACCCTAACCTTAACACTTCCCCGAAGCCTGACCCTCACCCGTCCCCTAATCCTAACCCGTACGCTAACACTAACCCGCGCCCTCACACGCACGCTCCCCCTAAAGCGTTGCCGTACCCTCACCTGGACCCTAAACCGTCCCCGTCCCCTAACCCTAACCCTAGCCCGAACCCTAACCCTAACCCTTCCCCGAAGCCTGACCCTCACCCGTCCCCTAATCCTAACCCGTACGCTAACACTAACCAGCGCCCTCACACGCACGCTCCCCCTAAAGCGTTGCCGTACCCTCACCTGGACCCTAAACCGTCCCCGTCCCCTAACCCTAACCCTAGCCCGAACCCTAACCCTAACCCTTCCCCGAAGCCTGACCCTCACCCGTGCCCTAATCCTAACTCGTACGCTAACACTAACCCGCGCCCTCACACGCACGCTCCCCCTAAAGCGTTGCCGTACCCTCACCTGGACCCTAAACCGTCCCCGTCCCCTAACCCTAACCCTAGCCCGAACCCTAACCCTAACCCTTCCCCGAAGCCTGACCCTCACCCGTGCCCTAATCCTAACCCGTACGCTAACACTAACCCGCGCCCTCACACGCACGCTCCCCCTAAAGCGTTGCCGTACCCTCACCTGGACCCTAAACCGTCCCCGTCCCCTAACCCTAACCCTAGCCCGAACCCTAACCCTAACCCTTCCCCGAAGCCTGACCCTCACCCTTCCCCTAATCCTAACTCGTACGCTAAAACTAACCCACGCCCTCACACGCACGCTCCCACTAAAGCGCTGCCGTACCCTCACCTGGACCCTAAACCGTCCCCGTCCCCTAACCCTAACCCTAGCCCGAACCCTAACCCTAACCCTTCCCCGAAGCCTGACCCTCACCCGTCCCCTAATCCTAACCCGTACGCTAACACTAACCCGCGCCCTCACACGCACGCTCCCCCTAAAGCGTTGCCGTACCCTCACCTGGACCCTAAACCGTCCCCGTCCCCTAACCCTAACCCTAGCCCGAACCCTAACCCTAACCCTTGCCCGAAGCCTGACCCTAACCCGTGCCCTAATCCTAACCCGTACGCTAACACTAACCCGCGCCCTCACACGCACGCTCCCCCTAAAGCGTTGCCGTACCCTCACCTGGACCCTAAACCGTCCCCGTCCCCTAACCCTAACCCTAGCCCGAACCCTAACCCTAACCCTTCCCCGAAGCCTGACCCTCACCCGTGCCCTAATCCTAACCCGTACGCTAACACTAACCCGCGCCCTCACACGCACGCTCCCCCTAAAGCGTTGCCGTACCCTCACCTGGACCCTAAACCGTCCCCGTCCCCTAACCCTAACCCTAGCCCGAACCCTAACCCTAACCCTTCCCCGAAGCCTGACCCTCACCCGTCCCCTAATCCTAACCCGTACGCTAACACTAACCCGCGCCCTCACACGCACGCTCCCCCTAAAGCGTTGCCGTACCCTCACCTGGACCCTAAACCGTCCCCGTCCCCTAACCCTAACCCTAGCCCGAACCCTAACCCTAACCCTTCCCCGAAGCCTGACCCTCACCCGTCCCCTAATCCTAACCCGTACGCTAACACTAACCCGCGCCCTCACACGCATGCTCCCCCTAAAGCGTTGCCGTACCCTCACCTGGACCCTAAACCGTCCCCGTCCCCTAACCCTAACCCTAGCCCGAACCCTAACCCTAACCCTTCCCCGAAGCCTGACCCTCACCCGTCCCCTAATCCTAACCCGTACGCTAACACTAACCCGCGCCCTCACACGCACGCTTCCCCTAAAGCGTTGCCGTACCATCACCTGGACCCTAAACCGTCCCCGTCCCCTAACCCTAACCCTAGCCCGAACCCTAACCCTAACCCTTCCCCGAAGCCTGACCCTCACCCGTGCCCTAATCCTAACACGTACGCTAACACTAACCCGCGCCCTCACACGCACGCTCCCCCTAAAGCGTTGCCGTACCCTCACCTGGACCCTAAACCGTCCCCGTCCCCTAACCCTAACCCTAGCCCGAACCCTAACCCTAACCCTTCCCCGAAGCCTGACCCTCAACCGTGCCATAATCCTAACCCGTACGCTAACACTAAACCGCGCCCTCACACGCACGCTCCCCCTAAAGCGTTGCCGTACCCTCACCTGGACCCTAAACCGTCCCCGTCCCCTAACCCTAACCCTAGCCCGAACCCTAACCCTAACCCTTCCCCGAAGCCTGACCCTCACCCGTGCCCTAATCCTAACCCGTACGCTAACACTAACCCGCGCCCTCACACGCACGCTCCCCCTAAAGCGTTGCCGTACCCTCACCTGGACCCTAAACCGTCCCCGTCCCCTAACCCTAACCCTAGCCCGAACCCTAACCCTAACCCTTCCCCGAAGTCTGACCCTCACCCGTCCCCTAATCCTAACCCGTACGCTAACACTAACCCGCGCCCTCACACGCACGCTCCCCCTAAAGCGTTGCCGTACCCTCACCTGTACCCTAAACCGTCCCCGTCCCCTAATCCTAACCCTAGCCCGAACCCTAACCCTAACCCTTCCCCGAAGCCTGACCCTCACCCGTCCCCTAATCCTAACCCGTACGCTAACACTAACCCGCGCCCTCACACGCACGCTCCCCCTAAAGCGTTGCCGTACCCTCACCTGGACCCTAAACCGTCCCCGTCCCCTAACCCTAACCCTAGCCCGAACCCTAACCCTAACCCTTCCCCGAAGCCTGACCCTCACCCGTCCCCTAATCCTAACCCGTACGCTAACACTAACCCGCGCCCTCACACGCACGCTCCCCCTAAAGCGTTGCCGTACCCTCACCTGGACCCTAAACCGTCCCCGTCCCCTAACCCTAACCCTAGCCCGAACCCTAACCCTAACCCTTCCCCGAAGCCTGACCCTCACCCTTGCCCTAATCCTAACCCGTACGCTAACACTAACCCGCGCCCTCACACGCACGCTCCCCCTAAAGCGTTGCCGTACCCTCACCTGGACCCTAAACCGTCCCCGTCCCCTAACCCTAACCCTAGCCCGAACCCTAACCCTAACCCTTCTCCGAATCCTGACCCTAACCCGTCCCCTAATCCTAACCCGTACGCTAACACTAACCCGCGCCCTCACACGCACGCTCCCCCTAAAGCGTTGCCGTACCCTCACCTGGACCCTAAACCGTCCCCGTCCCCTAACCCTAACCCTAGCCCGAACCCTAACCCTAACCCTTCCCCGAAGCCTGACCCTCACCCGTGCCCTAATCCTAACCGGTACGCTAACACTAACCCGCGCCCTCACACGCTCGCTCCACCTAAAGCGTTGCCGTACCCTAACCTGGACTCTAAACCGTCCCCGTCCCCTAACCCTAACCCTAGCCCGAACCCTAACCCTAAACCTTCCCCGAAGCCTGACCCTCACCCGTCCCCTAATCCTAACCCGTACGCTAACACTAACCCGCGCCCTCACACGCACGCTCCCCCTAAAGCGTTGCCGTACCCTCACCTGGACCCTAAACCGTCCCCGTCCCCTAACCCTAACCCTAGCCCGAACCCTAACCCTAACCCTTCCCCGAAGCCTGACCCTCACCCGTCCCCTAATCCTAACCCGTACGCGAACACTAACCCGCGCCCTCACACGCACGCTCCCCCTAAACCGTTGCCATACCCTCACCTGGACCCTAAACCGTCCCCGTCCCCTAACCCTAACCCTAGCCCGAACCCTAACCCTAACCCTTCCCCGAAGCCTGACCCTCACCCGTCCCCTAATCGTAACCCGTACGCGAACACTAACCCGCACCCTCACACGCACGCTCCCCCTAAAGCGTTGCCGTACCCTCACCTGGACCCTAAACCGTCCCCGTCCCCTAACCCTAACCCTAGCCCGAACCCTAACCCTAACCCTTCCCCGAAGCCTGACCCTCACCCGTCCCCTAATCCTAACCCGTACGCTAACACTAACCCGCGCCCTCACACGCACGCTTCCCCTAAAGCGTTGCCGTACCCTCACCTGGACCCTAAACCGTCCCCGTCCCCTAACCCTAACCCTAGCCCGAACCCTAACCCTAACCCTTCCCCGAAGCCTGACCCTCACCCGTGCCCTAATCCTAACACGTACGCTAACACTAACCCGCGCCCTCACACGCACGCTCCCCCTAAAGCGTTGCCGTACCCTCACCTGGACCCTAAACCGTCCCCGTCCCCTAACCCTAACCCTAGCCCGAACCCTAACCCTAAACCTTCCCCGAAGCCTGACCCTCACCCGTCCCCTAATCCTAACCCGTACGCTAACACTAACCCGCGCCCTCACACGCACGCTCCCCCTAAAGCGTTGCCGTACCCTCACCTGGACCCTAAACCGTCCCCGTCCCCTAACCCTAACCCTAGCCCGAACCCTAACCCTAACCCTTCCCCGAAGCCTGACCCTCACCCGTGCCCTAATCCTAACCCGTACCCGAACACTAACCCGCGCCCTCACACGCACGCTCCCCCTAAAGCGTTGCCGTACCCTCACCTGGACCCTAAACCGTCCCCGTCCCCTAACCCTAACCCTAGCCCGAACCCTAACCCTAACCCTTCCCCGAAGCCTGACCCTCACCCGTCCCCTAATCGTAACTCGTACGCGAACACTAACCCGCGCCCTCACACGCACGCTCCCCCTAAAGCGTTGCCGTATCCTCACCTGGACCCTAAACCGTCCCCGTCCCCTAACCCTAACCCTAGCCCGAACCCTAACCTTAACACTTCCCCGAAGCCTGACCCTCACCCGTCCCCTAATCCTAACCCGTACGCTAACACTAACCCGCGCCCTCACACGCACGCTCCCCCTAAAGCGTTGCCGTCCCCTCACCTGGACCCTAAACCGTCCCCGTCCCCTAACCCTAACCCTAGCCCGAACCCTAACCTTAACACTTCCCCGAAGCCTGACCCTCACCCGTCCCCTAATCCTAACCCGTACGCTAACACTAACCCGCGCCCTCACACGCACGCTCCCCCTAAAGCGTTGCCGTCCCCTCACCTGGACCCTAAACCGTCCCCGTCCCCTAACCCTAACCCTAGCCCGAACCCTAACCCTAACCCTTCCCCGAAGCCTGACCCTCACCCGTCCCCTAATCCTAACCCGTACGCTAACACTAACCAGCGCCCTCACACGCACGCTCCCCCTAAAGCGTTGCCGTACCCTCACCTGGACCCTAAACCGTCCCCGTTCCCTAACCCTAACCCTAGCCCGAACCCTAACCCTAACCCTTCCCCGAAGCCTGACCCTCACCCGTGCCCTAATCCTAACTCGTACGCTAACACTAACCCGCGCCCTCACACGCACGCTCCCCCTAAAGCGTTGCCGTACCCTCACCTGGACCCTAAACCGTCCCCGTCCCCTAACCCTAACCCTAGCCCGAACCCTAACCCTAACCCTTCCCCGAAGCCTGACCCTCACCCGTGCCCTAATCCTAACCCGTACGCTAACACTAACCCGCGCCCTCACACGCACGCTCCCCCTAAAGCGTTGCCGTACCCTCACCTGGACCCTAAACCGTCCCCGTCCCCTAACCCTAACCCTAGCCCGAACCCTAACCCTAACCCTTCCCCGAAGCCTGACCCTCACCCTTCCCCTAATCCTAACTCGTACGCTAAAATAACCCACGCCCTCACACGCACGCTCCCACTAAAGCGCTGCCGTACCCTCACCTGGACCCTAAACCGTCCCCGTCCCCTAACCCTAACCCTAGCCCGAACCCTAACCCTAACCCTTCCCCGAAGCCTGACCCTCACCCGTCCCCTAATCCTAACCCGTACGCTAACACTAACCCGCGCCCTCACACGCACGCTCCCCCTAAAGCGTTGCCGTACCCTCACCTGGACCCTAAACCGTCCCCGTCCCCTAACCCTAACCCTAGCCCGAACCCTAACCCTAACCCTTGCCCGAAGCCTGACCCTAACCCGTGCCCTAATCCTAACCCGTACGCTAACACTAACCCGCGCCCTCACACGCACGCTCCCCCTAAAGCGTTGCCGTACCCTCACCTGGACCCTAAACCGTCCCCGTCCCCTAACCCTAACCCTAGCCCGAACCCTAACCCTAACCCTTCCCCGAAGCCTGACCCTCACCCGTGCCCTAATCCTAACCCGTACGCTAACACTAACCCGCGCCCTCACACGCACGCTCCCCCTAAAGCGTTGCCGTACCCTCACCTGGACCCTAAACCGTCCCCGTCCCCTAACCCTAACCCTAGCCCGAACCCTAACCCTAACCCTTCCCCGAAGCCTGACCCTCACCCGTCCCCTAATCCTAACCCGTACGCTAACACTAACCCGCGCCCTCACACGCACGCTCCCCCTAAAGCGTTGCCGTACCCTCACCTGGACCCTAAACCGTCCCCGTCCCCTAACCCTAACCCTAGCCCGAACCCTAACCCTAACCCTTCCCCGAAGCCTGACCCTCACCCGTCCCCTAATCCTAACCCGTACGCTAACACTAACCCGCGCCCTCACACGCACGCTCCCCCTAAAGCGTTGCCGTACCCTCACCTGGACCCTAAACCGTCCCCGTCCCCTAACCCTAACCCTAGCCCGAACCCTAACCCTAACCCTTCCCCGAAGCCTGACCCTCACCCGTCCCCTAATCCTAACCCGTACGCTAACACTAACCCGCGCCCTCACACGCACGCTTCCCCTAAAGCGTTGCCGTACCATCACCTGGACCCTAAACCGTCCCCGTCCCCTAACCCTAACCCTAGCCCGAACCCTAACCCTAACCCTTCCCCGAAGCCTGACCCTCACCCGTGCCCTAATCCTAACACGTACGCTAACACTAACCCGCGCCCTCACACGCACGCTCCCCCTAAAGCGTTGCCGTACCCTCACCTGGACCCTAAACCGTCCCCGTCCCCTAACCCTAACCCTAGCCCGAACCCTAACCCTAACCCTTCCCCGAAGCCTGACCCTCAACCGTGCCATAATCCTAACCCGTACGCTAACACTAAACCGCGCCCTCACACGCACGCTCCCCCTAAAGCGTTGCCGTACCCTCACCTGGACCCTAAACCGTCCCCGTCCCCTAACCCTAACCCTAGCCCGAACCCTAACCCTAACCCTTCCCCGAAGCCTGACCCTCACCCGTGCCCTAATCCTAACCCGTACGCTAACACTAACCCGCGCCCTCACACGCACGCTCCCCCTAAAGCGTTGCCGTACCCTCACCTGGACCCTAAACCGTCCCCGTCCCCTAACCCTAACCCTAGCCCGAACCCTAACCCTAACCCTTCCCCGAAGTCTGACCCTCACCCGTCCCCTAATCCTAACCCGTACGCTAACACTAACCCGCGCCCTCACACGCACGCTCCCCCTAAAGCGTTGCCGTACCCTCACCTGGACCCTAAACCGTCCCCGTCCCCTAATCCTAACCCTAGCCCGAACCCTAACCCTAACCCTTCCCCGAAGCCTGACCCTCACCCGTCCCCTAATCCTAACCCGTACGCTAACACTAACCCGCGCCCTCACACGCACGCTCCCCCTAAAGCGTTGCCGTACCCTCACCTGGACCCTAAACCGTCCCCGTCCCCTAACCCTAACCCTAGCCCGAACCCTAACCCTAACCCTTCCCCGAAGCCTGACCCTCACCCGTCCCCTAATCCTAACCCGTACGCTAACACTAACCCGCGCCCTCACACGCACGCTCCCCCTAAAGCGTTGCCGTACCCTCACCTGGACCCTAAACCGTCCCCGTCCCCTAACCCTAACCCTAGCCCGAACCCTAACCCTAACCCTTCCCCGAAGCCTGACCCTCACCCTTGCCCTAATCCTAACCCGTACGCTAACACTAACCCGCGCCCTCACACGCACGCTCCCCCTAAAGCGTTGCCGTACCCTCACCTGGACCCTAAACCGTCCCCGTCCCCTAACCCTAACCCTAGCCCGAACCCTATCCCTAACCCTTCTCCGAATCCTGACCCTAACCCGTCCCCTAATCCTAACCCGTACGCTAACACTAACCCGCGCCCTCACACGCACGCTCCCCCTAAAGCGTTGCCGTACCCTCACCTGGACCCTAAACCGTCCCCGTCCCCTAACCCTAACCCTAGCCCGAACCCTAACCCTAACCCTTCCCCGAAGCCTGACCCTCACCCGTGCCCTAATCCTAACCGGTACGCTAACACTAACCCGCGCCCTCACACGCTCGCTCCACCTAAAGCGTTGCCGTACCCTAACCTGGACTCTAAACCGTCCCCGTCCCCTAACCCTAACCCTAGCCCGAACCCTAACCCTAAACCTTCCCCGAAGCCTGACCCTCACCCGTCCCCTAATCCTAACCCGTACGCTAACACTAACCCGCGCCCTCACACGCACGCTCCCCCTAAAGCGTTGCCGTACCCTCACCTGGACCCTAAACCGTCCCCGTCCCCTAACCCTAACCCTAGCCCGAACCCTAACCCTAACCCTTCCCCGAAGCCTGACCCTCACCCGTCCCCTAATCCTAACCCGTACGCGAACACTAACCCGCGCCCTCACACGCACGCTCCCCCTAAACCGTTGCCGTACCCTCACCTGGACCCTAAACCGTCCCCGTCCCCTAACCCTAACCATAGCCCGAACCCTAACCCTAACCCTTCCCCGAAGCCTGACCCTCACCCGTCCCCTAATCGTAACCCGTACGCGAACACTAACCCGCACCCTCACACGCACGCTCCCCCTAAAGCGTTGCCGTACCCTCACCTGGACCCTAAACCGTCCCCGTCCCCTAACCCTAACCCTAGCCCGAACCCTAACCCTAACCCTTCCCCGAAGCCTGACCCTCACCCGTCCCCTAATCCTAACCCGTACGCTAACACTAACCCGCGCCCTCACACGCACGCTTCCCCTAAAGCGTTGCCGTACCCTCACCTGGACCCTAAACCGTCCCCGTCCCCTAACCCTAACCCTAGCCCGAACCCTAACCCTAACCCTTCCCCGAAGCCTGACCCTCACCCGTGCCCTAATCCTAACACGTACGCTAACACTAACCCGCGCCCTCACACGCACGCTCCCCCTAAAGCGTTGCCGTACCCTCACCTGGACCCTAAACCGTCCCCGTCCCCTAACCCTAACCCTAGCCCGAACCCTAACCCTAACCCTTCCCCGAAGCCTGACCCTCAACCGTGCCCTAATCCTAACCCGTACGCTAACACTAACCCGCGCCCTCACACGCACGCTCCCCCTAAAGCGTTGCCGTACCCTCACCTGGACCCTAAACCGTCCCCGTCCCCTAACCCTAACCCTAGCCCGAACCCTAACCCTAACCCTTCCCCGAAGCCTGACCCTCACCCGTGCCCTAATCCTAACCCGTACGCTAACACTAACCCGCGCCCTCACACGCACGCTCCCCCTAAAGCGTTGCCGTACCCTCACCTGGACCCTAAACCGTCCCCGTCCCCTAACCCTAACCCTAGCCCGAACCCTAACCCTAACCCTTCCCCGAAGCCTGACCCTCACCCGTCCCCTAATCCTAACCCGTACGCTAACACTAACCCGCGCCCTCACACGCACCCTCCCCCTAAAGCGTTGCCGTACCCTCACCTGGACCCTAAACCGTCCCCGTCCCCTAACCCTAACCCTAGCCCGAACCCTAACCCTAACCCTTCCCCGAAGCCTGACCCTCACCCGTCCCCTAATCCTAACCCGTACGCTAACACTAACCCGCGCCCTCACACGCACGCTCCCCCTAAAGCGTTGCCGTACCCTCACCTGGACCCTAAACCGTCCCCGTCCCCTAACCCTAACCCTAGCCCGAACCCTAACCCTAACCCTTCCCCGAAGCCTGACCCTCACCCGTGCCCTAATCCTAACCGGTACGCTAACACTAACCCGCGCCCTCACACGCACGCTCCCCCTAAAGCGTTGCCGTACCCTCACCTGGACCCTAAACCGTCCCCGTCCCCTAACCCTAACCCTAGCCCGAACCCTAACCCTAAACCTTCCCCGAAGCCTGACCCTCACCCGTCCCCTAATCCTAACCCGTACGCTAACACTAACCCGCGCCCTCACACGCACGCTCCCCCTAAAGCGTTGCCGTACCCTCACCTGGACCCTAAACCGTCCCCGTCCCCTAACCCTAACCCTAGCCCGAACCCTAACCCTAACCCTTCCCCGAAGCCTGACCCTCACCCGTGCCCTAATCCTAACCCGTACCCGAACACTAACCCGCGCCCTCACACGCACGCTCCCCCTAAAGCGTTGCCGTACCCTCACCTGGACCCTAAACCGTCCCCGTCCCCTAACCCTAACCCTAGCCCGAACCCTAACCCTAACCCTTCCCCGAAGCCTGACCCTCACCCGTCCCCTAATCGTAACCCGTACGCGAACACTAACCCGCGCCCTCACACGCACGCTCCCCCTAAAGCGTTGCCGTACCCTCACCTGGACCCTAAACCGTCCCCGTCCCCTAACCCTAACCCTAGCCCGAACCCTAACCTTAACACTTCCCCGAAGCCTGACCCTCACCCGTCCCCTAATCCTAACCCGTACGCTAACACTAACCCGCGCCCTCACACGCACGCTCCCCCTAAAGCGTTGCCGTCCCCTCACCTGGACCCTAAACCGTCCCCGTCCCCTAACCCTAACCCTAGCCCGAACCCTAACCTTAACACTTCCCCGAAGCCTGACCCTCACCCGTCCCCTAATCCTAACCCGTACGCTAACACTAACCCGCGCCCTCACACGCACGCTCCCCCTAAAGCGTTGCCGTACCCTCACCTGGACCCTAAACCGTCCCCGTCCCCTAACCCTAACCCTAGCCCGAACCCTAACCCTAACCCTTCCCCGAAGCCTGACCCTCACCCGTCCCCTAATCCTAACCCGTACGCTAACACTAACCAGCGCCCTCACACGCACGCTCCCCCTAAAGCGTTGCCGTACCCTCACCTGGACCCTAAACCGTCCCCGTCCCCTAACCCTAACCCTAGCCCGAACCCTAACCCTAACCCTTCCCCGAAGCCTGACCCTCACCCGTGCCCTAATCCTAACCCGTACGCTAACACTAACCCGCGCCCTCACACGCACGCTCCCCCTAAAGCGTTGCCGTACCCTCACCTGGACCCTAAACCGTCCCCGTCCCCTAACCCTAACGCTAGCCCGAACCCTAACCCTAACCCTTCCCCGAAGCCTGACCCTCACCCGTGCCCTAATCCTAACCCGTACGCTAACACTAACCCGCGCCCTCACACGCACGCTCCCCCTAAAGCGTTGCCGTACCCTCACCTGGACCCTAAACCGTCCCCGTCCCCTAACCCTAACCCTAGCCCGAACCCTAACCCTAACCCTTCCCCGAAGCCTGACCCTCACCCTTCCCCTAATCCTAACTCGTACGCTAAAACTAACCCACGCCCTCACACGCACGCTCCCACTAAAGCGCTGCCGTACCCTCACCTGGACCCTAAACCGTCCCCGTCCCCTAACCCTAACCCTAGCCCGAACCCTAACCCTAACCCTTCCCCGAAGCCTGACCCTCACCCGTCCCCTAATCCTAACCCGTACGCTAACACTAACCCGCGCCCTCACACGCACGCTCCCCCTAAAGCGTTGCCGTACCCTCACCTGGACCCTAAACCGTCCCCGTCCCCTAACCCTAACCCTAGCCCGAACCCTAACCCTAACCCTTGCCCGAAGCCTGACCCTAACCCGTGCCCTAATCCTAACCCGTACGCTAACACTAACCCGCGCCCTCACACGCACGCTCCCCTTAAAGCGTTGCCGTACCCTCACCTGGACCCTAAACCGTCCCCGTCCCCTAACCCTAACCCTAGCCCGAACCCTAACCCTAACCCTTCCCCGAAGCCTGACCCTCACCCGTCCCCTAATCCTAACCCGTACGCTAACACTAACCCGCGCCCTCACACGCACGCTTCCCCTAAAGCGTTGCCGTACCCTCACCTGGACCCTAAACCGTCCCCGTCCCCTAACCCTAACCCTAGCCCGAACCCTAACCCTAACCCTTCCCCGAAGCCTGACCCTCACCCGTGCCCTAATCCTAACACGTACGCTAACACTAACCCGCGCCCTCACACGCACGCTCCCCCTAAAGCGTTGCCGTACCCTCACCTGGACCCTAAACCGTCCCCGTCCCCTAACCCTAACCCTAGCCCGAACCCTAACCCTAACCCTTCCCCGAAGCCTGACCCTCACCCGTGCCCTAATCCTAACCCGTACGCTAACACTAACCCGCGCCCTCACACGCACGCTCCCCCTAAAGCGTTGCCGTACCCTCACCTGGACCCTAAACCGTCCCCGTCCCCTAACCCTAACCCTAGCCCGAACCCTAACCCTAACCCTTCCCCGAAGCCTGACCCTCACCCGTGCCCTAATCCTAACCCGTACGCTAACACTAACCCGCGCCCTCACACGCACGCTCCCCCTAAAGCGTTGCCGTACCCTCACCTGGACCCTAAACCGTCCCCGTCCCCTAACCCTAACCCTAGCCCGAACCCTAACCCTAACCCTTCCCCGAAGCCTGACCCTCACCCGTCCCCTAATCCTAACCCGTACGCTAACACTAACCCGCGCCCTCACACGCACGCTCCCCCTAAAGCGTTGCCGTACCCTCACCTGGACCCTAAACCGTCCCCGTCCCCTAACCCTAACCCTAGCCCGAACCCTAACCCTAACCCTTCCCCGAAGCCTGACCCTCACCCGTCCCCTAATCCTAACCCGTACGCTAACACTAACCCGCGCCCTCACACGCACGCTCCCCCTAAAGCGTTGCCGTACCCTCACCTGGACCCTAAACCGTCCCCGTCCCCTAACCCTAACCCTAGCCCGAACCCTAACCCTAACCCTTCCCCGAAGCCTGACCCTCACCCGTCCCCTAATCCTAACCCGTACGCTAACACTAACCCGCGCCCTCACACGCACGCTTCCCCTAAAGCGTTGCCGTACCATCACCTGGACCCTAAACCGTCCCCGTCCCCTAACCCTAACCCTAGCCCGAACCCTAACCCTAACCCTTCCCCGAAGCCTGACCCTCACCCGTGCCCTAATCCTAACACGTACGCTAACACTAACCCGCGCCCTCACACGCACGCTCCCCCTAAAGCGTTGCCGTACCCTCACCTGGACCCTAAACCGTCCCCGTCCCCTAACCCTAACCCTAGCCCGAACCCTAACCCTAACCCTTCCCCGAAGCCTCACCCTCAACCGTGCCATAATCCTAACCCGTACGCTAACACTAACCCGCGCCCTCACACGCACGCTCCCCCTAAAGCGTTGCCGTACCCTCACCTGGACCCTAAACCGTCCCCGTCCCCTAACCCTAACCCTAGCCCGAACCCTAACCCTAACCCTTCCCCGAAGCCTGACCCTCACCCGTGCCCTAATCCTAACCCGTACGCTAACACTAACCCGCGCCCTCACACGCACGCTCCCCCTAAAGCGTTGCCGTACCCTCACCTGGACCCTAAACCGTCCCCGTCCCCTAACCCTAACCCTAGCCCGAACCCTAACCCTAACCCTTCCCCGAAGCCTGACCCTCACCCGTCCCCTAATCCTAACCCGTACGCTAACACTAACCCGCGCCCTCACACGCACGCTCCCCCTAAAGCGTTGCCGTACCCTCACCTGGACCCTAAACCGTCCCCATCCCCTAATCCTAACCCTAGCCCGAACCCTAACCCTAACCCTTCCCCGAAGCCTGACCCTCACCCGTCCCCTAATCCTAACCCGTACGCTAACACTAACCCGCGCCCTCACACGCACGCTCCCCCTAAAGCGTTGCCGTACCCTCACCTGGACCCTAAACCGTCCCCGTCCCCTAACCCTAACCCTAGCCCGAACCCTAACCCTAACCCTTCCCCGAAGCCTGACCCTCACCCGTCCCCTAATCCTAACCCGTACGCTAACACTAACCCGCGCCCTCACACGCACGCTCCCCCTAAAGCGTTGCCGTACCCTCACCTGGACCCTAAACCGTCCCCGTCCCCTAACCCTAACCCTAGCCCGAACCCTAACCCTAACCCTTCCCCGAAGCCTGACCCTCACCCTTGCCCTAATCCTAACCCGTACGCTAACACTAACCCGCGCCCTCACACGCACGCTCCCCCTAAAGCGTTGCCGTACCCTCACCTGGACCCTAAACCGTCCCCGTCCCCTAACCCTAACCCTAGCCCGAACCCTAACCCTAACCCTTCTCCGAATCCTGACCCTAACCCGTCCCCTAATCCTAACCCGTACGCTAACACTAACCCGCGCCCTCACACGCACGCTCCCCCTAAAGCGTTGCCGTACCCTCACCTGGACCCTAAACCGTCCCCGTCCCCTAACCCTAACCCTAGCCCGAACCCTAACCCTAACCCTTCCCCGAAGCCTGACCCTCACCCGTGCCCTAATCCTAACCGGTACGCTAACACTAACCCGCGCCCTCACACGCTCGCTCCACCTAAAGCGTTGCCGTACCCTAACCTGGACTCTAAACCGTCCCCGTCCCCTAACCCTAACCCTAGCCCGAACCCTAACCCTAAACCTTCCCCGAAGCCTGACCCTCACCCGTCCCCTAATCCTAACCCGTACGCTAACACTAACCCGCGCCCTCACACGCACGCTCCCCCTAAAGCGTTGCCGTACCCTCACCTGGACCCTAAACCGTCCCCGTCCCCTAACCCTAACCCTAGCCCGAACCCTAACCCTAACCCTTCCCCGAAGCCTGACCCTCACCCGTCCCCTAATCCTAACCCGTACGCGAACACTAACCCGCGCCCTCACACGCACGCTCCCCCTAAACCGTTGCCGTACCCTCACCTGGACCCTAAACCGTCCCCGTCCCCTAACCCTAACCCTAGCCCGAACCCTAACCCTAACCCTTCCCCGAAGCCTGACCCTCACCCGTCCCCTAATCGTAACCCGTACGCGAACACTAACCCGCACCCTCACACGCACGCTCCCCCTAAAGCATTGCCGTACCCTCACCTGGACCCTAAACCGTCCCCGTCCCCTAACCCTAACCCTAGCCCGAACCCTAATCCTAACCCTTCCCCGAAGCCTGACCCTCACCCGTCCCCTAATCCTAACCCGTACGCTAACACTAACCCGCGCCCTCACACGCACGCTCCCCCTAAAGCGTTGCCGTACCCTCACCTGGACCCTAAACCGTCCCCGTCCCCTAACCCTAACCCTAGCCCGAACCCTAACCCTAACCCTTCCCCGAAGCCTGACCCTCACCCGTCCCCTAATCCTAACCCGTACGCTAACACTAACCCGCGCCCTCACACGCACGCTCCCCCTAAAGCGTTGCCGTACCCTCACCTGGACCTTAAACCGTCCCCGTCCCCTAACCCTAACCCTAGCCCGAACCCTAACCCTAACCCTTCCCCGAAGCCTGACCCTCACCCGTCCCCTAATCCTAACCCGTACGCTAACACTAACCCGCGCCCTCACACGCACGCTCCCCCTAAAGCGTTGCCGTACCCTCACCTGGACCCTAAACCGTCCCCGTCCCCTAACCCTAACCCTAGCCCGAACCCTAACCCTAACCCTTCCCCGAAGCCTGACCCTCAACCGTGCCCTAATCCTAACCCGTACGCTAACACTAACCCGCGCCCTCACACGCACGCTCCCCCTAAAGCGTTGCCGTACCCTCACCTGGACCCTAAACCGTCCCCGTCCCCTAACCCTAACCCTAGCCCGAACCCTAACCCTAACCCTTCCCCGAAGCCTGACCCTCACCCGTGCCCTAATCCTAACCCGTACGCTAACACTAACCCGCGCCCTCACACGCACGCTCCCCCTAAAGCGTTGCCATACCCTCACCTGGACCCTAAACCGTCCCCGTCACCTAAACCTAACCCTAGCCCGAACCCTAACCCTAACCCTTCCCCGAAGCCTGACCCTCACCCGTCCCCTAATCCTAACCCGTACGCTAACACTAACCCGCGCCCTCACACGCACGCTCCCCCTAAAGCGTTGCCGTACCCTCACCTGGACCCTAAACCATCCCCGTCCCCTAACCCTAACCCTAGCCCGAACCCTAACCCTAACCCTTCCCCGAAGCCTGACCCTCACCCGTGCCCTAATCCTAACCCGTACGCTAACACTAACCCGCGCCCTCACACGCACGCTCCCCCTAAAGCGTTGCCGTACCCTCACCTGGACCCTAAACCGTCCCCGTCCCCTAACCCTAACCCTAGCCCGAACCCTAACCCTAACCCTTCCCCGAAGCCTGACCCTCACCCGTCCCCTAATCGTAACCCGTACGATAACACTAACCCGCGCCCTCACACGCACGCTCCCCCTAAAGCGTTGCCGTACCCTCACCTGGACCCTAAACCGTCCCCGTCCCCTAACCCTAACCCTAGACCGAACCCTAACCCTAACCCTTCCCCGAAGCCTGACCCTCACCCGTGCCCTAATCCTAACCGGTACGCTAACACTAACCCGCGCCCTCACACGCACGCTCCCCCTAAAGCGTTGCCGTACCCTCACCTGGACCCTAAACCGTCCCCGTCCCCTAACCCTAACCCTAGCCCGAACCCTAACCCTAAACCTTCCCCGAAGCCTGACCCTCACCCGTCCCCTAATCCTAACCCGTACGCTAACACTAACCCGCGCCCTCACACGCACGCTCCCCCTAAAGCGTTGCCGTACCCTCACCTGGACCCTAAACCGTCCCCGTCCCCTAACCCTAACCCTAGCCCGAACCCTAACCCTAACCCTTCCCCGAAGCCTGACCCTCACCCGTGCCCTAATCCTAACCCGTACCCGAACACTAACCCGCGCCCTCACACGCACGCTCCCCCTAAAGCGTTGCCGTACCCTCACCTGGACCCTAAACCGTCCCCGTCGCCTAACCCTAACCCTAGCCCGAACCCTAACCCTAACCCTTCCCCGAAGCCTGACCCTCACCCGTCCCCTAATCGTAACCCGTACGCGAACACTAACCCGCGCCCTCACACGCACGCTCCCCCTAAAGCGTTGCCGTACCCTCACCTGGACCCTAAACCGTCCCCGTCCCCTAACCCTAACCCTAACCCGAACCCTAACCTTAACACTTCCCCGAAGCCTGACCCTCACCCGTCCCCTAATCCTAACCCGTACGCTAACACTAACCCGCGCCCTCACACGCACGCTCCCCCTAAAGCGTTGCCGTCCCCTCACCTGGACCCTAAACCGTCCCCGTCCCCTAACCCTAACCCTAGCCCGAACCCTAACCTTAACACTTCCCCGAAGCCTGACCCTCACCCGTCCCCTAATCCTAACCCGTACGCTAACACTAACACGCGCCCTCACACGCACGCTCCCCCTAAAGCGTTGCCGTACCCTCACCTGGACCCTAAACCGTCCCCGTCCCCTAACCCTAACCCTAGCCCGAACCCTAACCCTAACCCTTCCCCGAAGCCTGACCCTCACCCGTCCCCTAATCCTAACCCGTACGCTAACACTAACCAGCGCCCTCACACGCACGCTCCCCCTAAAGCGTTGCCGTACCCTCACCTGGACCCTAAACCGTCCCCGTCCCCTAACCCTAACCCTAGCCCGAACCCTAACCCTAACCCTTCCCCGAAGCCTGACCCTCACCCGTGCCCTAATCCTAACCCGTACGCTAACACTAACCCGCGCCCTCACACGCACGCTCCCCCTAAAGCGTTGCCGTACCCTCACCTGGACCCTAAACCGTCCCCGTCCCCTAACCCTAACCCTAGCCCGAACCCTAACCCTAACCCTTCCCCGAAGCCTGACCCTCACCCGTCCCCTAATCCTAACCCGTACGCTAACACTAACCCGCGCCCTCACACGCACGCTTCCCCTAAAGCGTTGCCGTACCCTCACCTGGACCCTAAACCGTCCCCGTCCCCTAACCCTAACCCTAGCCCGAACCCTAACCCTAACCCTTCCCCGAAGCCTGACCCTCACCCGTGCCCTAATCCTAACACGTACGCTAACACTAACCCGCGCCCTCACACGCACGCTCCCCCTAAAGCGTTGCCGTACCCTCACCTGGACCCTAAACCGTCCCCGTCCCCTAACCCTAACCCTAGCCCGAACCCTAACCCTAACCCTTCCCCGAAGCCTGACCCTCAACCGTGCCCTAATCCTAACCCGTACGCTAACACTAACCCGCGCCCTCACACGCACGCTCCCCCTAAAGCGTTGCCGTACCCTCACCTGGACCCTAAACCGTCCCCGTCCCCTAACCCTAACCCTAGCCCGAACCCTAACCCTAACCCTTCCCCGAAGCCTGACCCTCACCCGTGCCCTAATCCTAACCCGTACGCTAACACTAACCCGCGCCCTCACACGCACGCTCCCCCTAAAGCGTTGCCGTACCCTCACCTGGACCCTAAACCGTCCCCGTCCCCTAACCCTAACCCTAGCCCGAACCCTAACCCTAACCCTTCCCCGAAGCCTGACCCTCACCCGTCCCCTAATCCTAACCCGTACGCTAACACTAACCCGCGCCCTCACACGCACGCTCCCCCTAAAGCGTTGCCGTACCCTCACCTGGACCCTAAACCGTCCCCGTCCCCTAACCCTAACCCTAGCCCGAACCCTAACCCTAACCCTTCCCCGAAGCCTGACCCTCACCCGTCCCCTAATCCTAACCCGTACGCTAACACTAACCCGCGCCCTCACACGCACGCTCCCCCTAAAGCGTTGCCGTACCCTCACCTGGACCCTAAACCGTCCCCGTCCCCTAACCCTAACCCTAGCCCGAACCCTAACCCTAACCCTTCCCCGAAGCCTGACCCTCACCCGTCCCCTAATCCTAACCCGTACGCTAACACTAACCCGCGCCCTCACACGCACGCTTCCCCTAAAGCGTTGCCGTACCATCACCTGGACCCTAAACCGTCCCCGTCCCCTAACCCTAACCCTAGCCCGAACCCTAACCCTAACCCTTCCCCGAAGCCTGACCCTCACCCGTGCCCTAATCCTAACACGTACGCTAACACTAACCCGCGCCCTCACACGCACGCTCCCCCTAAAGCGTTGCCGTACCCTCACCTGGACCCTAAACCGTCCCCGTCCCCTAACCCTAACCCTAGCCCGAACCCTAACCCTAACCCTTCCCCGAAGCCTGACCCTCAACCGTGCCATAATCCTAACCCGTACGCTAACACTAACCCGCGCCCTCACACGCACGCTCCCCCTAAAGCGTTGCCGTACCCTCACCTGGACCCTAAACCGTCCCCGTCCCCTAACCCTAACCCTAGCCCGAACCCTAACCCTAACCCTTCCCCGAAGCCTGACCCTCACCCGTGCCCTAATCCTAACCCGTACGCTAACACTAACCCGCGCCCTCACACGCACGCTCCCCCTAAAGCGTTGCCGTACCCTCACCTGGACCCTAAACCGTCCCCGTCCCCTAACCCTAACCCTAGCCCGAACCCTAACCCTAACCCTTCCCCGAAGCCTGACCCTCACCCGTCCCCTAATCCTAACCCGTACGCTAACACTAACCCGCGCCCTCACACGCACGCTCCCCCTAAAGCGTTGCCGTACCCTCACCTGGACCCTAAACCGTCCCCGTCCCCTAATCCTAACCCTAGCCCGAACCCTAACCCTAACCCTTCCCCGAAGCCTGACCCTCACCCGTCCCCTAATCCTAACCCGTACGCTAACACTAACCCGCGCCCTCACACGCACGCTCCCCCTAAAGCGTTGCCGTACCCTCACCTGGACCCTAAACCGTCCCCGTCCCCTAACCCTAACCCTAGCCCGAACCCTAACCCTAACCCTTCCCCGAAGCCTGACCCTCACCCGTCCCCTAATCCTAACCCGTACGCTAACACTAACCCGCGCCCTCACACGCACGCTCCCCCTAAAGCGTTGCCGTACCCTCACCTGGACCCTAAACCGTCCCCGTCCCCTAACCCTAACCCTAGCCCGAACCCTAACCCTAACCCTTCCCCGAAGCCTGACCCTCACCCTTGCCCTAATCCTAACCCGTACGCTAACACTAACCCGCGCCCTCACACGCACGCTCCCCCTAAAGCGTTGCCGTACCCTCACCTGGACCCTAAACCGTCCCCGTCCCCTAACCCTAACCCTAGCCCGAACCCTAACCCTAACCCTTCTCCGAATCCTGACCCTAACCCGTCCCCTAATCCTAACCCGTACGCTAACACTAACCCGCGCCCTCACACGCACGCTCCCCCTAAAGCGTTGCCGTACCCTCACCTGGACCCTAAACCGTCCCCGTCCCCTAACCCTAACCCTAGCCCGAACCCTAACCCTAACCCTTCCCCGAAGCCTGACCCTCACCCGTGCCCTAATCCTAACCGGTACGCTAACACTAACCCGCGCCCTCACACGCTCGCTCCACCTAAAACGTTGCCGTACCCTCACCTGGACTCTAAACCGTCCCCGTCCCCTAACCCTAACCCTAGCCCGAACCCTAACCCTAAACCTTCCCCGAAGCCTGACCCTCACCCGTCCCCTAATCCTAACCCGTACGCTAACACTAACCCGCGTCCTCACACGCACGCTCCCCCTAAAGCGTTGCCGTACCCTCACCTGGACCCTAAACCGTCCCCGTCCCCTAACCCTAACCCTAGCCCGAACCCTAACCCTAACCCTTCCCCGAAGCCTGACCCTCACCCGTCCCCTAATCCTAACCCGTACGCGAACACTAACCCGCGCCCTCACACGCACGCTCCCCCTAAACCGTTGCCGTACCCTCACCTGGACCCTAAACCGTCCCCGTCCCCTAACCCTAACCCTAGCCCGAACCCTAACCCTAACCCTTCCCCGAAGCCTGACCCTCACCCGTCCCCTAATCGTAACCCGTACGCGAACACTAACCCGCACCCTCACACGCACGCTCCCCCTAAAGCGTTGCCGTACCCTCACCTGGACCCTAAACCGTCCCCGTCCCCTAACCCTAACCCTAGCCCGAACCCTAATCCTAACCCTTCCCCGAAGCCTGACCCTCACCCGTCCCCAAATCCTAACCCGTACGCTAACACTAACCCGCGCCCTCACACGCACGCTCCCCCTAAAGCGTTGCCGTACCCTCACCTGGACCCTAAACCGTCCCCGTCCCCTAACCCTAACCCTAGCCCGAACCCTAACCCTAACCCTTCCCCGAAGCCTGACCCTCACCCGACCCCTAATCCTAACCCGTACGCTAACACTAACCCGCGCCCTCACACGCACGCTCCCCCTAAAGCGTTGCCGTACCCTCACCTGGACCCTAAACCGTCCCCGTCCCCTAACCCTAACCCTAGCCCGAACCCTAACCCTAACCCTTCCCCGAAGCCTGACCCTCACCCGACCCCTAATCCTAACCCGTACGCTAACACTAACCCGCGCCCTCACACGCACGCTCCCCCTAAAGCGTTGCCGTACCCTCACCTGGACCCTAAACCGTCCCCGTCCCCTAACCCTAACCCTAGCCCGAACCCTAACCCTAACCCTTCCCCGAAGCCTGACCCTCACCCGTCCCCTAATCCTAACCCGTACGCTAACACTAACCCGCGCCCTCACACGCACGCTCCCCCTAAAGCGTTGCCGTACCCTCACCTGGACCCTAAACCGTCCCCGTCCCCTAACCCTAACCCTAGCCCGAACCCTAACCCTAACCCTTCCCCGAAGCCTGACCCTCAACCGTGCCCTAATCCTAACCCGTACGCTAACACTAACCCGCGCCCTCACACGCACGCTCCCCCTAAAGCGTTGCCGTACCCTCACCTGGACCCTAAACCGTCCCCGTCCCCTAACCCTAACCCTAGCCCGAACCCTAACCCTAACCCTTCCCCGAAGCCTGACCCTCACCCGTGCCCTAATCCTAACCCGTACGCTAACACTAACCCGCGCCCTCACACGCACGCTCCCCCTAAAGCGTTGCCATACCCTCACCTGGACCCTAAACCGTCCCCGTCACCTAAACCTAACCCTAGCCCGAACCCTAACCCTAACCCTTCCCCGAAGCCTGACCCTCACCCGTGCCCTAATCCTAACCCGTACGCTAACACTAACCCGCGCCCTCACACGCACGCTCCCCCTAAAGCGTTGCCGTACCCTCACCTGGACCCTAAACCGTCCCCGTCCCCTAACCCTAACCCTAGCCCGAACCCTAACCCTAACCCTTCCCCGAAGCCTGACCCTCACCCGTCCCCTAATCGTAACCCGTACGATAACACTAACCCGCGCCCTCACACGCACGCTCCCCCTAAAGCGTTGCCGTACCCTCACCTGGACCCTAAACCGTCCCCGTCCCCTAACCCTAACCCTAGACCGAACCCTAACCCTAACCCTTCCCCGAAGCCTGACCCTCACCCGTCCCCTAATCCTAACCCGTATGCTAACACTAACCCGCGCCCTCACACGCACGCTCCCCCTAAAGCGTTTCCGTACCCTCACCTGGACCCTAAACCGTCCCCGTCCCCTAACCCTAACCCTAGCCCGAACCCTAACCCTAACCCTTCCCCGAAACCTGACCCTCACCCGTGCCCTAATCCTAACCCGTACGCTAACACTAACCCGCGCCCTCACACGCACGCTCCCCCTAAAGCGTTGCCGTACCCTCACCTGGACCCTAAACCGTCCCCGTCCCCTAACCCTAACCCTAGCCCGAACCCTAACCCTAACCCTTCCCCGAAGCCTGACCCTCACCCGTCCCTTAATCCTAACCCGTACGCTAACACTAACCCGCGCCCTCACACGTACGCTCCCACTAAAGCGTTGCCATACCCTCACCTGGACCCTAAACCGTCCCCGTCCCCTAACCCTAACCCTAGCCCGAACCCTAACCCTAACCCTTCCCCGAAGCCTGACCCTCACCCGTGCCCTAATCCTAACCCGTACGCTAACACTAACCCGCGCCCTCACACGCACGCTCCCCCTAAAGCGTTGCCGTACCCTCACCTGGACCCTAAACCGTCCCCGTCCCCTAACCCTAACCCTAGCCCGAACCCTAACCCTAACCCTTCCCCGAAGCCTGACCCTCACCCGACCCCTAATCCTAACCCGTACGCTAACACTAACCCGCGCCCTCACACGCACGCTCCCCCTAAAGCGTTGCCGTACCCTCACCTGGACCCTAAACCGTCCCCGTCCCCTAACCCTAACCCTAGCCCGAACCCTAACCCTAACCCTTCCCCGAAGCCTGACCCTCAACCGTGCCCTAATCCTAACCCGTACGCTAACACTAACCCGCGCCCTCACACGCACGCTCCCCCTAAAGCGTTGCCGTACCCTCACCTGGACCCTAAACCGTCCCCGTCCCCTAACCCTAACCCTAGCCCGAACCCTAACCCTAACCCTTCCCCGAAGCCTGACCCTCACCCGTGCCCTAATCCTAACCCGTACGCTAACACTAACCCGCGCCCTCACACGCACGCTCCCCCTAAAGCGTTGCCATACCCTCACCTGGACCCTAAACCGTCCCCGTCACCTAAACCTAACCCTAGCCCGAACCCTAACCCTAACCCTTCCCCGAAGCCTGACCCTCACCCGTGCCCTAATCCTAACCCGTACGCTAACACTAACCCGCGCCCTCACACGCACGCTCCCCCTAAAGCGTTGCCGTACCCTCACCTGGACCCTAAACCATCCCCGTCCCCTAACCCTAACCCTAGCCCGAACCCTAACCCTAACCCTTCCCCGAAGCCTGACCCTCACCCGTGCCCTAATCCTAACCCGTACGCTAACACTAACCCGCGCCCTCACACGCACGCTCCCCCTAAAGCGTTGCCGTACCCTCACCTGGACCCTAAACCGTCCCCGTCCCCTAACCCTAACCCTAGCCCGAACCCTAACCCTAACCCTTCCCCGAAGCCTGACCCTCACCCGTCCCCTAATCGTAACCCGTACGATAACACTAACCCGCGCCCTCACACGCACGCTCCCCCTAAAGCGTTGCCGTACCCTCACCTGGACCCTAAACCGTCCCCGTCCCCTAACCCTAACCCTAGACCGAACCCTAACCCTAACCCTTCCCCGAAGCCTGACCCTCACCCGTCCCCTAATCCTAACCCGTACGCTAACACTAACACGCGCCCTCACACGCACGCTCCCCCTAAAGCGTTTCCGTACCCTCACCTGGACCCTAAACCGTCCCCGTCCCCTAACCCTAACCCTAGCCCGAACCCTAACCCTAACCCTTCCCCGAAACCTGACCCTCACCCGTGCCCTAATCCTAACCCGTACGCTAACACTAACCCGCGCCCTCACACGCACGCTCCCCCTAAAGCGTTGCCGTACCCTCACCTGGACCCTAAACCGTCCCCGTCCCCTAACCCTAACCCTAGCCCGAACCCTAACCCTAACCCTTCCCCGAAGCCTGACCCTCACCCGTCCCTTAATCCTAACCCGTACGCTAACACTAACCCGCGCCCTCACACGTACGCTCCCACTAAAGCGTTGCCATACCCTCACCTGGACCCTAAACCGTCCCCGTCCCCTAACCCTAACCCTAGCCCGAACCCTAACCCTAACCCTTCCCCGAAGCCTGACCCTCACCCGTGCCCTAATCCTAACCCGTACGCTAACACTAACCCGCGCCCTCACACGCACGCTCCCCCTAAAGCGTTGCCGTACCCTCACCTGGACCCTAAACCGTCCCCGTCCCCTAACCCTAACCCTAGCCCGAACCCTAACCCTAACCCTTCCCCGAAGCCTGACCCTCACCCGTCCCCTAATCGTAACCCGTACGCTAACACTAACCCGCGCCCTCACACGCACGCTCCCCCTAAAGCGTTGCTGTACCCTCACCTGGACCCTAAACCGTCCCCGTCCCCTAACCCTAACCCTAGCCCGAACCCTAACCCTAACCCTTCCCCGAAGCCTGACCCTCACCCGTGCCCTAATCCTAACACGTACGCTAACACTAACCCGCGCCCTCACACGCACGCTCCCCCTAAAGCGTTGCCGTACCCTCACCTGGACCCTAAACCGTCCCCGTCCCCTAACCCTAACCCTAGCCCGAACCCTAACCCTAACCCTTCCCCGAAGCCTGACCCTCACCCGTGCCCTAATCCTAACCCGTACGCTAACACTAACCCGCGCCCTCACACGCACGCTCCCCCTAAAGCGTTGCCGTACCCTCACCTGGACCCTAAACCGTCCCCGTCCCCTAACCCTAACCCTAGCCCGAACCCTAACCCTAACCCTTCCCCGAATCCTGACCCTCACCCGTCCCCTAATCCTAACCCGTACGCTAACACTAACCCGCGCCCTCACACGCACGCTCCCCCTAAAGCGTTGCCGTACCCTCACCTGGACCCTAAACCGTCCCCGTCCCCTAACCCTAACCCTAGCCCGAACCCTAACCCTAACCCTTCCCCGAAGCCTGACCCTCACCCGTCCCCTAATCCTAACCCGTACGCGAACACTAACCCGCGCCCTCACACGCAAGCTCCCCCTAAAGCGTTGCCGTACCCTCACCTGGACCCTAAACCGTCCCCGTCCCCTAACCCTAACCCTAGCCCGAACCCTAACCCTAACCCTTCCCCGAAGCCTGACCCTCACCCGTCCCCTAATCCTAACTCGTACGCTAAAACTAACCCACGCCCTCACACGCACGCTCCCCCTAAAGCGCTGCCGTACCCTCACCTGGACCCTAAACCGTCCCCGTCCCCTAACCCTAACCCTAGCCCGAACCCTAACCCTAACCCTTCCCCGAAGCCTGACCCTCACCCGTGCCCTAATCCTAACCCGTACGCTAACACTAACCCGCGCCCTCACACGCACGCTCCCCCTAAAGCGTTGCCGTATCCTCACCTGGACCCTAAACCGTCCCCATCCCCTAACCCTAACCCTAGCCCGAACCCTAACCCTAACACTTGCCCGAAGCCTGACCCTAACCCGTGCCCTAATCCTAACCCGTACGCTAACACTAACCCGCGCCCTCACACGCACGCTCCCCCTAAAGCGTTGCCTTACCCTCACCTGGACCCTAAACCGTCCCCGTCACCTAACCCTAACCCTAGCCCGAACCCTAACCCTAACCCTTCCCCGAAGCCTGACCCTCACCCGTCCCCTAATCCTAACCCGTACGCTAACACTAACCCGCGCCCTCACACGCATGCTCCCCCTAAAACGTTGCCGTACCCTCACCTGGACCCTAAACCGTCCCCGTCCCCTAACCCTAACCCTAGCCCGAACCCTAACCCTAACCCTTCCCCGAAGCCTGACCCTCACCCGTGCCCTAATCCTAACACGTACGCTAACACTAACCCGCGCCCTCACACGCACGCTCCCCCTAAAGCGTTTCCGTACCGTCACCTGGACCCTAAACAGTAACCGTCCCCTAACCCTAACCCGAGCCCGAACCCTAACCCTAACCCTTCCCCGAAGCCTGACCCTCACCCGTGCCCTAATCCTAACCCGTACGCTAACACTAACCCGCGCCCTCACACGCACGCTCCCCCTAAAGCGTTGCCGTACCCTCACCTGGACCCTAAACCGTCCCCGTCCCCTAACCCTAACCCTAGCCCGAACCCTAACCCTAACCCTTCCCCGAATCCTGACCCTCACCCGTCCCCTAATCCTAACCCGTACGCTAACACTAACCCGCGCCCTCACATGCACGCTCCCCCTAAAGCGTTGCCGTACCCTCACCTGGACCCTAAACCGTCCCCATCCCCTAACCCTAACCCTAGCCCGAACCCTAACCCTAACCCTTCCCCGAAGCCTGACCCTCACCCGTCCCCTAATCCTAACCCGTACGCTAACACTAACCCGCGCCCTCCCACGCACGCTCCCTCTAAAGCGTTGCCGTACCCCCACCTGGACCCTAAACCGTCCCTGTCCCCTAACCCTAACCCTAGCCCGAACCCTAACCCTAACCCTTCCCCGAAGCCTGACCCTCACCCGTCCCCTAATCGTAACCCGTACGCGAACACTAACCCGCGCCCTCACACGCACGCTCCCCCTAAAGCGTTGCCGTACCCTCACCTGGACCCTAAACCGTCCCCGTCCCCTAACCCTAACCCTAGCCCGAACCCTAACCCTAACCGTTCCCCGAAGCCTGACCCTCACCCGTCCCCTAATCCTAATCCGTACGCTAACACTATCCCGCGCCCTCACACGCACGCTCCCCCTGAAGCGTTTCCGTACCCTCACCTGGACCCTAAACCGTCCCTGTCCCCTAACCCTAACCCTAGCCCGAACCCTAACCCTAACCCTTCCCCGAAGCCTGACCCTCACCCGTGCCCTAATCCTAACCCGTACGCTAACACTAACCCGCGCCCTCACACGCACGCTCCCCCTAAAGCGTTGCCGTACCCTCACCTGGACCCTAAACCGTCCCCGTCCCCTAACCCTAACCCTAGCCCGAACCCTAACCCTAACCCTTCCCTGAAGCATGACCCTCACCCGTCCCCTATTCCTAACTCGTACGCTAACACTAACCCACGCCCTCACACGCACGCTCCCCCTAAAGCGTTGCCGTACCCTCACCTGGACCCTAAACCGTCCCCGTCCCCTAACCCTAACCCTAGCCCGAACCCTAACCCTAACCCTTCCCCGAAGCCTGACCCTCACCCGTCCCCTAATCCTAACCCGTACGCTAACACTAATCCGCGCCCTCACACGCACGCTCACCCTAAAGCGTTGCCATACCCTCACCTGGACCCTAAACCGTCCCCGTCCCCTAACCCTAACCCTAGCCCGAACCCTAACCCTAACCCTTCCCCGAAGCCTGACCCTCACCCGTCCCCTAATCCTAACCCGTACGCTAACACTAACCCGCGCCCTCACACGCACGCTCCCCCTAAAGCGTTGCCGTACGCTCACCTGGACCCTAAACCGTCCCCGTCCCATAACCCTAACCCTAGCCCGAACCCTAACCCTAACCCTTCCCCGAAGCCTGACCCTCACCCGTGCCCTAATCCTAACCCGTACGCTAACACTAACCCGCGCCCTCACACGCACGCTCCCCCTAAAGCGTTGCCGTACCCTCACCTGGACCCTAAACCGTCCCCGTCCCCTAACCCTAACCCTAGCCCGAACCCTAACCCTAACCCTTCCCCGAAGCCTGACCCTCACCCGTCCCCTAATCCTAACCCGTACGCTAACACTAACCCGCGCCCTCACACGCACGCTCCCCCTAAAGCGTTGCCGTACCCTCACCTGGACCCTAAACCGTCCCCGTCCCCTAACCCTAACCCTAGCCCGAACCCTAACCCTAACCCTTCCCCGAAGCCTGACCCTCACCCGTGCCCTAATCCTAACCCGTACGCTAACACTAACCCGCGCCCTCACACGCACGCTCCCCCTAAAGCGTTGCCGTACCCTCACCTGGACCCTAAACCGTCCCCGTCCCCTAACCCTAACCCTAGCCCGAACCCTAACCCTAACCCTTCCCCGAAGCCTGACCCTCACCCGTCGCCTAATCCTAACCCGTACGCTAACACTAACCCGCGCCCTCACACGCACGCTCCCCCTAAAGCGTTGCCGTACCCTCACCTGGACCCTAAACCGTCCCCGTCCCCTAACCCTAACCCTAGCCCGAACCCTAACCCTAACCCTTCCCCGAAGCCTGACCCTCACCCGTCCCCTAATCCTAACCCGTACGCTAACACTAACCCGCGCCCTCACACGCACGCTCCCCCTAAAGCGTTGCTGTACCCTCACCTGGACCCTAAACCGTCCCCGTCCCCTAACCCTAACCCTAGCCCGAACCCTAACCCTAACCCTTCCCCGAAGCCTGACCCTCACCCGTCCCCTAATCGTAACCCGTACGCGAACACTAACCCGCGCCCTCACACGCACGCTCCCCCTAAAGCGTTGCCGTACCCTCACCTGGACCCTAAACCGTCCCCGTCCCCTAACCCTAACCCTAGCCCGAACCCTAACCCTAACCCTTCCCCGAAGCCTGACCCTCATCCATGCCCTAATCCTAACACGTACGCTAACACTAACCCGCGTCCTCACACGCACGCTCCCCCTAAAGCGTTTCCGTACCCTCACCTGGACCCTAAACCGTCCCCGTCCCCTAACCCTAACCCTAGCCCGAACCCTAACCCTAACCCTTCCCCGAAGCCTGACCCTCACCCGTGCCCTAATCCTAACCCGTACGCTAACACTAACCCGCGCCCTCACACGCACGCTCCCCCTAAAGCGTTGCCGTACCCTCACCTGGACCCTAAACCGTCCCCGTCCCCTAACCCTACCCCTAGCCCGAACCCTAACCCTAACCCTTCCCCGAAGCCTGATCCTCACCCGTGCCCTAATCCTAACCCGTACGCTAACACTAACCCGCGCCCTCACACGCACGCTCCCCCTAAAGCGTTGCCGTACCCTCACCTGGACCCTAAACCGTCCCCGTCCCCTAACCCTAACCCTAGCCCGAACCCTAACCCTAACCCTTCCCCGAAGCCTGACCCTCACGCGTGCCCTAATCCTAACCCGTACGCTAACACTAACCCGCGCCCTCACACGCACGCTCCCCCTAAAGCGTTGCCGTACCCTCACCTGGACCCTAAACCGTCCCCGTCCCCTAACCCTAACCCTAGCCCGAACCCTAACCCTAACCCTTCCCCGAAGCCTGACCCTCGCCCATACCCTAATCCTAACCCGTACGCTAACACTAACCCGCGCCCTCACACGCACGCTCCCCCTAAAGCGTTGCCGTACCCTCACCTGGACCCTAAACCGTCCCCGTCCCCTAACCCTAACCCTAGCCCGAACCCTAACCCTAACCCTTCCCCGAAGCCTGACCCTCACCCGTCCCCTAATCCTAACCCGTACGCTAACACTAACCCGCGCACTCACACGCACGCTCCCCCTAAAGCGTTGCCGTACCCTCACCTGGACCCTAAACCGTCCCCGTCCCCTAACCCTAACCCTAGCCTGAACCCTAACCCTAAACCTTCCCCGAAGCCTGACCCTCACCCGTCCCCTAATCCTAACCCGTACGCTAACACTAACCCGCGCCCTCACACGCACGCTCCCCCTAAAGCGTTGCCGTACCCTCACCTGGACCCTAAACCGTCCCCGTCCCCTAACCCTAACCCTAGCCCGAACCCTAACCCTAACCCTTCCCCGAAGCCTGACCCTCACCCGTCCCCTAATCCTAACCCGTACGCTAACACTAACCGGCGCCCTCACACGCACGCTCCCCCTAAAGCGTTGCCGTACCCTCACCTGGACCCTAAACCGTCCCCGTCCCCTAACCCTAACCCTAGCCCGAACCCTAACCCTAACCCTTCCCCGAAGCCTGACCCTCACCCGTGCCCTAATCCTAACCCGTACGCTAACACTAACCCGCGCCCTCACATGCACGCTCCCCCTAAAGCGTTGCCGTACCCTCACCTGGACCCTAAACCGTCCCCGTCCCCTAACCCTAACCCTAGCCCGAACCCTAACCCTAACCCTTCCCCGAATCCTGACCCTCACCCTTCCCCTAATCCTAACCCGTACGCTAACACTAACCCGCGCCCTCACATGCACGCTCCCCCTAAAGCGTTGCCGTACCCTCACCTGGACCCTAAACCGTCCCCGTCCCCTAACCCTAACCCTAGCCCGAACCCTAACCCTAACCCTTCCCCGAAGCCTGACCCTCACCCGTCCCCTAATCCTAACCCGTACGCTAACACTAATCCGCGCCCTCACACGCACGCTCACCCTAAAGCGTTGCCATACCCTCACCTGGACCCTAAACCGTCCCCGTCCCCTAACCCTAACCCTAGCCCGAACCCTAACCCTAACCCTTCCCCGAAGCCTGACCCTCACCCGTCCCCTAATCCTAACCCGTACGCTAACACTAACCCGCGCCCTCACACGCACGCTCCCCCTAAAGCGTTGCCGTACGCTCACCTGGACCCTAAACCGTCCCCGTCCCATAACCCTAACCCTAGCCCGAACCCTAACCCTAACCCTTCCCCGAAGCCTGACCCTCACCCGTGCCCTAATCCTAACCCGTACGCTAACACTAACCCGCGCCCTCACACGCACGCTCCCCCTAAAGCGTTGCCGTACCCTCACCTGGACCCTAAACCGTCCCCGTCCCCTAACCCTAACCCTAGCCCGAACCCTAACCCTAACCCTTCCCCGAAGCCTGACCCTCACCCGTCCCCTAATCCTAACCCGTACGCTAACACTAACCCGCGCCCTCACACGCACGCTCCCCCTAAAGCGTTGCCGTACCCTCACCTGGACCCTAAACCGTCCCCGTCCCCTAACCCTAACCCTAGCCCGAACCCTAACCCTAACCCTTCCCCGAAGCCTGACCCTCACCCGTGCCCTAATCCTAACCCGTACGCTAACACTAACCCGCGCCCTCACACGCACGCTCCCCCTAAAGCGTTGCCGTACCCTCACCTGGACCCTAAACCGTCCCCGTCCCCTAACCCTAACCCTAGCCCGAACCCTAACCCTAACCCTTCCCCGAAGCCTGACCCTCACCCGTCGCCTAATCCTAACCCGTACGCTAACACTAACCCGCGCCCTCACACGCACGCTCCCCCTAAAGCGTTGCCGTACCCTCACCTGGACCCTAAACCGTCCCCGTCCCCTAACCCTAACCCTAGCCCGAACCCTAACCCTAACCCTTCCCCGAAGCCTGACCCTCACCCGTCCCCTAATCCTAACCCGTACGCTAACACTAACCCGCGCCCTCACACGCACGCTCCCCCTAAAGCGTTGCTGTACCCTCACCTGGACCCTAAACCGTCCCCGTCCCCTAACCCTAACCCTAGCCCGAACCCTAACCCTAACCCTTCCCCGAAGCCTGACCCTCACCCGTCCCCTAATCGTAACCCGTACGCGAACACTAACCCGCGCCCTCACACGCACGCTCCCCCTAAAGCGTTGCCGTACCCTCACCTGGACCCTAAACCGTCCCCGTCCCCTAACCCTAACCCTAGCCCGAACCCTAACCCTAACCCTTCCCCGAAGCCTGACCCTCATCCATGCCCTAATCCTAACACGTACGCTAACACTAACCCGCGTCCTCACACGCACGCTCCCCCTAAAGCGTTTCCGTACCCTCACCTGGACCCTAAACCGTCCCCGTCCCCTAACCCTAACCCTAGCCCGAACCCTAACCCTAACCCTTCCCCGAAGCCTGACCCTCACCCGTGCCCTAATCCTAACCCGTACGCTAACACTAACCCGCGCCCTCACACGCACGCTCCCCCTAAAGCGTTGCCGTACCCTCACCTGGACCCTAAACCGTCCCCGTCCCCTAACCCTACCCCTAGCCCGAACCCTAACCCTAACCCTTCCCCGAAGCCTGATCCTCACCCGTGCCCTAATCCTAACCCGTACGCTAACACTAACCCGCGCCCTCACACGCACGCTCCCCCTAAAGCGTTGCCGTACCCTCACCTGGACCCTAAACCGTCCCCGTCCCCTAACCCTAACCCTAGCCCGAACCCTAACCCTAACCCTTCCCCGAAGCCTGACCCTCACGCGTGCCCTAATCCTAACCCGTACGCTAACACTAACCCGCGCCCTCACACGCACGCTCCCCCTAAAGCGTTGCCGTACCCTCACCTGGACCCTAAACCGTCCCCGTCCCCTAACCCTAACCCTAGCCCGAACCCTAACCCTAACCCTTCCCCGAAGCCTGACCCTCGCCCATACCCTAATCCTAACCCGTACGCTAACACTAACCCGCGCCCTCACACGCACGCTCCCCCTAAAGCGTTGCCGTACCCTCACCTGGACCCTAAACCGTCCCCGTCCCCTAACCCTAACCCTAGCCCGAACCCTAACCCTAACCCTTCCCCGAAGCCTGACCCTCACCCGTCCCCTAATCCTAACCCGTACGCTAACACTAACCCGCGCACTCACACGCACGCTCCCCCTAAAGCGTTGCCGTACCCTCACCTGGACCCTAAACCGTCCCCGTCCCCTAACCCTAACCCTAGCCTGAACCCTAACCCTAAACCTTCCCCGAAGCCTGACCCTCACCCGTCCCCTAATCCTAACCCGTACGCTAACACTAACCCGCGCCCTCACACGCACGCTCCCCCTAAAGCGTTGCCGTACCCTCACCTGGACCCTAAACCGTCCCCGTCCCCTAACCCTAACCCTAGCCCGAACCCTAACCCTAACCCTTCCCCGAAGCCTGACCCTCACCCGTCCCCTAATCCTAACCCGTACGCTAACACTAACCGGCGCCCTCACACGCACGCTCCCCCTAAAGCGTTGCCGTACCCTCACCTGGACCCTAAACCGTCCCCGTCCCCTAACCCTAACCCTAGCCCGAACCCTAACCCTAACCCTTCCCCGAAGCCTGACCCTCACCCGTGCCCTAATCCTAACCCGTACGCTAACACTAACCCGCGCCCTCACATGCACGCTCCCCCTAAAGCGTTGCCGTACCCTCACCTGGACCCTAAACCGTCCCCGTCCCCTAACCCTAACCCTAGCCCGAACCCTAACCCTAACCCTTCCCCGAATCCTGACCCTCACCCTTCCCCTAATCCTAACCCGTACGCTAACACTAACCCGCGCCCTCACATGCACGCTCCCCCTAAAGCGTTGCCGTACCCTCACCTGGACCCTAAACCGTCCCCGTCCCCTAACCCTAACCCTAGCCCGAACCCTAACCCTAAACCTTCCCCGAAGCCTGACCCTCACCCGTCCCCTAATCCTAACCCGTACGCGAACACTAACCCGCGCCCTCACACGCACGCTCCCCCTAAAGCGTTGCCGTACCCTCACCTGGACCCTAAACCGTCCCCGTCCCCTAACCCTAACCCTAGCCCGAACCCTAACCCTAACCCTTCCCCGAAGCCTGACCCTCACGCGTGCCCTAATCCTAACCCGTACGCTAACACTAACCCGCGCCCTCACACGCACGCTCCCCCTAAAGCGTTGCCGTACCCTCACCTGGACCCTAAACCGTCCCCGTCCCCTAACCCTAACCCTAGCCCGAACCCTAACCCTAACCCTTCCCCGAAGCCTGACCCTCGCCCATACCCTAATCCTAACCCGTACGCTAACACTAACCCGCGCCCTCACACGCACGCTCCCCCTAAAGCGTTGCCGTACCCTCACCTGGACCCTAAACCGTCCCCGTCCCCTAACCCTAACCCTAGCCCGAACCCTAACCCTAACCCTTCCCCGAAGCCTGACCCTCACCCGTCCCCTAATCCTAACCCGTACGCTAACACTAACCCGCGCACTCACACGCACGCTCCCCCTAAAGCGTTGCCGTACCCTCACCTGGACCCTAAACCGTCCCCGTCCCCTAACCCTAACCCTAGCCTGAACCCTAACCCTAACCCTTCCCCGAAGCCTGACCCTCACCCGTCCCCTAATCCTAACCCGTACGCTAACACTAACCCGCGCCCTCACACGCACGCTCCCCCTAAAGCGTTGCCGTACCCTCACCTGGACCCTAAACCGTCCCCGTCCCCTAACCCTAACCCTAGCCCGAACCCTAACCCTAACCCTTCCCCGAAGCCTGACCCTCACCCGTCCCCTAATCCTAACCCGTACGCTAACACTAACCGGCGCCCTCACACGCACGCTCCCCCTAAAGCGTTGCCGTACCCTCACCTGGACCCTAAACCGTCCCCGTCCCCTAACCCTAACCCTAGCCCGAACCCTAACCCTAACCCTTCCCCGAAGCCTGACCCTCACCCGTGCCCTAATCCTAACCCGTACGCTGACACTAACCCGCGCCCTCACATGCACGCTCCCCCTAAAGCGTTGCCGTACCCTCACCTGGACCCTAAACCGTCCCCGTCCCCTAACCCTAACCCTAGCCCGAACCCTAACCCTAACCCTTCCCCGAATCCTGACCCTCACCCTTCCCCTAATCCTAACCCGTACGCTAACACTAACCCGCGCCCTCACATGCACGCTCCCCCTAAAGCGTTGCCGTACCCTCACCTGGACCCTAAACCGTCCCCGTCCCCTAACCCTAACCCTAGCCCGAACCCTAACCCTAAACCTTCCCCGAAGCCTGACCCTCACCCGTCCCCTAATCCTAACCCGTACGCGAACACTAACCCGCGCCCTCACACGCACGCTCCCCCTAAAGCGTTGCCGTACCCTCACCTGGACCCTAAACCGTCCCCGTCCCCTAACCCTAACCCTAGCCCGAACCCTAACCCTAACCCTTCCCCGAAGCCTGACCCTCACGCGTGCCCTAATCCTAACCCGTACGCTAACACTAACCCGCGCCCTCACACGCACGCTCCCCCTAAAGCGTTGCCGTACCCTCACCTGGACCCTAAACCGTCCCCGTCCCCTAACCCTAACCCTAGCCCGAACCCTAACCCTAACCCTTCCCCGAAGCCTGACCCTCGCCCATACCCTAATCCTAACCCGTACGCTAACACTAACCCGCGCCCTCACACGCACGCTCCCCCTAAAGCGTTGCCGTACCCTCACCTGGACCCTAAACCGTCCCCGTCCCCTAACCCTAACCCTAGCCCGAACCCTAACCCTAACCCTTCCCCGAAGCCTGACCCTCACCCGTCCCCTAATCCTAACCCGTACGCTAACACTAACCCGCGCACTCACACGCACGCTCCCCCTAAAGCGTTGCCGTACCCTCACCTGGACCCTAAACCGTCCCCGTCCCCTAACCCTAACCCTAGCCTGAACCCTAACCCTAACCCTTCCCCGAAGCCTGACCCTCACCCGTCCCCTAATCCTAACCCGTACGCTAACACTAACCCGCGCCCTCACACGCACGCTCCCCCTAAAGCGTTGCCGTACCCTCACCTGGACCCTAAACCGTCCCCGTCCCCTAACCCTAACCCTAGCCCGAACCCTAACCCTAACCCTTCCCCGAAGCCTGACCCTCACCCGTCCCCTAATCCTAACCCGTACGCTAACACTAACCGGCGCCCTCACACGCACGCTCCCCCTAAAGCGTTGCCGTACCCTCACCTGGACCCTAAACCGTCCCCGTCCCCTAACCCTAACCCTAGCCCGAACCCTAACCCTAACCCTTCCCCGAAGCCTGACCCTCACCCGTGCCCTAATCCTAACCCGTACGCTAACACTAACCCGCGCCCTCACATGCACGCTCCCCCTAAAGCGTTGCCGTACCCTCACCTGGACCCTAAACCGTCCCCGTCCCCTAACCCTAACCCTAGCCCGAACCCTAACCCTAACCCTTCCCCGAATCCTGACCCTCACCCTTCCCCTAATCCTAACCCGTACGCTAACACTAACCCGCGCCCTCACATGCACGCTCCCCCTAAAGCGTTGCCGTACCCTCACCTGGACCCTAAACCGTCCCCGTCCCCTAACCCTAACCCTAGCCCGAACCCTAACCCTAAACCTTCCCCGAAGCCTGACCCTCACCCGTCCCCTAATCCTAACCCGTACGCGAACACTAACCCGCGCCCTCACACGCATGCTCCCCCTAAAGCGTTGCCATACCCTCACCTGGACCCTAAACCGTCCCCGTCCCCTAACCCTAACCCTAGCCCGAACCCTAACCCTAACCCTTCCCCGAAGCCTGACCCTCATCCGTGCCCTAATCCTAACACGTACGCTAACACTAACCCGCGCCCTCACACACACGCTCCCCCTAAAGCGTTGCCGTACCCTCACCTGGACCCTAAACCGTCCCCGTCCCCTAACCCTAACCCTAGCCCGAACCCTAACCCTAACCCTTCCCCGAAGCCTGACCCTCACCCGTGCCCTAATCCTAACCCGTACGCTAACACTAACCCGCGCCCTCACACGCACGCTCCCCCTAAAGCGTTGCCGTACCCTCACCTGGACCCTAAACCGTCCCCGTCCCCTAACCCTAACCCTAGCCCGAACCCTAACCCTAACCCTTCCCCGAAGCCTGACCCTCACCCGTGCCCTAATCCTAACCCGTACGCTAACACTAACCCGCGCCCTCACACGCACGCTCCCCCTAAAGCGTTGCCGTACCCTCACCTGGACCCTAAACCGTCCCCGTCCCCTAACCCTAACCCTAGCCCGAACCCTAACCCTAACCCTTCCCCGAAGCCTGACCCTCACCCGTGCCCTAATCCTAACCCATACGCTAACACTAACCCGCGCCCTCACACGCACGCTCCCTCTAAAGCGTTGCCGTACCCCCACCTGGACCCTAAACCGTCCCCGTCCCCTAACCCTAACCCTAGCCCGAACCCTAACCCTAACCCTTCCCCGAAGCCTGACCCTCACCCGTCCCCTAATCGTAACCCGTACGCGAACACTAACCCGCGCCCTCACACGCACGCTCCCCCTAAAGCGTTGCCGTACCCTCACCTGGACCCTAAACCGTCCCCGTCCCCAACCCTAACCCTAGCCCGAACCGTAACCCTAACCCTTCCCCGAAGCCTGACCCTCACCCGTCCCCTAATCCTAACCCGTACGCGAACACTAACCCGCGCCCTCACACGCATGCTCCCCCTAAAGCGTTGCCGTACCCTCACCTGGACCCTAAACCGTCCCCGTCCCCTAACCCTAACCCTAGCCCGAACCCTAACCCTAACCCTTCCCCGAAGCCTGACCCTCATCCGTGCCCTAATCCTAACACGTACGCTAACACTAACCCGCGCCCTCACACACACACTCCCCCTAAAGCGTTGCCGTACCCTCACCTGGACCCTAAACCGTCCCCGTCCCCTAACCCTAACCCTAGCCCGAACCCTAACCCTAACCCTTCCCCGAAGCCTGACCCTCACCCGTGCCCTAATCCTAATCCGTACGCTAACACTAACCCGCGCCCTCACACGCACGCTCCCCCTAAAGCGTTGCCGTACCCTCACCTGGACCCTAAACCGTCCCCGTCCCCTAACCCTAACCCTAGCCCGAACCCTAACCCTAACCCTTCCCCGAAGCATGACCCTCACCCGTCCCCTATTCCTAACTCGTACGCTAAAACTAACCCACGCCCTCACACGCACGCTCCCCCTAAAGCGTTGCCGTACCCTCACCTGGACCCTAAACCGTCCCCGTCCCCTAACCCTAACCCTAGCCCGAACCCTAACCCTAACCCTTCCCCGAAGCCTGACCCTCACCCGTGCCCTAATCCTAACCCGTACGCTAACACTAACCCGCGCCCTCACACGCACGCTCCCCCTAAAGCGTTGCCGTACCCTCACCTGGACCCTAAACCGTCCCCGTCCCCTAACCCTAACCCTAGCCCGAACCCTAACCCTAACCCTTCCCCGAAGCATGACCCTCACCCGTCCCCTATTCCTAACTCGTACGCTAAAACTAACCCACGCCCTCACACGCACGCTCCCCCTAAAGCGTTGCCGTACCCTCACCTGGACCCTAAACCGTCCCCGTCCCCTAACCCTAACCCTAGCCCGAACCCTAACCCTAACCCTTCCCCGAAGCCTGACCCTCACCCGTGCCCTAATCCTAACCCGTACGCTAACACTAACCCGCGCCCTCACACGCACGCTCCCCCTAAAGCGTTGCCGTACCCTCACCTGGACCCTAAACCGTCCCCGTCCCCTAACCCTAACCCTAGCCCGAACCCTAACCCTAACCCTTCCCCGAAGCCTGACCCTCACCCGTGCCCTACCTAACACGTACGCTAACACTAACCGGCGCCCTCACACGCACGCTCCCCCTAAAGCGTTGCCGTACCCTCACCTGGACCCTAAACCGTCCCCGTCCCCTAACCCTAACCCTAGCCCGAACCCTAAACCTAACCCTTCCCCGAAGCCTGACCCTCACCCGTGCCCTAATCCTAACCCGTACGCTAACACTAACCCGCGCCCTCACACGCAGGCTCCCCCTAAAGCGTTGCCGTACCCTCACCTGGACCCTAAACCGTCCCCGTCCCCTAACCCTAACCCTAGCGCGAACCCTAACCCTAACCCTTCCCCGAAGCCTGACCCTCACCCGTCCCCTAATCCTAACCCGTACGCTAACACTAACCCGCGCCCTCACACGCACGCTCCCCCTAAAGCGTTGCCGTACCCTCACCTGGACCCTAAACCGTCCCCGTCCCCTAAACCTAACCCTAGCCCGAACCCTAACCCTAACCCTTCCCCGAAGCCTGACCCTCACCCGTGCCCTAATCCTAACCCGTACGCTAACACTGACCCGCGCCCTCACACGCACGCTCCCCCTAAAGCGTTGCCGTACCCTCACCTGGACCCTAAACCGTCCCCGTCCCCTAACCCTAACCCTAGCCCGAACCCTAACCCTAACCCTTCCCCGAAGCCTGACCCTCACCCGTCCCATAATCCTAAACCGTACGCTAACACTAACCCGCGCCCTCACACGCACGCTCCCCCTAAAGCGTTGCCGTACCCTCACCTGGACCCTAAACCGTCCCCGTCCCCTAACCCTAACCCTAGCCCGAACCCTAACCCTAACCCTTCCCCGAAGCCTGACCCTCACCCGTCCCCTAATCCTAACCCGTACGCTAACACTAACCCGCGCCCTCACACGCACGCTCCCCCTAAAGCGTTGCCGTACACTCACCTGGACCCTAAACCATCCCCGTCCCCTAACCCTAACCCTAGCCCGAACCCTAACCCTAACCCTTCCCCGAAGCCTGACCCTCACCCGTGCCCTAATCCTAACCCGTACGCTAACACTAACCCGCGCCCTCACACGCACGCTCCCCCTAAAGCGTTGCCATACCCTCACCTGGACCCTAAACCGTCCCCGTCCCCTAACCCTAACCCTAGCCCGAACCCTAACCCTAACCCTTCCCCGAACCCTGACCCTCACCCGTCCCCTAATCCTAACCCGTACGCTAACACTAACCCGCGCCCTCACATGCACGCTCCCCCTAAAGCGTTGCCGTACCCTCACCTGGACCCTAAACCGTCCCCGTCCCCTAACCCTAACCCTAGCCCGAACCCTAACCCTAACCCTTCCCCGAAGCCTGACCCTCACCCGTCCCGTAATCCTAACCCGTACGCTAACACTAACCCGCGCCCTCACACGCACGCTCCCCCTAAAGCGTTGCCGTACCCTCACCTGGACCCTAAACCGTCCCCGTCCCCTAACCCTAACCCTAGCCCGAACCCTAACCCTAACCCTTCCCCGAAGCCTGACCCTCACCCGTCCCCTAATCCTAACCCGTACGCTAACACTAACCCGCGCCCTCACACGCACGCTCCCCCTAAAGCGTTGCCGTACCCTCACCTGGACCCTAAACCGTCCCCGTCCCCTAACCCTAACCCTAGCCCGAACCCTAACCCTAACCCTTCCCCGAAGCCTGACCCTCATCCGTGCCCTAATCCTAACACGTACGCTAACACTAACCCGCGCCCTCACACACACGCTCCCCCTAAAGCGTTGCCGTACCCTCACCTGGACCCTAAACCGTCCCCGTCCCCTAACCCTAACCCTAGCCCGAACCCTAACCCTAACCCTTCCCCGAAGCCTGACCCTCACCCGTCCCATAATCCTAACCCGTACGCTAACACTAACCCGCGCCCTCACACGCACGCTCCCCCTAAAGCGTTGCCGTACCCTCACCTGGACCCTAAACCGTCCCCGTCCCCGTCCCCTAACCCTAGCCCGAACCCTAACCCTAACCCTTCCCTGAAGCCTGACCCTCACCCGTCCCCTAATCCTACCCCGTACGCTAACACTAACCCGCGCCCTCACACGCACGCTCCCCGTAAAGCGTTGCCGTACCCTCACCTGGACCCTAAACCGTCCCCGTCCCCTAACCCTAACCCTAGCCCGAACCCTAACCCTAACCCTTCCCCGAAGCCTGACCCTCACCCGTGCCCTAATCCTAACCCGTACGCTAACACTGACCCGCGCCCTCACACGCATGCTCCCCCTAAAGCGTTGCCGTACCCTCACCTGGACCCTAAACCGTCCCCGTCCCCTAACCCTAACCCTAGCCCGAACCCTAACCCTAACCCTTCCCCGAAGCCTGACCCTCACCCGTCCCATAATCCTAAACCGTACGCTAACACTAACCCGCGCCCTCACACGCACGCTCCCCCTAAAGCGTTGCCGTACCCTCACCTGGACCCTAAACCGTCCCCATCCCCTAACCCTAACCCTAGCCCGAACCCTAACCCTAACCCTTCCCCGAAGCCTGACCCTCACCCGTCCCCTAATCGTAACCCGTACGCTAACACTAACCCGCGCCCTCACACGCACGCTCCCGCTAAAGCGTTGCCGTACACTCACCTGGACCCTAAACCGTCCCCGTTCCCTAACCCTAACCCTAGCCCGAACCCTAACCCTAACCCTTCCCCGAAGCCTGACCCTCACCCGTCCCCTAATCCTAACCCGTACGCTAACACTAACCCGCGCCCTCACACGCACGCTCCCCCTAAAGCGTTGCCGTACCCTCACCTGGACCCTAAACCGTCCCCGTCCCCTAACCCTAACCCTAGCCCGAACCCTAACCGTAACCCTTCCCCGAAGCCTGACCCTCACCCGTGCCCTAATCCTAACCCGTACGCTAACACTAACCCGCGCCCTCACACGCACGCTCCCCCTAAAGCGTTGCCGTACCCTCACCTGGACACTAAACCGTCCCCGTCCCCTAACCCTAACCCTAGCCCGAACCCTAACCCTAACCCTTCCCCGAAGCCTGACCCTCACCCGTGCCCTAATCCTAACCCGTACGCTAACACTAACCCGCGCCCTCACACGCACGCTCCCCCTAAAGCGTTGCCATACCCTCACCTGGACCCTAAACCGTCCCCATCCCCTAACCCTAACCCTAGCCCGAACCCTAACCCTAACCCTTCCCCGAACCCTGACCCTCACCCGTCCCCTAATCCTACCCCGTACGCTAACACTAACCCGCGCCCTCACACGCAGGCTCCCCGTAAAGCGTTGCCGTACCCTCACCTGGACCCTAAACCGTCCCCGTCCCCTAACCCTAACCCTAGCCCGAACCCTAACCCTAACCCTTCCCCGAAGCCTGACCCTCACCCGTGCCCTAATCCTAACCCGTACGCTAACACTGACCCGCGCCCTCACACGCACGCTCCCCCTAAAGCGTTGCCGTACCCTCACCTGGACCCTAAACCGTCCCCGTCCCCTAACCCTAACCCTAGCCCGAACCCTAACCCTAACCCTTCCCCGAAGCCTGACCCTCACCCGTCCCATAATCCTAAACCGTACGCTAACACTAACCCGCGCCCTCACACGCACGCTCCCCCTAAAGCGTTGCCGTACCCTCACCTGGACCCTAAACCGTCCCCGTCCCCTAACCCTAACCCTAGCCCGAACCCTAACCCTAACCCTTCCCCGAAGCCTGACCCTCACCCGTCCCCTAATCCTAACCCGTACGCTAAAACTAACCCGCGCCCTCACACGCACGCTCCCCCTAAAGCGTTGCCGTACCCTCACCTGGACCCTAAACCGTCCCCGTCCCCTAACCCTAACCCTAGCCCGAACCCTAACCGTAACCCTTCCCCGAAGCCTGACCCTCACCCGTGCCCTAATCCTAACCCGTACGCTAACACTAACCCGCGCCCTCACACGCACGCTCCCCCTAAAGTGTTGCCGTACCCCCACCTGGACCCTAAACCGTCCCCGTCCCCTAACCCTAACCCTAGCCCGAACCCTAACCCTAACCCTTCCCCGAAGCCTGACCCTCACCCGTGCCCTAATCCTAACCCGTACGCTAACACTAACCCGCGCCCTCACACGCACGCTCCCCCTAAAGCGTTGCCATACCCTCACCTGGACCCTAAACCGTCCCCGTCCCCTAACCCTAACCCTAGCCCGAACCCTAACCCTAACCCTTCCCCGAACCCTGACCCTCACCCGTCCCATAATCCTAACCCGTACGCTAACACTAACCCGCGCCCTCACATGCACGCTCCCCCTAAAGCGTTGCCGTACCCTCACCTGGACCCTAAACCGTCCCCGTCCCCTAACCCTAACCCTAGCCCGAACCCTAACCCTAACCCTTCCCCGAAGCCTGACCCTCACCCGTCCCCTAATCCTAACCCGTACGCTAACACTAACCCGCGCCCTCACACGCACGCTCCCCCTAAAGCGTTGCCGTACCCTCACCTGGACCCTAAACCGTCCCCGTCCCCTAACCCTAACCCTAGCCCGAACCCTAACCCTAACCCTTCCACGAAGCCTGACCCTCACCCGTCCCCTAATCCTAACCCGTACGCGAACACTAACCCGCGCCCTCACACGCACGCTCCCCCTAAAGCGTTGCCGTACCCTCACCTGGACCCTAAACCGTCCCCGTCCCCTAACCCTAACCCTAGCCCGAACCCTAACCCTAACCCTTCCCCGAAGCCTGACCCTCATCCGTGCCCTAATCCTAACACGTACGCTAACACTAACCCGCGCCCTCACACACACGCTCCCCCTAAAGCGTTGCCGTACCCTCACCTGGACCCTAAACCGTCCCCGTCCCCTAACCCTAACCCTAGCCCGAACCCTAACCCTAACCCTTCCCCGAAGCCTGACCCTCACCCGTCCCATAATCCTAACCCGTACGCTAACACTAACCCGCGCCCTCACACGCACGCTCCCCCTAAAGCGTTGCCGTACCCTCACCTGGACCCTAAACCGTCCCCGTTCCCGTCCCCTAACCCTAGCCCGAACCCTAACCCTAACCCTTCCCTGAAGCCTGACCCTCACCCGTCCCCTAATCCTACCCCGTACGCTAACACTAACCCGCGCCCTCACACGCACGCTCCCCGTAAAGCGTTGCCGTACCCTCACCTGGACCCTAAACCGTCCCCGTCCCCTAACCCTAACCCTAGCCCGAACCCTAACCCTAACCCTTCCCCGAAGCCTGACCCTCACCCGTGCCCTAATCCTAACCCGTACGCTAACACTGACCCGCGCCCTCACACGCACGCTCCCCCTAAAGCGTTGCCGTACCCTCACCTGGACCCTAAACCGTCCCCGTCCCCTAACCCTAACCCTAGCCCGAACCCTAACCCTAACCCTTCCCCGAAGCCTGACCCTCACCCGTGCCCTAATCCTAACCCGTACGCTAACACTGACCCGCGCCCTCACACGCACGCTCCCCCTAAAGCGTTGCCGTACCCTCACCTGGACCCTAAACCGTCCCCGTCCCCTAACCCTAACCCTAGCCCGAACCCTAACCGTAACCCTTCCCCGAAGCCTGACCCTCACCCGTGCCCTAATCCTAACCCGTACGCTAACACTAACCCGCGCCCTCACACGCACGCTCCCCCTAAAGCGTTGCCGTACCCTCACCTGGACCCTAAACCGTCCCCGTCCCCTAACCCTAACCCTAGCCCGAACCCTAACCCTAACCCTTCCCCGAAGCCTGACCCTCACCCGTGCCCTAATCCTAACCCGTACGCTAACACTAACCCGCGCCCTCACACGCACGCTCCCCCTAAAGCGTTGCCGTACCCTCACCTGGACCCTAAACCGTCCCCGTCCCCTAACCCTAACCCTAGCCCGAACCCTAACCCTAACCCTTCCCCGAACCCTGACCCTCACCCGTCCCCTAATCCTAACCCGTACGCTAACACTAACCCGCGCCCTCACATGCACGCTCCCCCTAAAGCGTTGCCGTACCCTCACCTGGACCCTAAACCGTCCCCGTCCCCTAACCCTAACCCTAGCCCGAACCATAACCCTAACCCTTCCCCGAAGCCTGACCCTCACCCGTCCCCTAATCCTAACCCGTACGCTAACACTAACCCGCGCCCTCTCACGCACGCTCCCCCTAAAGCGTTGCCGTACCCTCACCTGGACCCTAAACCGTCCCCGTCCCCTAACCCTAACCCTAGCCCGAACCCTAACCCTAACCCTTCCACGAAGCCTGACCCTCACCCGTCCCCTAATCCTAACCCGTACGCGAACACTAACCCGCGCCCTCACACGCACGCTCCCCCTAAAGCGTTGCCGTACCCTCACCTGGACCCTAAACCGTCCCCGTCCCCGTCCCCTAACCCTAACCCTAGCCCGAACCCTAACCCTAACCATTCCCCGAAGCCTGACCCTCATCCGTGCCCTAATCCTAACACGTACGCTAACACTAACCCGCGCCCTCACACACACGCTCCCCCTAAAGCGTTGCCGTACCCTCACCTGGACCCTAAACCGTCCCCGTCCCCTAACCCTAACCCTAGCCCGAACCCTAACCCTAACCCTTCCCCGAAGCCTGACCCTCACCCGTCCCATAATCCTAACCCGTACGCTAACACTAACCCGCGCCCTCACACGCACGCTCCCCCTAAAGCGTTGCCGTACCCTCACCTGGACCCTAAACCGTCCCCGTCCCCGTCCCCTAACCCTAGCCCGAACCCTAACCCTAACCCTTCCCTGAAGCCTGACCCTCACCCGTCCCCTAATCCTACCCCGTACGCTAACACTAACCCGCGCCCTCACACGCACGCTCCCCCTAAAGCGTTGCCGTACCCTCACCTGGACCCTAAACCGTCCCCGTCCCCTAAAACTAACCCTAGCCAGAACCCTAACCCTAACCCTTCCCCGAAGCCTGACCCTCACCCGTGCCCTAATCCTAACCCGTACGCTAACACTGACCCGCGCCCTCACACACACGCTCCCCCTAAAGCGTTGCCGTACCCTCACCTGGACCCTATACCGTCCCCGTCCCCTAACCCTAACCCTAGCCCGAACCCTAACCCTAACCCTTCCCCGAAGCCTGACCCTCACCCGTCCCATAATCCTAACCCGTACGCTAACACTAACCCGCGCCCTCACACGCACGCTCCCCCTAAAGCGTTGCCGTACCCTCACCTGGACCCTAAACCGTCTCCATCCCCTAACCCTAACCCTAGCCCGAACCCTAACCCTAACCCTTCCCCTAAGCCTGACCCTCACCCGTCCCCTAATCGTATCCCGTACGCTAACACTAACCCGTGCCCTCACACGCACGCTCCCGCTAAAGCGTTGCCGTACACTCACCTGGACCCTAAACCGTCCCCGTCCCCTAACCCTAACCCTAGCCCGAACCCTAACCCTAACCCTTCCCCGAAGCCTGACCCTCACCCGTCCCCTAATCCTAACCCGTACGCTAACACTAACCCGCGCCCTCACACGCACGCTCCCCCTAAAGCGTTGCCGTACCCTCACCTGGACCCTAAACCGTCCCCGTCCCCTAACCCTAACCCTAGCCCGAACCCTAACCCTAACCCTTCCCCGAAGCCTGACCCTCACCCGTGCCCTAATCCTAACCCGTACGCTAACACTAACCCGCGCCCTCACACGCACGCTCCCCCTAAAGCGTTGCCGTACCCTCACCTGGACCCTAAACCGTCCCCGTCCCCTAACCCTAACCCTAGCCCGAACCCTAACCCTAACCCTTCCCCGAAGCCTGACCTTCACCCTTCCCCTAATCCTAACCCGTACGCTAACACTAACCCGCGCCCTCACATGCACGCTCCCCCTAAAGCGTTGCCGTACCCTCACCTGGACCCTAAACCGTCCCCGTCCCCTAACCCTAACCCTAGCCCGAACCCTAACCCTAACCCTTCCCCGAAGCCTGACCCTCACCCGTCCCATAATCCTAACCCGTACGCTAACACTAACCCGCGCCCTCACACGCACGCTCCCCCTAAAGCGTTGCCGTACCCTCACCTGGACCCTAAACCGTCCCCGTCCCCTAACCCTAACCCTAGCCCGAACCCTAACCCTAACCCTTCCCCGAAGCCTGACCCTCACCCGTCCCCTAATCGTAACCCGTACGCTAACACTAACCCGCGCCCTCACATGCACGCTCCCGCTAAAGCGTTGCCGTACCCTCACCTGGACCCTAAACCGTCCCCGTCCCCTAACCCTAACCCTAGCCCGAACCCTAACCCTAACCCTTCCCCGAAGACTGACCCTCACCCGTGCCCTAATCCTAACCCGTACGCTAACACTAACCCGCGCCCTCACACGCACGCTCCCCCTAAAGCGTTGCCGTACCCTCACCTGGACCCTAAACCGTCCCCGTCCCCTAACCCTAACCCTAGCCCGAACCCTAACCCTAACCCTTCCCCGAAGCCTGACCCTCAACCGTGCCCTAATCCTAACCCGTACGCTAACACTAACCCGCGCCCTCACACGCACGCTCCCCCTAAAGCGTTGCCGTACCCTCACCTGGACCCTAAACCGTCCCCGTCCCCTAACCCTAACCCTAGCCCGAACCCTAACCCTAACCCTTCCACGAAGCCTGACCCTCACCCGTCCCCTAATCCTAACCCGTACGCTAACACTAAACCGCGCCCTCACACGCACGCTCCCCCTAAAGCGTTGCCGTACCCTCACCTAGACCCTAAACCGTCCCCGTCCCCTAACCCTAACCCTAGCCCGAACCCTAACCCTAACCCTTCCCCGAAGCCTGACCCTCACCCGTCCCCTAATCCTAACCCGTACGCTAACACTAACCCGCGCCCTCACACGCACGCTCCCCCTAAAGCGTTGCCGTACCCTCACCTGGACCCTAAACCGTCCCCGTCCCCTAACCCTAACCCTAGCCCGAACCCTAACCCTAACCCTTCCACGAAGCCTGACCCTCACCCGTCCCCTAATCCTAACCCGTACGCGAACACTAACCCGCGCCCTCACACGCACGCTCCCCCTAAATCGTTGCCGTACCCTCACCTGGACCCTAAACCGTCCCCGTCCCCTAACCCTAACCCTAGCCCGAACCCTAACCCTAACCCTTCCCCGAAGCCTGACCCTCATCCGTGCCCTAATCCTAACACGTATGCTAACACTAACCCGCGCCCTCACACACACGCTCCCCCTAAAGCGTTGCCGTACCCTCACCTGGACCCTAAACCGTCCCCGTCCCCTAACCCTAACCCTAGCCCGAACCCTAACCCTAACCCTTCCCCGAAGCCTGACCTTCACCCGTGCCCTAATCCTAACCCGTACGCTAACACTAACCCGCGCCCTCACACGCACACTCCCCCTAAAGCGTTGCCGTACCCTCACCTGGACCCTAAACCGTCCCCGTCCCCTAACCCTAACCCTAGCCCGAACCCTAACCCTAACCCTTCCCCGAAGCCTGTCCCTCACCCGTGCCCTAATCCTAACCCGTACAATAACACTAACCCGCGCCCTCACACGCACGCTCCCCCTAAAGCGTTGCCGTACCCTCACCTGGACCCTAAACCGTCCCCGTCCCCTAACCCTAAACCTAGCCCGAACCCTAACCCTAACCCTTCCCTGAAGCCTGACCCTCACCCGTCCCATAATCCTAACCCGAACGCTAACACTAACCCGCGCCCTCACACGCACGCTCCCCCTAAAGCGTTGCCGTACCCTCACCTGGACCCTAAACCGTCCCCGTCCCCTAACCCTAACCCTAGCCCGAACCCTAACCCTAACCCTTCCCCGAAGCCTGACCCTCACCCGTGCCCTAATCCTAACCCGTACGCTAACACTAACCCGCGCCCTCACACGCACGCTCCCCCTAAAGCGTTGCCGTACCCTCACCTGGACCCTAAACCGTCCCCGTCCCCTAACCCTAACCCTAGCCCGAACCCTAACCCTAACCCTTTCCCGAAGCCTGACCCTCACCCGTCCCCTAATCCTAACCCGTACGCTAACACTAACCCGCGCCCTCACACGCACGCTCCCCCTAAAGCGTTGCCGTACCCTCACCTGGACCCTAAACCGTCCCCGTCCCCTAACCCTAACCCTAGCCCGAACCCTAACCCTAACCCTTCCCCGAAGCCTGACCCTCACCCGTGCCCTAATCCTAACCCGTACGCTAACACTAACCCGCGCCCTCACACGCACGCTCCCCCTAAAGCGTTGCCGTACCCTCACCTGGACCCTAAACCGTCCCCGTCCCCTAACCCTAACCCTAGCCCGAACCCTAACCCTAACCCTTCCCCGAAGCCTGACCCTCACCCGTGCCCTAATCCTAACCCGTACGCTAACACTAACCCGCGCCCTCACACGCACGCTCCCCCTAAAGCGTTGCCGTACCCTCACCTGGACCCTAAACCGTCCCCGTCCCCTAACCCTAACCCTAGCCCGAACCCTAACCCTAACCCTTCCCCGAAGCCTGACCCTCACCCGTGCCCTAATCCTAACACGTACGCTAACACTAACCCGCGCCCTCACACGCACGCTCCCTCTAAAGCGTTGCCGTACCCCCACCTGGACCCTAAACCGTCCCCGTCCCCTAACCCTAACCCTAGCCCGAACCCTAACCCTAACCCTTCCCCGAAGCCTGACCCTCACCCGTCCCCTATTCCTAACTCGTACGCTAAAACTAACCCACGCCCTCACACGCACGCTCCCCCTAAAGCGTTGCCGTACCCTCACCTGGACCCTAAACCGTCCCCGTCCCCTAACCCTAACCCTAGCCCGAACCCTAACCCTAACACTTCCCCGAAGCCTGACCCTCACCCGTCCCATAATCCTAACCCGTACGCTAACACTAACCCGCGCCCTCACACGCACGCTCCCCCTAAAGCGTTGCCGTACCCTCACCTGGACCCTAAACCGTCCCCGTCCCCTAACCCTAACCCTAGCCCGAACCCTAACCCTAACCCTTCCCCGAAGCCTGACCCTCACCCGTCCCCTAATCCTAACCCGTACGCTAACACTAACCCGCGCCCTCACACGCACGCTCCCCCTAAAGCGTTTCCGTACCGTCACCTGGACCCTAAACAGTAACCGTCCCCGTCCCCTAACCCTAACCCTAGCCCGAACCCTAACCCTAACCCTTCCCCGAAGCCTGACCCTCACCCGTGCCCTAATCCTAACCCGTACGCTAACACTAACCCGCGCCCTCACACGCACGCTCCCCCTAAAGCGTTGCCGTACCCTCACCTGGACCCTAAACCGTCCCCGTCCCCTAACCCTAACCCTAGCCCGAACCCTAACCCTATCCCTTCCCCGAAGCCTGACCCTCACCCGTCCCCTATTCCTAACTCGTACGCTAAAACTAACCCACGCCCTCACACGCACGCTCCCCCTAAAGCGTTGCCGTACCCTCACCTGGACCCTAAACCGTCCCCGTCCCCTAACCCTAACCCTAGCCCGAACCCTAACCCTAACCCTTCCCTGAAGCCTGACCCTCACCCGTCCCATAATCCTAACCCGTACGCTAACACTAACCCGCGCCCTCACACGCACGCTCCCCCTAAAGCGTTGCCGTACCCTCACCTGGACCCTAAACCGTCCCCGTCCCCTAACCCTAACCCTAGCCCGAACCCTAACCCTAACCCTTCCCCGAAGCCTGACCCTCACCCGTCCCCTAATCCTAACCCGTACGCTAACACTAACCCGCGCCCTCACACGCACGCTCCCCCTAAAGCGTTGCCGTACCCTCACCTGGACCCTAAACCGTCCCCGTCCCCTAAACCTAACCCTAGCCCGAACCCTAACCCTAACCCTTCCCCGAAGCCTGACCCTCACCCGTCCCCTAATCCTAACCCGTACGCTAACACTAACCCGCGCCCTCACACGCACGCTCCCCCTAAAGCGTTGCCGTACCCTCACCTGGACCCTAAACCGTCCCCGTCCCCTAACCCTAACCCTAGCCCGAACCCTAACCCTAACCCTTCCCCGAAGCCTGACCCTCACCCGTGCCCTAATCCTAACCCGTACGCTAACACTAACCCGCGCCCTCACACGCACGCTCCCCCTAAAGCGTTGCCGTACCCTCACCTGGACCCTAAACCGTCCCCGTCCCCTAACCCTAACCCTAGCCCGAACCCTAACCCTAACCCTTCCCCGAAGCCTGACCCTCACCCGTGCCCTAATCCTAACCCGTACGCTAACACTAACCCGCGCCCTCACACGCACGCTCCCTCTAAAGCGTTGCCGTACCCCCACCTGGACCCTAAACCGTCCCCGTCCCCTAACCCTAACCCTAGCCCGAACCCTAACCCTAACCCTTCCCCGAAGCCTGACCCTCACCCGTCCCCTATTCCTAACTCGTACGCTAAAACTAACCCACGCCCTCACACGCACGCTCCCCCTAAAGCGTTGCCGTACCCTCACCTGGACCCTAAACCGTCCCCGTCCCCTAACCCTAACCCTAGCCCGAACCCTAACCCTAACCCTTCCCCGAAGCCTGACCCTCACCCGTCCCATAATCCTAACCCGTACGCTAACACTAACCCGCGCCCTCACACGCACGCTCCCCCTAAAGCGTTGCCGTACCCTCACCTGGACCCTAAACCGTCCCCGTGCCCTAACCCTAACCCTAGCCCGAACCCTAACCCTAACCCTTCCCCGAAGCCTGACCCTCACCCGTCCCCTAATCCTAACCCGTACGCTAACACTAACCCGCGCCCTCACACGCACGCTCCCCCTAAAGCGTTGCCGTACCCTCACCTGGACCCTAAACCGTCCCCGTCCCCTAAACCTAACCCTAGCCCGAACCCTAACCCTAACCCTTCCCCGAAGCCTGACCCTCACCCGTCCCCTAATCCTAACCCGTACGCTAACACTAACCCGCGCCCTCACACGCACGCTCCCCCTAAAGCGTTGCCGTACCCTCACCTGGACCCTAAACCGTCCCCGTCCCCTAACCCTAACCCTAGCCCGAACCCTAACCCTAACCCTTCCCCGAAGCCTGACCCTCACCCGTGCCCTAATCCTAACCCGTACGCTAACACTAACCCGCGCCCTCACACGCACGCTCCCCCTAAAGCGTTGCCGTACCCTCACCTGGACCCTAAACCGTCCCCGTCCCCTAACCCTAACCCTAGCCCGAACCCTAACCCTAACCCTTCCCCGAAGCCTGACCCTCACCCGTCCCATAATCCTAACCCGTACGCTAACACTAACCCGCGCCCTCACACGCACGCTCCCCCTAAAGCGTTGCCGTACCCTCACCTGGACCCTAAACCGTCTCCATCCCCTAACCCTAACCCTAGCCCGAACCCTAACCCTAACCCTTCCCCTAAGCCTGACCCTCACCCGTCCCCTAATCGTAACCCGTACGCTAACACTAACCCGTGCCCTCACACGCACGCTCCCGCTAAAGCGTTGCCGTACCCTCACCTGGACCCTAAACCGTCCCCATCCCCTAACCCTAACCCTAGCCCGAACCCTAACCCTAACCCTTCCCCGAAGCCTGACCCTCACCCGTCCCCTAATCCTAACCCGTACGCTAACACTAACCCGCGCCCTCACACGCACGCTCCCCCTAAAGCGTTGCCGTACCCTCACCTGGACCCTAAACCGTCCCCGTCCCCTAACCCTAACCCTAGCCCGAACCCTAACCCTAACCCTTCCCCGAAGCCTGACCCTCACCCGTGCCCTAATCCTAACCCGTACGCTAACACTGACCCGCGCCCTCACACGCACGCTCCCCCTAAAGCGTTGCCGTACCCTCACCTGGACCCTAAACCGTCCCCGTCCCCTAACCCTAACCCTAGCCCGAACCCTAACCCTAACCCTTCCCCGAAGCCTGACCCTCACCCGTCCCATAATCCTAACCCGTACGCTAACACTAACCCGCGCCCTCACACGCACGCTCCCCCTAAAGCGTTGCCGTACCCTCACCTGGACCCTAAACCGTCCCCATCCCCTAACCCTAACCCTAGCCCGAACCCTAACCCTAACCCTTCCCCGAAGCCTGACCCTCACCCGTGCCCTAATCCTAACCCGTACGCTAACACTAACCCGCGCCCTCACACGCACGCTCCCCCTAAAGCGTTGCCGTACCCTCACCTGGACCCTAAACCGTCCCCGTCCCCTAACCCTAACCCTAGCCCGAACCCTAACCCTAACCCTTCCCCGAAGCCTGACCCTCACCCGTGCCCTAATCCTAACCCGTACGCTAACACTGACCCGCGCCCTCACACGCACGCTCCCCCTAAAGCGTTGCCGTACCCTCACCTGGACCCTAAACCGTCCCCGTCCCCTAACCCTAACCCTAGCCCGAACCCTAACCCTAACCCTTCCCCGAAGCCTGACCCTCACCCGTCCCATAATCCTAACCCGTACGCTAACACTAACCCGCGCCCTCACACGCACGCTCCCCCTAAAGCGTTGCCGTACCCTCACCTGGACCCTAAACCGTCCCCGTGCCCTAACCCTAACCCTAGCCCGAACCCTAACCCTAACCCTTCCCCGAAGCCTGACCCTCACCCGTCCCCTAATCCTAACCCGTACGCTAACACTAACCCGCGCCCTCACACGCACGCTCCCCCTAAAGCGTTGCCGTACCCTCCGTGGACCCTAAACCGTCCCCGTCCCCTAAACCTAACCCTAGCCCGAACCCTAACCCTAACCCTTCCCCGAAGCCTGACCCTCACCCGTCCCCTAATCCTAACCCGTACGCTAACACTAACCCGCGCCCTCACACGCACGCTCCCCCTAAAGCGTTGCCGTACCCTCACCTGGACCCTAAACCGTCCCCGTCCCCTAACCCTAACCCTAGCCCGAACCCTAACCCTAACCCTTCCCCGAAGCCTGACCCTCACCCGTGCCCTAATCCTAACCCGTACACTAACACTAACCCGCGCCCTCACACGCACGCTCCCCCTAAAGCGTTGCCGTACCCTCACCTGGACCCTAAACCGTCCCCGTCCCCTAACCCTAACCCTAGCCCGAACCCTAACCCTAACCCTTCCCCGAAGCCTGACCCTCACCCGTCCCATAATCCTAACCCGTACGCTAACACTAACCCGCGCCCTCACACGCACGCTCCCCCTAAAGCGTTGCCGTACCCTCACCTGGACCCTAAACCGTCTCCATCCCCTAACCCTAACCCTAGCCCGAACGCTAACCCTAACCCTTCCCCTAAGCCTGACCCTCACCCGTCCCCTAATCGTAACCCGTACGCTAACACTAACCCGTGCCCTCACACGCACGCTCCCGCTAAAGCGTTGCCGTACCCTCACCTGGACCCTAAACCGTCCCCGTCCCCTAACCCTAACCCTAGCCCGAACCCTAACCCTAACCCTTCCCCGAAGCCTGACCCTCACCCGTCCCCTAATCCTAACCCGTACGCTAACACTAACCCGCGCCCTCACACGCACGCTCCCCCTAAAGCGTTGCCGTACCCTCACCTGGACCCTAAACCGTCCCCGTCCCCTAACCCTAACCCTAGCCCGAACCCTAACCCTAACCCTTCCCCGAAGCCTGACCCTCACCCGTGCCCTAATCCTAACCCGTACGCTAACACTGACCCGCGCCCTCACACGCACGCTCCCCCTAAAGCGTTGCCGTACCCTCACCTGGACCCTAAACCGTCCCCGTCCCCTAACCCTAACCCTAGCCCGAACCCTAACCCTAACCCTTCCCCGAAGCCTGACCCTCACCCGTCCCCTAATCCTAACCCGTACGCTAACACTAACCCGCGCCCTCACACGCACGCTCCCCCTAAAGCGTTGCCGTACCCTCACCTGGACCCTAAACCGTCCCCATCCCCTAACCCTAACCCTAGCCCGAACCCTAACCCTAACCCTTCCCCGAAGCCTGACCCTCACCCGTGCCCTAATCCTAACCCGTACGCTAACACTAACCCGCGCCCTCACACGCACGCTCCCCCTAAAGCGTTGCCGTACCCTCACCTGGACCCTAAACCGTCCCCGTCCCCTAACCCTAACCCTAGCCCGAACCCTAACCCTAACCCTTCCCCGAAGCCTGACCCTCACCCGTGCCCTAATCCTAACCCGTACGCTAACACTAACCCGCGCCCTCACACGCACGCTCCCCCTAAAGCGTTGCCGTACCCTCACCTGGACCCTAAACCGTCCCCGTCCCCTAACCCTAACCCTAGCCCGAACCCTAACCCTAACCCTTCCCCGAACCCTGACCCTCACCCGTGCCCTAATCCTAACCCGTACGCTAACACTAACCCGCGCCCTCACATGCACGCTCCCCCTAAAGCGTTGCCGTACCCTCACCTGGACCCTAAACCGTCCCCGTCCCCTAACCCTAACCCTAGCCCGAACCCTAACCCTAACCCTTCCCCGAAGCCTGACCCTCACCCGTCCCCTAATCCTAACCCGTACGCTAACACTAACCCGCGCCCTCACACGCACGCTCCCCCTAAAGCGTTGCCGTACCCTCACCTGGACCCTAAACCGTCCCCGTCCCCTAACCCTAACCCTAGCCCGAACCCTAACCCTAACCCTTCCCCGAAGCCTGACCCTCAACCGTGCCCTAATCCTAACCCGTACGCTAACACTAACCCGCGCCCTCACACGCACGCTCCCCCTAAAGCGTTGCCGTACCCTCACCTGGACCCTAAACCGTCCCCGTCCCCTAACCCTAACCCTAGCCCGAACCCTAACCCTAACCCTTCCACGAAGCCTGACCCTCACCCGTCCCCTAATCCTAACCCGTACGCTAACACTAAACCGCGCCCTCACACGCACGCTCCCCCTAAAGCGTTGCCGTACCCTCACCTAGACCCTAAACCGTCCCCGTCCCCTAACCCTAACCCTAGCCCGAACCCTAACCCTAACCCTTCCCCGAAGCCTGACCCTCACCCGTGCCCTAATCCTAACCCGTACGCTAACACTAACCCGCGCCCTCACACGCACGCTCCCCCTAAAGCGTTGCCGTACCCTCACCTGGACCCTAAACCGTCCCCGTCCCCTAACCCTAACCCTAGCCCGAACCCTAACCCTAACCCTTCCCCGAAGCCTGACCCTCACCCGTCCCATAATCCTAACCCGTACGCTAACACTAACCCGCGCCCTCACACGCACGCTCCCCCTAAAGCGTTGCCGTACCCTCACCTGGACCCTAAACCGTCTCCATCCCCTAACCCTAACCCTAGCCCGAACGCTAACCCTAACCCTTCCCCTAAGCCTGACCCTCACCCGTCCCCTAATCGTAACCCGTACGCTAACACTAACCCGTGCCCTCACACGCACGCTCCCGCTAAAGCGTTGCCGTACCCTCACCTGGACCCTAAACCGTCCCCGTCCCCTAACCCTAACCCTAGCCCGAACCCTAACCCTAACCCTTCCCCGAAGCCTGACCCTCACCCGTCCCCTAATCCTAACCCGTACGCTAACACTAACCCGCGCCCTCACACGCACGCTCCCCCTAAAGCGTTGCCGTACCCTCACCTGGACCCTAAACCGTCCCCGTCCCCTAACCCTAACCCTAGCCCGAACCCTAACCCTAACCCTTCCCCGAAGCCTGACCCTCACCCGTGCCCTAATCCTAACCCGTACGCTAACACTGACCCGCGCCCTCACACGCACGCTCCCCCTAAAGCGTTGCCGTACCCTCACCTGGACCCTAAACCGTCCCCGTCCCCTAACCCTAACCCTAGCCCGAACCCTAACCCTAACCCTTCCCCGAAGCCTGACCCTCACCCGTCCATAATCCTAACCCGTACGCTAACACTAACCCGCGCCCTCACACGCACGCTCCCCCTAAAGCGTTGCCGTACCCTCACCTGGACCCTAAACCGTCCCCATCCCCTAACCCTAACCCTAGCCCGAACCCTAACCCTAACCCTTCCCCGAAGCCTGACCCTCACCCGTCCCCTAATCGTAACCCGTACGCTAACACTGACCCGCGCCCTCACACGCACGCTCCCGCTAAAGCGTTGCCGTACCCTCACCTGGACCCTAAACCGTCCCCGTCCCCTAACCCTAACCCTAGCCCGAACCCTAACCCTAACCCTTCCCCGAAGCCTGACCCTCACCCGTGCCCTAATCCTAACCCGTACGCTAACACTAACCCGCGCCCTCACACGCACGCTCCCCCTAAAGCGTTGCCGTACCCTCACCTGGACCCTAAACCGTCCCCGTCCCCTAACCCTAACCCTAGCCCGAACCCTAACCGTAACCCTTCCCCGAAGCCTGACCCTCACCCGTGCCCTAATCCTAACCCGTACGCTAACACTAACCCGCGCCCTCACACGCACGCTCCCCCTAAAGCGTTGCCGTACCCTCACCTGGACCCTAAACCGTCCCCGTCCCCTAACCCTAACCCTAGCCCGAACCCTAACCCTAACCCTTCCCCGAAGCCTGACCCTCACCCGTGCCCTAATCCTAACCCGTACGCTAACACTAACCCGCGCCCTCACACGCACGCTCCCCCTAAAGCGTTGCCGTACCCTCACCTGGACCCTAAACCGTCCCCGTCCCCTAACCCTAACCCTAGCCCGAACCCTAACCCTAACCCTTCCCCGAACCCTGACCCTCACCCGTCCCCTAATCCTAACCCGTACGCTAACACTAACCCGCGCCCTCACATGCACGCTCCCCCTAAAGCGTTGCCGTACCCTCACCTGGACCCTAAACCGTCCCCGTCCCCTAACCCTAACCCTAGCCCGAACCCTAACCCTAACCCTTCCCCGAAGCCTGACCCTCACCCGTCCCCTAATCCTAACCCGTACGCTAACACTAACCCGCGCCCTCACACGCACGCTCCCCCTAAAGCGTTGCCGTACCCTCACCTGGACCCTAAACCGTCCCCGTCCCCTAACCCTAACCCTAGCCCGAACCCTAACCCTAACCCTTCCCCGAAGCCTGACCCTCAACCGTGCCCTAATCCTAACCCGTACGCTAACACTAACCCGCGCCCTCACACGCACGCTCCCCCTAAAGCGTTGCCGTACCCTCACCTGGACCCTAAACCGTCCCCGTCCCCTAACCCTAACCCTAGCCCGAACCCTAACCCTAACCCTTCCACGAAGCCTGACCCTCACCCGTCCCCTAATCCTAACCCGTACGCTAACACTAAACCGCGCCCTCACACGCACGCTCCCCCTAAAGCGTTGCCGTACCCTCACCTAGACCCTAAACCGTCCCCATCCCCTAACCCTAACCCTAGCCCGAACCCTAACCCTAACCCTTCCCCGAAGCCTGACCCTCACCCGTCCCCTAATCCTAACCCGTACGCTAACACTAACCCGCGCCCTCACACGCACGCTCCCCCTAAAGCGTTGCCGTACCCTCACCTGGACCCTAAACCGTCCCCGTCCCCTAACCCTAACCCTAGCCCGAACCCTAACCCTAACCCTTCCACGAAGCCTGACCCTCACCCGTCCCCTAATCCTAACCCGTACGCGAACACTAACCCGCGCCCTCACACGCACGCTCCCCCTAAATCGTTGCCGTACCCTCACCTGGACCCTAAACCGTCCCCGTCCCCTAACCCTAACCCTAGCCCGAACCCTAACCCTAACCCTTCCCCGAAGCCTGACCCTCATCCGTGCCCTAATCCTAACATGTATGCTAACACTAACCCGCGCCCTCACACACACGCTCCCCCTAAAGCGTTGCCGTACCCTCACCTGGACCCTAAACCGTCCCCGTCCCCTAACCCTAACCCTAGCCCGAACCCTAACCCTAACCCTTCCCCGAAGCCTGACCCTCACCCGTGCCCTAATCCTAACCCGTACGCTAACACTAACCCGCGCCCTCACACGCACACTCCCCCTAAAGCGTTGCCGTACCCTCACCTGGACCCTAAACCGTCCCCGTCCCCTAACCCTAACCCTAGCCCGAACCCTAACCCTAACCCTTCCCCGAAGCCTGTCCCTCACCCGTGCCCTAATCCTAACCCGTACAATAACACTAACCCGCGCCCTCACACGCACGCTCCCCCTAAAGCGTTGCCGTACCCTCACCTGGACCCTAAACCGTCCCCGTCCCCTAACCCTAAACCTAGCCCGAACCCTAACCCTAACCCTTCCCTGAAGCCTGACCCTCACCCGTCCCATAATCCTAACCCGTACGCTAACACTAACCCGCGCCCTCACACGCACGCTCCCCCTAAAGCGTTGCCGTACCCTCACCTGGACCCTAAACCGTCCCCGTCCCCTAACCCTAACCCTAGCCCGAACCCTAACCCTAACCCTTCCCCGAAGCCTGACCCTCACCCGTGCCCTAATCCTAACCCGTACGCTAACACTAACCCGCGCCCTCACACGCACGCTCCCCCTAAAGCGTTGCCGTACCCTCACCTGGACCCTAAACCGTCCCCGTCCCCTAACCCTAACCCTAGCCCGAACCCTAACCCTAACCCTTTCCCGAAGCCTGACCCTCACCCGTCCCCTAATCCTAACCCGTACGCTAACACTAACCCGCGCCCTCACACGCACGCTCCCCCTAAAGCGTTGCCGTACCCTCACCTGGACCCTAAACCGTCCCCGTCCCCTAACCCTAACCCTAGCCCGAACCCTAACCCTAACCCTTCCCCGAAGCCTGACCCTCACCCGTGCCCTAATCCTAACCCGTACGCTAACACTAACCCGCGCCCTCACACGCACGCTCCCCCTAAAGCGTTGCCGTACCCTCACCTGGACCCTAAACCGTCCCCGTCCCCTAACCCTAACCCTAGCCCGAACCCTAACCCTAACCCTTCCCCGAAGCCTGACCCTCACCCGTGCCCTAATCCTAACCCGTACGCTAACACTAACCCGCGCCCTCACACGCACGCTCCCCCTAAAGCATTGCCGTACCCTCACCTGGACCCTAAACCGTCCCCGTCCCCTAACCCTAACCCTAGCCCGAACCCTAACCCTAACCCTTCCCCGAAGCCTGACCCTCACCCGTGCCCTAATCCTAACACGTACGCTAACACTAACCCGCGCCCTCACACGCACGCTCCCTCTAAAGCGTTGCCGTACCCCCACCTGGACCCTAAACCGTCCCCGTCCCCTAACCCTAACCCTAGCCCGAACCCTAACCCTAACCCTTCCCCGAAGCCTGACCCTCACCCGTCCCCTATTCCTAACTCGTACGCTAAAACTAACCCACGCCCTCACACGCACGCTCCCCCTAAAGCGTTGCCGTACCCTCACCTGGACCCTAAACCGTCCCCGTCCCCTAACCCTAACCCTAGCCCGAACCCTAACCCTAACCCTTCCCCGAAGCCTGACCCTCACCCGTCCCATAATCCTAACCCGTACGCTAACACTAACCCGCGCCCTCACACGCACGCTCCCCCTAAAGCGTTGCCGTACCCTCACCTGGACCCTAAACCGTCCCCGTCCCCTAACCCTAACCCTAGCCCGAACCCTAACCCTAACCCTTCCCCGAAGCCTGACCCTCACCCGTCCCCTAATCCTAACCCGTACGCTAACACTAACCCGCGCCCTCACACGCACGCTCCCCCTAAAGCGTTTCCGTACCGTCACCTGGACCCTAAACAGTAACCGTCCCCGTCCCCTAACCCTAACCCTAGCCCGAACCCTAACCCTAACCCTTCCCCGAAGCCTGACCCTCACCCGTGCCCTAATCCTAACCCGTACGCTAACACTAACCCGCGCCCTCACACGCACGCTCCCCCTAAAGCGTTGCCGTACCCTCACCTGGACCCTAAACCGTCCCCGTCCCCTAACCCTAACCCTAGCCCGAACCCTAACCCTATCCCTTCCCCGAAGCCTGACCCTCACCCGTCCCCTATTCCTAACTCGTACGCTAAAACTAACCCACGCCCTCACACGCACGCTCCCCCTAAAGCGTTGCCGTACCCTCACCTGGACCCTAAACCGTCCCCGTCCCCTAACCCTAACCCTAGCCCGAACCCTAACCCTAACCCTTCCCTGAAGCCTGACCCTCACCCGTCCCATAATCCTAACCCGTACGCTAACACTAACCCGCGCCCTCACACGCACGCTCCCCCTAAAGCGTTGCCGTACCCTCACCTGGACCCTAAACCGTCCCCGTCCCCTAACCCTAACCCTAGCCCGAACCCTAACCCTAACCCTTCCCCGAAGCCTGACCCTCACCCGTCCCCTAATCCTAACCCGTACGCTAACACTAACCCGCGCCCTCACACGCACGCTCCCCCTAAAGCGTTGCCGTACCCTCACCTGGACCCTAAACCGTCCCCGTCCCCTAAACCTAACCCTAGCCCGAACCCTAACCCTAACCCTTCCCCGAAGCCTGACCCTCAGCCGTCCCCTAATCCTAACCCGTACGCTAACACTAACCCGCGCCCTCACACGCACGCTCCCCCTAAAGCGTTGCCGTACCCTCACCTGGACCCTAAACCGTCCCCGTCCCCTAACCCTAACCCTAGCCCGAACCCTAACCCTAACCCTTCCCCGAAGCCTGACCCTCACCCGTGCCCTAATCCTAACCCGTACGCTAACACTAACCCGCGCCCTCACACGCACGCTCCCCCTAAAGCGTTGCCGTACCCTCACCTGGACCCTAAACCGTCCCCGTCCCCTAACCCTAACCCTAGCCCGAACCCTAACCCTAACCCTTCCCCGAAGCCTGACCCTCACCCGTGCCCTAATCCTAACCCGTACGCTAACACTAACCCGCGCCCTCACACGCACGCTCCCTCTAAAGCGTTGCCGTACCCCCACCTGGACCCTAAACCGTCCCCGTCCCCTAACCCTAACCCTAGCCCGAACCCTAACCCTAACCCTTCCCCGAAGCCTGACCCTCACCCGTCCCCTATTCCTAACTCGTACGCTAAAACTAACCCACGCCCTCACACGCACGCTCCCCCTAAAGCGTTGCCGTACCCTCACCTGGACCCTAAACCGTCCCCGTCCCCTAACCCTAACCCTAGCCCGAACCCTAACCCTAACCCTTCCCCGAAGCCTGACCCTCACCCGTCCCATAATCCTAACCCGTACGCTAACACTAACCCGCGCCCTCACACGCACGCTCCCCCTAAAGCGTTGCCGTACCCTCACCTGGACCCTAAACCGTCCCCGTGCCCTAACCCTAACCCTAGCCCGAACCCTAACCCTAACCCTTCCCCGAAGCCTGACCCTCACCCGTCCCCTAATCCTAACCCGTACGCTAACACTAACCCGCGCCCTCACACGCACGCTCCCCCTAAAGCGTTGCCGTACCCTCACCTGGACCCTAAACCGTCCCCGTCCCCTAAACCTAACCCTAGCCCGAACCCTAACCCTAACCCTTCCCCGAAGCCTGACCCTCACCCGTCCCCTAATCCTAACCCGTACGCTAACACTAACCCGCGCCCTCACACGCACGCTCCCCCTAAAGCGTTGCCGTACCCTCACCTGGACCCTAAACCGTCCCCGTCCCCTAACCCTAACCCTAGCCCGAACCCTAACCCTAACCCTTCCCCGAAGCCTGACCCTCACCCGTGCCCTAATCCTAACCCGTACGCTAACACTAACCCGCGCCCTCACACGCACGCTCCCCCTAAAGCGTTGCCGTACCCTCACCTGGACCCTAAACCGTCCCCGTCCCCTAACCCTAACCCTAGCCCGAACCCTAACCCTAACCCTTCCCCGAAGCCTGACCCTCACCCGTCCCATAATCCTAACCCGTACGCTAACACTAACCCGCGCCCTCACACGCACGCTCCCCCTAAAGCGTTGCCGTACCCTCACCTGGACCCTAAACCGTCTCCATCCCCTAACCCTAACCCTAGCCCGAACCCTAACCCTAACCCTTCCCCTAAGCCTGACCCTCACCCGTCCCCTAATCGTAACCCGTACGCTAACACTAACCCGTGCCCTCACACGCACGCTCCCGCTAAAGCGTTGCCGTACCCTCACCTGGACCCTAAACCGTCCCCGTCCCCTAACCCTAACCCTAGCCCGAACCCTAACCCTAACCCTTCCCCGAAGCCTGACCCTCACCCGTCCCCTAATCCTAACCCGTACGCTAACACTAACCCGCGCCCTCACACGCACGCTCCCCCTAAAGCGTTGCCGTACCCTCACCTGGACCCTAAACCGTCCCCGTCCCCTAACCCTAACCCTAGCCCGAACCCTAACCCTAACCCTTCCCCGAAGCCTGACCCTCACCCGTGCCCTAATCCTAACCCGTACGCTAACACTAACCCGCGCCCTCACACGCACGCTCCCCCTAAAGCGTTGCCGTACCCTCACCTGGACCCTAAACCGTCCCCGTCCCCTAACCCTAACCCTAGCCCGAACCCTAACCCTAACCCTTCCCCGAAGCCTGACCCTCACCCGTCCCCTAATCCTAACCCGTACGCTAACACTAACCCGCGCCCTCACACGCACGCTCCCCCTAAAGCGTTGCCGTACCCTCACCTGGACCCTAAACCGTCCCCGTCCCCTAACCCTAACCCTAGCCCGAACCCTAACCCTAACCCTTCCACGAAGCCTGACCCTCACCCGTCCCCTAATCCTAACCCGTACGCGAACACTAACCCGCGCCCTCACACGCACGCTCCCCCTAAAGCGTTGCCGTACCCTCACCTGGACCCTAAACCGTCCCCGTCCCCTAACCCTAACCCTAGCCCGAACCCTAACCCTAACCCTTCCCCGAAGCCTGACCCTCATCCGTGCCCTAATCCTAACACGTATGCTAACACTAACCCGTACCCTCACACACACGCTCCCCCTAAAGCGTTGCCGTACCCTCACCTGGACCCTAAACCGTCCCCGTCCCCTAACCCTAACCCTAGCCCGAACCCTAACCCTAACCCTTCCCCGAAGCCTGACCCTCACCCGTGCCCTAATCCTAACCCGTACGCTAACACTAACCCGCGCCCTCACACGCACACTCCCCCTAAAGCGTTGCCGTACCCTCACCTGGACCCTAAACCGTCCCCGTCCCCTAACCCTAACCCTAGCCCGAACCCTAACCCTAACCCTTCCCCGAAGCCTGTCCCTCACCCGTGCCCTAATCCTAACCCGTACAATAACACTAACCCGCGCCCTCACACGCACGCTCCCCCTAAAGCGTTGCCGTACCCTCACCTGGACCCTAAACCGTCCCCGTCCCCTAACCCTAAACCTAGCCCGAACCCTAACCCTAACCCTTCCCTGAAGCCTGACCCTCACCCGTCCCATAATCCTAACACGTACGCTAACACTAACCCGCGCCCTCACATGCACGCTCCCCCTAAAGCGTTGCCGTACCCTCACCTGGACCCTAAACCGTCCCCGTCCCCTAACCCTAACCCTAGCCCGAACCCTAACCCTAACCCTTCCCCGAAGCCTGACCCTCACCCGTGCCCTAATCCTAACCCGTACGCTAACACTAACCCGCGCCCTCACACGCACGCTCCCCCTAAAGCGTTGCCGTACCCTCACCTGGACCCTAAACCGTCCCCGTCCCCTAACCCTAACCCTAGCCCGAACCCTAACCCTAACCCTTCCCCGAAGCCTGACCCTCACCCGTCCCCTAATCCTAACCCGTACGCTAACACTAACCCGCGCCCTCACACGCACGCTCCCCCTAAAGCGTTGCCGTACCCTCACCTGGACCCTAAACCGTCCCCGTCCCCTAACCCTAACCCTAGCCCGAACCCTAACCCTAACCCTTCCCCGAAGCCTGACCCTCACCCGTGCCCTAATCCTAACCCGTACGCTAACACTAACCCGCGCCCTCACACGCACGCTCCCCCTAAAGCGTTGCCGTACCCTCACCTGGACCCTAAACCGTCCCCGTCCCCTAACCCTAACCCTAGCCCGAACCCTAACCCTAACACTTCCCCGAAGCCTGACCCTCACCCGTGCCCTAATCCTAACCCGTACGCTAACACTAACCCGCGCCCTCACACGCACGCTCCCCCTAAAGCGTTGCCGTACCCTCACCTGGACCCTAAACCGTCCCCGTCCCCTAACCCTAACCCTAGCCCGAACCCTAACCCTAACCCTTCCCCGAAGCCTGACCCTCACCCGTGCCCTAATCCTAACCCGTACGCTAACACTAACCCGCGCCCTCACACGCACGCTCCCCCTAAAGCGTTGCCGTACCCTCACCTGGACCCTAAACCGTCCCCGTCCCCTAACCCTAACCCTAGCCCGAACCCTAACCCTAACCCTTCCCCGAAGCCTGACCCTCACCCGTGCCCTAATCCTAACCCGTACGCTAACACTAACCCGCGCCCTCACACGCACGCTCCCCCTAAAGCGTTGCCGTACCCTCACCTGGACCCTAAACCGTCCCCGTCCCCTAACCCTAACCCTAGCCCGAACCCTAACCCTAACCCTTCCCCGAAGCCTGACCCTCACCCGTCCCATAATCCTAACCCGTACGCTAACACTAACCCGCGCCCTCACACGCACGCTCCCCCTAAAGCGTTGCCGTACCCTCACCTGGACCCTAAACCGTCCCCGTCCCCTAACCCTAACCCTAGCCCGAACCCTAACCCTAACCCTTCCCCGAAGCCTGACCCTCACCCGTCCCCTAATCCTAACCCGTACGCTAACACTAACCCGCGCCCTCACACGCACGCTCCCCCTAAAGCGTTGCCGTACCGTCACCTGGACCCTAAACAGTAACCGTCCCCGTCCCCTAACCCTAACCCTAGCCCGAACCCTAACCCTAACCCTTCCCCGAAGCCTGACCCTCACCCGTGCCCTAATCCTAACCCGTACGCTAACACTAACCCGCGCCCTCACACGCACGCTCCCCCTAAAGCGTTGCCGTACCCTCACCTGGACCCTAAACCGTGCCCGTCCCCTAACCCTAACCCTAGCCCGAACCCTAACCCTATCCCTTCCCTGAAGCCTGACCCTCACCCGTCCCCTATTCCTAACTCGTACGCTAAAACTAACCCACGCCCTCACACGCACGCTCCCCCTAAAGCGTTGCCGTACCCTCACCTGGACCCTAAACCGTCCCCGTCCCCTAACCCTAACCCTAGCCCGAACCCTAACCCTAACCCTTCCCTGAAGCCTGACCCTCACCCGTCCCATAATCCTAACCCGTACGCTAACACTAACCCGCGCCCTCACACGCACGCTCCCCCTAAAGCGTTGCCGTACCCTCACCTGGACCCTAAACCGTCCCCGTCCCCTAACCCTAACCCTAGCCCGAACCCTAACCCTAACCCTTCCCCGAAGCCTGACCCTCACCCGTCCCCTAATCCTAACCCGTACGCTAACACTAACCCGCGCCCTCACACGCACGCTCCCCCTAAAGCGTTGCCGTACCCTCACCTGGACCCTAAACCGTCCCCGTCCCCTAAACCTAACCCTAGCCCGAACCCTAACCCTAACCCTTCCCCGAAGCCTGACCCTCACCCGTCCCCTAATCCTAACCCGTACGCTAACACTAACCCGCGCCCTCACACGCACGCTCCCCCTAAAGCGTTGCCGTACCCTCACCTGGACCCTAAACCGTCCCCGTCCCCTAACCCTAACCCTAGCCCGAACCCTAACCCTAACCCTTCCCCGAAGCCTGACCCTCACCCGTGCCCTAATCCTAACCCGTACGCTAACACTAACCCGCGCCCTCACACGCACGCTCCCCCTAAAGCGTTGCCGTACCCTCACCTGGACCCTAAACCGTCCCCGTCCCCTAACCCTAACCCTAGCCCGAACCCTAACCCTAACCCTTCCCCGAAGCCTGACCCTCACCCGTGCCCTAATCCTAACCCGTACGCTAACACTAACCCGCGCCCTCACACGCACGCTCCCCCTAAAGCGTTGCCGTACCCTCACCTGGACCCTAAACCGTCCCCGTCCCCTAACCCTAACCCTAGCCCGAACCCTAACCCTAACCCTTCCCCGAAGCCTGACCCTCACCCGTGCCCTAATCCTAACCCGTACGCTAACACTAACCCGCGCCCTCACACGCACGCTCCCCCTAAAGCGTTGCCGTACCCTCACCTGGACCCTAACCCGTCCCCGTCCCCTAACCCTAACCCTAGCCCGAACCCTAACCCTAACCCTTCCCCGAAGCCTGACCCTCACCCGTGCCCTAATCCTAACCCATACGCTAACACTAACCCGCGCCCTCACACGCACGCTCCCTCTAAAGCGTTGCCGTACCCCCACCTGGACCCTAAACCGTCCCCGTCCCCTAACCCTAACCCTAGCCCGAACCCTAACCCTAACCCTTCCCCGAAGCCTGATCCTCACCCGTCCCCTAATCGTAACCCGTACGCGAACACTAACCCGCGCCCTCACACGCACGCTCCCCCTAAAGCGTTGCCGTACCCTCACCTGGACCCTAAACCGTCCCCGTCCCCTAACCCTAACCCTAGCCCGAACCCTAACCCTAACCCTTCCCCGAAGCCTGACCCTCACCCGTCCCCTAATCCTAATCCGTACGCTAACACTAACCCGCGCCCTCACACGCACGCTCCCCCTAAAGCGTTTCCGTACCCTCACCTGGAGCCTAAACCGTCCCCGTCCCCTAACCCTAACCCTAGCCCGAACCCTAACCCTAACCCTTCCCCGAAGCCTGACCCTCACCCGTGCCCTAATCCTAACCCGTACGCTAACACTAACCCGCGCCCTCACACGCACGCTCCCCCTAAAGCGTTGCCGTACCCTCACCTGGACCCTAAACCGTCCCCATCCCCTAACCCTAACCCTAGCCCGAACCCTAACCCTAACCCTTCCCCGAAGCCTGACCCTCACCCGTCCCCTATTCCTAACTCGTACGCTAAAACTAACCCACGCCCTCACACGCACGCTCCCCCTAAAGCGTTGCCGTACCCTCACCTGGACCCTAAACCGTCCCCGTCCCCTAACCCTAACCCTAGCCCGAACCCTAACCCTAACCCTTCCCCGAAGCCTGACCCTCACCCGTCCCATAATCCTATCCCGTACGCTAACACTAACCCGCGCCCTCACACGCACGCTCCCCCTAAAGCGTTGCCGTACCCTCACCTGGACCCTAAACCGTCCCCGTCCCCTAACCCTAACCCTAGCCCGAACCCTAACCCTAACCCTTCCCCGAAGCCTGACCCTCACCCGTCCCCTAATCCTACCCCGTACGCTAACACTAACCCGCGCCCTCACACGCACGCTCCCCGTAAAGCGTTGCCGTACCCTCACCTGGACCCTAAACCGTCCCCGTCCCCTAACCCTAACCCTAGCCCGAACCCTAACCCTAACCCTTCCCCGAAGCCTGACCCTCACCCGTGCCCTAATCCTAACCCGTACGCTAACACTAACCCGCGCCCTCACACGCACGCTCCCCCTAAAGCGTTGCCGTACCCTCACCTGGACCCTAAACCGTCCCCGTCCCCTAACCCTAACCCTAGCCCGAACCCTAACCCTAACCCTTCCCCGAAGCCTGACCCTCACCCGTCCCATAATCCTAACCCGTACGCTAACACTAACCCGCGCCCTCACACGCACGCTCCCCCTAAAGCGTTGCCGTACCCTCACCTGGACCCTAAACCGTCCCCGTCCCCTAACCCTAACCCTAGCCCGAACCCTAACCCTAACCCTTCCCCGAAGCCTGACCCTCACCCGTGCCCTAATCCTAACCCGTACGCTAACACTAACCCGCGCCCTCACACGCACGCTCCCCCTAAAGCGTTGCCGTACCCTCACCTGGACCCTAAACCGTCCCCGTCCCCTAACCCTAACCCTAGCCCGAACCCTAACCCTAACCCTTCCCCAAAGCCTGACCCTCACCCGTGCCCTAATCCTAACCCGTACGCTAACACTAACCCGCGCCCTCACACGCACGCTCCCTCTAAAGCGTTGCCGTACCCCCACCTGGACCCTAAACCGTCCCCGTCCCCTAACCCTAACCCTAGCCCGAACCCTAACCCTAACCCTTCCCCGAAGCCTGACCCTCACCCGTCCCCTATTCCTAACTCGTACGCTAAAACTAACCCACGCCCTCACACGCACGCTACCCCTAAAGCGTTGCCGTACCCTCACCTGGACCCTAAACCGTCCCCGTCCCCTAACCCTAACCCTAGCCCGAACCCTAACCCTAACCCTTCCCCGAAGCCTGACCCTCACCCGTCCCATAATCCTAACCCGTACGCTAACACTAACCCGCGCCCTCACACGCACGCTCCCCCTAAAGCGTTGCCGTACCCTCACCTGGACCCTAAACCGTCCCCGTCCCCTAACCCTAACCCTAGCCCGAACCCTAACCCTAACCCTTCCCCGAAGCCTGACCCTCACCCGTCCCCTAATCCTAACCCGTACGCTAACACTAACCCGCGCCCTCACACGCACGCTCCCCCTAAAGCGTTTCCGTACCATCACCTGGACCCTAAACAGTAACCGTCCCCGTCCCCTAACCCTAACCCTAGCCCGAACCCTAACCCTAACCCTTCCCCGAAGCCTGACCCTCACCCGTGCCCTAATCCTAACCCGTACGCTAACACTAACCCGCGCCCTCACACGCACGCTCCCCCTAAAGCGTTGCCGTACCCTCACCTGGACCCTAAACCGTCCCCGTCCCCTAACCCTAACCCTAGCCCGAACCCTAACCCTATCCCTTCCCCGAAGCCTGACCCTCACCCGTCCCCTATTCCTAACTCGTACGCTAAAACTAACCCACGCCCTCACACGCACGCTCCCCCTAAAGCGTTGCCGTACCCTCACCTGGACCCTAAACCGTCCCCGTCCCCTAACCCTAACCCTAGCCCGAACCCTAACCCTAACCCTTCCCTGAAGCCTGACCCTCACCCGTCCCATAATCCTAACCCGTACGCTAACACTAACCCGCGCCCTCACACGCACGCTCCCCCTAAAGCGTTGCCGTACCCTCACCTGGACCCTAAACCGTCCCCGTCCCCTAACCCTAACCCTAGCCCGAACCCTAACCCTAACCCTTCCCCGAAGCCTGACCCTCACCCGTCCCCTAATCCTAACCCGTACGCTAACACTAACCCGCGCCCTCACACGCACGCTCCCCCTAAAGCGTTGCCGTACCCTCACCTGGACCCTAAACCGTCCCCGTCCCCTAAACCTAACCCTAGCCCGAACCCTAACCCTAACCCTTCCCCGAAGCCTGACCCTCACCCGTCCCCTAATCCTAACCCGTACGCTAACACTAACCCGCGCCCTCACACGCACGCTCCCCCTAAAGCGTTGCCGTACCCTCACCTGGACCCTAAACCGTCCCCGTCCCCTAACCCTAACCCTAGCCCGAACCCTAACCCTAACCCTTCCCCGAAGCCTGACCCTCACCCGTGCCCTAATCCTAACCCGTACGCTAACACTAACCCGCGCCCTCACACGCACGCTCCCCCTAAAGCGTTGCCGTACCCTCACCTGGACCCTAAACCGTCCCCGTCCCCTAACCCTAACCCTAGCCCGAACCCTAACCCTAACCCTTCCCCGAAGCCTGACCCTCACCCGTCCCATAATCCTAACCCGTACGCTAACACTAACCCGCGCCCTCACACGCACGCTCCCCCTAAAGCGTTGCCGTACCCTCACCTGGACCCTAAACCGTCTCCATCCCCTAACCCTAACCCTAGCCCGAACCCTAACCCTAACCCTTCCCCTAAGCCTGACCCTCACCCGTCCCCTAATCGTAACCCGTACGCTAACACTAACCCGTGCCCTCACACGCACGCTCCCGCTAAAGCGTTGCCGTACCCTCACCTGGACCCTAAACCGTCCCCGTCCCCTAACCCTAACCCTAGCCCGAACCCTAACCCTAACCCTTCCCCGAAGCCTGACCCTCACCCGTCCCCTAATCCTAACCCGTACGCTAACACTAACCCGCGCCCTCACACGCACGCTCCCCCTAAAGCGTTGCCGTACCCTCACCTGGACCCTAAACCGTCCCCGTCCCCTAACCCTAACCCTAGCCCGAACCCTAACCCTAACCCTTCCCCGAAGCCTGACCCTCACCCGTGCCCTAATCCTAACCCGTACGCTAACACTAACCCGCGCCCTCACACGCACGCTCCCCCTAAAGCGTTGCCGTACCCTCACCTGGACCCTAAACCGTCCCCGTCCCCTAACCCTAACCCTAGCCCGAACCCTCACCCTAACCCTTCCCCGAAGCCTGACCTTCACCCTTCCCCTAATCCTAACCCGTACGCTAACACTAACCCGCGCCCTCACATGCACGCTCCCCCTAAAGCGTTGCCGTACCCTCACCTGGACCCTAAACCGTCCCCGTCCCCTAACCCTAACCCTAGCCCGAACCCTAACCCTAACCCTTCCCCGAAGCCTGACCCTCACCCGTCCCATAATCCTAACCCGTACGCTAACACTAACCCGCACCCTCACACGCACGCTCCCCCTAAAGCGTTGCCGTACCCTCACCTCGACCCTAAACCGTCCCCGTCCCCTAACCCTAACCCTAGCCCGAACCCTAACCCTAACCCTTCCCCGAAGCCTGACCCTCACCCGTCCCCTAATCGTAACCCGTACGCTAACACTAACCCGCGCCCTCACATGCACGCTCCCGCTAAAGCGTTGCCGTACCCTCACCTGGACCCTAAACCGTCCCCGTCCCCTAACCCTAACCCTAGCCCGAACCCTAACCCTAACCCTTCCCCGAAGACTGACCCTCACCCGTGCCCTAATCCTAACCCGTACGCTAACACTAACCCGCGCCCTCACACGCACGCTCCCCCTAAAGCGTTGCCGTACCCTCACCTGGACCCTAAACCGTCCCCGTCCCCTAACCCTAACCCTAGCCCGAACCGTAACCCTAACCCTTCCCCGAAGCCTGACCCTCAACCGTGCCCTAATCCTAACCCGTACGCTAACACTAACCCGCGCCCTCACACGCACGCTCCCCCTAAAGCGTTGCCGTACCCTCACCTGGACCCTAAACCGTCCCCGTCCCCTAACCCTAACCCTAGCCCGAACCCTAACCCTAACCCTTCCACGAAGCCTGACCCTCACCCGTCCCCTAATCCTAACCCGTACGCTAACACTAAACCGCGCCCTCACACGCACGCTCCCCCTAAAGCGTTGCCGTACCCTCACCTGGACCCTAAACCGTCCCCGTCCCCTAACCCTAACCCTAGCCCGAACCCTAACCCTAACCCTTCCCCGAAGCCTGACCCTCACCCGTCCCCTAATCCTAACCCGTACGCTAACACTAACCCGCGCCCTCACACGCACGCTCCCCCTAAAGCGTTGCCGTACCCTCACCTGGACCCTAAACCGTCCCCGTCCCCTAACCCTAACCCTAGCCCGAACCCTAACCCTAACCCTTCCACGAAGCCTGACCCTCACCCGTCCCCTAATCCTAACCCGTACGCGAACACTAACCCGCGCCCTCACACGCACGCTCCCCCTAAAGCGTTGCCGTACCCTCACCTGGACCCTAAACCGTCCCCGTCCCCTAACCCTAACCCTAGCCCGAACCCTAACCCTAACCCTTCCCCGAAGCCTGACCCTCATCCGTGCCCTAATCCTAACACGTATGCTAACACTAACCCGCGCCCTCACACACACGCTCCCCCTAAAGCGTTGCCGTACCCTCACCTGGACCCTAAACCGTCCCCGTCCCCTAACCCTAACCCTAGCCCGAACCCTAACCCTAACCCTTCCCCGAAGCCTGACCCTCACCCGTGCCCTAATCCTAACCCGTACGCTAACACTAACCCGCGCCCTCACACGCACACTCCCCCTAAAGCGTTGCCGTACCCTCACCTGGACCCTAAACCGTCCCCGTCCCCTAACCCTAACCCTAGCCCGAACCCTAACCCTAACCCTTCCCCGAAGCCTGTCCCTCACCCGTGCCCTAATCCTAACCCGTACAATAACACTAACCCGCGCCCTCACACGCACGCTCCCCCTAAAGCGTTGCCGTACCCTCACCTGGACCCTAAACCGTCCCCGTCCCCTAACCCTAAACCTAGCCCGAACCCTAACCCTAACCCTTCCCTGAAGCCTGACCCTCACCCGTCCCATAATCCTAACCCGTACGCTAACACTAACCCGCGCCCTCACACGCACGCTCCCCCTAAAGCGTTGCCGTACCCTCACCTGGACCCTAAACCGTCCCCGTCCCCTAACCCTAACCCTAGCCCGAACCCTAACCCTAACCCTTCCCCGAAGCCTGACCCTCACCCGTGCCCTAATCCTAACCCGTACGCTAACACTAACCCGCGCCCTCACACGCACGCTCCCCCTAAAGCGTTGCCGTACCCTCACCTGGACCCTAAACCGTCCCCGTCCCCTAACCCTAACCCTAGCCCGAACCCTAACCCTAACCCTTCCCCGAAGCCTGACCCTCACCCGTCCCCTAATCCTAACCCGTACGCTAACACTAACCCGCGCCCTCACACGCACGCTCCCCCTAAAGCGTTGCCGTACCCTCACCTGGACCCTAAACCGTCCCCGTCCCCTAACCCTAACCCTAGCCCGAACCCTAACCCTAACCCTTCCCCGAAGCCTGACCCTCACCCGTGCCCTAATCCTAACCCGTACGCTAACACTAACCCGCGCCCTCACACGCACGCTCCCCCTAAAGCGTTGCCGTACCCTCACCTGGACCCTAAACCGTCCCCGTCCCCTAACCCTAACCCTAGCCCGAACCCTAACCCTAACCCTTCCCCGAAGCCTGACCCTCACCCGTGCCCTAATCCTAACCCGTACGCTAACACTAACCCGCGCCCTCACACGCACGCTCCCCCTAAAGCGTTGCCGTACCCTCACCTGGACCCTAAACCGTCCCCGTCCCCTAACCCTAACCCTAGCCCGAACCCTAACCCTAACCCTTCCCCGAAGCCTGACCCTCACCCGTGCCCTAATCCTAACACGTACGCTAACACTAACCCGCGCCCTCACACGCACGCTCCCTCTAAAGCGTTGCCATACCCCCACCTGGACCCTAAACCGTCCCCGTCCCCTAACCCTAACCCTAGCCCGAACCCTAACCCTAACCCTTCCCCGAAGCCTGTCCCTCACCCGTCCCCTATTCCTAACTCGTACGCTAAAACTAACCCACGCCCTCACACGCACGCTCCCCCTAAAGCGTTGCCGTACCCTCACCTGGACCCTAAACCGTCCCCGTCCCCTAACCCTAACCCTAGCCCGAACCCTAACCCTAACCCTTCCCCGAAGCCTGACCCTCACCCGTCCCATAATCCTAACCCGTACGCTAACACTAACCCGCGCCCTCACACGCACGCTCCCCCTAAAGCGTTGCCGTACCCTCACCTGGACCCTAAACCGTCCCCGTCCCCTAACCCTAACCCTAGCCCGAACCCTAACCCTAACCCTTCCCCGAAGCCTGACCCTCACCCGTCCCCTAATCCTAACCCGTACGCTAACACTAACCCGCGCCCTCACACGCACGCTCCCCCTAAAGCGTTTCCGTACCGTCACCTGGACCCTAAACAGTAACCGTCCCCGTCCCCTAACCCTAACCCTAGCCCGAACCCTAACCCTAACCCTTCCCCGAAGCCTGACCCTCACCCGTGCCCTAATCCTAACCCGTACGCTAACACTAACCCGCGCCCTCACACGCACGCTCCCCCTAAAGCGTTGCCGTACCCTCACCTGGACCCTAAACCGTCCCCGTCCCCTAACCCTAACCCTAGCCCGAACCCTAACCCTATCCCTTCCCCGAAGCCTGACCCTCACCCGTCCCCTATTCCTAACTCGTACGCTAAAACTAACCCACGCCCTCACACGCACGCTCCCCCTAAAGCGTTGCCGTACCCTCACCTGGAACCTAAACCGTCCCCGTCCCCTAACCCTAACCCTAGCCCGAACCCTAACCCTAACCCTTCCCTGAAGCCTGACCCTCACCCGTCCCATCATCCTAACCCGTACGCTAACACTAACCCGCGCCCTCACACACACGCTCACCCTAAAGCGTTGCCGTACCCTCACCTGGACCCTAAACCGTCCCCGTCCCCTAACCCTAACCCTAGCCCGAACCCTAACCCTAACCCTTCCCCGAAGCCTGACCCTCACCCGTCCCCTAATCCTAACCCGTACGCTAACACTAACCCGCGCCCTCACACGCACGCTCCCCCTAAAGCGTTGCCGTACCCTCACCTGGACCCTAAACCGTCCCCGTCCCCTAAACCTAACCCTAGCCCGAACCCTAACCCTAACCCTTCCCCGAAGCCTGACCCTCACCCGTCCCCTAATCCTAACCCGTACGCTAACACTAACCCGCGCCCTCACACGCACGCTCCCCCTAAAGCGTTGCCGTACCCTCACCTGGACCCTAAACCGTCCCCGTCCCCTAACCCTAACCCTAGCCCGAACCCTAACCCTAACCCTTCCCCGAAGCCTGACCCTCACCCGTGCCCTAATCCTAACCCGTACGCTAACACTAACCCGCGCCCTCACACGCACGCTCCCCCTAAAGCGTTGCCGTACCCTCACCTGGACCCTAAACCGTCCCCGTCCCCTAACCCTAACCCTAGCCCGAACCCTAACCCTAACCCTTCGCCGAAGCCTGACCCTCACCCGTGCCCTAATCCTAACCCGTACGCTAACACTAACCCGCGCCCTCACACGCACGCTCCCTCTAAAGCGTTGCCGTACCCCCACCTGGACCCTAAACCGTCCCCGTCCCCTAACCCTAACCCTAGCCCGAACCCTAACCCTAACCCTTCCCCGAAGCCTGACCCTCACCCGTCCCCTATTCCTAACTCGTACGCTAAAACTAACCCACGCCCTCACACGCACGCTCCCCCTAAAGCGTTGCCGTACCCTCACCTGGACCCTAAACCGTCCCCGTCCCCTAACCCTAACCCTAGCCCGAACCCTAACCCTAACCCTTCCCCGAAGCCTGACCCTCACCCGTCCCATAATCCTAACCCGTACGCTAACACTAAACCGCGCCCTCACACGCACGCTCCCCCTAAAGCGTTGCCGTACCCTCACCTGGACCCTAAACCGTCCCCGTCCCCTAACCCTAACCCTAGCCCGAACCCTAACCCTAACCCTTCCCCGAAGCCTGACCCTCACCCGTCCCCTAATCCTAACCCGTACGCTAACACTAACCCGCGCCCTCACACGCACGCTCCCCCTAAAGCGTTTCCGTACCGTCACCTGGACCCTAAACAGTAACCGTCCCCGTCCCCTAACCCTAACCCTAGCCCGAACCCTAACCCTAACCCTTCCCCAAAGCCTGACCCTCACCCGTGCCCTAATCCTAACCCGTACGCTAACACTAACCCGCGCCCTCACACGCACGCTCCCCCTAAAGCGTTGCCGTACCCTCACCTGGACCCTAAACCGTCCCCATCCCCTAACCCTAACCCTAGCCCGAACCCTAACCCTATCCCTTCCCCGAAGCCTGACCCTCACCCGTCCCCTATTCCTAACTCGTACGCTAAAACTAACCCACGCCCTCACACGCACGCTCCCCCTAAAGCGTTGCCGTACCCTCACCTGGACCCTAAACCGTCCCCGTCCCCTAACCCTAACCCTAGCCCGAACCCTAACCCTAACCCTTCCCTGAAGCCTGACCCTCACCCGTCCCATAATCCTAACCCGTACGCTAACACTAACCCGCGCCCTCACACGCACGCTCCCCCTAAAGCGTTGCCGTACCCTCACCTGGACCCTAAACCGTCCCCGTCCCCTAACCCTAACCCTAGCCCGAACCCTAACCCTAACCCTTCCCCGAAGCCTGACCCTCACCCGTCCCCTAATCCTAACCCGTACTCTAACACTAACCCGCGCCCTCACACGCACGCTCCCCCTAAAGCGTTGCCGTACCCTCACCTGGACCCTAAACCGTCCCCGTCCCCTAAACCTAACCCTAGCCCGAACCCTAACCCTAACCCTTCCCCGAAGCCTGACCCTCACCCGTCCCCTAATCCTAACCCGTACGCTAACACTAACCCGCGCCCTCACACGCACGCTCCCCCTAAAGCGTTGCCGTACCCTCACCTGGACCCTAAACCGTCCCCGTCCCCTAACCCTAACCCTAGCCCGAACCCTAACCCTAACCCTTCCCCGAAGCCTGACCCTCACCCGTGCCCTAATCCTAACCCGTACGCTAACACTAACCCGCGCCCTCACACGCACGCTCCCCCTAAAGCGTTGCCGTACCCTCACCTGGACCCTAAACCGTCCCCGTCCCCTAACCCTAACCCTAGCCCGAACCCTAACCCTAACCCTTCCCCGAAGCCTGACCCTCACCCGTGCCCTAATCCTAACCCGTACGCTAACACTAACCCGCGCCCTCACACGCACGCTCCCCCTAAAGCGTTGCCGTACCCTCACCTGGACCCTAAACCGTCCCCGTCCCCTAACCCTAACCCTAGCCCGAACCCTAACCCTAACCCTTCCCCGAAGCCTGACCCTCACCCGTGCCCTAATCCTAACCCGTACGCTAACACTAACCCGCGCCCTCACACGCACGCGCCCCCTAAAGCGTTGCCGTACCCTCACCTGGACCCTAAACCGTCCCCGTCCCCTAACCCTAACCCTAGCCCGAACCCTAACCCTAACCCTTCCCCGAAGCCTGACCCTCACCCGTCCCCTATTCCTAACTCGTACGCTAAAACTAACCCACGCCCTCACACGCACGCTCCCCCTAAAGCGTTGCCGTACCCTCACCTGGACCCTAAACCGTCCCCGTCCCCTAACCCTAACCCTAGCCCGAACCCTAACCCTAACCCTTCCCCGAAGCCTGACCCTCACCCGTCCCATAATCCTATCCCGTACGCTAACACTAACCCGCGCCCTCACACGCACGCTCCCCCTAAAGCGTTGCCGTACCCTCACCTGGACCCTAAACCGTCCCCGTCCCCTAACCCTAACCCTAGCCCGAACCCTAACCCTAACCCTTCCCCGAAGCCTGACCCTCACCCGTCCCCTAATCCTACCCCGTACGCTAACACTAACCCGCGCCCTCACACGCACGCTCCCCGTAAAGCGTTGCCGTACCCTCACCTGGACCCTAAACCGTCCCCGTCCCCTAACCCTAACCCTAGCCCGAACCCTAACCCTAACCCTTCCCCGAAGCCTGACCCTCACCCGTGCCCTAATCCTAACCCGTACGCTAACACTAACCCGCGCCCTCACACGCACGCTCCCCCTAAAGCGTTGCCGTACCCTCACCTGGACCCTAAACCGTCCCCGTCCCCTAACCCTAACCCTAGCCCGAACCCTAACCCTAACCCTTCCCCGAAGCCTGACCCTCACCCGTCCCATAATCCTAACCCGTACGCTAACACTAACCCGCGCCCTCACACGCACGCTCCCCCTAAAGCGTTGCCGTACCCTCACCTGGACCCTAAACCGTCCCCGTCCCCTAACCCTAATCCTAGCCCGAACCCTAACCCTAACCCTTCCCCGAAGCCTGACCCTCACCCGTCCCATAATCGTAACCCGTACGCTAACACTAAACCGCGCCCTCACATGCATGCTCCCCCTAAAGCGTTGCCGTACCCTCACCTGGACCCTAAACCGTCCCCGTCCCCTAACCCTAACCCTAGCCCGAACCCTAACCCTAACCCTTCCCCGAAGCCTGACCCTCACCCGTGCCCTAATCCTAACCCGTACGCTAACACTAACCCGCGCCCTCACACGCACGCTCCCCCTAAAGCGTTGCCGTACCCTCACCTGGACTCTAAACCGTCCCCGTCCCCTAACCCTAACCCTAGCCCGAACCCTAACCCTAACCCTTCCCCGAAGCCTGACCCTCACACGTGCCCTAATCCTAACCCGTACGCTAACACTAACCCGCGCCCTCACATGCACGCTCCCCCTAAAGCGTTGCCGTACCCTCACCTGGACCCTAAACCGTCCCCGTCCCCTAACCCTAACCCTAGCCCGAACCCTAACCCTAACCCTTCCCCGAATCCTGACCCTCACACGTCCCCTAATCCTAACCCGTACGCTAACACTAACCCGCGCCCTCACATGCACGCTCCCCCTAAAGCGTTGCCGTACCCTCACCTGGACCCTAAACCGTCCCCGTCCCCTAACCCTAACCCTAGCCCAAACCCTAACCCTAACCCTTCCCCGAAGCCTGACCCTCACCCGTCCCCTAATCCTAACCCGTACGCTAACACTAACCCGCGCCCTCACACGCACGCTCCCCCTAAAGCGTTGCCGTACCCTCACCTGGACCCTAAACCGTGCCCGTCCCCTAACCCTAACCCTAGCCCGAACCCTAACCCTAACCCTTCCCCGAAGCCTGACCCTCACCGGTCCCCTAATCCTAACCCGTACGCTAACTCTAACCCGCGCCCTCACACGCACGCTCCCCCTAAAGCGTTGCCGTACCCTCACCTGGACCCTAAACCGTCCCCGTCCCCTAACCCTTACCCTAGCCCGAACCCTAGCCCTAACCCTTCCCCGAAGCCTGACCCTCACCCGTCCCCTATTCCTAACTCGTACGCTAAAACTAACCCACGCCCTCACACGCACGCTCCCCCTAAAGCGTTGCCGTACCCTCACCTGGACCCTAAACCGTCCCCGTCCCCTAATCCTAACCCTAGCCCGAACCCTAACCCTAACCCTTCCCCGAAGCCTGACCCTCAGCCGTCCCATAATCCTAACCCGTACGCTAACACTAACCCGCGCCCTCACACGCACGCTCCCCCTAAAGCGTTGCCGTACCCTCACCTGGACCCTAAACCGTCCCCGTCCCCTAACCCTAACCCTAGCCCGAACCCTAACCCTAACCCTTCCCCGAAGCCTGACCCTCACCCGTCCCCTAATCCTAACCCGTACGCTAACACTAACCCGCGCCCTCACACGCACGCTCCCCCTAAAGCGTTGCCGTACCCTCACCTGGACCCTAAACCGTCCCCGTCCCCTAACCCTAACCCTAGCCCGAACCCTAACCCTAACCCTTCCCCGAAGACTGACCCTCACCCGTGCCCTAATCCTAACCCGTACGCTAACACTAACCCGCGCCCTCACACGCACGCTCCCCCTAAAGCGTTGCCGTACCCTCACCTGGACCCTAAACCGTCCCCGTCCCCTAACCCTAACCCTAGCCCGAACCCTAACCCTAACCCTTCCCCGAAGCCTGACCCTCACCCGTCCCCTAATCCTACCCCGTACGCTAACACTAACCCGCGCCCTCACACGCACGCTCCCCGTAAAGCGTTGCCGTACCCTCACCTGGACCCTAAACCGTCCCCGTCCCCTAACCCTAACCCTAGCCCGAACCCTAACCCTAACCCTTCCCCGAAGCCTGACCCTCACCCGTGCCCTAATCCTAACCCGTACGCTAACACTAACCCGCGCCCTCACACGCACGCTCCCCCTAAAGCGTTGCCGTACCCTCACCTGGACCCTAAACCGTCCCCGTCCCCTAACCCTAACCCTAGCCCGAACCCTAACCCTAACCCTTCCCCGAAGCCTGACCCTCACCCGTCCCCTAATCGTAACCCGTACGCGAACACTAACCCGCGCCCTCACACGCACGCTCCCCCTAAAGCGTTGCCGTACCCTCACCTGGACCCTAAACCGTCCCCGTCCCCTAACCCTAACCCTAGCCCGAACCCTAACCCTAACCCTTCCCCGAAGCCTGACCCTCACCCGTCCCCTAATCGTAACCCGTACGCTAACACTAAACCGCGCCCTCACATGCACGCTCCCCCTAAAGCGTTGCCGTACCCTCACCTGGACCCTAAACCGTCCCCGTCCCCTAACCCTAACCCTAGCCCGAACCCTAACCCTAACCCTTCCCCGAAGCCTGACCCTCACCCGTGCCCTAATCCTAACCCGTACGCTAACACTAACCCGCGCCCTCACACGCACGCTCCCCCTAAAGCGTTGCCGTACCCTCACCTGGACCCTAAACCGTCCCCGTCCCCTAACCCTAACCCTAGCCCGAACCCTAACCCTAACCCTTCCCCGAAGCCTGACCCTCACACGTGCCCTAATCCTAACCCGTACGCTAACACTAACCCGCGCCCTCACATGCACGCTCCCCCTAAAGCGTTGCCGTACCCTCACCTGGACCCTAAACCGTCCCCGTCCCCTAACCCTAACCCTAGCCCGAACCCTAACCCTAACCCTTCCCGAATCCTGACCCTCACCCGTCCCCTAATCCTAACCCGTACGCTAACACTAACCCGCGCCCTCACATGCACGCTCCCCCTAAAGCGTTGCCGTACCCTCACCTGGACCCTAAACCGTCCCCGTCCCCTAACCCTAACCCTAGCCCAAACCCTAACCCTAACCCTTCCCCGAAGCCTGACCCTCACCCGTCCCCTAATCCTAACCCGTACGCTAACACTAACCCGCGCCCTCACACGCACGCTCCCCCTAAAGCGTTGCCGTACCCTCACCTGGACCCTAAACCGTGCCCGTCCCCTAACCCTAACCCTAGCCCGAACCCTAACCCTAACCCTTCCCCGAAGCCTGACCCTCACCGGTCCCCTAATCCTAACCCGTACGCTAACTCTAACCCGCGCCCTCACACGCACGCTCCCCCTAAAGCGTTGCCGTACCCTCACCTGGACCCTAAACCGTCCCCGTCCCCTAACCCTTACCCTAGCCCGAACCCTAACCCTAACCCTTCCCCGAAGCCTGACCCTCACCCGTCCCCTATTCCTAACTCGTACGCTAAAACTAACCCACGCCCTCACACGCACGCTCCCCCTAAAGCGTTGCCGTACCCTCACCTGGACCCTAAACCGTCCCCGTCCCCTAATCCTAACCCTAGCCCGAACCCTAACCCTAACCCTTCCCCGAAGCCTGACCCTCACCCGTCCCATAATCCTAACCCGTACGCTAACACTAACCCACGCCCTCACACGCACGCTCCCCCTAAAGCGTTGCCGTACCCTCACCTGGACCCTAAACCGTCCCCGTCCCCTAACCCTAACCCTAGCCCGAACCCTAACCCTAACCCTTCCCCGAAGCCTGACCCTCACCCGTCCCCTAATCCTAACCCGTACGCTAACACTAACCCGCGCCCTCACACGCACGCTCCCCCTAAAGCGTTGCCGTACCCTCACCTGGACCCTAAACCGTCCCCGTCCCCTAACCCTAACCCTAGCCCGAACCCTAACCCTAACCCTTCCCCGAAGACTGACCCTCACCCGTGCCCTAATCCTAACCCGTACGCTAACACTAACCCGCGCCCTCACACGCACGCTCCCCCTAAAGCGTTGCCGTACCCTCACCTGGACCCTAAACCGTCCCTGTCCCCTAACCCTAACCCTAGCCCGAACCCTAACCCTAACCCTTCCCCGAAGCCTGACCCTCACCCGTGCCCTAATCCTAACCCGTACGCTAACACTAACCCGCGCCCTCACACGCACGCTCCCCCTAAAGCGTTGCCGTACCCTCACCTGGACCCTAAACCGTCCCCGTCCCCTAACCCTAACCCTAGCCCAAACCCTAACCCTAAACCTTCCCCGAAGCCCGACCCTCACCCGTGCCCTAATCCTAACCCGTACGCTAACACTAACCCGCGCCCTCACATGCACGCTCCCCCTAAAGCGTTGCCGTACCCTCACCTGGACCCTAAACCGTCCCCGTCCCCTAACCCTAACCCTAGCCCGAACCCTAACCCTAACCCTTCCCCGAATCCTGACCCTCACCCGTCCCCTAATCCTAACCCGTACGCTAACACTAACCCGCGCCCTCACATGCACGCTCCCCCTAAAGCGTTGCCGTACCCTCACCTGGACCCTAAACCGTCCCCGTCCCCTAACCCTAACCCTAGCCCAAACCCTAACCCTAACCCTTCCCCGAAGCCTGACCCTCACCCGTCCCCTAATCCTAACCCGTACGCTAACACTAACCCGCGCCCTCACACGCACGCTCCCCCTAAAGCGTTGCCGTACCCTCACCTGGACCCTAAACCGTCCCCGTCCCCTAACCCTAACCCTAGCCCGAACCCTAACCCTAACCCTTCCCCGAAGCCTGACCCTCACCGGTCCCCTAATCCTAACCCGTACGCTAACTCTAACCCGCGCCCTCACACGCACGCTCCCCCTAAAGCGTTGCCGTACCCTCACCTGGACCCTAAACCGTCCCCGTCCCCTAACCCTAACCCTAGCCCGAACCCTAACCCTAACCCTTCCCCGAAGCCTGACCCTCACCCGTCCCCTATTCCTAACTCGTACGCTAAAACTAACCCACGCCCTCACACGCACGCTCCCCCTAAAGCGTTGCCGTACCCTCACCTGGACCCTAAACCGTCCCCGTCCCCTAATCCTAACCCTAGCCCGAACCCTAACCCTAACCCTTCCCCGAAGCCTGACCCTCACCCGTCCCATAATCCTAACCCGTACGCTAACACTAACCCGCGCCCTCACACGCACGCTCCCCCTAAAGCGTTGCCGTACCCTCACCTGGACCCTAAACCGTCCCCGTCCCCTAACCCTAACCCTAGCCCGAACCCTAACCCTAACCCTTCCCCGAAGCCTGACCCTCACCCGTCCCCTAATCCTAACCCGTACGCTAACACTAACCCGCGCCCTCACACGCATGCTCCCCCTAAAGCGTTGCCGTACCCTCACCTGGACCCTAAACCGTCCCCGTCCCCTAACCCTAACCCTAGCCCGAACCCTAACCCTAACCCTTCCCCGAAGCCTGACCCTCACCCGTGCCCTAATCCTAACCCGTACGCTAACACTAACCCGCGCCCTCACACGCACGCTCCCCCTAAAGCGTTGCCGTACCCTCACCTGGACCCTAAACCGTCCCCGTCCCCTAACCCTAACCCTAGCCCGAACCCTAACCCTATCCCTTCCCCGAAGCCTGACCCTCACCCGTCACCTATTCCTAACTCGTACGCTAAAACTAACCCACGCCCTCACACGCACGCTCCCCCTAAAGCGTTGCCGTACCCTCACCTGGACCCTAAACCGTCCCCGTCCCCTAACCCTAACCCTAGCCCGAACCCTAACCCTAACCCTTCCCTGAAGCCTGACCCTCACCCGTCCCATAATCCTAACCCGTACGCTAACACTAACCCGCGCCCTCACACGCACGCTCCCCCTAAAGCGTTGCCGTACCCTCACCTGGACCCTAAACCGTCCCCGTCCCCTAACCCTAACCCTAGCCCGAACCCTAACCCTAACCCTTCCCCGAAGCCTGACCCTCACCCGTCCCCTAATCCTAACCCGTACGCTAACACTAACCCGCGCCCTCACACGCACGCTCCCCCTAAAGCGTTGCCGTACCCTCACCTGGACCCTAAACCGTCCCCGTCCCCTAAACCTAACCCTAGCCCGAACCCTAACCCTAACCCTTCCCCGAAGCCTGACCCTCACCCGTCACCTAATCCTAACCCGTACGCTAACACTAACCCGCGCCCTCACACGCACGCTCCCCCTAAAGCGTTGCCGTACCCTCACCTGGACCCTAAACCGTCCCCGTCCCCTAACCCTAACCCTAGCCCGAACCCTAACCCTAACCCTTCCCCGAAGCCTGACCCTCACCCGTGCCCTAATCCTAACCCGTACGCTAACACTAACCCGCGCCCTCACACGCACGCTCCCCCTAAAGCGTTGCCGTACCCTCACCTGGACCCTAAACCGTCCCCGTCCCCTAACCCTAACCCTAGCCCGAACCCTAACCCTAACCCTTCCCCGAAGCCTGACCCTCACCCGTGCCCTAATCCTAACCCGTACGCTAACACTAACCCGCGCCCTCACACGCACGCTCCCCCTAAAGCGTTGCCGTACCCTCACCTGGACCCTAACCCGTCCCCGTCCCCTAACCCTAACCCTAGCCCGAACCCTAACCCTAACCCTTCCCCGAAGCCTGACCCTCACCCGTCCCATAATCCTAACCCATACGCTAACACTAACCCGCGCCCTCACACGCACGCTCCCTCTAAAGCGTTGCCGTACCCCCACCTGGACCCTAAACCGTCCCCGTCCCCTAACCCTAACCCTAGCCCGAACCCTAACCCTAACCCTTCCCCGAAGCCTGATCCTCACCCGTCCCCTAATCGTAACCCGTACGCGAACACTAACCCACGCCCTCACACGCACGCTCCCCCTAAAGCGTTGCCGTACCCTCACCTGGACCCTAAACCGTCCCCGTCCCCTAACCCTAACCCTAGCCCGAACCCTAACCCTAACCCTTCCCCGAAGCCTGACCCTCACCCGTCCCCTAATCCTAATCCGTACGCTAACACTAACCCGCGCCCTCACACGCACGCTCCCCCTAAAGCGTTTCCGTACCCTCACCTGGACCCTAAACCGTCCCCGTCCCCTAACCCTAACCCTAGCCCGAACCCTAACCCTAACCCTTCCCCGAAGCCTGACCCTCACCCGTGCCCTAATCCTAACCCGTACGCTAACACTAACCCGCGCCCTCACACGCACGCTCCCCCTAAAGCGTTGCCGTACCCTCACCTGGACCCTAAACCGTCCCCGTCCCCTAACCCTAACCCTAGCCCGAACCCTAACCCTAACCCTTCCCCGAAGCCTGACCCTCACCCGTCCCCTATTCCTAACTCGTACGCTAAAACTAACCCACGCCCTCACACGCACGCTCCCCCTAAAGCGTTGCCGTACCCTCACCTGGACCCTAAACCGTCCCCGTCCCCTAACCCTAACCCTAGCCCGAACCCTAACCCTAACCCTTCCCCGAAGCCTGACCCTCACCCGTCCCATAATCCTATCCCGTACGCTAACACTAACCCGCGCCCTCACACGCACGCTCCCCCTAAAGCGTTGCCGTACCCTCACCTGGACCCTAAACCGTCCCCGTCCCCTAACCCTAACCCTAGCCCGAACCCTAACCCTAACCCTTCCCCGAAGCCTGACCCTCACCCGTCCCCTAATCCTACCCCGTACGCTAACACTAACCCGCGCCCTCACACGCACGCTCCCCGTAAAGCGTTGCCGTACCCTCACCTGGACCCTAAACCGTCCCCGTCCCCTAACCCTAACCCTAGCCCGAACCCTAACCCTAACCCTTCCCCGAAGCCTGACCCTCACCCGTGCCCTAATCCTAACCCGTACGCTAACACTAACCCGCGCCCTCACACGCACGCATCCCCTAAAGCGTTGCCGTACCCTCACCTGGACCCTAAACCGTCCCCGTCCCCTAACCCTAACCCTAGCCTGAACCCTAACCCTAACCCTTCCCCGAAGCCTGACCCTCACCCGTCCCATAATCCTAACCCGTACGCTAACACTAACCCGCGCCCTCACACGCACGCTCCCCCTAAAGCGTTGCCGTACCCTCACCTGGACCCTAAACCGTCCCCGTCCCCTAACCCTAACCCTAGCCCGAACCCTAACCCTAACCCTTCCCCGAAGCCTGACCCTCACCCGTCCCCTAATCGTAACCCGTACGCTAACACTAACCCGCGCCCTCACACGCACGCTCCCCCTAAAGCGTTGCCGTACCCTCACCTGGATCCTAAACCGTCCCCGACCCCTAACCCTAACCCTAGCCCGAACCCTAACCCTAACCCTTCCCCGAAGCCTGACCCTCACCCGTGCCCTAATCCTAACCCGTACGCTAACACTAACCCGCGCCCTCACACGCACGCTCCCCCTAAAGCGTTGCCGTACCCTCACCTGGACCCTAAACCGTCCCCGTCCCCTAACCCTAACCCTAGCCCGAACCCTAACCCTAACCCTTCCCCGAAGCCTGATCCTCACCCGTGCCCTAATCCTAACCCGTACGCTAACACTAACCCGCGCCCTCACATGCACGCTCCCCCTAAAGCGTTGCCGTACCCTCACCTGGACCCTAAACCGTCCCCGTCCCCTAACCCTAACCCTAGCCCGAACCCTAACCCTAACCCTTCCCCGAATCCTGACCCTCACCCGTCCCCTAATCCTAACCCGTACGCTAACACTAACCCGCGCCCTCACATGCACGCTCCCCCTAAAGCGTTGCCGTACCCTCACCTGGACCCTAAACCGTCCCCGTCCCCTAACCCTAACCCTAGCCCAAACCCTAACCCTAACCCTTCCCCGAAGCCTGACCCTCACCTGTCCCCTAATCCTAACCCGTACGCTAACACTAACCCGCGCCCTCACACGCACGCTCCCCCTAAAGCGTTGCCGTACCCTCACCTGGACCCTAAACCGTGCCCGTCCCCTAACCCTAACCCTAGCCCGAACCCTAACCCTAACCCTTCCCCGAAGCCTGACCCTCACCGGTCCCCTAATCCTAACCCGTACGCTAACTCTAACCCGCGCCCTCACACGCACGCTCCCCCTAAAGCGTTGCCGTACCCTCACCTGGACCCTAAACCGTCCCCGTCCCCTAACCCTAACCCTAGCCCGAACCCTAACCCTAACCCTTCCCCGAAGCCTGACCCTCACCCGTCCCCTATTCCTAACTCGTACGCTAAAACTAACCCACGCCCTCACACGCACGCTCCCCCTAAAGCGTTGCCGTACCCTCACCTGGACCCTAAACCGTCCCCGTCCCCTAATCCTAACCCTAGCCCGAACCCTAACCCTAACCCTTCCCCGAAGCCTGACACTCACCCGTCCCATAATCCTAACCTGTACGCTAACACTAACCCGCGCCCTCACACGCACGCTCCCCCTAAAGCGTTGCCGTACCCTCACCTGGACCCTAAACCGTCCCCGTCCCCTAACCCTAACCCTAGCCCGAACCCTAACCCTAACCCTTCCCCGAAGCCTGACCCTCACCCGTCCCCTAATCCTAACCCGTACGCTAACACTAACCCGCGCCCTCACACGCACGCTCCCCCTAAAGCGTTGCCGTACCCTCACCTGGACCCTAAACCGTCCCCGTCCCCTAACCCTAACCCTAGCCCGAACCCTAACCCTAACCCTTCCCCGAAGACTGACCCTCACCCGTGCCCTAATCCTAACCCGTACGCTAACACTAACCCGCGCCCTCACACGCACGCTCCCCCTAAAGCGTTGCCGTACCCTCACCTGGACCCTAAACCGTCCCTGTCCCCTAACCCTAACCCTAGCCCGAACCCTAACCCTAACCCTTCCCCGAAGCCTGACCCTCACCCGTGCCCTAATCCTAACCCGTACGCTAACACTAACCCGCGCCCTCACACGCACGCTCCCCCTAAAGCGTTGCCGTACCCTCACCTGGACCCTAAACCGTCCCCGTCCCCTAACCCTAACCCTAGCCCAAACCCTAACCCTAACCCTTCCCCGAAGCCTGACCCTCACCCGTCCCCTAATCCTAACCCGTACGCTAACACTAACCCACGCCCTCACACGCACGCTCCCCCTAAAGCGTTGCCGTACCCTCACCTGGACCCTAAACCGTCCCCGTCCCCTAACCCTAACCCTAGCCCGAACCCTAACCCTAACCCTTCCCCGAAGCCTGACCCTCACCGGTCCCCTAATCCTAACCCGTACGCTAACTCTAACCCGCGCCCTCACACGCACGCTCCCCCTAAAGCGTTGCCGTACCCTCACCTGGACCCTAAACCGTCCCCGTCCCCTAACCCTAACCCTAGCCCGAACCCTAACCCTAACCCTTCCCCGAAGCCTGACCCTCACCCGTGCCCTAATCCTAACACGTACGCTAACACTAACCCGCGCCCTCACACGCACGCTCCCCCTAAAGCGTTGCCGTACCCTCACCTGGACCCTAAACCGTCCCCGTCACCTAACCCTAACCCTAGCCCGAACCCTAACCCTAACCCTTCCCCGAAGCCTGACCCTAACCCGTGCCCTAATCCTAACCCGTACGCTAACACTAACCCGCGCCCTCACACGCACGCTCCCCCTAAAGCGTTGCCGTACCCTCACCTGGACACTAAACCGTCCCCGTCCCCTAACCCTAACCCTAGCCCGAACCCTAACCCTAACCCTTCCCCGAATCCTGACCCTCACCCGTCCCCTAATCCTAACCCGTACGCTAACACTAACCCGCGCCCTAACACGCACGCTCCCCCTAAAGCGTTGCCGTACCCTCACCTGGACCCTAAACCGTCCCCGTCCCCTAACCCTAACCCTAGCCCGAACCCTAACCCTAACCCTTCCCCGAAGCTTGACCCTCACCCGTCCCCTAATCCTAACCCGTACGCTAACACTAACCCGCGCCCTCACACGCACGCTCCCCCTAAAGCGTTGCCGTACCCTCATCTGGACCCTAAACCGTCCCCGTCCCCTAACCCTAACCCTAGCCCGAACCCTAACCCTAACCCTTCCCCGAAGCCTGACCCTCACCCGTCCCCTAATCCTAACCCGTACGCTAACTCTAACCCGCGCCCTCACACGCACGCTCCCCCTAAAGCGTTGCCGTACCCTCACCTGGACCCTAAACCGTCCCCGTCCCCTAACCCTAACCCTAGCCCGAACCCTAACCCTAACCCTTCCCCGAAGCCTGACCCTCACCCGTCCCCTAATCCTACCCCGTACGCTAACACTAACCCGCGCCCTCACACGCACGCTCCCCGTAAAGCGTTGCCGTACCCTCACCTGGACCCTAAACCGTCCCCGTCCCCTAACCCTAACCCTAGCCCGAACCCTAACCCTAACCCTTCCCCGAAGCCTGACCCTCACCCGTGCCCTAATCCTAACCCGTACGCTAACACTAACCCGCGCCCTCACACGCACGCTCCCCCTAAAGCGTTGCCGTACCCTCACCTGGACCCTAAACCGTCCCCGTCCCCTAACCCTAACCCTAGCCCGAACCCTAACCCTAACCCTTCCCCGAAGCCTGACCCTCACCCGTCCCATAATCCTAACCCGTACGCTAACACTAACCCGCGCCCTCACACGCACGCTCCCCCTAAAGCGTTGCCGTACCCTCACCTGGACCCTAAACCGTCCCCGTCCCCTAACCCTAACCCTAGCCCGAACCCTAACCCTAACCCTTCCCCGAAGCCTGACCCTCACCCGTCCCCTAATCGTAACCCGTACGCTAACACTAACCCGCGCCCTCACACGCACGCTCCCCCTAAAGCGTTGCCGTACCCTCACCTGGACCCTAAACCGTCCCCGTCCCCTAACCCTAACCCTAGCCCGAACCCTAACCCTAACCCTTCCCCGAAGCCTGACCCTCACCCGTCCCATAATCCTAACCCGTACGCTAACACTAACCCGCGCCCTCACACGCACGCTCCCCCTAAAGCGTTGCCGTACCCTCACCTGGACCCTAAACCGTCCCCGTCCCCTAACCCTAACCCTAGCCCGAACCCTAACCCTAACCCTTCCCCGAAGCCTGACCCTCACCCGTCCCCTAATCGTAACCCGTACGCTAACACTAACCCGCGCCCTCACACGCACGCTCCCCCTAAAGCGTTGCCGTACCCTCACCTGGACCCTAAACCGTCCCCGTCCCCTAACCCTAACCCTAGCCCGAACCCTAACCCTAACCCTTCCCCGAAGCCTGACCCTCACCCGTGCCCTAATCCTAACCCGTACGCTAACACTAACCCGCGCCCTCACATGCACGCTCCCCCTAAAGCGTTGCCGTACCCTCACCTGGACCCTAAACCGTCCCCGTCCCCTAACCCTAACCCTAGCCCGAACCCTAACCCTAACCCTTCCCCGAATCCTGACCCTCACCCGTCCCCTAATCCTAACCCGTACGCTAACACTAACCCGCGCCCTCACATGCACGCTCCCCCTAAAGCGTTGCTGTACCCTCACCTGGACCCTAAACCGTCCCCGTCCCCTAACCCTAACCCTAGCCCAAACCCTAACCCTAACCCTTCCCCGAAGCCTGACCCTCACCCGTCCCCTAATCCTAACCCGTACGCTAACACTAACCCGCGCCCTCACACGCACGCTCCCCCTAAAGCGTTGCCGTACCCTCACCTGGACCCTAAACCGTGCCCGTCCCCTAACCCTAACCCTAGCCCGAACCCTAACCCTAACCCTTCCCCGAAGCCTGACCCTCACCGGTCCCCTAATCCTAACCCGTACGCTAACTCTAACCCGCGCCCTCACACGCACGCTCCCCCTAAAGCGTTGCCGTACCCTCACCTGGACCCTAAACCGTCCCCGTCCCCTAACCCTAACCCTAGCCCGAACCCTAACCCTAACCCTTCCCCGAAGCCTGACCCTCACCCGTCCCCTATTCCTAACTCGTACGCTAAAACTAACCCACGCCCTCACACGCACGCTCCCCCTAAAGCGTTGCCGTACCCTCACCTGGACCCTAAACCGTCCCCGTCCCCTAATCCTAACCCTAGCCCGAACCCTAACCCTAACCCTTCCCCGAAGCCTGACACTCACCCGTCCCATAATCCTAACCTGTACGCTAACACTAACCCGCGCCCTCACACGCACGCTCCCCCTAAAGCGTTGCCGTACCCTCACCTGGACCCTAAACCGTCCCCGTCCCCTAACCCTAACCCTAGCCCGAACCCTAACCCTAACCCTTCCCCGAAGCCTGACCCTCACCCGTCCCCTAATCCTAACCCGTACGCTAACACTAACCCGCGCCCTCACACGCACGCTCCCCCTAAAGCGTTGCCGTACCCTCACCTGGACCCTAAACCGTCCCTGTCCCCTAACCCTAACCCTAGCCCGAACCCTAACCCTAACCCTTCCCCGAAGCCTGACCCTCACCCGTGCCCTAATCCTAACCCGTACGCTAACACTAACCCGCGCCCTCACACGCACGCTCCCCCTAAAGCGTTGCCGTACCCTCACCTGGACCCTAAACCGTCCCCGTCCCCTAACCCTAACCCTAGCCCAAACCCTAACCCTAACCCTTCCCCGAAGCCTGACCCTCACCCGTCCCCTAATCCTAACCCGTACGCTAACACTAACCCACGCCCTCACACGCACGCTCCCCCTAAAGCGTTGCCGTACCCTCACCTGGACCCTAAACCGTCCCCGTCCCCTAACCCTAACCCTAGCCCGAACCCTAACCCTAACCCTTCCCCGAAGCCTGACCCTCACCGGTCCCCTAATCCTAACCCGTACGCTAACTCTAACCCGCGCCCTCACACGCACGCTCCCCCTAAAGCGTTGCCGTACCCTCACCTGGACCCTAAACCGTCCCCGTCCCCTAACCCTAACCCTAGCCCGAACCCTAACCCTAACCCTTCCCCGAAGCCTGACCCTCACCCGTGCCCTAATCCTAACACGTACGCTAACACTAACCCGCGCCCTCACACGCACGCTCCCCCTAAAGCGTTGCCGTACCCTCACCTGGACCCTAAACCGTCCCCGTCCCCTAACCCTAACCCTAGCCCGAACCCTAACCCTAACCCTTCCCCGAAGCCTGACCCTCACCCGTGCCCTAATCCTAACCCGTACGCTAACACTAACCCGCGCCCTCACACGCACGCTCCCCCTAAAGCGTTGCCGTACCCTCACCTGGACACTAAACCGTCCCCGTCCCCTAACCCTAACCCTAGCCCGAACCCTAACCCTAACCCTTCCCCGAATCCTGACCCTCAACCGTCCCCTAATCCTAACCCGTACGCTAACACTAACCCGCGCCCTAACACGCACGCTCCCCCTAAAGCGTTGCCGTACCCTCACCTGGACCCTAAACCGTCCCCGTCCCCTAACCCTAACCCTAGCCCGAACCCTAACCCTAACCCTTCCCCGAAGCTTGACCCTCACCCGTCCCCTAATCCTAACCCGTACGCTAACACTAACCCGCGCCCTCACACGCACGCTCCCCCTAAAGCGTTGCCGTACCCTCATCTGGACCCTAAACCGTCCCCGTCCCCTAACCCTAACCCTAGCCCGAACCCTAACCCTAACCCTTCCCCGAAGCCTGACCCTCACCCGTCCCCTAATCCTAACCCGTACGCTAACTCTAACCCGCGCCCTCACACGCACGCTCCCCCTAAAGCGTTGCCGTACCCTCACCTGGACCCTAAACCGTCCCCGTCCCCTAACCCTAACCCTAGCCCGAACCCTAACCCTAACCCTTCCCCGAAGCCTGACCCTCACCCGTCCCCTAATCCTACCCCGTACGCTAACACTAACCCGCGCCCTCACACGCACGCTCCCCGTAAAGCGTTGCCGTACCCTCACCTGGACCCTAAACCGTCCCCGTCCCCTAACCCTAACCCTAGCCCGAACCCTAACCCTAACCCTTCCCCGAAGCCTGACCCTCACCCGTGCCCTAATCCTAACCCGTACGCTAACACTAACCCGCGCCCTCACACGCACGCTCCCCCTAAAGCGTTGCCGTACCCTCACCTGGACCCTAAACCGTCCCCGTCCCCTAACCCTAACCCTAGCCCGAACCCTAACCCTAACCCTTCCCCGAAGCCTGACCCTCACCCGTCCCATAATCCTAACCCGTACGCTAACACTAACCCGCGCCCTCACACGCACGCTCCCCCTAAATCGTTGCCGTACCCTCACCTGGACCCTAAACCGTCCCCGTCCCCTAACCCTAACCCTAGCCCGAACCCTAACCCTAACCCTTCCCCGAAGCCTGACCCTCACCCGTCCCCTAATCGTAACCCGTACGCTAACACTAACCCGCGCCCTCACACGCACGCTCCCCCTAAAGCGTTGCCGTACCCTCACCTGGACCCTAAACCGTCCCCGTCCCCTAACCCTAACCCTAGCCCGAACCCTAACCCTAACCCTTCCCCGAAGCCTGACCCTCACCCGTGCCCTAATCCTAACCCGTACGCTAACACTAACCCGCGCCCTCACACGCACGCTCCCCCTAAAGCGTTGCCGTACCCTCACCTGGACCCTAAACCGTCCCCGTCCCCTAACCCTAACCCTAGCCCGAACCCTAACCCTAACCCTTCCCCGAAGCCTGACCCTCACCCGTGCCCTAATCCTAACCCGTACGCTAACACTAACCCGCGCCCTCACATGCACGCTCCCCCTAAAGCGTTGCCGTACCCTCACCTGGACCCTAAACCGTCCCCGTCCCCTAACCCTAACCCTAGCCCGAACCCTAACCCTAACCCTTCCCCGAATCCTGACCCTCACCCGTCCCCTAATCCTAACCCGTACGCTAACACTAACCCGCGCCCTCACACGCACGCTCCCCCTAAAGCGTTGCCGTACCCTCACCTGGACCCTAAACCGTCCCCGTCCCCTAACCCTAACCCTAGCCCAAACCCTAACCCTAACCCTTCCCCGAAGCCTGACCCTCACCCGTCCCCTAATCCTAACCCGTACGCTAACACTAACCCGCGCCCTCACACGCACGCTCCCCCTAAAGCGTTGCCGTACCCTCACCTGGACCCTAAACCGTGCCCGTCCCCTAACCCTAACCCTAGCCCGAACCCTAACCCTAACCCTTCCCCGAAGCCTGACCCTCACCGGTCCCCTAATCCTAACCCGTACGCTAACTCTAACCCGCGCCCTCACACGCACGCTCCCCCTAAAGCGTTGCCGTACCCTCACCTGGACCCTAAACCGTCCCCGTCCCCTAACCCTAACCCTAGCCCGAACCCTAACCCTAACCCTTCCCCGAAGCCTGACCCTCACCCGTCCCCTATTCCTAACTCGTACGCTAAAACTAACCCACGCCCTCACACGCACGCTCCCCCTAAAGCGTTGCCGTACCCTCACCTGGACCCTAAACCGTCCCCGTCCCCTAATCCTAACCCTAGCCCGAACCCTAACCCTAACCCTTCCCCGAAGCCTGACACTCACCCGTCCCATAATCCTAACCTGTACGCTAACACTAACCCGCGCCCTCACACGCACGCTCCCCCTAAAGCGTTGCCGTACCCTCACCTGGACCCTAAACCGTCCCCGTCCCCTAACCCTAACCCTAGCCCGAACCCTAACCCTAACCCTTCCCCGAAGCCTGACCCTCACCCGTCCCCTAATCCTAACCCGTACGCTAACACTAACCCGCGCCCTCACACGCACGCTCCCCCTAAAGCGTTGCCGTACCCTCACCTGGACCCGAAACCGTCCCCGTCCCCTAACCCTAACCCTAGCCCGAACCCTAACCCTAACCCTTCCCTGAAGACTGACCCTCACCCGTGCCCTAATCCTAACCCGTACGCTAACACTAACCCGCGCCCTCACACGCACGCTCCCCCTAAAGCGTTGCCGTACCCTCACCTGGACCCTAAACCGTCCCTGTCCCCTAACCCTAACCCTAGCCCGAACCCTAACCCTAACCCTTCCCCGAAGCCTGACCCTCACCCGTGCCCTAATCCTAACCCGTACGCTAACACTAACCCGCGCCCTCACACGCACGCTCCCCCTAAAGCGTTGCCGTACCCTCACCTGGACCCTAAACCGTCCCCGTCCCCTAACCCTAACCCTAGCCCAAACCCTAACCCTAACCCTTCCCCGAAGCCTGACCCTCACCCGTCCCCTAATCCTAACCCGTACGCTAACACTAACCCGCCCCCTCACACGCACGCTCCCCCTAAAGCGTTGCCGTACCCTCACCTGGACCCTAAACCGTCCCCGTCCCCTAACCCTAACCCTAGCCCGAACCCTAACCCTAACCCTTCCCCGAAGCCTGACCCTCACCGGTCCCCTAATCCTAACCCGTACGCTAACTCTAACCCGCGCCCTCACACGCACGCTCCCCCTAAAGCGTTGCCGTACCCTCACCTGGACCCTAAACCGTCCCCGTCCCCTAACCCTAACCCTAGCCCGAACCCTAACCCTAACCCTTCCCCGAAGCCTGACCCTCACCCATGCCCTAATCCTAACACGTACGCTAACACTAACCCGCGCCCTCACACGCACGCTCCCCCTAAAGCGTTGCCGTACCCTCACCTGGACCCTAAACCGTCCCCGTCACCTAACCCTAACCCTAGCCCGAACCCTAACCCTAACCCTTCCCCGAAGCCTGACCCTCACCCGTGCCCTAATCCTAACCCGTACGCTAACACTAACCCGCGCCCTCACACGCACGCTCCCCCTAAAGCGTTGCCGTACCCTCACCTGGACACTAAACCGTCCCCGTCCCCTAACCCTAACCCTAGCCCGAACCCTAACCCTAACCCTTCCCCGAAGCCTGACCCTCACCCGTCCCCTAATCCTAACCCGTACGCTAACACTAACCCGCGCCCTAACACGCACGCTCCCCCTAAAGCGTTGCCGTACCCTCACCTGGACCCTAAACCGTCCCCGTCCCCTAACCCTAACCCTAGCCCGAACCCTAACCCTAACCCTTCCCCGAAGCTTGACCCTCACCCGTCCCCTAATCCTAACCCGTACGCTAACACTAACCCGCGCCCTCACACGCACGCTCCCCCTAAAGCGTTGCCGTACCCTCATCTGGACCCTAAACCGTCCCCGTCCCCTAACCCTAACCCTAGCCCGAACCCTAACCCTAACCCTTCCCCGAAGCCTGACCCTCACCCGTCCCCTAATCCTAACCCGTACGCTAACTCTAAACCGCGCCCTCACACGCACGCTCCCCCTAAAGCGTTGCCGTACCCTCACCTGGACCCTAAACCGTCCCCGTCCCCTAACCCTAACCCTAGCCCGAACCCTAACCCTAACCCTTCCCCGAAGCCTGACCCTCACCCGTGCCCTAATCCTAACCCGTACGCTAACACTAACCCGCGCCCTCACACGCAGGCTCCCCCTAAATCGTTGCCGTACCCTCACCTGGACCCTAAACCGTCCCCGTCCCCTAACCCTAACCCTAGCCCGAACCCTAACCCTAACCCTTCCCCGAAGCCTGACCCTCACCCGTCCCCTAATCCTAACCCGTACGCTAACACTAACCCGCGCCCTCACACGCACGCTCCCCCTAAAGCGTTGCCGTACCCTCACCTGGACCCTAAACCGTGCCCGTCCCCTAACCCTAACCCTAGCCCGAACCCTAACCCTAACCCTTCCCCGAAGCCTGACCCTCACCCGTCCCCTAATCCTAAACCGTACACTAACACTAACCCGCGCCCTCACACGCACGCTCCCCCTAAAGCGTTGCCGTACCCTCACCTGGACCCTAAACCGTCCCCGTCCCCTAACCCTAACCCTAGCCCGAATCCTAACCCTAACCCTTCCCCGAAGCCTGACTCTCACCCGTGCCCTAATCCTAACACGTACGCTAACACTAACCCGCGCCCTCACACGCACGCTCCCCCTAAATCGTTGCCGTACCCTCACCTGGACCCTAAACCGTCCCCGTCCCCTAACCCTAACCCTAGCCCGAACCCTAACCCTAACCCTTCCCCGAAGCCTGACCCTCACCCGTGCCCTAATCCTAACCCGTACGCTAACACTAACCCGCGCCCTCACACGCACGCTCCCCCTAAAGCGTTGCCGTACCCTCACCTGGACCCTAAACCGTCCCCGTCTCCTAACCCTAACCCTAGCCCGAACCCTAACCCTAACCCTACCCGAAGCCTGACCCTCACCCGTCCCCTAATCCTAACCCGTACGCTAACACTAACCCGCGCCCTCACACGCACGCTCCCCCTAAAGCGTTGCCGTACCCTCACCTGGACCCTAAACCGTCCCCGTCCCCTAACCCTAACCCTAGCCCGAACCCTAACCCTAACCCTTCCCCGAAGCCTGACCCTCACCCGTGCCCTAATCCTAACCCGTACGCTAACACTAACCCGCGCCCTCACACGCACGCTCCCCCTAAAGCGTTGCCGTACCGTCACCTGGACACTAAACCGTCCCCGTCCCCTAACCCTAACCCTAGCCCGAACCCTAACCCTAACCCTTCCCCGAAGCCTGACCCTCACCCGTCCCCTAATCCTAACCCGTACGCTAACTCTAACCCGCGCCCTCACACGCACGCTCCCCCTAAAGCGTTGCCGTACCCTCACCTGGACCCTAAACCGTCCCCGTCCCCTAACCCTAACCCTAGCCCGAACCCTAACCCTAACCCTTCCCCGAAGCCTGACCCTCACCCGTGCCCTAATCCTAACCCGTACGCTAACACTAACCCGCGCCCTCACACGCACGCTCCCCCTAAAGCGTTGCCGTACCCTCACCTGGACCCTAAACCGTCCCCGTCACCTAACCCTAACCCTAGCCCGAACCCTAACCCTAACCCTTCCCCGAAGCCTGACCCTCACCCGTGCCCTAATTCTAACACGTACGCTAACACTAACCCGCGCCCTCACACGCACGCTCCCCCTAAAGCGTTGCCGTACCCTCACCTGGACCCTAAACCGTCCCCGTCCCCTAACCCTAACCCTAGCCCGAATCCTAACCCTAACCCTTCCCCGAAGCCTGACTCTCACCCGTGCCCTAATCCTAACACGTACGCTAACACTAACCCGCGCCCTCACACGCACGCTCCCCCTAAATCGTTGCCGTACCCTCACCTGGACCCTAAACCGTCCCCGTCCCCTAACCCTAACCCTAGCCCGAACCCTAACCCTAACCCTTCCCCGAAGCCTGACCCTCACCCGTGCCCTAATCCTAACCCGTACGCTAACACTAACCCGCGCCCTCACACGCACGCTCCCCCTAAAGCGTTGCCGTACCCTCACCTGGACCCTAAACCGTCCCCGTCTCCTAACCCTAACCCTAGCCCGAACCCTAACCCTAACCCTACCCGAAGCCTGACCCTCACCCGTCCCCTAATCCTAACCCGTACGCTAACACTAACCCGCGCCCTCACACGCACGCTCCCCCTAAAGCGTTGCCGTACCCTCACCTGGACCCTAAACCGTCCCCGTCCCCTAACCCTAACCCTAGCCCGAACCCTAACCCTAACCCTTCCCCGAAGCCTGACCCTCACCCGTGCCCTAATCCTAACCCGTACGCTAACACTAACCCGCGCCCTCACACGCACGCTCCCCCTAAAGCGTTGCCGTACCGTCACCTGGACACTAAACCGTCCCCGTCCCCTAACCCTAACCCTAGCCCGAACCCTAACCCTAACCCTTCCCCGAAGCCTGACCCTCACCCGTTCCCTAATCCTAACCCGTACGCTAACTCTAACCCGCGCCCTCACACGCACGCTCCCCCTAAAGCGTTGCCGTACCCTCACCTGGACCCTAAACCGTCCCCGTCCCCTAACCCTAACCCTAGCCCGAACCCTAACCCTAACCCTTCCCCGAAGCCTGACCCTCACCCGTGCCCTAATCCTAACCCGTACGCTAACACTAACCCGCGCCCTCACACGCACGCTCCCCCTAAAGCGTTGCCGTACCCTCACCTGGACCCTAAACCGTCCCCGTCACCTAACCCTAACCCTAGCCCGAACCCTAACCCTAACCCTTCCCCGAAGCCTGACCCTCACCCGTGCCCTAATTCTAACACGTACGCTAACACTAACCCGCGCCCTCACACGCACGCTCCCCCTAAAGCGTTGCCGTACCCTCACCTGGACCCTAAACCGTCCCCGTCCCCTAACCCTAACCCTAGCCCGAACCCTAACCCTAACCCTTCCCCGAAACCTGACCCTCACCCGTGCCCTAATCCTAACCCGTACGCTAACACTAACCCGCGCCCTCACACGCAGGCTCCCCCTAAATCGTTGCCGTACCCTCACCTGGACCCTAAACCGTTCCCGTCCCCTAACCCTAACCCTAGCCCGAACCCTAACCCTAACCCTTCCCCGAAGCCTGACCCTCACCCGTCCCCTAATCCTAACCCGTACGCTAACACTAACCCGCGCCCTCACACGCACGCTCCCCCTAAAGCGTTGCCGTACCCTCACCTGGACCCTAAACCGTCCCCGTCCCCTAACCCTAACCCTAGCCCGAACCCTAACCCTAACCCTTCCCCGAAGCCTGACCCTCACCCGTCCCCTAATCCTAACCCGTACGCTAACACTAACCCGCGCCCTCACACGCACGCTCCCCCTAAAGCGTTGCCGTACCCTCACCTGGACCCTAAACCGTCCCCGTCCCCTAACCCTAACCCTAGCCCGAACCCTAACCCTAACCCTTCCCCGAAGCCTGACCCTCACCCGTGCCCTAATCCTAACCCGTACGCTAACACTAACCCGCGCCCTCACACGCAGGCTCCCCCTAAATCGTTGCCGTACCCTCACCTGGACCCTAAACCGTCCCCGTCCCCTAACCCTAACCCTAGCCCGAACCCTAACCCTAACCCTTCCCCGAAGCCTGACCCTCACCCGTCCCCTAATCCTAACCCGTACGCTAACACTAACCCGCGCCCTCACACGCACGCTCCACCTAAAGCGTTGCCGTACCCTCACCTGGACCCTAAACCGTCCCCGTCCCCTAACCCTAACCCTAGCCCGAACCCTAACCCTAAACCTTCCCCGAAGCCTGACCCTCACCCGTGCCCTAATCCTAACCCGTACGCTAACACTAACCCGCGCCCTCACATGCACGCTCCCCCTAAAGCGTTGCCGTACCCTCACCTGGACCCTAAACCGTCCCCGTCCCCTAACCCTAACCCTAGCCCGAACCCTAACCCTAACCCTTCCCCGAATCCTGACCCTCACCCGTCCCCTAATCCTAACCCGTACGCTAACACTAACCCGCGCCCTCACATGCACGCTCCCCCTAAAGCGTTGCCGTACCCTCACCTGGACCCTAAACCGTCCCCGTCCCCTAACCCTAACCCTAGCCCAAACCCTAAACCTAACCCTTCCCCGAAGCCTGACCCTCACCCGTCCCCTAATCCTAACCCGTACGCTAACACTAACCCGCGCCCTCACACGCACGCTCCCCCTAAAGCATTGCCGTACCCTGACCAGGACCGTAAACCGTCCCCGTCCCCTAACCCTAACCCTAGCCCGAACCCTAACCCTAACCCTTCCCCGAAGCCTGACCCTCACCGGTCACCTAATCCTAACCCGTACGCTAACTCTAACCCGCGCCCTCACACGCACGCTCCCCCTAAAGCGTTGCCGTACCCTCACCTGGACCCTAAACCGTCCCCGTCCCCTAACCCTAACCCTAGCCCGAACCCTAACCCTAACCCTTCCCCGAAGCCTGACCCTCACCCGTCCCCTATTCCTAACTCGTACGCTAAAATTAACCCACGCCCTCACACGCACGCTCCCCCTAAAGCGTTGCCGTACCCTCACCTGGACCCTAAACCGTCCCCGTCCCCTAATCCTAACCCTAGCCCGAACCCTAACCCTAACCCTTCCCCGAAGCCTGACCCTCACCCGTCCCATAATCCTAACCCGTACGCTAACACTAACCCGCGCCCTCACACGCACGCTCCCCCTAAAGCGTTGCCGTACCCTCACCTGGACCCTAAACCGTCCCCGTCCCCTAACCCTAACCCTAGCCCGAACCCTAACCCTAACCCTTCCCCGAAGCCTGACCCTCACCCGTCCCCTAATCCTAACCCGTACGCTAACACTAACCCGCGCCCTCACACGCACGCTCCCCCTAAAGCGTTGCCGTACCCTCACCTGGACCCTAAACCGTCCCCGTCCCCTAACCCTAACCCTAGCCCGAACCCTAACCCTAACCCTTCCCCGAAGCCTGACCCTCACCCGTGCCCTAATCCTAACCCGTACGCTAACACTAACCCGCGCCCTCACACGCACGCTCCCCCTAAAGCGTTGCCGTACCCTCACCTGGACCCTAAACCGTCCCCGTCCCCTAACCCTAACCCTAGCCCGAACCCTAACCCTAACCCTTCCCCGAAGCCTGACCCTCACCCGTGCCCTAATCCTAACACGTACGCTAACACTAACCCGCGCCCTCACACGCACGCTCCCCCTAAAGCGTTGCCGTACCCTCACCTGGACCCTAAACCGTCCCCGTCCCCTAACCCTAACCCTAGCCCGAACCCTAACCCTAACACTTCCCCGAAGTCTGACCCTCACCCGTGCCCTAATCCTAACCCGTACGCTAACACTAACCCGCGCCCTCACACGCAGGCTCCCCCTAAATCGTTGCCGTACCCTCACCTGGACCCTAAACCGTCCCCGTCCCCTAACCCTAACCCTAGCCCGAACCCTAACCCTAACCCTTCCCCGAAGCCTGACCCTCACCCGTCCCCTAATCCTAACCCGTACGCTAACACTAACCCGCGCCCTCACACGCACGCTCCCCCTAAAGCGTTGCCGTACCCTCACCTGGACCCTAAACCGTCCCCGTCCCCTAACCCTAACCCTAGCCCGAACCCTAACCCTAACCCTTCCCCGAAGCCTGACCCTCACCCGTCCCCTAAACCTAACCCGTACGCTAACACTAACCCGCGCCCTCACACGCACGCTCCCCCTAAAGCGTTGCCGTACCCTCACCTGGACCCTAAACCGTCCCCGTCCCCTAACCCTAACCCTAGCCCGAACCCTAACCCTAACCCTTCCCCGAAGCCTGACCCTCACCCGTGCCCTAATCCTAACCCGTACGCTAACACTAACCCGCGCCCTCACACGCACGCTCCCCCTAAAGCGTTGCCGTACCCTCACCTGGACCCTAAACCGTCCCCGTCACCTAACCCTAACCCTAGCCCGAACCCTAACCCTAACCCTTCCCCGAAGCCTGACCCTCACCCGTGCCCTAATTCTAACACGTACGCTAACACTAACCCGCGCCCTCACACGCACGCTCCCCCTAAAGCGTTGCCGTACCCTCACCTGGACCCTAAACCGTCCCCGTCCCCTAACCCTAACCCTAGCCCGAACCCTAACCCTAACCCTTCCCCGAAGCCTGACCCTCACCCGTGCCCTAATCCTAACCCGTACGCTAACACTAACCCGCGCCCTCACACGCACGCTCCCCCTAAAGCGTTGCCGTACCCTCACCTGGACCCTAAACCGTCCCCGTCACCTAACCCTAACCCTAGCCCGAACCCTAACCCTAACCCTTCCCCGAAGCCTGACCCTCACCCGTGCCCTAATCCTAACCCGTACGCTAACACTAACCCGCGCCCTCACACGCACGCTCCCCCTAAAGCGTTGCCGTACCCTCACCTGGACACTAAACCGTCCCCGTCCCCTAACCCTAACCCTAGCCCGAACCCTAACCCTAACCCTTCCCCGAATCCTGACCCTCACCCGTCCCCTAATCCTAACCCGTACGCTAACACTAACCCGCGCCCTAACACGCACGCTCCCCCTAAAGCGTTGCCGTACCCTCACCTGGACCCTAAACCGTCCCCGTCCCCTAACCCTAACCCTAGCCCGAACCCTAACCCTAACCCTTCCCCGAAGCTTGACCCTCACCCGTCCCCTAATCCTAACCCGTACGCTAACACTAACCCGCGCCCTCACACGCACGCTCCCCCTAAAGCGTTGCCGTACCCTCATCTAAACCGTCCCCGTCCCCTAACCCTAACCCTAGCCCGAACCCTAACCCTAACCCTTCCCCGAAGCCTGACCCTCACCCGTCCCCTAATCCTAACCCGTACGCTAACACTAACCCGCGCCCTCACACGCACGCTCCCCCTAAAGCGTTGCCGTACCCTCACCTGGACCCTAAACCGTCCCCGTCCCCTAACCCTAACCCTAGCCCGAACCCTAACCCTAACCCTTCCCCGAAGCCTGACCCTCACCCGTCCCCTAATCCTAACCCGTACGCTAACACTAACCCGCGCCCTCACACACACGCTCCCCCTAAAGCGTTGCCGTACCCTCACCTGGACCCTAAACCGTCCCCGTCCCCTAACCCTAACCCTAGCCCGAACCCTAACCCTAACCCTTCCCCGAAGCCTGACCCTCACCCGTCCCCTAAACCTAACCCGTACGCTAACACTAAGCCGCGCCCTCACACGCACGCTCCCCCTAAAGCGTTGCCGTACCCTCACCTGGACCCTAAACCGTCCCCGTCCCCTAACCCTAACCCTAGCCCGAACCCTAACCCTAACCCTTCCCCGAAGCCTGACCCTCACCCGTGCCCTAATCCTAACCCGTACGCTAACACTAACCCGCGCCCTCACACGCACGCTCCCCCTAAAGCGTTGCCGTACCCTCACCTGGACCCTAAACCGTCCCCGTCACCTAACCCTAACCCTAGCCCGAACCCTAACCCTAACCCTTCCCCGAAGCCTGACCCTCACCCGTGCCCTAATCCTAACACGTACGCTAACACTAACCCGCGCCCTCACACGCACGCTCCCCCTAAAGCGTTGCCGTACCCTCACCTGGACCCTAAACCGTCCCCGTCCCCTAACCCTAACCCTAGCCCGAACCCTAACCCTAACCCTTCCCCGAAGCCTGACCCTCACCCGTGCCCTAATCCTAACCCGTACGCTAACACTAACCCGCGCCCTCACACGCACGCTCCCCCTAAAGCGTTGCCGTACCCTCACCTGGACCCTAAACCGTCCCCGTCACCTAACCCTAACCCTAGCCCGAACCCTAACCCTAACCCTTCCCCGAAGCCTGACCCTCACCCGTGCCCTAATCCTAACCCGTACGCTAACACTAACCCGCGCCCTCACACGCACGCTCCCCCTAAAGCGTTGCCGTACCCTCACCTGGACACTAAACCGTCCCCGTCCCCTAACCCTAACCCTAGCCCGAACCCTAACCCTAACACTTCCCCGAATCCTGACCCTCACCCGTCCCCTAATCCTAACCCGTACGCTAACACTAACCCGCGCCCTAACACGCACGCTCCCCCTAAAGCGTTGCCGTACCCTCACCTGGACCCTAAACCGTCCCCGTCCCCTAACCCTAACCCTAGCCCGAACCCTAACCCTAACCCTTCCCCGAAGCTTGACCCTCACCCGTCCCCTAATCCTAACCCGTACGCTAACACTAACCCGCGCCCTCACACGCACGTTCCCCCTAAAGCGTTGCCGTACCCTCATCTGGACCCTAAACCGTCCCCGTCCCCTAACCCTAACCCTAGCCCGAACCCTAACCCTAACCCTTCCCCGAAGCCTGACCCTCACCCGTCCCCTAATCCTAACCCGTACGCTAACACTAACCCGCGCCCTCACACGCACGCTCCCCCCTAAAGCGTTGCGTACCCTCACCTGGACCCTAAACCGTCCCCCGTCCCCTAACCCTAACCCTAGCCCTATCCCTAACCCTAACTCTTCCCCGAAGCCTGACCCTCACCCGTGCCCTAATCCTAACCCGTACGCTAACTCTAACCCGCGCCCTCACACGCACGCTCCCCCTAACCCCTAAAGCGTTGCCGTACCCTCACCTGGACCCTAAACCGTCCCCGTCCCCTAACCCTAACCCTAGCCCGAACCCTACCCTAACCCTTCCCCGAAGCCTGACCCTCACCCGTCCCCTAATCCTAACCCGTACGCTAACACTAACCCGCGCCCTCACACGCACGCTCCCCCTAAAGCGTTGCCGTACCCTCACCTGGACCCTAAACCGTCCCCATCCCCTAACCCTAACCCTAGCCCGAACCCTAGCCCTAACCCTTCCCCGAAGACTGACCCTCACCCGTGCCCTAATCCTAACCAGTACGCTAACACTAACCCGCGCCCTCCCACGCACGCTCCCCCTAAAGCGTTGCCGTACCCTCACCTGGACCCTAAACCGTCCCCGTCCCCTAACCCCTAACCCTAGCCCTATCCCTAACCCTAACCCTTCCCCGAAGCCTGACCCTCACCCGTGCCCTAATCCTAACCCGTACGCTAACACTAACCCGCGCCCTCACACGCAGGCTCCCCCTAAATCGTTGCCGTACCCTCACCTGGACCCTAAACCGTCCCCGTCCCCTAACCCTAACCCTAGCCCGAACCCTAACCCTAACCCTTCCCCGAAGCTTGACCCTCACCCGTGCCCTAATCCTAACCCGTACGCTAACACTAACCCGCGCCCTCACACGCACGCTCCCCCTAAAGCGTTGCCGTACCCTCACCAGGACCCTAAACCGTCCCCGTCACCTAACCCTAACCCTAGCCCGAACCCTAACCCTAACCCTTCCCCGAAGCCTAACCCTCACCCGTGCCCTAATCCTAACCCGTACGCTAACACTAACCCGCGCCCTCACACGCACGCTCCCCCAAAAGCGTTGCCGTACCGTCACCTGGACACTAAACCGTCCCCGTCCCTAACCCTAACCCTAGCCCGAACCCTAACCCTAACCCTTCCCCGAAGCCTGACCCTCACCCGTCCCCTAATCCTAACCCGTACGCTAACTCTAACCCACGCCCTCACACGCACGCTCCCCCTAAAGCGTTGCCGTACCCTCACCTGGACCCTAAACCGTCCCCGTCCCCTAACCCTAACCCTAGCCCGAACCCTAACCCGAACCCTTCCCCGAAGCCTGACCCTCACCCGTGCCCTAATCCTAACCCGTACGCTAACACTAACCCGCGCCCTCACACGCACGCTCCCCCTAAAGCGTTACCGTACCCTCACCTGGACCCTAAACCGTCCCCGTCACCTAACCCTAACCCTAGCCCGAACCCTAACCCTAACCCTTCCCCGAAGCCTGACCCTCACCCGTGCCCTAATCCTAACACGTACGCTAACACTAACCCGCGCCCTCACACGCACGCTCCCCCTAAAGCGTTGCCGTACCCTCACCTGGACCCTAAACCGTCCCCGTCCCCTAACCCTAACCCTAGCCCGAACCCTAACCCTAACCCTTCCCCGAAGCCTGACCCTCACCCGTGCCCTAATCCTAACCCGTACGCTAACACTAACCCGCGCCCTCACACGCACGCTCCCCCTAAAGCGTTGCCGTACCCTCACCTGGACCCTAAACCGTCCCCGTCACCTAACCCTAACCCTAGCCCGAACCCTAACCCTAACCCTTCCCCGAAGCCTGACCCTCACCCGTGCCCTAATCCTAACCCGTACGCTAACACTAACCCGCGCCCTCACACGCACGCTCCCCCTAAAGCGTTGCCGTACCCTCACCTGGACACTAAACCGTCCCCGTCCCCTAACCCTAACCCTAGCCCGAACCCTAACCCTAACCCTTCCCCGAATCCTGACCCTCACCCGTCCCCTAATCCTAACCCGTACGCTAACACTAACCCGCGCCCTCACACGCACGCTCCCCCTAAAGCGTTGCCGTACCCTCACCTGGACCCTAAACCGTCCCCATCCCCTAACCCTAACCCTAGCCCGAACCCTAGCCCTAACCCTTCCCCGAAGACTGACCCTCACCCGTGCCCTAATCCTAACCCGTACGCTAACACTAACCCGCGCCCTCCCACGCACGCTCCCCCTAAAGCGTTGCCGTACCCTCACCTGGACCCTAAACCGTCCCCGTCCCCTAACCCTAACCCTAGCCCTATCCCTAACCCTAACTCTTCCCCGAAGCCTGACCCTCACCCGTGCCCTAATCCTAACACGTACGCTAACACTAACCCGCGCCCTCACACGCACGCTCCCCCTAAAGCGTTGCCGTACCCTCACCTGGACCCTAAACCGTCCCCGTCCCCTAACCCTAACCCTAGCCCGAACCCTAACCCTAACCCTTCCCCGAAGCCTGACCCTCACCCGTGCCCTAATCCTAACCCGTACGCTAACACTAACCCGCGCCCTCACACGCAGGCTCCCCCTAAATCGTTGCCGTACCCTCACCTGGACCCTAAACCGTCCCCGTCCCCTAACCCTAACCCTAGCCCGAACCCTAACCCTAACCCTTCCCCGAAGCCTGACCCTCACCCGTCCCCTAATCCTAACCCGTACGCTAACACTAACCCGCGCCCTCACACGCACGCTCCCCCTAAAGCGTTGCCGTACCCTCACCTGGACCCTAAACCGTCCCCGTCCCCTAACCCTAACCCTAGCCCGAACCCTAACCCTAACCCTTCCCCGAAGCCTGACCCTCACCCGTGCCCTAATCCTAACCCGTACGCTAACACTAACCCGCGCCCTCACACGCACGCTCCCCCAAAAGCGTTGCCGTACCGTCACCTGGACACTAAACCGTCCCCGTCCCCTAACCCTAACCCTAGCCTGAACCCTAACCCTAACCCTTCCCCGAAGCCTGACCCTCACCCGTCCCCTAATCCTAACCCGTACGCTAACTCTAACCCGCGCCCTCACACGCACGCTCCCCCTAAAGCGTTGCCGTACCCTCACCTGGACCCTAAACCGTCCCCGTCCCCTAACCCTAACCCTAGCCCGAACCCTAACCCTAACCCTTCCCCAAAGCCTGACCCTCACCCGTGCCCTAATCCTAACCCGTACGCTAACACTAACCCGCGCCCTCACACGCACGCTCCCCCTAAAGCGTTGCCGTACCCTCACCTGGACCCTAAACCGTCCCCGTCACCTAACCCTAACCCTAGCCCGAACCCTAACCCTAACCCTTCCCCGAAGCCTCACCCTCACCCGTGCCCTAATCCTAACACGTACGCTAACACTAACCCGCGCCCTCACACGCACGCTCCCCCTAAAGCGTTGCCGTACCCTCACCTGGACCCTAAACCGTCCCCGTCCCCTAACCCTAACCCTAGCCCGAACCCTAACCCTAACCCTTCCCCGAAGCCTGACCCTCACCCGTGCCCTAATCCTAACCCGTACGCTAACACTAACACGCGCCCTCACACGGAGGCTCCCCCTAAATCGTTGCCGTACCCTCACCTGGACCCTAAACCGTCCCCGTCCCCTAACCCTAACCCTAGCCCGAACCCTAACCCTAACCCTTCCCCGAAGCCTGACCCTCACCCGTCCCCTAATCCTAACCCGTACGCTAACACTAACCCGCGCCTTCACACGCACGCTCCCCCTAAAGCGTTGCCGTACCCTCACCTGGACCCTAAACCGTCCCCGTCCCCTAACCCTAACCCTAGCCCGAACCCTAACCCTAACCCTTCCCCGAAGCCTGACCCTCACCCGTCCCCTAATCCTAACCCGTACGCTAACACTAACCCGCGCCCTCACACGCAGGCTCCCCCTAAATCGTTGCCGTACCCTCACCTGGACCCTAAACCGTCCCCGTCCCCTAACCCTAACCCTAGCCCGAACCCTAACCCTAACCCTTCCCCGAAGCCTGACCCTCACCCGTCCCCTAATCCTAACCCGTACGCTAACACTAACCCGCGCCCTCACACGCACGCTCCATCTAAAGCGTTGCCGTACCCTCACCTGGACCCTAAACCGTCCCCGTCCCCTAACCCTAACCCTAGCCCGAACCCTAACCCTAACCCTTCCCCGAAGCTTGACCCTCACCCGTCCCCTAATCCTAACCCGTACGCTAACACTAACCCGCGCCCTCACACGCACGCTCCCCCTAAAGCGTTGCCGTACCCTCATCTGGACCCTAAACCGTCCCCGTCCCCTAACCCTAACCCTAGCCCGAACCCTAACCCTAACCCTTCCACGAAGCCTGACCCTCACCCGTGCCCTAATCCTAACCCGTACGCTAACTCTAACCCGCGCCCTCACACGCACGCTCCCCCTAAAGCGTTGCCGTACCCTCACCTGGACCCTAAACCGTCCCCGTCCCCTAACCCTAACCCTAGCCCGAACCCTAACCCTAACCCTTCCCCGAAGCCTGACCCTCACCCGTCCCCTAATCCTAACCCGTACGCTAACACTAACCCGCGCCCTCACACGCACGCTCCCCCTAAAGCGTTGCCGTACCCTCACCTGGACCCTAAACCGTCCCCATCCCCTAACCCTAACCCTAGCCCGAACCCTAGCCCTAACCCTTCCCCGAAGCCTGACCCTCACCCTTGCCCTAATCCTAACCCGTACGCTAACACTAACCCGCGCCCTCCCACGCACGCTCCCCCTAAAGTGTTGCCGTACCCTCACCTGGACCCTAAACCGTCCCCGTCCCCTAACCCTAACCCTAGCCCTATCCCTAACCCTAACCCTTCCCCGAAGCCTGACCCTCACCCGTGCCCTAATCCTAACACGTACGCTAACACTAACCCGCGCCCTCACACGCACGCTCCCCCTAAAGCGTTGCCGTACCCTCACCTGGACCCTAAACCGTCCCCGTCCCCTAACCCTAACCCTAGCCCGAACCCTAAACCTAACCCTTCCCCGAAGCCTGACCCTCACCCGTGCCCTAATCCTAACCCGTACGCTAACACTAACCGGCGCCCTCACATGCAGGCTCCCCCTAAATCGTTGCCGTACCCTCACCTTGACCCTAAACCGTCCCCGTCCCCTAACCCTAACCCTAGCCCGAACCCTAACCCTAACCCTTCCCCGAAGCCTGACCCTCACCCGTCCCCTAATCCTAACCCGTACGCTAACACTAACCCGCGCCCTCACACGCACGCTCCCCCTAAAGCGTTGCCGTACCCTCACCTGGACCCTAAACCGTGCCCGTCCCCTAACCCTAACCCTAGCCCGAACGCTAACCCTAACCCTTCCCCGAAGCCTGACCCTCACCCGTCCCCTAATCCTAACCCGTACACTAACACTAACACGCGCCCTCACACGCACGCTCCCCCTAAAGCGTTGCCGTACCCTCACCTGGACCCTAAACCGTCCCCGTCCCCTAACCCTAACCCTAGCCCGAACCCTAACCCTAACCTTCCCCGAAGCCTGACCCTCACCCGTCCCCTAATCCTAACCCGTAAGCTAACACTAACCCGCGCCCTCACACGCACGCTCCCCCAAAAGCGTTGCCGTACCGTCACCTGGACACTAAACCGTCCCCGTCCCCTAACCCTAACCCTAGCCCGAACCCTAACCCTAACCCTTCCCCGAAGCCTGACCCTCACCGGTCCCCTAATCCTAACCCGTACGCTAACTCTAACCCGCGCCCTCACACGCACGCTCCCCCTAAAGCGTTGCCGTACCCTCACCTGGACCCTAAACCGTCCCCGTCCCCTAACCCTAACCCTAGCCCGAACCCTAACCCTAACCCTTCCCCGAAGCCTGACCCTCACCCGTCCCCTAATCCTAACCCGTACGCTAACTCTAACCCGCGCCCTCACACGCACGCTCCCCCTAAAGCGTTGCCGTACCCTCACCTGGGCCCTAAACCGTCCCCGTCCCCTAACCCTAACCCTAGCCCGAACCCTAACCCTAACCCTTCCCCGAAGCCTGACCCTCACCCGTGCCTTAATCCTAACACGTACGCTAACACTAACCCGCGCCCTCACACACACGCTCCCCCTAAAGCGTTGCCATACCCTCACCTGGACCCTAAACCGTCCCCGTCCCCTAACCCTAACCCTAGCCCGAACCCTAACCCTAACCCTTCCCCGAAGCCTGACCCTCACCCGTGCCCTAATCCTAACCCGTACGCTAACACTAACCCGCGCCCTCACACGCACGCTCCCCCTAAAGCGTTGCCGTACCCTCACCTGGACCCTAAACCGTCCCCGTGCCCTAACCCTAACATTAGCCCGAACCCTAACCCTAACCCTTCCCCGAAGGCTGACCCTCACCCGTGCCCTAATCCTAACCCGTACGCTAACACTAACCCGCGCCCTCACACGCACGCTCCCCCTAAAGCGTTGCCGTACCCTCACCTGGACCCTAAACCGTCCCCGTCCCCTAACCCTAACCCTAGCCCGAACCCTAACCCTAACCCTTCCCCGAAGCCTGACCCTCACCCGTCCCCTAATCCTAACCCGTACGCTAACACTAACCCGCGCCCTCACACGCACGCTCCCCCTAAAGCGTTGCCGTACCCTCACCTGGACCCTAAACCGTGCCCGTCCCCTAACCCTAACCCTAGCCCGAACCCTAACCCTAACCCTTCCCCGAAGCCTGACCCTCACCCGTGCCCTAATCCTAACCCGTACGCTAACACTAACCCGCGCCCTCACACGCACGCTCCCCCAAAAGCGTTGCCGTACCGTCACCTGGACACTAAACCGTCCCCGTCCCCTAACCCTAACCCTAGCCCGAACCCTAACCCTAACCCTTCCCCGAAGCCTGACCCTCACCCGTCCCCTAATCCTAACCCGTACGCTAACTCTAACCCGCGCCCTCACACGCACGCTCCCCCTAAAGCGTTGCCGTACCCTCACCTGGACCCTAAACCGTCCCCGTCCCCTAACCCTAACCCTAGCCCGAACCCTAACCCTAACCCTTCCCCGAAGCCTGACCCTCACCCGTGCCCTAATCCTAACCCGTACGCTAACACTAACCCGCGCCCACACACGCACGCTCCCCCTAAAGCGTTGCCGTACCCTCACCTGGACCCTAAACCGTCCCCGTCACCTAACCCTAACCCTAGCCCGAACCCTAACCCTAACCCTTCCCCGAAGCCTGACCCTCACCCGTGCCCTAATCCTAACACGTACGCTAACACTAACCCGCGCCCTCACACGCACGCTCCCCCTAAAGCGTTGCCGTACCCTCACCTGGACCCTAAACCGTCCCCGTCCCCTAACCCTAACCCTAGCCCGAACCCTAACCCTAACCCTTCCCCGAAGCCTGACCCTCATCCGTGCCCTAATCCTAACCCGTACGCTAACACTAACCCGCGCCCTCACACGCAGGCTCCCCCTAAATCGTTGCCGGACCCTCACCTGGACCCTAAACCGTCCCCGTCCCCTAACCCTAACCCTAGCCCGAACCCTAACCCTAACCCTTCCCCGAAGCCTGACCCTCACCCGTGCCCTAATCCTAACCCGTACGCTAACACTAACCCGCGCCCTCACACGCAGGCTCCCCCTAAAGCGTTGCCGTACCCTCACCTGGACCCTAAACCGTCCCCGTCCCCTAACCCTAAGCCTAGCCCGAACCATAACCCTAACCCTTCCCCGAAGCCTGACCCTCACCCGTCCCCTAATCCTAACCCGTACGCTAACACTAACCCGCGCCCTCACACGCACGCTCCACCTAAAGCGTTGCCGTACCCTCACCTGGACCCTAAACCGTCCCCGTCCCCTAACCCTAACCCTAGCCCGAACCCTAACCCTAACCCTTCCCCGAAGCCTGACCCTCACCCGTGCCCTAATCCTAACCCATACGCTAACACTAACCCGCGCCCTCACACGCACGCTCCCCCTAAAGCGTTGCCGTACCCTCACCTGGACACTAAACCGTCCCCGTCCCCTAACCCTAACCCTAGCCCGAACCCTAACCCTAACCCTTCCCCGAATCCTGACCCTCACCCGTCCCCTAATCCTAACCCGTACGCTAACACTAACCCGCGCCCTCACACGCACGCTCCCCCTAAAGCGTTGCCGTACCCTCACCTGGACCCTAAACCGTCCCCATCCCCTAACCCTAACCCTAGCCCGAACCCTAACCCTAACCCTTCCCCGAAGCTTGACCCTCACCCGTCCCCTAATCCTAACCCGTACGCTAACACTAACCCGCGCCCTCACACGCACGCTCCCCCTAAAGCGTTGCCGTACCCTCATCTGGACCCTAAACCGTCCCCGTCCCCTAACCCTAACCCTAGCCCGAACCCTAACCCTAACCCTTCCCCGAAGCCTGACCCTCACCCGTACCCTAATCCTAACCCGTACGCTAACTCTAACCCGCGCCCTCACACGCACGCTCCCCCTAAAGCGTTGCCGTACCCTCACCTGGACCCTAAACCGTCCCCGTCCCCTAACCCTAACCCTAGCCCGAACCCTAACCCTAACCCTTCCCCGAAGCCTGACCCTCACCCGTCCCCTAATCCTAACCCGTACGCTAACACTAACCCGCGCCCTCACACGCACGCTCCCCCTACAGCGTTGCCGTACCCTCACCTGGACCCTAAACCGTCCCCATCCCCTAACCCTAACCCTAGCCCGAACCCTAGCCCTAACCCTTCCCCGAAGCCTGACCCTCACCCTTGCCCTAATCCTAACCCGTACGCTAACACTAACCCGCGCCCTCCCACGCACGCTCCCCCTAAAGTGTTGCCGTACCCTCACCTGGACCTTAAACCGTCCCCGTCCCCTAACCCCAACCCTAGCCCTATCCCTAACCCTAACCCTTCCCCGAAGCCTGACCCTCACCCGTGCCCTAATCCTAACACGTACGCTAACACTAACCCGCGCCCTCACACGCACGCTCCCCCTAAAGCGTTGCCGTACCCTCACCTGGACCCTAAACCGTCCCCGTCCCCTAACCCTAACCCTAGCCCGAACCCTAACCCTAACCCTTCCCCGAAGCCTGACTCTCACCCGTGCCCTAATCCTAACCCGTACGCTAACACTAACCCGCGCCCTCACACGCAGGCTCCCCCTAAATCGTTGCCGTACCCTCACCTGGACCCTAAACCGTCCCCGTCCCCTAACCCTAACCCTAGCCCGAACCCTAACCCTAACCCTTCCCCGAAGCCTGACCCTCACCCGTCCCCTAATCCTAACCCGTACGCTAACACTAACCCGCGCCCTCACACGCACGCTCCCCCTAAAGCGTTGCCGTACCCTCACCTGGACCCTAAACCGTCCCCGTCCCCTAACCCTAACCCTAGCCCGAACCCTAACCCTAACCCTTCCCCGAAGCCTGACCCTCACCCGTCCCCTAATCCTAACCCGTACGCTAACACTAACCCGCGCCCTCACACGCACGCTCCCCCTAAAGCGTTGCCGTACCCTCACCTGGACCCTAAACCGTCCCCGTCCCCTAACCCTAACCCTAGCCCGAACCCTAACCCTAACCCTTCCCCGAAGCCTGACCCTCACCCGTGCCCTAATCCTAACCCGTACGCTAACACTAACCCGCGCCCTCACACGCAGGCTCCCCCTAAATCGTTGCCGTACCCTCACCTGGACCCTAAACCGTCCCCGTCCCCTAACCCTAACCCTAGCCCGAACCCTAACCCTAACCCTTCCCCGAAGCCTGACCCTCACCCGTCCCCTAATCCTAACCCGTACGCTAACACTAACCCGCGCCCTCACACGCACGCTCCACCTAAAGCGTTGCCGTACCCTCACCTGGACCCTAAACCGTCCCCGTCCCCTAACCCTAACCCTAGCCCGAACCCTAACCCTAACCATTCCCCGAAGCCTGACCCTCACCCGTGCCCTAATCCTAACCCATACGCTAACACTAACCCGCGCCCTCACACGCACGCTCCCCCTAAAGCGTTGCCGTACCCTCACCTGGACACTAAACCGTCCCCGTCCCCTAACCCTAACCCTAGCCCGAACCCTAACCCTAACCCTTCCCCGAATCCTGACCCTCACCCGTCCCCTAATCCTAACCCGTACGCTAACACTAACCCGCGCCCTCACACGCACGCTCCCCCTAAAGCGTTGCCGTACCCTCACCTGGACCCTAAACCGTCCCCGTCCCCTAACCCTAACCCTAGCCCGAACCCTAACCCTAACCCTTCCCCGAAGCTTGACCCTCACCCGTCCCCTAATCCTAACCCGTACGCTAACACTAACCCGCGCCCTCACACGCACGCTCCCCCTAAAGCGTTGCCGTACCCTCATCTGGACCCTAAACCGTCCCCGTCCCCTAACCCTAACCCTAGCCCGAACCCTAACCCTAACCCTTCCCCGAAGCCTGACCCTCACCCGTACCCTAATCCTAACCCGTACGCTAACTCTAACCCGCGCCCTCACACGCACGCTCCCCCTAAAGCGTTGCCGTACCCTCACCTGGACCCTAAACCGTCCCCGTCCCCTAAACCTAACCCTAGCCCGAACCCTAACCCTAACCCTTCCCCGAAGCCTGACCCTCACCCGTCCCCTAATCCTAACCCGTACGCTAACACTAACCCGCGCCCTCACACGCACGCTCCCCCTAAAGCGTTGCCGTACCCTCACCTGGACCCTAAACCGTCCCCATCCCCTAACCCTAACCCTAGCCCGAACCCTAGCCCTAACCCTTCCCCGAAGCCTGACCCTCACCCTTGCCCTAATCCTAACCCGTACGCTAACACTAACCCGCGCCCTCCCACGCACGCTCCCCGTAAAGTGTTGCCGTACCCTCACCTGGACCCTAAACCGTCCCCGTCCCCTAACCCTAACCCTAGCCCTATCCCTAACCCTAACCCTTCCCCGAAGCCTGACCCTCACCCGTGCCCTAATCCTAACACGTACGCTAACACTAAACCGCGCCCTCACACGCACGCTCCCCCTAAAGCGTTGCCGTACCCTCACCTGGACCCTAAACCGTCCCCGTCCCCTAACCCTAACCCTAGCCCGAACCCTAACCCTAACCCTTCCCCGAAGCCTGACCCTCACCCGTCCCCTAATCCTAACCCGTACGCTAACACTAACCCGCGCCCTCACACGCACGCTCCCCCTAAAGCGTTGCCGTACCCTCACCTGGACCCTAAACCGTCCCCGTCCCCTAACCCTAACCCTAGCCCGAACCCTAACCCTAACCCTTCCCCGAAGCCTGACCCTCACCCGTCCCCTAATCCTAACCCGTACGCTAACACTAACCCGCGCCCTCACACGCACGCTCCCCCTAAAGCGTTGCCGTACCCTCACCTGGACCCTAAACCGTGCCCGTCCCCTAACCCTAACCCTAGCCCGAACCCTAACCCTAACCCTTCCCCGAAGCCTGACCCTCACCCGTCCCCTAATCCTAACCCGTACACTAACACTAACCCGCGCCCTCACACGCACGCTCCCCCTAAAGCGTTGCCGTACCCTCACCTGGACCCTAAACCGTCCCCGTCCCCTACCCCTAACCCTAGCCCGAACCCTAACCCTAACCCTTCCCCGAAGCCTGACCCTCACCCGTGCCCTAATCCTAACCCGTACGCTAACACTAACCTGCGCCCTCACACGCACGCTCCCCCAAAATCGTTGCCGTACCGTCACCTGGACTCTAAACCGTCCCCGTCCCCTAACCCTAACCCTAGCCCGAACCCTAACCCTAACCCTTCCCCGAAGCCTGACCCTCACCCGTCCCCTAATCCTAACCCGTACGCTAACTCTAACCCGCGCCCTCACACGCACGCTCCCCCTAAAGCGTTGCCGTACCCTCACCTGGACCCTAAACCGTCCCCGTCCCCTAACCCTAACCCTAGCCCGAACCCTAACCCTAACCCTTCCACGAAGCCTGACCCTCACCCGTCCCCTATTCCTAACTCGTACGCTAAAACTAACCCGCGCCCTCACACGCACGCTCCCCCTAAAGCGTTGCCGTACCCTCACCTGGACCCTAAACCGTCCCCATCCCCTAACCCTAACCCTAGCCCGAACCCTAACCCTAACCCTTCCACGAAGCCTGACCCTCACCCGTCCCCTATTCCTAACTCGTACGCTAAAACTAACCCGCGCCCTCACACGCACGCTCCCCCTAAAGCGTTGCCGTACCCTCACCTGGACCCTAAACCGTCCCCGTCCCCTAACCCTAACCCTAGCCCGAACCCTAATCCTAACCCTTCCCCGAAGCCTGACCCTCACCCGTTCCCTAATCGTAACCCGTACGCGAACACTAACCCGCGCCCTCACACGCACGCTCCCCCTAAAGCGTTGCCGTACCCTCACCTGGACCCTAAACCGTCCCCGTCCCCTAACCCTAACCCTAGCCCGAACCCTAACCCTAACCCTTCCCCGAAGCCTGACCCTCACCCGTCCCCAATCCTAATCCGTACGCTAACACTAACCCGCGCCCTCACACGCACGCTCCCCCTAAAGCGTTTCCGTACCCTCACCTGGACCCTAAACCGTCCCCGTCCCCTAACCCTAACCCTAGCCCGAACCCTAACCCTAACCCTTCCCCGAAGCCTGACCCTCACCCGTGCCCTAATCCTAACCCGTACGCTAACACTAACCCGCGCCCTCACACGCACGCTCCCCCTAAAGCGTTGCCGTACCCTCACCTGGACCCTAAACCGTCCCCGTCCCCTAACCCTAACCCTAGCCCGAACCCTAACCCTAACCCTTCCACGAAGCCTGACCCTCACACGTCCCCTATTCCTAACTCGTACGCTAAAACTAACCCGCGCCCTCACACGCACGCTCCCCCTAAAGCGTTGCCGTACCCTCACCTGGACCCTAAACCGTCCCCGTCCCCTAACCCTAACCCTAGCCCGAACCCTAATCCTAACCCTTCCCCGAAGCCTGACCCTCACCCGTTCCCTAATCGTAACCCGTACGCGAACACTAACCCGCGCCCTCACACGCACGCTCCCCCTAAAGCGTTGCCGTACCCTCACCTGGACCCTAAACCGTCCCCGTCCCCTAACCCTAACCCTAGCCCGAACCCTAACCCTAACCCTTCCCCGAAGCCTGACCCTCACCCGTCCCCAATCCTAATCCGTACGCTAACACTAACCCGCGCCCTCACACGCACGCTCCCCCTAAAGCGTTGCCGTAGCCTCACCTGGACCCTAAACCGTCCCCGTCCCCTAACCCTAACCCTAGCCCGAACCCTAACCCTAACCCTTCCCCGAAGCCTGACCCTCACCCGTCCCCTATTCCTAACTCGTACGCTAAAACTAACCCGCGCCCTCACACGCACGCTCCCCCTAAAGCGTTGCCGTACCCTCACCTGGACCCTAAACCGTCCCCGTCCCCTAACCCTAACCCTAGCCCGAACCCTAACCCTAACCCTTCCCCGAAGCCTGACACTCACCCGTTCCCTAATCGTAACCCGTACGCGAACACTAACCCGCGCCCTCACACGCACGCTCCCCCTAAAGCGCTGCCGTACCCTCACCTGGACCCTAAACCGTCCCCGTCCCCTAACCCTAACCCTAGCCCGAACCCTAACCCTAACCCTTCCCCGAAGCCTGACCCTCACCCGTCCCCAATCCTAATCCGTACGCTAACACTAACCCGCGCTCTCACACGCACGCTCCCCCTAAAGCGTTTCCGTACCCTCACCTGGACCCTAAACCGTCCCCGTCCCCTAACCCTAACCCTAGCCCGAACCCTAACCCTAACCCTTCCCCGAAGCCTGACCCTCACCCGTCCCCAATCCTAATCCGTACGCTAACACTAACCCGCGCCCTCACACGCACGCTCCCCCTAAAGCGTTGCCGTACCCTCACCTGGACCCTAAACCGTCCCCGTCCCCTAACCCTAACCCTAGCCCGAACCCTAACCCTAACCCTTCCCCGAAGCCTGACCCTCACCCGTGCCCTAATCCTAACCCGTACGCTAACACTAACCCGCGCCCTCACACGCACGCTCCCCCTAAAGCGTTGCCGTACCCTCACCTGGACCCTAAACCGTCCCCGTGCCCTAACCCTAACCCTAGCCCGAACCCTAACCCTAACCCTTCCCCGAAGCCTGACCCTCACCCGTCCCCTATTCCTAACTCGTACGCTAAAACTAACCCGCGCCCTCACACGCACGCTCCCCCTAAAGCGTTGCCATACCCTCACCTGGACCCTAAACCGTCCCCGTCCCCTAACCCTAACCCTAGCCCGAACCCTAACCCTAACCCTTCCCCGAAGCCTGACACTCACCCGTGCCCTAATCCTAACCCGTACGCTAACACTAACCCGCGCCCTCACACGCACGCTCCCCCTAAAGCGTTGCCGTACCCTCACCTGGACCCTAAACCGTCCCCGTGCCCTAACCCTAACCCTAGCCCGAACCCTAACCCTAACCCTTCCCCGAAGCCTGACCCTCACCCGTCCCCTATTCCTAACTCGTACGCTAAAACTAACCCGCGCCCTCACACGCACGCTCCCCCTAAAGCGTTGCCGTACCCTCACCTGGACCCTAAACCGTCCCCGTCCCCTAACCCTAACCCTAGCCCGAACCCTAACCCTAACCCTTCCCCGAAGCCTGACCCTCACCCGTCCCATAATCCTAACCCGTACGCTAACACTAACCCGCGCCCTCACACGCACGCTCCCCCTAAAGCGTTGCCGTACCCTCACCTGGACCCTAAACCGTCCCCGTCCCCTAACCCTAACCCTAGCCCGAACCCTAACCCTAACCCTTCCCCGAAGCCTGACCCTCACCCGTGCCCTAATCCTAACCCGTACGCTAACACTAACCCGCGACCTCACACGCACGCTCCCCCTAAAGCGTTGCCGTACCCTCACCTGGACCCTAAACCGTCCCCGTCCCCTAACCCTAACCCTAGCCCGAACCCTAACCCTAACCCTTCCACGAAGCCTGACCCTCACCCGTGCCCTAATCCTAACCCGTACGCTAACACTAACCCGCGCCCTCACACGCACGCTCCCCCTAAAGCGTTGCCGTACCCTCACCTGGACCCTAAACCGTCCCCGTCCCCTAACCCTAACCCTAGCCCGAACCCTAACCCTAACCCTTCCCCGAAGCCTGACCCTCACCCTTGCCCTAATCCTAACCCATACGCTAACACTAACCCGCGCCCTCACACGCACGCTCCCCCTAAAGCGTTGCCGTACCCTCACCTGGACCCTAAACCGTCCCCGTGCCCTAACCCTAACCCTAGACCGAACCCTAACCCTAACCCTTCCCCGAAGCCTGACCCTCACCCGTCCCCTATTCCTAACTCGTACGCTAAAACTAACCCGCGCCCTCACACGCACGCTCCCCCTAAAGCGTTGCCGTACCCTCACCTGGACCCTAAACCGTCCCCGTCCCCTAACCCTAACCCTAGCCCGAACCCTAACCCTAACCCTTCCCCGAAGCCTGACCCTCACCCGTTCCCTAATCGTAACCCGTACGCGAACACGAACCCGCGCCCTCACACGCACGCTCCCCCTAAAGCGCTGCCGTACCCTCACCTGGACCCTAAACCGTCCCCGTCCCCTAACCCTAACCCTAGCCCGAACCCTAACCCTAACCCTTCCCCGAAGCCTGACCCTCACCCGTCCCCAATCCTAATCCGTACGCTAACACTAACCCGCGCTCTCACACGCACGCTCCCCCTAAAGCGTTTCCGTACCCTCACCTGGACCCTAAACCGTCCCCGTCCCCTAACCCTAACCCTAGCCCGAACCCTAACCCTAACCCTTCCCCGAAGCCTGACCCTCACCCGTGCCCTAATCCTAACCCGTACGCTAACACTAACCCGCGCCCTCACACGCACGCTCCCCCTAAAGCGTTGCCGTACCCTCACCTGGACCCTAAACCGTCCCCGTGCCCTAACCCTAACCCTAGCCCGAACCCTAACCCTAACCCTTCCCCGAAGCCTGACCCTCACCCGTCCCCTATTCCTAACTCGTACGCTAAAACTAACCCGCGCCCTCACACGCACACTCCCCCTAAAGCGTTGCCGTACACTCACCTGGACCCTAAACCGTCCCCGTCCCCTAACCCTAACCCTAGCCCGAACCCTAACCCTAACCCTTCCCCGAAGCCTGACACTCACCCGTGCCCTAATCCTAACCCGTACGCTAACACTAACCCGCGCCCTCACACGCACGCTCCCCCTAAAGCGTTGCCGTACCCTCACCTGGACCCTAAACCGTCCCCGTGCCCTAACCCTAACCCTAGCCCGAACCCTAACCCTAACCCTTCCCCGAAGCCTGACCCTCACCCGTCCCCTATTCCTAACTCGTACGCTAAAACTAACCCGCACCCTCACACGCACGCTCCCCCTAAAGCGTTGCCGTACCCTCACCTGGACCCTAAACCGTCCCCGTACCCTAACCCTAACCCTAGCCCGAACCCTAACCCTAACCCTTCCCCGAAGCCTGACCCTCACCCGTCCCATAATCCTAACCCGTACGCTAACACTAACCCGCGCCCTCACACGCACGCTCCCCCTAAAGCGTTGCCGTACCCTCACCTGGACCCTAAACCGTCCCCGTCCCCTAACCCTAACCCTAGCCCGAACCCTAACCCTAACCCTTCCCCGAAGCCTGACCCTCACCCGTGCCCTAATCCTAACCCGTACGCTAACACTAACCCGCGACCTCACACGCACGCTCCCCCTAAAGCGTTGCCGTACCCTCACCTGGACCCTAAACCGTCCCCGTCCCCTAACCCTAACCCTAGCCCGAACCCTAACCCTAACCCTTCCACGAAGCCTGACACTCACCCGTCCCCTAATCCTAACCCGTACGCGAAAACTAACCCGCGCCCTCACACGCACGCTCCCCCTAAAGCGTTGCCGTACCCTCACCTGGACCCTAAACCGTCCCCGTCCCCTAACCCTAACCCTAGCCCGAACCCTAACCCTAACCCTTCCCCGAAGCCTGACCCTCACCCGTGCCCTAATCCTAACATGTACGCTAACACTAACTCGCGCCCTCACACGCACGCTCCCCATAAAGCGTTGCCGTACCCTCACCTGGACCCTAAACCGTCCCCGTCCCCTAACCCTAACCCTAGCCCGAACCCTAACCCTAACCCTTCCCCGAAGCCTGACCCTCACCCGTGCCCTAATCCTAACCCGTACGCTAACACTAACCCGCGCCCTCACACGCACGCTCCCCCTAAAGCGTTGCCGTACCCTCACCTGGACCCTAAACCGTCCCCGTCCCCTAACCCTAACCCTAGCCCGAACCCTAACCCTTCCCCGAAGCCTGACCCTCACCCGTGCCCTAATCCTAACATGTACGCTAACACTAACCCGCGCCCTCACACGCACGCTCCCCCTAAAGCGTTACCGTACCCTCACCTGGACCCTAAACCGTCCCCGTCCCCTAACCCTAACCCTAGCCCGAACCCTAACCCTAACCCTTCCCCGAAGCCTGACCCTCACCCGTGCCCTAATCCTAACCCGTACGCTAACACTAACCCGCGCCCTCACACGCACGCTCCCCCTAAAGCGTTGCCGTACCCTCACCTGGACCCTAAACCGTCCCCGTCCCCTAACCCTAACCCTAGCCCGAACCCTAACCCTAACTCTTCCCTGAAGCCTGACCCTCACCCGTCCCATAATCCTAACCCGTACGCTAACACTAACCCGCGCCCTCACACGCACGCTCCCCCTAAAGCGTTGCCGTACCCTCACCTTGACCCTAAACCGTCCCCGTCCCCTAACCCTAACCCTAGCCCGAACCCTAACCCTAACCCTTCCCCGAAGCCTGACCCTCACCCGTGCCCTAATCCTAACCCGTACGCTAACACTAACACGCGCCCTCACACGCACGCTCCCCCTAAACCGTTGCCGTACCCTCAACTGGACCCTAAACCGTCCCCGTCCCCTAACCCTAACCCTAGCCCGAACCCTAACCCTAAACCTTCCCCGAAGCCTGACCCTCACCCGTCCCCTAATCCTAACCCGTACGCTAACACTAACCCGCGCCCTCACATGCACGCTCCCCCTAAAGCGTTGCCGTACCCTCACCTGGACCCTAAACCGTCCCCGTCCCCTAACCCTAACCCTAGCCCGAACCCTAACCCTAACCCTTCCCCGAAGCCTGACCCTCACCCGTGCCCTAATCCTAACCCGTACGCTAACACTAACCGGCGCCCTCACACGCACGCTCCCCCTAAAGCGTTGCCGTACCCTCACCTGGACCCTAAACCGTCCCCGTCCCCTAACCCTAACCCTAGCCCGAACCCTAACCCTAACCCTTCCCCGAAGCCTGACCCTCACCCGTCCCCTAATCCTAACCCGTACGCTAACTCTAACCCGCGCCCTCACACGCACGCTCCCCCTAAAGCATTGCCGTACCCTCACCTGGACCCTAAACCGTCCCCGTCCCCTAACCCTAACCCTAGCCCGAACCCTAACCCTAACCCTTCCCCGAAGCCTGACCCTCACCTGTGCCCTAATCCTAACACGTACGCTAACACTAACCCGCGCCCTCACACACACGCTCCCTCTAAAGCGTTGCCGTACCCTCACCTGGACCCTAAACCGTCCCCGTCCCCTAACCCTAACCCTAGCCCGAACACTAACCCTAACCCTTCCCCGAAGCCTGACCCTCACCCGTGCCCTAATCCTAACCCGTACGCTAACACTAACCCGCGCCCTCACACGCACGCTCCCCCTAAAGCGTTGCCGTACCCTCACCTGGACCCTAAACCGTCCCCGTCCCCTAACCCTAACCCTAGCCCGAACCCTAACCCTAACCCTTCCCCGAAGCCTGACCCTCACCCGTCCCCTAATCCTAACCCGTACGCTAACACTAACCCGCGCCCTCACACGCACGCTCCCCCTAAAGCGTTGCCGTACCCTCACCTGGACCCTAAACCGTCCCCGTCCCCTAACCCTAACCCTAGCCCGAACCCTAACCCTAACCCTTCCCCGAAGCCTGACCCTCACCCGTCCCCTAATCCTAACCCGTACGCTAACTCTAACCCGCGCCCTCACACGCACGCTCCCCCTAAAGCGTTGCCGTACCCTCACCTGGACCCTAAACCGTCCCCGTCCCCTAACCCTAACCCTAGCCCGAACCCTAACCCTAACCCTTCCCCGAAGCCTGACCCTCACCCGTGCCCTAATCCTAACACGTACGCTAACACTAACCCGCGCCCTCACAAACACGCTCCCCCTAAAGCGTTGCCGTACCCTCACCTGGACCCTAAACCGTCCCCGTCCCCTAACCCTAACCCTAGCCCGAACCCTAACCCTAACCCTTCCCCGAAGCCTGACCCTCACCCGTGCCCTAATCCTAACCCGTACGCTAACACTAACCCGCGCCCTCACACGCACGCTCCCCCTAAAGCGTTGCCATACCCTCACCTGGACCCTAAACCGTCCCCGTCCCCTAACCCTAACCCTAGCCCGAACCCTAACCCTAACACTTCCCCGAAGCCTGACCCTCACCCGTGCCCTAATCCTAACCCGTACGCTAACACTAACCCACGCCCTCACACGCACGCTCCCCCTAAAGCGTTGCCGTACCCTCACCTGGACCCTAAACCGTCCCCGTCCCCTAACCCTAACCCTAGCCCGAACCCTAACCCTAACCCTTCCCCGAAGCCTGACCCTCACCCGTGCCCTAATCCTAACCCGTACGCGAACACTAACCCGCGCCCTCACACGCACGCTCCCCCTAAAGCGTTGCCGTACCCTCACCTGGACCCTAAACCGTCCCCGTCCCCTAACCCTAACCCTAGCCCGAACCCTAACCCTAACCCTTCCCCGAAGCCTGACCCTCACCCGTGCCCTAATCCTAACCCGTACGCGAACACTAACCCGCGCCCTCACACGCACGCTCCCCCTAAAGCGTTGCCGTACCCTCACCTGGACCCTAAACCGTCCCCGTCCCCTAACCCTAACCCTAGCCCGAACCCTAACCCTAACCCTTCCCCGAAGCCTGACCCTCACCCGTGCCCTAATCCTAACCCGTACGCTAACACTAACCCGCGCCCTCACACGCACGCTCCCCCTAAAGCGTTGCCGTACCCTCACCTGGACCCTAAACCGTCCCCGTCCCCTAACCCTAACCCTAGCCCGAACCCTAACCCTAACCCTTCCCCGAAGCCTGACCCTCACCCGTGCCCTAATCCTAACCCGTACGCTAACACTAACCCGCGCCCTCACACGCACGCTCCCTCTAAAGCGTTGCCGTACCCTCACCTGGACCCTAAACCGTCCCCGTCCCCTAACCCTAACCCTAGCCCGAACCCTAACCCTAACCCTTCCCCGAAGCCTGACCCTCACCCGTCCCCTAATCCTAACCCGTACGCTAACACTAACCCGCGCCCTCACACGCACGCTCCCCCTAAAGCGTTGCCGTACCCTCACCTGGACCCTAAACCGTCCCCGTCCCCTAACCCTAACCCTAGTCCGAACCCTAACCTTAACCCTTCCCCGAAGCCTGACCATCACCCGTCCCCTAATCCTAACCCGTACGCTAACTCTAACCCGCGCCCTCACACGCACGCTCCCCCTAAAGCGTTGCCGTACCCTCACCTGGACCCTAAACCGTCCCCGTCCCCTAACCCTAACCCTAGCCCAAACCCGAACCCTAACCCTTTCTCGAAGCCTGACCCTCACCCGTCCCCTAATCCTAACCCGTACGCTAACACCCACCCGCGCCCTCACACGCACGCTCCCCCTAAAGCGTTGCCGTACCCTCACCTGGACCCTAAACCGTCCCCGTCCCCTAACCCTAACCCTAGCCCGAACCCTAACCCTAACACTTCCCCGAAGCCTGACCCTCACCCGTGCCCTAATCCTAACACGTACGCTAACACTAACCCGCGCCCTCACACGCACGCTCCCCCTAAAGCGTTGCCGTACCCTCACCTGGACCCTAAACCGTCCCCGTCCCCTAACCCTAACCTTAGCCCGAACCCTAACCCTAACCCTTCCCCGAAGCCTGACCCTCACCCGTGCCCTAATCCTAACCCGTACGCTAACACTAACTCGCGCCCTCACACGCACGCTCCCCCTAAAGCGTTGCCGTACCGTCACCTGGACCTAAACCGTCCCCGTGCCCTAACCCTAACCCTAGCCCAAACCCTAACCCTAACCCTTCCCCGAACCCTGACCCTCACCCGTGCCCTAATCCTAACCCGTACGCTAACACTAACCCGCGCCCTCACACGCACGCTCCCCCTAAAGCGTTTCCGTACCGTCACCTGGACCCTAAACCGTCCCCGTCCCCTAACCCTAACCCTAGCCCGAACCCTAACCCTAACCCTTCCCCGAAGCCTGACCCTCACCCGTGCCCTAATCCTAACCCGTACGCTAACACTAACCCGCGCCCTCACACGCACGCTCCCTCTAAAGCGTTGCCGTACCCTCACCTGGACCCTAAACCGTCCCCGTCCCCTAACCCTAACCCTAGCCCGAACCCTAACCCTAACCCTTCCCCGAAGCCTGACCCTCACCCGTGCCCTAATCCTAACCCGTACGCGAACACTAACCCGCGCCCTCACACGCACGCTCCCCCTAAAGCGTTGCCGTACCCTCACCTGGACCCTAAACCGTCCCCGTCCCCTAACCCTAACCCTAGCCCGAACCCTAACCCTAACCCTTCCCCGAAGCCTGACCCTCACCCGTGCCCTAATCCTAACCCGTACGCGAACACTAACCCGCGCCCTCACACGCACGCTCCCCCTAAAGCGTTGCCGTACCCTCACCTGGACCCTAAACCGTCCCCGTCCCCTAACCCTAACCCTAGCCCGAACCCTAACCCTAACCCTTCCCCGAAGCCTGACCCTCACCCGTGCCCTAATCCTAACCCGTACGCTAACACTAACCCGCGCCCTCACACGCACGCTCCCCCTAAAGCGTTGCCGTACCCTCACCTGGACCCTAAACCGTCCCCGTCCCCTAACCCTAACCCTAGCCCGAACCCTAACCCTAACCCTTCCCCGAAGCCTGACCCTCACCCGTGCCCTAATCCTAACCCGTACGCTAACACTAACCCGCGCCCTCACACGCACGCTCCCTCTAAAGCGTTGCCGTACCCTCACCTGGACCCTAAACCGTCCCCGTCCCCTAACCCTAACCCTAGCCCGAACCCTAACCCTAACCCTTCCCCGAAGCCTGACCCTCACCCGTCCCCTAATCCTAACCCGTACGCTAACACTAACCCGCGCCCTCACACGCACGCTCCCCCTAAAGCGTTGCCGTACCCTCACCTGGACCCTAAACCGTCCCCGTCCCCTAACCCTAACCCTAGTCCGAACCCTAACCTTAACCCTTCCCCGAAGCCTGACCATCACCCGTCCCCTAATCCTAACCCGTACGCTAACTCTAACCCGCGCCCTCACACGCACGCTCCCCCTAAAGCGTTGCCGTACCCTCACCTGGACCCTAAACCGTCCCCGTCCCCTAACCCTAACCCTAGCCCAAACCCGAACCCTAACCCTTTCTCGAAGCCTGACCCTCACCCGTCCCCTAATCCTAACCCGTACGCTAACACCCACCCGCGCCCTCACACGCACGCTCCCCCTAAAGCGTTGCCGTACCCTCACCTGGACCCTAAACCGTCCCCGTCCCCTAACCCTAACCCTAGCCCGAACCCTAACCCTAACACTTCCCCGAAGCCTGACCCTCACCCGTGCCCTAATCCTAACACGTACGCTAACACTAACCCGCGCCCTCACACGCACGCTCCCCCTAAAGCGTTGCCGTACCCTCACCTGGACCCTAAACCGTCCCCGTCCCCTAACCCTAACCTTAGCCCGAACCCTAACCCTAACCCTTCCCCGAAGCCTGACCCTCACCCGTGCCCTAATCCTAACCCGTACGCTAACACTAACTCGCGCCCTCACACGCACGCTCCCCCTAAAGCGTTGCCGTACCGTCACCTGGACCTAAACCGTCCCCGTGCCCTAACCCTAACCCTAGCCCAAACCCTAACCCTAACCCTTCCCCGAACCCTGACCCTCACCCGTGCCCTAATCCTAACCCGTACGCTAACACTAACCCGCGCCCTCACACGCACGCTCCCCCTAAAGCGTTTCCGTACCGTCACCTGGACCCTAAACCGTCCCCGTCCCCTAACCCTAACCCTAGCCCGAACCCTAACCCTAACCCTTCCCCGAAGCCTGACCCTCACCCGTGCCCTAATCCTAACCCGTACGCTAACACTAACCCGCGCCCTCACACGCACGCTCCCTCTAAAGCGTTGCCGTACCCTCACCTGGACCCTAAACCGTCCCCGTCCCCTAACCCTAACCCTAGCCCGAACCCTAACCCTAACCCTTCCCCGAAGCCTGACCCTCACCCGTCCCCTAATCCTAACCCGTACGCTAACACTAACCCGCGCCCTCACACGCACGCTCCCCCTAAAGCGTTGCCGTACCCTCACCTGGACCCTAAACCGTCCCCGTCCCCTAACCCTAACCCTAGCCCGAACCCTAACCCTAACCCTTCCCCGAAGCCTGACCCTCACCCGTCCCCTAATCCTAACCCGTACGCGAACACTAACCCGCGCCCTCACACGCACGCTCCCCCTAAAGCGTTGCCGTACCCTCACCTGGACCCTAAACCGTCCCCGTCCCCTAACCCTAACCCTAGCCCGAACCCTAACCCTAACCCTTCCCCGAAGCCTGACCCTCACCCGTGCCCTAATCCTAACCCGTACGCTAACACTAACCCGCGCCCTCACACGCACGCTCCCCCTAAAGCGTTGCCGTACCCTCACCTGGACCCTAAACCGTCCCCGTCCCCTAACCCTAACCCTAGCCCGAACCCTAACCCTAACCCTTCCCCGAAGCCTGACCCTCACCCGTGCCCTAATCCTAACCCGTACGCTAACACTAACCCGCGCCCTCACACGCACGCTCCCTCTAAAGCGTTGCCGTACCCTCACCTGGACCCTAAACCGTCCCCGTCCCCTAACCCTAACCCTAGCCCGAACCCTAACCCTAACCCTTCCCCGAAGCCTGACCCTCACCCGTCCCCTAATCCTAACCGTACGCTAACACTAACCCGCGCCCTCACACGCACGCTCCCCCTAAAGCGTTGCCGTACCCTCACCTGGACCCTAAACCGTCCCCGTCCCCTAACCCTAACCCTAGCCCGAACCCTAACCCTAACCCTTCCCCGAAGCCTGACCCTCACCCGTGCCCTAATCCTAACCCGTACGCTAACACTAACCCGCGCCCTCACACGCACGCTCCCCCTAAAGCGTTGCCGTACACTCACCTGGACCCTAAACCGTCCCCGTCCCCTAACACTAACCCTAGCCCGAACCCTAACCCTAACCCTTCCCCGAAGCCTGACCCTCACCCGTGCCCTAATCCTAAGCTGTACGCTAACACTAACCCGCGCCCTCACACGCACGCTCCCCCTAAAGTGTTGCCGTACCCTCACCTGGACCCTAAACCGTCCCCGTCCCCTAACCCTAACCCTAGCCCGAACCCTAACCCTAACCCTTCCCCGAAGCCTGACCCTCACCCGTGCCCTAATCGTAACCCGTACGCTAACACTAACCCGCGCCCTCACACGCACGCTCCCCCTAAAGCGTTGCCGTACCCTCACCTGGACCCTAAACCGTCCCCGTCCCCTAACCCTAACCCTAGCCCGAACCCTAACCCTAACCCTTCCCCGAAGCCTGACCCTCACCCGTGCCCTAATCCTAACCCGTACGCTAACACTAACCCGCGCCCTCACACGCAGGCTCCCCGTAAATCGTTGCCGTACCCTCACCTGGACCCTAAACCGTCCCCGTCCCCTAACCCTAACCCTAGCGCGAACCCTAACCCTAACACTTCCCCGAAGCCTGACCCTCACCCGTCCCCTAATCCTAACGCGTACGCTAACACTAACCCGCGCCCTCACACGCACGCTCCCCCTAAAGCGTTGCCGTACCCTCACCTGGACCCTAAACCGTCCCCGTCCCCTAACCCTAACCCTAGCCCGAACCCTAACCCTAACCCTTCCCCGAAGCCTGACCCTCACCCGTCCCCTAATCCTAAACCGTACGCTAACACTAACCCGCGCCCTCACACGCACGCTCCCCCTAAAGCGTTGCCGTACCCTCAACTAGACCCTAAACCGTCTCCGTCCCCTAACCCTAACCCTAGCCCGAACCCTAACCCTAACCCTTCCCCGAAGCCTGACCCTCACCCGTCCCCTAATCCTACCCCGTACGCTAACACTAACCCGCGCCCTCACACGCACGCTCCCCGTAAAGCGTTGCCGTACCCTCACCTGGACCCTAAACCGTCCCCGTCCCCTAACCCTAACCCTAGCCCGAACCCTAACCCTAACCCTTCCCCGAAGCCTGACCCTCACCCGTGCCCTAATCCTAACCCGTACGCTAACACTGACCCGCGCCCTCACACGCATGCTCCCCCTAAAGCGTTGCCGTACCCTCACCTGGACCCTAAACCGTCCCCGTCCCCTAACCCTAACCCTAGCCCGAACCCTAACCCTAACCCTTCCCCGAAGCCTGACCCTCACCCGTCCCCTAATCCTAACCCGTACGCTAACACTAACCCGCGCCCTCACACGCACGCTCCCCCTAAAGCGTTGCCGTACCCTCACCTGGACCCTAAACCGTCCCCGTCCCCTAACCCTAACCCTAGCCCGAACCCTAACCCTAACCCTTCCCCGAAGCCTGACCCTCACCCGTCCCCTAATCCTAACCCGTACGCGAACACTAACCCGCGCCCTCACACGCACGCTCCCCCTAAAGCGTTGCCGTACCCTCACCTGGACCCTAAACCGTCCCCGTCCCCTAACCCTAACCCTAGCCCGAACCCTAACCCTAACCCTTCCCCGAAGCCTGACCCTCACCCGTGCCCTAATCCTAACCCGTACGCTAACACTAACCCGCGCCCTCACACGCACGCTCCCCCTAAAGCGTTGCCGTACCCTCACCTGGACCCTAAACCGTCCCCGTCCCCTAACCCTAACCCTAGCCCGAACCCTAACCCTAACCCTTCCCCGAAGCCTGACCCTCACCCGTGCCCTAATCCTAACCCGTACGCTAACACTAACCCGCGCCCTCACACGCACGCTCCCTCTAAAGCGTTGCCGTACCCTCACCTGGACCCTAAACCGTCCCCGTCCCCTAACCCTAACCCTAGCCCGAACCCTAACCCTAACCCTTCCCCGAAGCCTGACCCTCACCCGTCCCCTAATCCTAACCGTACGCTAACACTAACCCGCGCCCTCACACGCACGCTCCCCCTAAAGCGTTGCCGTACCCTCACCTGGACCCTAAACCGTCCCCGTCCCCTAACCCTAACCCTAGCCCGAACCCTAACCCTAACCCTTCCCCGAAGCCTGACCCTCACCCGTGCCCTAATCCTAACCCGTACGCTAACACTAACCCGCGCCCTCACACGCACGCTCCCCCTAAAGCGTTGCCGTACACTCACCTGGACCCTAAACCGTCCCCGTCCCCTAACACTAACCCTAGCCCGAACCCTAACCCTAACCCTTCCCCGAAGCCTGACCCTCACCCGTGCCCTAATCCTAAGCTGTACGCTAACACTAACCCGCGCCCTCACACGCACGCTCCCCCTAAAGTGTTGCCGTACCCTCACCTGGACCCTAAACCGTCCCCGTCCCCTAACCCTAACCCTAGCCCGAACCCTAACCCTAACCCTTCCCCGAAGCCTGACCCTCACCCGTGCCCTAATCGTAACCCGTACGCTAACACTAACCCGTGCCCTCACACGCACGCTCCCCCTAAAGCGTTGCCGTACCCTCACCTGGACCCTAAACCGTCCCCGTCCCCTAACCCTAACCCTAGCCCGAACCCTAACCCTAACCCTTCCCCGAAGCCTGACCCTCACCCGTGCCCTAATCCTAACCCGTACGCTAACACTAACCCGCGCCCTCACACGCAGGCTCCCCGTAAATCGTTGCCGTACCCTCACCTGGACCCTAAACCGTCCCCGTCCCCTAACCCTAACCCTAGCGCGAACCCTAACCCTAACACTTCCCCGAAGCCTGACCCTCACCCGTCCCCTAATCCTAACGCGTACGCTAACACTAACCCGCGCCCTCACACGCACGCTCCCCCTAAAGCGTTGCCGTACCCTCACCTGGACCCTAAACCGTCCCCGTCCCCTAACCCTAACCCTAGCCCGAACCCTAACCCTAACCCTTCCCCGAAGCCTGACCCTCACCCGTCCCCTAATCCTAAACCGTACGCTAACACTAACCCGCGCCCTCACACGCACGCTCCCCCTAAAGCGTTGCCGTACCCTCAACTAGACCCTAAACCGTCTCCGTCCCCTAACCCTAACCCTAGCCCGAACCCTAACCCTAACCCTTCCCCGAAGCCTGACCCTCACCCGTCCCCTAATCCTACCCCGTACGCTAACACTAACCCGCGCCCTCACACGCACGCTCCCCGTAAAGCGTTGCCGTACCCTCACCTGGACCCTAAACCGTCCCCGTCCCCTAACCCTAACCCTAGCCCGAACCCTAACCCTAACCCTTCCCCGAAGCCTGACCCTCACCCGTGCCCTAATCCTAACCCGTACGCTAACACTGACCCGCGCCCTCACACGCATGCTCCCCCTAAAGCGTTGCCGTACCCTCACCTGGACCCTAAACCGTCCCCGTCCCCTAACCCTAACCCTAGCCCGAACCCTAACCCTAACCCTTCCCCGAAGCCTGACCCTCACCCGTCCCCTAATCCTAACCCGTACGCTAACACTAACCCGCGCCCTCACACGCACGCTCCCCCTAAAGCGTTGCCGTACCCTCACCTGGAACCTAAACTGTCCCCGTCCCCTAACCCTAACCCTAGCCCGAACCCTAACCCTAACCCTTCCCCGAAGCCTGACCCTCACCCGTCCCCTAATCGTAACCCGTACGCTAACACTAACCCGCGCCCTCACACGCACGCTCCCCCTAAAGCGTTGCCGTACCCTCACCTGGACCCTAAACCGTCCCCGTCCCCTAACCCTAACCCTAGCCCGAACCCTAACCCTAACCCTTCCCCGAAGCCTGACCCTCACCCGTGCCCTAATCCTAACCCGTACGCTAACACTAACCCGCGCCCTCACACGCACGCTCCCCCTAAAGCGTTGCCGTACCCTCACCTGGACCCTAAACCGTCCCCGTCCCCTAACCCTAACCCTAGCCCGAACCCTAACCCTAACCCTTCCCCGAAGCCTGACCCTCACCCGTGCCCTAATCCTAACCCGTACGCTAACACTAACCCGCGCCCTCACACGCCCGCTCCCCCTAAAGCGTTGCCGTACCCTCACCTGGACCCTAAACCGTCCCCGTCCCCTAACCCTAACCCTAGCCCGAACCCTAACCCTAACCCTTCCCCGAAGCCTGACCCTCACCCGTCCCCTAATCCTAACCCGTACGCTAACACTAACCCGCGCCCTCACACGCACGCTCCCCCTAAAGCGTTGCCGTACCCTCACCTGGACCCTAAACCGTCCCCGTCCCCTAACCCTAACCCTAGCCCGAACCCTAACCCTAACCCTTCCCCGAAGCCTGACCCTCACCCGTGCCCTAATCCTAACCCGTACGCTAACACTAACCCGCGCCCTCACACGCACGCTCCCCCTAAAGCGTTGCCGTACCCTCACCTGGACCCTAAACCGTCCCCGTCCCCTAACCCTAACCCTAGCCCGAACCCTAACCCTAACCCTTCCCCGAAGCCTGACCCTCACCCGTCCCCTAATCGTAACCCGTACGCTAACACTAACCCGCGCCCTCACACGCACGCTCCCCCTAAAGCGTTGCCGTACCCTCACCTGGACCCTAAACCGTCCCCGTCCCCTAACCCTAACCCTAGCCCGAACCCTAACCCTAACCCTTCCCCGAAGCCTGACCCTCACCCGTCCCCTAATCCTTACCCGTACGCTAACACTAACCCGCGCCCTCACACGCACGCTCCCCCTAAAGCGTTGCCGTACCCTCACCTGGACCCTAAACCGTCCCCGTCCCCTAACCCTAACCCTAGCCCGAACCCTAACCCTAACCCTTCCCCGAAGCCTGACCCTCACCCGTCCCCTAATCCTAACCCGTACGCTAACACTAACCCGCGCCCTCACACGCACGCTCCCCCTAAAGCGTTGCCGTACCCTCACCTGGACCCTAAACCGTCCCCGTCCCCTAACCCTAACCCTAGCCCGAACCCTAACCCTAACCCTTCCCCGAAGCCTGACCCTAACCCGTGCCCTAATCCTAACCCGTACGCTAACACTAACCCGCGCCCTCACACGCACGCTCCCCCTAAAGCGTTGCCGTACCCTCACCTGGACCCTAAACCGTCCCCGTCCCCTAACCCTAACCCTAGCCCGAACCCTAACCCTAACCCTTCCCCGAAGCCTGACCCTCACCCGTGCCCTAATCCTAACCCGTACGCTAACACTAACCCGCGCCCTCACACGCACGCTCCCCCTAAAGCGTTGCCGTACCCTCACCTGGACCCTAAACCGTCCCCGTCCCCTAACCCTAACCCTAGCCCGAACCCTAACCCTAACCCTTCCCCGAAGCCTGACCCTCACCCGTGCCCTAATCCTAACCCGTACGCTAACACTAACCCGCGCCCTCACACGCACGCTCCCCCTAAAGCGTTGCCGTACCCTCACCTGGACCCTAAACCGTCCCCGTCCCCTAACCCTAACCCTAGCCCGAACCCTAACCCTAACCCTTCCCCGAAGCCTGACCCTCACCCGTGCCCTATTCGTAACCCGTACGCTAACACTAACCCGCGCCCTCACACGCACGCTCCCCCTAAAGCGTTGCCGTACCCTCACCTGGACCCTAAACCGTCCCCGTCCCCTAACCCTAACCCTAGCCCGAACCCTAACCCTAACCCTTCCCCGAAGCCTGACCCTCACCCGTGCCCTAATCCTAACCCGTACGCTAACACTAACCCGCGCCCTCACACGCAGGCTCCCCCTAAATCGTTGCCGTACCCTCACCTGGACCCTAAACCGTCCCCGTCCCCTAACCCTAACCCTAGCCCGAACCCTAACCCTAACCCTTCCCCGAAGCCTGACCCTCACCCGTGCCCTAATCCTAACCCGTACGCTAACACTAACCCGCGCCCTCACACGCAGGCTCCCCCTAAATCGTTGCCGTACCCTCACCTGGACCCTAAACCGTCCCCGTCCCCTAACCCTAACCCTAGCGCGAACCCTAACCCTAACACTTCCCCGAAGCCTGACCCTCACCCGTCCCCTAATCCTAACCCGTACGCTAACACTAACCCGCGCCCTCACACGCACGCTCCCCCTAAAGCGTTGCCGTACCCTCGCCTGGACCCTAAACCGTCCCCGTCCCCTAACCCTAACCCTAGCCCGAACCCTAACCCTAACCCTTCCCCGAAGCCTGACCCTCACCCGTCCCCTAATCCTAAACCGTACGCTAACACTAACCCGCGCCCTCACACGCACGCTCCCCCTAAAGCGTTGCCGTACCCTCAACTAGACCCTAAACCGTCTCCGTCCCCTAACCCTAACCCTAGCCCGAACCCTAACCCTAACCCTTCCCCGAAGCCTGACCCTCACCCGTCCCCTAATCCTACCCCGTACGCTAACACTAACCCGCGCCCTCACACGCACGCTCCCCCTAAAGCGTTACCGTACCCTCACCTGGACCCTAAACCGTCCCCGTCCCCTAACCCTAACCCTAGCCCGAACCCTAACCCTAACCCTTCCCCGAAGCCTGACCCTCACCCGTGCCCTAATCCTAACCCGTACGCTAACACTAACCCGCGCCCTCACACGCACGCTCCCCCTAAAGCGTTGCCGTACCCTCACCTGGACCCTAAACCGTCCCCGTCCCCTAACCCTAACCCTAGCCCGAACCCTAACCCTAACCCTTCCCCGAAGCCTGACCCTCACCCGTGCCCTAATCCTAACCCGTACGCTAACACTAACCCGCGCCCTCACACGCACGCTCCCCCTAAAGCGTTGCCGTACCCTCACCTGGACCCTAAACCGTCCCCGTCCCCTAACCCTAACCCTAGCCTGAACCCTAACCCTAACCCTTCCCCGAAGCCTGACCCTCACCCGTCCCCTAATCCTAACCCGTACGCTAACACTAACCCGCGCCCTCACACGCACGCTCCCCCTAAAGCGTTGCCGTACCCTCACCTGGACCCTAAACCGTCCCCGTCCCCTAACCCTAACCCTAGCCCGAACCCTAACCCTAACCCTTCCCCGAAGCCTGACCCTCACCCGTGCCCTAATCCTAACCCGTACGCTAACACTAACCCGCGCCCTCACACGCACGCTCCCCCTAAAGCGTTGCCGTACCCTCACCTGGACCCTAAACCGTCCCCGTCCCCTAACCCTAACCCTAGCCCGAACCCTAACCCTAACCCTTCCCCGAAGCCTGACCTTCACCCGTGCCCTAATCCTAACCCGTACGCTAACACTAACCCGCGCCCTCACACGCACGCTCCCCCTAAAGCGTTGCCGTACCCTCACCTGGACCCTAAACCGTCCCCGTCCCCTAACCCTAACCCTAGCCCGAACCCTAACCCTAACCCTTCCCCGAAGCCTGACCCTCACCCGTGCCCTAATCCTAACCCATACGCTAACACTAACCCGCGCCCTCACACGCACGCTCCCTCTAAAGCGTTGCCGTACCCCCACCTGGACCCTAAACCGTCCCCGTCCCCTAACCCTAACCCTAGCCCGAACCCTAACCCTAACCCTTCCCCGAAGCCTGACCCTCACCCGTCCCATAATCGTAACCCGTACATGAACACTAACCCGCGCCCTCACACGCACGCTCCCCCTAAAGCGTTGCCGTACCCTCACCTGGACCCTAAACCATCCCCGTCCCCTAACCCTAACCCTAGCCCGAACCCTAACCCTAACCCTTCCCCGAAGCCTGACCCTCACCTGTCCCCTAATCCTAATCCGTACGCTAACACTAACCCGCGCCCTCACACGCACGCTCCCCCTAAAGCGTTTCCGTACCGTCACCTGGACCCTAAACAGTCCCCGTCCCCTAACCCTAACCCTAGCCCGAACCCTAACCCTAACCCTTCCCCGAAGCCTGACCCTCACCCGTGCCCTAATCCTAACCCGTACGCTAACACTAACCCGCGCCCTCACACGCACGCTCCCCCTAAAGCGTTGCCGTACCCTCACCTGGACCCTAAACCGTCCCCGTCCCCTAACCCTAACCCTAGCCCAAACCCTAACCCTAACCCTTCCCCGAAGCCTGACCCTCACCCGTCCCCTATTCCTAACTCGTACGCTAAAACTAACCCACGCCCTCACACGCACGCTCCCCCTAAAGCGTTGCCGTACCCTCAACTGGACCCTAAACCGTCCCCGTCCCCTAACCCTAACCCTAGCCCGAACCCTAACCCTAACCCTTCCCCGAAGCCTGACCCTCACCCGTCCCCTAATCGTAACCCGTACGCTAACACTAACCCGCGCCCTCACACGCACGCTCCCCCTAAAGCGTTGCCGTACCCTCACCTGGACCCTAAACCGTCCCCGTCCCCTAACCCTAACCCTAGCCCGAACCCTAACCCTAACCCTTCCCCGAAGCCTGACCCTCACCCGTGCCCTAATCCTTACCCGTACGCTAACACTAACCCGCGCCCTCACACGCACGCTCCCCCTAAAGCGTTGCCGTACCCTCACCTGGACCCTAAACCGTCCCCGTCCCCTAACCCTAACCCTAGCCCGAACCCTAACCCTAACCCTTCCCCGAAGCCTGACCCTCAACCGTCCCCTAATCCTAACCCGTACGCTAACACTAACCCGCGCCCTCACACGCACGCTCCCCCTAAAGCGTTGCCGTACCCTCACCTGGACCCTAAACCGTCCCCGTCCCCTAACCCTAACCCTAGCCCTAACCCTAACCCTAACCCTTGCCCGAAGCCTGACCCTAACCCGTGCCCTAATCCTAACCCGTACGCTAACACTAACCCGCGCCCTCACACGCACGCTCCCCCTAAAGCGTTGCCGTACCCTCACCTGGACCCTAAACCGTCCCCGTCCCCTAACCCTAACCCTAGCCTGAACCCTAACCCTAACCCTTCCCCGAAGCCTGACCCTCACCCGTCCCCTAATCCTAACCCGTACGCTAACACTAACCCGCGCCCTCACACGCACGCTCCCCCTAAAGCGTTGCCGTACCCTCACCTGGACCCTAAACCGTCCCCGTCCCCTAACCCTAACCCTAGCCCGAACCCTAACCCTAACCCTTCCCCGAAGCCTGACCCTCACCCGTGCCCTAATCCTAACCCGTACGCTAACACTAACCCGCGCCCTCACACGCACGCTCCCCCTAAAGCGTTGCCGTACCCTCACCTGGACCCTAAACCGTCCCCGTCCCCTAACCCTAACCCTAGCCCGAACCCTAACCCTAACCCTTCCCCGAAGCCTGACCTTCACCCGTGCCCTAATCCTAACCCGTACGCTAACACTAACCCGCGCCCTCACACGCACGCTCCCCCTAAAGCGTTGCCGTACCCTCACCTGGACCCTAAACCGTCCCCGTCCCCTAACCCTAACCCTAGCCCGAACCCTAACCCTAACCCTTCCCCGAAGCCTGACCCTCACCCGTGCCCTAATCCTAACCCATACGCTAACACTAACCCGCGCCCTCACACGCACGCTCCCTCTAAAGCGTTGCCGTACCCCCACCTGGACCCTAAACCGTCCCCGTCCCCTAACCCTAACCCTAGCCCGAACCCTAACCCTAACCCTTCCCCGAAGCCTGACCCTCACCCGTCCCATAATCGTAACCCGTACATGAACACTAACCCGCGCCCTCACACGCACGCTCCCCCTAAAGCGTTGCCGTACCCTCACCTGGACCCTAAACCATCCCCGTCCCCTAACCCTAACCCTAGCCCGAACCCTAACCCTAACCCTTCCCCGAAGCCTGACCCTCACCTGTCCCCTAATCCTAATCCGTACGCTAACACTAACCCGCGCCCTCACACGCACGCTCCCCCTAAAGCGTTTCCGTACCGTCACCTGGACCCTAAACAGTCCCCGTCCCCTAACCCTAACCCTAGCCCGAACCCTAACCCTAACCCTTCCCCGAAGCCTGACCCTCACCCGTGCCCTAATCCTAACCCGTACGCTAACACTAACCCGCGCCCTCACACGCACGCTCCCCCTAAAGCGTTGCCGTACCCTCACCTGGACCCTAAACCGTCCCCGTCCCCTAACCCTAACCCTAGCCCAAACCCTAACCCTAACCCTTCCCCGAAGCCTGACCCTCACCCGTCCCCTATTCCTAACTCGTACGCTAAAACTAACCCACGCCCTCACACGCACGCTCCCCCTAAAGCGTTGCCGTACCCTCAACTGGACCCTAAACCGTCCCCGTCCCCTAACCCTAACCCTAGCCCGAACCCTAACCCTAACCCTTCCCCGAAGCCTGACCCTCACCCGTCCCCTAATCGTAACCCGTACGCTAACACTAACCCGCGCCCTCACACGCACGCTCCCCCTAAAGCGTTGCCGTACCCTCACCTGGACCCTAAACCGTCCCCGTCCCCTAACCCTAACCCTAGCCCGAACCCTAACCCTAACCCTTCCCCGAAGCCTGACCCTCACCCGTGCCCTAATCCTTACCCGTACGCTAACACTAACCCGCGCCCTCACACGCACGCTCCCCCTAAAGCGTTGCCGTACCCTCACCTGGACCCTAAACCGTCCCCGTCCCCTAACCCTAACCCTAGCCCGAACCCTAACCCTAACCCTTCCCCGAAGCCTGACCCTCAACCGTCCCCTAATCCTAACCCGTACGCTAACACTAACCCGCGCCCTCACACGCACGCTCCCCCTAAAGCGTTGCCGTACCCTCACCTGGACCCTAAACCGTCCCCGTCCCCTAACCCTAACCCTAGCCCTAACCCTAACCCTAACCCTTGCCCGAAGCCTGACCCTAACCCGTGCCCTAATCCTAACCCGTACGCTAACACTAACCCGCGCCCTCACACGCACGCTCCCCCTAAAGCGTTGCCGTACCCTCACCTGGACCCTAAACCGTCCGCGTCCCCTAACCCTAACCCTAGCCCGAACCCTAACCCTAACCCTTCCCCGAAGCCTGACCCTCACCCGTCCCCTAATCCTAACCCGTACGCTAACACTAACCCGCGCCCTCACACGCACGCTCCCCCTAAAGCGTTGCCGTACCCTCACCTGGACCCTAAACCGTCCCGGTCCCCTAACCCTAACCCTAGCCCGAACCCTAACCCTAACCCTTCCCCGAAGCCTGACCCTCATCCGTGCCCTAATCGTAACCCGTACGCGAACACTAACCCGCGCCCTCACACGCACGCTCCCCCTAAAGCGTTGCCGTACCCTCACCTGGACCCTAAACCGTCCCCGTCCCCTAACCCTAACCCTAGCCCGAACCCTAACCCTAACCCTTCCCCGAAGCCTGACCCTCACCCGTGCCCTAATCCTAACCCGTACGCTAACACTAACCCACGCCCTCACACGCACGCTCCCCCTAAAGCGTTGCCGTACCCTCACCTGGACCCTAAACCGTCCCCGTCCCCTAACCCTAACCCTAGCCCGAACCCTAACCCTAACCCTTCCCCGAAGCCTGACCCTCACCCGTCCCCTAATCCTAACCCATACGCTAACACTAACCTGCGCCCTCACACGCACGCTCCCTCTAAAGCGTTGCCGTACCCCCACATGGACCCTAAACCGTCCCCGTCCCCTAACCCTAACCCTAGCCCGAACCCTAACCCTAACCCTTCCCCGAAGCCTGACCCTCACCCGTCCCCTAATCCTAACCCGTACGCGAACACTAACCCGCGCCCTCACACGCACGCTCCCCCTAAAGCGTTGCCGTACCCTCACCTGGACCCTAAACCGTCCCCGTCCCCTAACCCTAACCCTAGCCCGAACCCTAACCCTAACCCTTCCCCGAAGCCTGACCCTCACCCGTCCCCTAATCCTAATCCGTACGCTAACACTAACCCGCGCCCTCACACGCACGCTCCCCCTAAAGCGTTTCTGTACCCTCACCTGGACCCTAAACCGTCCCTGTCCCCTAATCCTAACCCTAGCCCGAACCCTAACCCTAACCCTTCACCGAAGCCTGACCCCCACCCGTGCCCTAATCCTAACCCGTACGCTAACACTAACCCGCGCCCTCACACGCACGCTCCCCCTAAAGCGTTGCCGTACCCTCACCTGGACCCTAAACCGTCCCCGTCCCCTAACCCTAACCCTAGCCCGAACCCTAACCCTAACCCTTCCCCGAAGCATGACCCTCACCCGTCCCCTATTCCTAACCCGTACGCTAAAACTAACCCACGCCCTCACACGCACGCTCCCCCTAAAGCGTTGCCATACCCTCACCTGGACCCTAAACCGTCCCCGTCCCCTAACCCTAACCCTAGCCCGAACCCTGACCCTAACCCTTCCCCGAAGCCTGACCCTCACCCGTCCCCTAATCCTAACCCGTACGCTAACACTAACCCGCGCCCTCACACGCACGCTCCCCCTAAAGCGTTGCCGTACCCTCACCTGGACCCTAACCGTCCCCGTCCCCTAACCCTAACCCTAGCCCGAACCCTAACCCTAACCCTTGCCCGAAGCCTGACCCTAACCCGTGCCCTAATCCTAACCCGTACGCTAACACTAACCCGCGCCCTCACACGCACGCTCCCCCTAAAGCGTTGCCGTACCCTCACCTGGACCCTAAACCGTCCGCGTGCCCTAACCCTAACCCTAGCCCGAACCCTAACCCTAACCCTTCCCCGAAGCCTGACCCTCACCCGTCCCCTAATCCTAACCCGTACGCTAACACTAACCCGCGCCCTCACACGCACGCTCCCCCTAAAGCGTTGCCGTACCCTCACCTGGACCCTAAACCGTCCCGGTCCCCTAACCCTAACCCTAGCCCGAACCCTAACCCTAACCCTTCCCCGAAGCCTGACCCTCATCCGTGCCCTAATCGTAACCCGTACGCGAACACTAACCCGCGCCCTCACACGCATGCTCCCCCTAAAGCGTTGCCGTACCATCACCTGGACCCTAAACCGTCCCCGTCCCCTAACCCTAACCCTAGCCCGAACCCTAACCCTAACCCTTCCCCGAAGCCTGACCCTCACCCGTGCCCTAATCCTAACCCGTACGCTAACACTAACACACGCCCTCACACGCACGCTCCCCCTAAAGCGTTGCCGTACCCTCACCTGGACCCTAAACCGTCCCCGTCCCCTAACCCTAACCCTAGCCCGAACCCTAACCCTAACCCTTCCCCGAAGCCTGACCCTCACCCGTCCCCTAATCCTAAACCATACGCTAACACTAACCCGCGCCCTCACACGCACGCTCCCTCTAAAGCGTTGCCGTACCCCCACCTGGACCCTAAACCGTCCCCGTCCCCTAACCCTAACCCTAGCCCGAACCCTAACCCTAACCCTTCCCCGAAGCCTGACCCTCACCCGTCCCCTAATCCTAACCCGTACGCGAACACTAACCCGCGCCCTCACACGCACGCTCCCCCTAAAGCGTTGCCGTACCCTCACCTGGACCCTAAACCGTCCCCGTCCCCTAACCCTAACCCTAGCCCGAACCCTAACCCTAACCCTTCCCCGAAGCCTGAGCCTCACCCGTCCCCTAATCCTAATCCGTACGCTAACACTAACCCGCGCCCTCACACGCACGCTCCCCCTAAAGCGTTGCCGTACCCTCACCTGGACCCTAAACCGTCCCTGTCCCCTAATCCTAACCCTAGCCCGAACCCTAACCCTAACCCTTCCCCGAAGCCTGACCCCCACCCGTGCCCTAATCCTAACCCGTACGCTAACACTAACCCGCGCCCTCACACGCACGCTCCCCCTAAAGCGTTGCCGTACCCTCACCTGGACCCTAAACCGTCCCCGTCCCCTAACCCTAACCCTAGCCCGAACCCTAACCCTAACCCTTCCCCGAAGCATGACCCTCACCCGTCCCCTATTCCTAACCCGTACGCTAAAACTAACCCACGCCCTCACACGCACGCTCCCCCTAAAGCATTGCCGTACCCTCACCTGGACCCTAAACCGTCCCCGTCCCCTAACTCTAACCCTAGCCCGAACCCTAACCCTAACCCTTCCCCGAAGCCTGACCCTCACCCGTCCCATAATCCTAACCCGTACGCTAACACTAACCCGCGCCCTCACACGCATGCTCCCCCTAAAGCGTTGCCGTACCCTCACCTGGACCCTAAACCGTCCCCGTCCCCTAACCCTAACCCTAGCCCGAACCCTAACCCTAACCCTTCCCCGAAGCCTGACCCTCACCCGTGCCGTAATCCTAACCCGTACGCTAACACTAACCCGCGCCCTCACACGCACGCTCCCCCTAAAGCGTTGCCGTACCCTCACCTGGACCCTAAACCGTCCCCGTCCCCTAACCCTAACCCTAGCCCGAACCCTAACCCTAACCCTTCCCCGAAGCCTGACCCTCACCCGTGCCCTAATCCTAACCCGTACGCTAACACTAACCCGCGCCCTCACACGCACGCTCCCCCTAAAGCGTTGCCGTACCCTCACCTGGACCCTAAACCGTCCCCGTCCCCTAACCCTAACCCTAGCCCGAACCCTAACCCTAACCCTTCCCCGAAGCCTGACCCTCACCCGTCCCCTAATCCTAACCCGTACGCTAACACTAACCCGCGCCCTCACACGCACGCTCCCCCTAAAGCGTTGCCGTACCCTCACCTGGACCCTAAACCGTCCCCGTCCCCTAACCCTAACCCTAGCCCGAACCCTAACCCTAACCCTTCCCCGAAGCCTGACCCTCACCCGTGCCCTAATCCTAACCCGTACGCTAACACTAACCCGCGCCCTCACACGCACGCTCCCCCTAAAGCGTTGCCGTACCCTCACCTGGACCCTAAACCGTCCCCGTCCCCTAACCCTAACCCTAGCCCGAACCCTAACCCTAACCCTTCCCCGAAGCCTGACCCTCACCCGTGCCCTAATCCTAACCCGTACGCTAACACTAACCCGCGCCCTCACACGCACGCTCCCCCTAAAGCGTTGCCGTACCCTCACCTGGACCCTAAACCGTCCCCGTCCCCTAACCCTAACCCTAGCCCGAACCCTAACCCTAACCCTTCCCCGAAGCCTGACCCTCACCCGTCCCCTAATCCTACCCCGTACGCTAACACTAACCCGCGCCCTCACACGCACGCTCCCCCTAAAGCGTTGCCGTACCCTCACCTGGACCCTAAACCGTCCCCGTCCCCTAACCCTAACCCTAGCCCGAACCCTAACCCTAACCCTTCCCCGAAGCCTGACCCTCACCCGTCCCCTAATCCTAACCCGTACGCTAACACTGACCCGCGCCCTCACACGCACGCTCCCCCTAAAGCGTTGCCGTACCCTCACCTGGACCCTAAACCGTCCCCGTCCCCTAACTCTAACCCTAGCCCGAACCCTAACCCTAACCCTTCCCCGAAGCCTGACCCTCACCCGTCCCCTAATCCTAACCCGTACGCTAACACTAACCCGCGCCCTCACACGCACGCTCCCCCTAAAGCGTTGCCGTACCCTCACCTGGACCCTAAACCGTCCCCGTCCCCTAACCCTAACCCTAGCCCGAACCCTAACCCTAACCCTTCCCCGAAGCCTGACCCTCACCCGTCCCCTAATCGTAACCCGTACGCTAACACTAACCCGCGCCCTCACACGCACGCTCCCCCTAAAGCGTTGCCGTACCCTCACCTGGACCCTAAACCGTCCCCGTCCCCTAACCCTAACCCTAGCCCGAACCCTAACCCTAACCCTTCCCCGAAGCCTGACCCTCACCCGTGCCCTAATCCTAAACCGTACGCTAACACTAACCCGCGCCCTCACACGCACGCTCCCCCTAAAGCGTTGCCGTACCCTCACCTGGACCCTAAACCGTCCCAGTCCCCTAACCCTAACCCTAGCCCGAACCCTAACCCTAACCCTTCCCCGAAGCCTGACCCTCACCCGTGCCCTAATCCTAACCCGTACGCTAACACTAACCCGCGCCCTCACAGGCACGCTCCCACTAAAGCGTTGCCGTACCCTCACCTGGACCCTAAACCGTCCCCGTCCCCTAACCCTAACCCTAGCCCGAACCCTAACCCTAACCCTTCCCCGAAGCCTGACCCTCACCCGTCCCCTAATCCTAACCCGTACGCTAACACTAACCCGCGCCCTCACATGCACGCTCCCCCTAAAGCGTTGCCGTACCCTCACCTGGACCCTAAACCGTCCCCGTCCCCTAACCCTAACCCTAGCCCGAACCCTAACCCTAACACTTCCCCGAAGCCTGACCCTCACCCGTCCCCTAATCCTAACCCGTACGCTAACACTAACCCGCGCCCTCACACGCACGCTCCCCCTAAAGCGTTGCCGTACCCTCACCTGGACCCTAAACCGTCCCCGTCCCCTAACCCTAACCCTAGCCCGAACCCTAACCCTAACCCTTCCCCGAAGCCTGACCCTCACCCGTCCCCTAATCCTAACCCGTACGCTAACACTAACCCGCGCCCTCACACGCACGCTCCCCCTAAAGCGTTGCCGTACCCTCACCTGGACCCTAAATCGTCCCCGTCCCCTAACCCTAACCCTAGCCCGAACCCTAACCCTAACCCTTCCACGAAGCCTGACCCTCACCCGTCCCCTAATCCTAACCCGTACGCGAACACTAACCCGCGCCCTCACACGCACGCTCCCCCTAAAGCGTTGCCGTACCCTCACCTGGACCCTAAACCGTCCCCGTCTCCTAACCCTAACCCTAGCCCGAACCCTAACCCTAACCCTTCCCCGAAGCCTGACCCTCATCCGTGCCCTAATCCTAACACGTACGCTAACACTAACACGCGCCCTCACACGCACGCTCCCCCTAAAGCGTTGCCGTACCCTCACCTGGACCCTAAACCGTCCCCGTCCCCTAACCCTAACCCTAGCCCGAACCCTAACCCTAACCCTTCCCCGAAGCCTGACCCTCACCCGTGCCCTAATACTAACCCGTACGCTAACACTAACCCGCGCCCTCACACGCACGCTCCCCCTAAAGCGTTGCCGTACCCTCACCTGGACCCTAAACTGTCCCCGTCCCCTAACCCTAACCCTAGCCCGAACCCTAACCCTAACCCTTCCCCGAAGCCTGACCCTCACGCGTGCCCTAATCCTAACCCGTACGCTAACACTAACCCGCGCCCTCACACGCACGCTCCCCCTAAAGCGTTGCCGTACCCTCATCTGGACCCTAAACCGTCCCCGTCCCCTAACCCTAACCCTAGCCCGAACCCTAACCCTAACGCTTCCCCGAAGCCTGACCCTCACCCGTCCCCTAATCGTAACCCGTACGCTAACACTAACCCGCGCCCTCACACGCACGCTCCCCCTAAAGCGTTGCTGTACCCTCACCTGGACCCTAAACCGTCCCCGTCCCCTAACCCTAACCCTAGCCCGAACCCTAACCCTAACCCTTCCCCGAAGCCTGACCCTCACCCGTGCCCTAATCCTAACCCGTACGCTAACACTAACTCGCGCCCTCACACGCACGCTCCCCCTAAAGCGTTGCCGTACCCTCACCTGGACCCTAAACCGTCCCCGTCCCCTAACCCTAACCTTAGCCCGAACCCTAACCCTAACCCTTCCCCGAAGCCTGACCCTCACCCGTGCCCTAATCCTAACCCGTACGCTAACACTAACCCGCGCCCTCACACGCACGCTCCCCCTAAAGCGTTGCCGTACCCTCACCTGGACCCTAAACCGTCCCCGTCCCCTAACCCTAACCCTAGCCCGAACCCTAACCCTAACCCTTCCCCGAAGCCTGACCCTCACCCGTCCCCTAATCCTAACCCATACGCTAACTCTAACCCGCGCCCTCACACGCACGCTCCCCCTAAAGCGTTGCCGTACCCTCACCTGGAACCTAAACCGTCCCCGTCCCCTAACCCTAACCCTAGCCCGAACCCTAACCCTAACCCTTCCCCGAAGCCTGACCCTCACCCGTCCCCTAATCCTAACCCGTACGCTAACACTAACCCGCGCCCTCACACGCACGCTCCCCCTAAAGCGTTGCCGTACCCTCACCTGGACCCTAAACCGTCCCCGTCCCCTAACCCTAACCCTAGCCCGAACCCTAACCCTAACCCTGCCCCGAAGCCTGACCCTCACCCGTGCCCTAATCCTAACCCGTACGCTAACACTAACCCGCGCCCTCACACGCACGCTCCCCCTAAAGCGTTGCCGTACCCTCACCTGGACCCTAAACCGTCCCCGTCCCCTAACCCTAACCCTAGCCCGAACCCTAACCCTAACCCTTCCCCGAAGCCTGACCTTCACCCGTGCCGTAATCCTAACCCGTACGCTAACACTAACCCGCGCCCTCACACGCACGCTCCCCCTAAAGCGTTGCCGTACCCTCACCTGGACCCTAAACCGTCCCCGTCCCCTAACCCTAACCCTAGCCCGAACCCTAACCCTAACCCTTCCCCGAAGCCTGACCCTCACCCTTGCCCTAATCCTAACCCGTATGCTAACACTCACCCGCGCCCTCACACGCACGCTCCCCCTAAAGCGTTGCCGTACCCTCACCTGGACCCTAAACCGTCCCCGTCCCCTAACCCTAACCCTAGCCCGAACCCTAACCCTAACCCTTCCCCGAAGCCTGACCCTCACCCGTCCCCTAATCCTAACCCGTACGCTAACACTAACCCGCGCCCTCACACGCACACTCCCCCTAAAGCGTTGCCGTACCCTCACCTGGACCCTAAACCGTCCCCGTCCCCTAACCCTAACCCTAGCCCGAACCCTAACCCTAACCCTTCCCCGAAGCCTGACCCTCACCCGTGCCCTAATCCTAACCCGTACGCTAACACTAACCCGCGCCCTCACACGCACGCTCCCCCTAAAGCGTTGCCGTACCCTCACCTGGACCCTAAACCGTCCCCGTCCCCTAACCCTAACCCTAGCCCGAACCCTAACCCTAACCCTTGCCCGAAGCCTGACCCTAACCCGTGCCCTAATCCTAACCCGTACGCTAACACTAACCCGCGCCCTCACACGCACGCACCCCCTAAAGCGTTGCCGTACCCTCACCTGGACCCTAAACCGTCCGCGTCCCCTAACCCTAACCCTAGCCCGAACCCTAACCCTAACCCTTCCCCGAAGCCTGACCCTCACCCGTCCCCTAATCCTAACCCGTACGCTAACACTAACCCGCGCCCTCACACGCACGCTCCCCCTAAAGCGTTGCCGTACCCTCACCTGGACCCTAAACCGTCCCGGTCCCCTAACCCTAACCCTAGCCCGAACCCTAACCCTAACCCTTCCCCGAAGCCTGACCCTCATCCATGCCCTAATCGTAACCCGTACGCGAACACTAACCCGCGCCCTCACACGCACGCTCCCCCTAAAGCGTTGCCGTACCCTCACCTGGACCCTAAACCGTCCCCGTCCCCTAACCCTAACCCTAGCCCGAACCCTAACCCTAACCCTTCCCCGAAGCCTGACCCTCACCCGTGCCCTAATCCTAACCCGTACGCTAACACTAACCTGCGCCCTCACACGCACGCTCCCCCTAAAGCGTTGCCGTACCCTCACCTGGACCCTAAACCGTCCCCGTCCCCTAACCCTAACCCTAGCCCGAACCCTAACCCTAACCCTTCCCCGAAGCCTGACCCTCACCCGTGCCCTAATCCTAACCCGTACGCTAACACTGACCCGCGCCCTCACACGCACGCTCCCCCTAAAGCGTTGCCGTACCCTCACCAGGACCCTACACCGTCCCCGTCCCCTAACCCTAACCCTAGCCCGAACCCTAACCCTAACCCTTCCCCGAAGCCTGACCCTCACCCGTCCCCTAATCCTAACCCATACGCTAACACTAACCCGCGCCCTCACACGCCCGCTCCCTCTAAAGCGTTGCCGTACCCCCACCTGGACCCTAATCCGTCCCCGTCCCCTAACCCTAACCCTAGCCCGAACCCTAACCCTAACCCTTCCCCGAAGCCTGACCCTCACCCGTCCCCTAATCGTAACCCGTACGCGAACACTAACCCGCGCCCTCACACGCACGCTCCCCCTAAAGCGTTGCCGTACCCTCACCTGGACCCTAAACCGTCCCCATCCCCTAACCCTAACCCTAGCCCGAACCCTAACCCTAACCCTTCCCCGAAGCCTGACCCTCACCCGTCCCCTAATCCTAATCCGTACGCTAACACTAACCCGCGCCCTCACACGCACGCTCCCCCTAAAGCGTTTCCGTACCCTCACCTGGACCCTAAACCGTCCCTGTCCCCTAACCCTAACCCTAGCCCGAACCCTAACCCTAACCCTTCCCCGAAGCCTGACACCCACCCGTGCCCTAATCCTAACCCGTACGCTAACACTAACCCGCGCCCTCACACGCACGCTCCCCCTAAAGCGTTGCCGTACCCTCACCTGGACCCTAAACCGTCCCCGTCCCCTAACCCTAACCCTAGCCCGAACCCTAACCCTAACCCTTCCCCGAAGCATGACCCTCACCCGTCCCCTATTCCTAACCCGTACGCTAAAACTAACCCACGCCCTCACACGCACGCTCCCCCTAAAGCGTTGCCGTACCCTCACCTGGACCCTAAACCGTCCCCGTCCCTAACCCTAACCCTAGCCCGAACCCTAACCGTAACCCTTCCCCGAAGCCTGACCCTCACCCGTCCCATAATCCTAACCCGTACGCTAACACTAACCCGCGCCCTCACACGCACGCTCCCCCTAAAGCGTTGCCGTACCCTCACCTGGACCCTAAACCGTCCCCGTCCCCTAACCCTAACCCTAGCCCGAACCCTAACCCTAACACTTCCCCGAAGCCTGACCCTCACCCGTGCGGTAATCCTAACCCGTACGCTAACACTAACCCGCGCCCTCACACGCACGCTCCCCCTAAAGCGTTGCCGTACCCTCACCTGGACCCTAAACCGTCCCCGTCCCCTAACCCTAACCCTAGCCCGAACCCTAACCCTAACCCTTCCCCGAAGCCTGACCCTCACCCGTGCCCTAATCCTAACCCGTACGCTAACACTAACCCGCGCCCTCACACGCACGCTCCCCCTAAAGCGTTGCCGTACCCTCACCTGGACCCTAAACCGTCCCCTTCCCCTAACCCTAACCCTAGCCCGAACCCTAACCCTAACCCTTCCCCGAAGCCTGACCCTCACCCGTCCCCTAATCCTAACCCGTACGCTAACACTAACCCGCGCCCTCACACGCACGCTCCCCCTAAAGCGTTGCCGTACACTCACCTGGACCCTAAACCGTCCCCGTACCCTAACCCTAACCCTAGCCCGAACCCTAACCCTAACACTTCCCCGAAGCCTGACCCTCACCCGTGCCCTAATCCTAACCCGTACGCTAACACTAACCCGCGCCCTCACACGCACGCTCCCCGTAAAGCGTTGCCGTACCCTCACCTGGACCCTAAACCGTCCCCGTCCCCTAACCCTAACCCTAGCCCGAACCCTAACCCTAACACTTCCCCGAAGCCTGACCCTCACCCGTGCCCTAATCCTAACCCGTACGCTAACACTAACCCGCGCCCTAACACGCACGCACCCCCTAAAGCGTTGCCGTACCCTCACCTGGACCCTAAACCGTCCCCGTCCCCTAACCCTAACCCTAGCCCGAACCCTAACCCTAACCCTTCCCCGAAGCCTGACCCTCACCCGTCCCCTAATCGTAACCCGTACGCTAACACTAACCCGCGCCCTCACACGCACGTTCCCCCTAAAGCGTTGCCGTACCCTCACCTGGACCCTAAACCGTCCCCGTCCCCTAACCCTAACCCTAGCCCGAACCCTAACCCTAACCCTTCCCCGAAGCCTGACCCTCACCCGTCCCCTAATCCTACCCCGTACGCTAACACTAACCCGCGCCCTCACACGCACGCTCCCCCTAAAGCGTTGCCGTACCCTCACCTGGACCCTAAACCGTCCCCGTCCCCTAACCCTAACCCTAGCCCGAACCCTAACCCTAACCCTTCCCCGAAGCCTGACCCTCACCCGTGCCCTAATCCTAACCCGTACGCTAACACTGACCCGCGCCCTCACACGCACGCTCCCCCTAAAGCGTTGCCGTACCCTCACCTGGACCCTAAACCGTCCCCGTCCCCTAACCCTAACCCTAGCCCGAACCCTAACCCTAACCCTTCCCCGAAGCCTGACCCTCACCCGTCCCATAATCCTAACCCGTACGCTAACACTAACCCGCGCCCTCACACGCACGCTCCCCCTAAAGAGTTGCCGTACCCTCACCTGGACCCTAAACCGTCCCCGTCCCCTAACCCTAACCCTAGCCCGAACCCTAACCCTAACCCTTCCCCGAAGCCTGACCCTCACCCGTCCCCTAATCGTAACCCGTACGCTAACACTAACCGGCGCCCTCACACGCACGCTCCCCCTAAAGCGTTGCCGTACCCTCACCTGGACCCTAAACCGTCCCCGTCCCCTAACCCTAACCCTAGCCCGAACCCTAACCCTAACCCTTCCCCGAAGCCTGATCCTCACCCATGCCCTAATCCTAACCCGTACGCGAACACTAACCCGCGCCCTCACACGCACGCTCCCCCTAAAGCGTTGCCGTACCCTCACCTGGACCCTAAACCGTCCCCGTCCCCTAACCCTAACCCTAGCCCGAACCCTAACCCTAACCCTTCCCCGAAGCCTGACCCTCACCCGTGCCCTAATCCTAACCCGTACGCTAACACTAACCCGCGCCCTCACACGCACGCTCCCCCTAAAGCGTTGCCGTACCCTCACCTGGACCCTAAACCGTCCCCGTCCCCTAACCCTAACCCTAGCCCGAACCCTAACCCTAACCCTTCCCCGAAGCCTGACCCTCACCCGTGCCCTAATCCTAACCCGTACGCTAACACTAACCCGCGCCCTCACATGCACGCTCCCCCTAAAGCGTTGCCGTACCCTCACCTGGACCCTAAACCGTCCCCGTCCCCTAACCCTAACCCTAGCCCGAACCCTAACCCTAACCCTTCCCCGAAGCCTGACCCTCACCCGTGCCCTAATCCTAACCCGTACGCTAACACTAACCCGCGCCCTCACACGCACGCTCCCCCTAAAGCGTTGCCGTACCCTCACCTGGACCCTAAACCGTCCCCGTCCCCTAACCCTATCCCTAGCCCGAACCCTAACCCTAACCCTTCCCCGAAGCCTGACCCTCACCCGTCCCCTAATCCTACCCCGTACGCTAACACTAACCCGCGCCCTCACACGCACGCTCCCCCTAAAGCGTTGCCGTACCCTCACCTGGACCCTAAACCGTCCCCGTCCCCTAACCCTAACCCTAGCCCGAACCCTAACCCTAACCCTTCCCCGAAGCCTGACCCTCACCCGTCCCCTAATCCTACCCCGTACGCTAACACTAACCCGCGCCCTCACACGCACGCTCCCCCTAAAGCGTTGCCGTACCCTCACCTGGACCCTAAACCGTCCCCGTCCCCTAACCCTAACCCTAGCCCGAACCCTAACCCTAACCCTTCCCCGAAGCCTGACCCTCACCCGTGCCCTAATCCTAACCCGTACGCTAACACTGACCCGCGCCCTCACACGCACGCTCCCCCTAAAGCGTTGCCGTACCCTCACCTGGACCCTAAACCGTCCCCGTCCCCTAACCCTAACCCTAGCCCGAACCCTAACCCTAACCCTTCCCCGAAGCCTGACCCTCACCCGTCCCCTAATCCTAACCCGTACGCTAACACTAACCCGCGCCCTCACACGCACGCTCCCCCTAAAGAGTTGCCGTACCCTCACCTGGACCCTAAACCGTCCCCGTCCCCTAACCCTAACCCTAGCCCGAACCCTAACCCTAACCCTTCCCCGAAGCCTGACCCTCACCCGTCCCCTAATCGTAACCCGTACGCTAACACTAACCGGCGCCCTCACACGCACGCTCCCCCTAAAGCGTTGCCGTACCCTCACCTGGACCCTAAACCGTCCCCGTCCCCTAACCCTAACCCTAGCCCGAACCCTAACCCTAACCCTTCCCCGAAGCCTGATCCTCACCCATGCCCTAATCCTAACCCGTACGCTAACACTAACCCGCGCCCTCACACGCACGCTCCCCCTAAAGCGTTGCCGTACCCTCACCTGGACCCTAAACCGTCCCCGTCCCCTAACCCTAACCCTAGCCCGAACCCTAACCCTAACCCTTCCCCGAAGCCTGACCCTCACCCGTGCCCTAATCCTAACCCGTACGCTAACACTAACCCGCGCCCTCACACGCACGCTCCCCCTAAAGCGTTGCCGTACCCTCACCTGGACCCTAAACCGTCCCCGTCCCCTAACCCTAACCCTAGCCCGAACCCTAACCCTAACCCTTCCCCGAAGCCTGACCCTCACCCGTGCCCTAATCCTAACCCGTACGCTAACACTAACCCGCGCCCTCACATGCACGCTCCCCCTAAAGCGTTGCCGTACCCTCACCTGGACCCTAAACCGTCCCCGTCCCCTAACCCTAACCCTAGCCCGAACCCTAACCCTAACCCTTCCCCGAAGCCTGACCCTCACCCGTGCCCTAATCCTAACCCGTACGCTAACACTAACCCGCGCCCTCACACGCACGCTCCCCCTAAAGCGTTGCCGTACCCTCACCTGGACCCTAAACCGTCCCCGTCCCCTAACCCTAACCCTAGCCCGAACCCTAACCCTAACCCTTCCCCGAAGCCTGACCCTCACCCGTCCCCTAATCCTAACCCGTACGCTAACACTAACCCGCGCCCTCGCACGCACGCTCCCCCTAAAGCGTTGCCGTACCCTCACCTGGACCCTAAACCGTCCCCGTCCCCTAACCCTAACCCTAGCCCGAACCCTAACCCTAACCCTTCCACGAAGCCTGACCCTCACCCGTCCCCTAATCCTAACCCGTACGCGAACACTAACCCGCGCCCTCACACGCACGCTCCCCCTAAAGCGTTGCCGTACCCTCACCTGGACCCTAAACCGTCCCCGTCCCCTAACCCTAACCCTAGCCCGAACCCTAACCCTAACCCTTCCCCGAAGCCTGACCCTCACCCGTGCCCTAATCCTAACCCGTACGCTAACACTAACCCGCGCCCTCACACGCACGCTCCCCCTAAAGCGTTGCCGTACCCTCACCTGGACCCTAAACTGTCCCCGTCCCCTAACCCTAACCCTAGCCCGAACCCTAACCCTAACCCTTCCCCGAAGCCTGACCCTCACGCGTGCCCTAATCCTAACCCGTACGCTAACACTAACCCGCGCCCTCACACGCACGCTCCCCCTAAAGCGTTGCCGTACCCTCACCTGGACCCTAAACCGTCCCCGTCCCCTAACCCTAACCCTAGCCCGAACCCTAACCCTAACCCTTCCCCGAAGCCTGACCCTCACCCGTCCCCTAATCGTAACCCGTACGCTAACACTAACCCGCGCCCTCACACGCACGCTCCCCCTAAAGCGTTGCCGTACCGTCACCTGGACCCTAAACCGTCCCCGTCCCCTAACCCTAACCCTAGCCCGAACCCTAACCCTAACCCTTCCACGAAGCCTGACCCTCACCCGTGCCCTAATCCTAACCCGTACGCTAACACTAACCCGCGCCCTCACACGCACGCTCCCCCTAAAGCGTTGCCGTACCCTCACCTGGACCCTAAACCGTACCCGTCCCCTAACCCTAACCTTAGCCCGAACCCTAACCCTAACCCTTCCCCGAAGCCTGACCCTCACCCGTGCCCTAATCCTAACCCGTACGCTAACACTCACCCGCGCCCTCACACGCACGCTCCCCCTAAAGCGTTGCCGTACCCTCACCTGGACCCTAAACCGTCCCCGTCCCCTAACCCTAACCCTAGCCCGAACCCTAACCCTAACCCTTCCCCGAATCCTGACCCTCACCCGTCCCCTAATCCTAATCCGTACGCTAACACTAAGCCGCGCCCTCACACGCACGCTCCCCCTAAAGCGTTGCCGTACCCTCACCTGGACCCTAAACCGTCCCCGTCCCCTAACCCTAACCCTAGCCCGAACCCTAATCCTAACCCTTCCCCGAAGCCTGACCCTCAACAGTCCCCTAATCCTAACCCGTACGCTAACACTAACCCGCGCCCTCATACGCACTCTCCCCCTAAAGCGTTGCCGTACCCTCACCTGGACCCTAAACCGTCCCCGTCCCCTAACCCTAACCCTAGCCCGAACCCTAACCCTAACCCTTCCCCGAAGCCTGACCCTCACCCGTCCCCTAATCCTAACCCGTACGCTAACTCTAACCCGCGCCCTCACACGCACGCTCCCCCTAAAGCGTTGCCGTACCCTCACCTGGACCCTAAACCGTCCCCGTCCCCTAACCCTAACCCTAGCCCGAACCCTAACCCTAACCCTTCCCCGAAGCCTGACCCTCACCCGTCCCCTAATCCTAACCCGTACGCTAACACTAACCCGCACCCTCACACGCACGCTCCCCCTAAAGCGTTGCCGTACCCTCACCTGGACCCTAAACCGTCCCCGTCCCCTAACCCTAACCCTAGCCCGAACCCTAACCCTAACCCTTCCCCGAAGCCTGACCCTCACCCGTCCCCTAATCGTAACCCGTACGCGAACACTAACCCGCGCCCTCACACGCACGCTCCCCCTAAAGCGTTGCCGTACCCTCACCTGGACCCTAAACCGTCCCCGTCCCCTAACCCTAACCCTAGCCCGAAGCCTAACCCTAACGCTTCCCCGAAGCCTGACCCTCACCCGTGTCCTAATCCTAACCCGTACGCTAACACTAACCCGTGCCCTCACACGCACGCTCCCCCTAAAGCATTGCCGTACCCTCACCTGGACCCTAAACCGTCCCCGTCCCCTAACCCTAACCCTAGCCCGAACCCTAACCCTAACCCTTCCCCGAAGCCTGACCCTCACCTGTGCCCTAATCCTAACCCGTACGCTAACACTAACCCACGCCCTCACACGCACGCTCCCCCTAAAGCGTTGCCGTACCCTCACCTGGACCCTAAACCGTCCCCGTCCCCTAACCCTAACCCTAGCCCGAACCCTAACCCTAACCCTTCCCCGAAGCCTGACCCTCACCCGTCCCCTAATCCTACCCCGTACGCTAACACTAACCCGCGCCCTCACACGCACGCTCCCCCTAAAGCGTTGCCGTACCCTCACCTGGACCCTAAACCGTCCCCGTCCCCTAACCCTAACCCTAGCCCGAACCCTAACCCTAACCCTTCCCCGAAGCCTGACCCTCACCCGTCCACTAATCGTAACCCGTACTCTAACACTAACCCGCGCCCTCACACGCACGTTCCCCCTAAAGCGTTGCCGTACCCTCACCTGGACCCTAAACCGTCCCCGTCCCCTAACTCTAACCCTAGCCCGAACCCTAACCCTAACCCTTTCCCGAAGCCTGACGCTCACCCGTCCACTAATTGTAACCCGTACGCTAACACTAACCCGCGCCCTCACACGCACGCTCCCCCTAAAGCGTTGCCGTACCCTCACCTGGACCCTAAACCGTCCCCGTACCCTAACCCTAACCCCAGCCCGAACCCTAACCCTAACCCTTCCCCGAAGCCTGACTCTCACCCGTGCCCTAATCCTAAACCGTACGCTAACACTAACCCGCGCCCTCACACGCACGCTCCCCCTAAAGCGTTGACGTTCCCTCACCTGGACCCTAAACCGTCCCCGTCCCCTAACCCTAACCCTAGCCCGAACCCTAACCCTAACCCTTCCCCGAAGCCTGACCCTCACCCGTGCCCTAATCCTAACCCGTACGCTAACACTAACCCGCGCCCTCACACGCACGCTCCCCCTAAAGCGTTGCCGTACCCTCACCTGGACCCTAAACCGTCCCCGTCCCCTAACCCTAACCCTAGCCCGAACCCTAACCCTAACCCTTCCCCGAAGCCTGACCCTCACCCGTCCCCTAATCCTAACCCGTACGCTAACACTAACCCGCGCCCTCACACGCACGCTCCCCCTAAAGCGTTGCCGTACCCTCACCTGGACCCTAAACCGTCCCCGTCCCCTAACCCTAACCCTAGCCCGAACCCTAACCCTAACCCTTCCCCGAAGCCTGACCCTCACCCGTCCCCTAATCCTAACCCGTACGCTAACACTAACCCGCGCCCTCACACGCACGCTCCCCCTAAAGCGTTGTCGTACCCTCACCTGGACCCTAAACCGTCCCCGTCCCCTAACCCTAACCCTAGCCCGAACCCTAACCCTAACACTTCCCCGAAGCCTGACCCTCACCCGTGCCCTAATCCTAACCCGTACGTTAACACTAACCCGCGCCCTCACACCCACGCTCCCCCTAAAGCATTGCCGTACCCTCACCTGGACCCTAAACCGTCCCCATCCCCTAACCCTAACCCTAGCCCGAACCCTAACCCTAACCCTTCCCCGAACCCTGACCCTCACCCGTCCCCTAATCCTAACCCGTACGCTAACACTAACCCGCGCACTCACACGCACGCTCCCCCTAAAGCGTTGCCGTACCCTCACCTGGACCCTAAACCGTCCCCGTCCCCTAACCCTAACCCTAGCCCGAACCCTAACCCTAACCCTTCCCCGAAGCCTGACCCTCACCCGTGCCCTAATCCTAACCTGTACGCTAACACTAACCCGCGCCCTCACACGCACGCTCCCCCTAAGGCGTTGCCGTACCCTCACCTGGACCCTAAACCGTCCCCGTCCCCTAACCCTAACCCTAGCCCGAACCCTAACCCTAACCCTTCCCCGAAGCCTGACCCTCACCCGTCCCATAATCCTAACCCGTACGCTAACACTAACCCGCGCCCTCACACGCACGCTCCCCCTAAAGCGTTGCCGTACCCTCACCTGGACCCTAAACCGTCCCCGTCCCCTAACCCTAACCCTAGCCCGAACCCTAACCCTAACCCTTCCCCGAAGCCTGACCCTCACCCGTGCCCTAATCCTAACCCGTACGCTAACACTAACCCGCGCCCTCACACGCACGCTCCCCCTAAAGCGTTGCCGTACCCTCACCTGGACCCTAAACCGTCCCCGTCCCCTAACCCTAACCCTAGCCCGAACCCTAACCCTAACCCTTCCCCGAAGCCTGACCCTCACCCGTGCCCTAATCCTAACCCGTACGCTAACACTAACCCGCGCCCTCACATGCACGCTCCCCCTAAAGCGTTGCCGTACCCTCACCTGGACCCTAAACCGTCCCCGTCCCCTAACCCTAACCCTAGCCCGAACCCTAACCCTAACCCTTCCCCGAAGCCTGACCCTCACCCGTGCCCTAATCCTAACCCGTACGCTAACACTAACCCGCGCCCTCACACGCACGCTCCCCCTAAAGCGTTGCCGTACCCTCACCTGGACCCTAAACCGTCCCCGTCCCCTAACCCTAACCCTAGCCCGAACCCTAACCCTAACCCTTCCCCGAAGCCTGACCCTCACCCGTCCCCTAATCCTACCCCGTACGCTAACACTAACCCGCGCCCTCACACGCACGCTCCCCCTAAAGCGTTGCCGTACCCTCACCTGGACCCTAAACCGTCCCCGTCCCCTAACCCTAACCCTAGCCCGAACCCTAACCCTAACCCTTCCCCGAAGCCTGACCCTCACCCGTGCCCTAATCCTAACCCGTACGCTAACACTAACCCGCGCCCTCACACGCACGCTCCCCCTAAAGCGTTGCCGTACCCTCACCTGGACCCTAAACCGTCCCCGTCCCCTAACCCTAACCCTAGCCCGAACCCTAACCCTAACCCTTCCCCGAAGCCTGACCCTCACCCGTCCCCTAATCCTAACCCGTACGCTAACACTAACCCGCGCCCTCACACGCACGCTCCCCCTAAAGCGTTGCCGTACCCTCACCTGGACCCTAAACCGTCCCCGTCCCCTAACCCTAACCCTAGCCCGAACCCTAACCCTAACCCTTCCACGAAGCCTGACCCTCACCCGTCCCCTAATCCTAACCCGTACGCGAACACTAACCCGCGCCCTCACACGCACGCTCCCCCTAAAGCGTTGCCGTACCCTCACCTGGACCCTAAACCGTCCCCGTCCCCTAACCCTAACCCTAGCCCGAACCCTAACCCTAACCCTTCCCCGAAGCCTGACCCTCACCCGTGCCCTAATCCTAACCCGTACGCTAACACTAACCCGCGCCCTCACACGCACGCTCCCCCTAAAGCGTTGCCGTACCCTCACCTGGACCCTAAACTGTCCCCGTCCACTAACCCTAACCCTAGCCCGAACCCTAACCCTAACCCTTCCCCGAAGCCTGACCCTCACGCGTGCCCTAATCCTAACCCGTACGCTAACACTAACCCGCGCCCTCACACGCACGCTCCCCCTAAAGCGTTGCCGTACCCTCACCTGGACCCTAAACCGTCCCCGTCCCCTAACCCTAACCCTAGCCCGAACCCTAACCCTAACCCTTCCCCGAAGCCTGACCCTCACCCGTCCCCTAATCGTAACCCGTACGCTAACACTAACCCGCGCCCTCACACGCACGCTCCCCCTAAAGCGTTGCCGTACCGTCACCTGGACCCTAAACCGTCCCCGTCCCCTAACCCTAACCCTAGCCCGAACCCTAACCCTAACCCTTCCACGAAGCCTGACCCTCACCCGTGCCCTAATCCTAACCCGTACGCTAACACTAACCCGCGCCCTCACACGCACGCTCCCCCTAAAGCGTAGCCGTACCCTCACCTGGACCCTAAACCGTACCCGTCCCCTAACCCTAACCTTAGCCCGAACCCTAACCCTAACCCTTCCCCGAAGCCTGACCCTCACCCGTGCCCTAATCCTAACCCGTACGCTAACACTCACCCGCGCCCTCACACGCACGCTCCCCCTAAAGCGTTGCCGTACCCTCACCTGGACCCTAAACCGTCCCCGTCCCCTAACCCTAACCCTAGCCCGAACCCTAACCCTAACCCTTCCCCGAATCCTGACCCTCACCCGTCCCCTAATCCTAATCCGTACGCTAACACTAAGCCGCGCCCTCACACGCACGCTCCCCCTAAAGCGTTGCCGTACCCTCACCTGGACCCTAAACCGTCCCCGTCCCCTAACCCTAACCCTAGCCCGAACCCTAATCCTAACCCTTCCCCGAAGCCTGACCCTCAACAGTCCCCTAATCCTAACCCGTACGCTAACACTAACCCGCGCCCTCATACGCACTCTCCCCCTAAAGCGTTGCCGTACCCTCACCTGGACCCTAAACCGTCCCCGTCCCCTAACCCTAACCCTAGCCCGAACCCTAACCCTAACCCTTCCCCGAAGCCTGACCCTCACCCGTCCCCTAATCCTAACCCGTACGCTAACTCTAACCCGCGCCCTCACACGCACGCTCCCCCTAAAGCGTTGCCGTACCCTCACCTGGACCCTAAACCGTCCCCGTCCCCTAACCCTAACCCTAGCCCGAAGCCTAACCCTAACGCTTCCCCGAAGCCTGACCCTCACCCGTGTCCTAATCCTAACCCGTACGCTAACACTAACCCGCGCCCTCACACGCACGCTCCCCCTAAAGCGTTGCCGTACCCTCACCTGGACCCTAAACCGTCCCCGTCCCCTAACCCTAACCCTAGCCCGAACCCTAACCCTAACCCTTCCCCGAAGCCTGACCCTCACCCGTCCCCTAATCCTAACCCGTACGCTAACACTAACCCGCGCCCTCACACGCACGCTCCCCCTAAAGCGTTGCCGTACCCTCACCTGGACCCTAAACCGTCCCCGTCCCCTAACCCTAACCCTAGCCCGAACCCTAACCCTAACCCTTCCACGAAGCCTGACCCTCACCCGTCCCCTAATCCTAACCCGTACGCGAACACTAACCCGCGCCCTCACACGCACGCTCCCCCTAAAGCGTTGCCGTACCCTCACCTGGACCCTAAACCGTCCCCGTCCCCTAACCCTAACCCTAGCCCGAACCCTAACCCTAACCCTTCCCCGAAGCCTGACCCTCACCCGTGCCCTAATCCTAACCCGTACGCTAACACTAACCCGCGCCCTCACACGCACGCTCCCCCTAAAGCGTTGCCGTACCCTCACCTGGACCCTAAACTGTCCCCGTCCCCTAACCCTAACCCTAGCCCGAACCCTAACCCTAACCCTTCCCCGAAGCCTGACCCTCACGCGTGCCCTAATCCTAACCCGTACGCTAACACTAAACCGCGCCCTCACACGCACGCTCCCCCTAAAGCGTTGCCGTACCCTCACCTGGACCCTAAACCGTCCCCGTCCCCTAACCCTAACCCTAGCCCGAACCCTAACCCTAACCCTTCCCCGAAGCCTGACCCTCACCCGTCCCCTAATCGTAACCCGTACGCTAACACTAACCCGCGCCCTCACACGCACGCTCCCACTAAAGCGTTGCCGTACCGTCACCTGGACCCTAAACCGTCCCCGTCCCCTAACCCTAACCCTAGCCCGAACTCTAACCCTAACCCTTCCACGAAGCCTGACCCTCACCCGTGCCCTAATCCTAACCCGTACGCTAACACTAACCCGCGCCCTCACACGCACGCTCCCCCTAAAGCGTTGCCGTACCCTCACCTGGACCCTAAACCGTACCCGTCCCCTAACCCTAACCTTAGCCCGAACCCTAACCCTAACCCTTCCCCGAAGCCTGACCCTCACCCGTGCCCTAATCCTAACCCGTACGCTAACACTCACCCGCGCCCTCACACGCACGCTCCCCCTAAAGCGTTGCCGTACCCTCACCTGGACCCTAAACCGTCCCCGTCCCCTAACCCTAACCCTAGCCCGAACCCTAACCCTAACCCTTCCCCGAATCCTGACCCTCACCCGTCCCCTAATCCTAATCCGTACGCTAACACTAAGCCGCGCCCTCACACGCACGCTCCCCCTAAAGCGTTGCCGTACCCTCACCTGGACCCTAAACCGTCCCCGTCCCCTAACCCTAACCCTAGCCCGAACCCTAATCCTAACCCTTCCCCGAAGCCTGACCCTCAACAGTCCCCTAATCCTAACCCGTACGCTAACACTAACCCGCGCCCTCATACGCACTCTCCCCCTAAAGCGTTGCCGTACCCTCACCTGGACCCTAAACCGTCCCCGTCCCCTAACCCTAACCCTAGCCCGAACCCTAACCCTAACCCTTCCCCGAAGCCTGACCCTCACCCGTCCCCTAATCCTAACCCGTACGCTAACTCTAACCCGCGCCCTCACACGCACGCTCCCCCTAAAGCGTTGCCGTACCCTCACCTGGACCCTAAACCGTCCCCGTCCCCTAACCCTAACCCTAGCCCGAAGCCTAACCCTAACGCTTCCCCGAAGCCTGACCCTCACCCGTGTCCTAATCCTAACCCGTACGCTAACACTAACCCGCGCCCTCACACGCACGCTCCCCCTAAAGCGTTGCCGTACCCTCACCTGGACCCTAAACCGTCCCCGTCCCCTAACCCTAACCCTAGCCCGAACCCTAACCCTAACCCTTCCCCGAAGCCTGACCCTCACCTGTGCCCTAATCCTAACCCGTACGCTAACACTAACCCACGCCCTCACACGCACGCTCCCCCTAAAGCGTTGCCGTACCCTCACCTGGACCCTAAACCGTCCCCGTCCCCTAACCCTAACCCTAGCCCGAACCCTAACCCTAACCCTTCCCCGAAGCCTGACCCTCACCCGTGCCCTAATCCTAACCCGTACGCTAACACTAACCCGCGCCCTCACACGCACGCTCCCCCTAAAGCGTTGCCGTACCCTCACCTGGACCCTAAACCGTCCCCGTCCCCTAACCCTAACCCTAGCCCGAACCCTAACCCTAACCCTTCCCCGAAGCCTGACCCTCACCCGTCCCCTAATCCTACCCCGTACGCTAACACTAACCCGCTCCCTCACACGCACGCTCCCCCTAAAGCGTTGCCGTACCCTCACCTGGACCCTAAACCGTCCCCGTCCCCTAACCCTAACCCTAGCCCGAACCCTAACCCTAACCCTTCCCCGAAGCCTGACCCTCACCCGTCCACTAATCGTAACCCGTACTCTAACACTAACCCGCGCCCTCACACGCACGTTCCCCCTAAAGCGTTGCCGTACCCTCACCTGGACCCTAAACCGTCCCCATCCCCTAACTCTAACCCTAGCCCGAACCCTAACCCTAACCCTTTCCCGAAGCCTGACGCTCACCCGTCCACTAATTGTAACCCGTACGCTAACACTAACCCGCGCCCTCACACGCACGCTCCCCCTAAAGCGTTGCCGTACCCTCACCTGGACCCTAAACCGTCCCCGTACCCTAACCCTAACCCCAGCCCGAACCCTAACCCTAACCCTTCCCCGAAGCCTGACTCTCACCCGTGACCTAATCCTAAACCGTACGCTAACACTAACCCGCGCCCTCACACGCACGCTCCCCCTAAAGCGTTGACGTTCCCTCACCTGGACCCTAAACCGTCCCCGTCCCCTAACCCTAACCCTAGCCCGAACCCTAACCCTAACCCTTCCCCGAAGCCTGACCCTCACCCGTGCCCTAATCCTAACCCGTACGCTAACACTAACCCGCGCCCTCACACGCACGCTCCCCCTAAAGCGTTGCCGTACCCTCACCTGGACCCTAAACCGTCCCCGTCCCCTAACCCTAACCCTAGCCCGAACCCTAACCCTAACCCTTCCCCGAAGCCTGACCCTCACCCGTCCCCTAATCCTAACCCGTACGCTAACACTAACCCGCGCCCTCACACGCACGCTCCCCCTAAAGCGTTGCCGTACCCTCACCTGGACCCTAAACCGTCCCCGTCCCCTAACCCTAACCCTAGCCCGAACCCTAACCCTAACCCTTCCCCGAAGCCTGACCCTCACCCGTCCCCTAATCCTAACCCGTACGCTAACACTAACCCGCGCCCTCACACGCACGCTCCCCCTAAAGCGTTGTCGTACCCTCACCTGGACCCTAAACCGTCCCCGTCCCCTAACCCTAACCCTAGCCCGAACCCTAACCCTAACACTTCCCCGAAGCCTGACCCTCACCCGTGCCCTAATCCTAACCCGTACGTTAACACTAACCCGCGCCCTCACACGCACGCTCCCCCTAAAGCATTGCCGTACCCTCACCTGGACCCTAAACCGTCCCCATCCCCTAACCCTAACCCTAGCCCGAACCCTAACCCTAACCCTTCCCCGAACCCTGACCCTCACCCGTCCCCTAATCCTAACCCGTACGCTAACACTAACCCGCGCACTCACACGCACGCTCCCCCTAAAGCGTTGCCGTACCCTCACCTGGACCCTAAACCGTCCCCGTCCCCTAACCCTAACCCTAGCCCGAACCCTAACCCTAACCCTTCCCCGAAGCCTGACCCTCACCCGTGCCCTAATCCTAACCTGTACGCTAACACTAACCCGCGCCCTCACACGCACGCTCCCCCTAAGGCGTTGCCGTACCCTCACCTGGACCCTAAACCGTCCCCGTCCCCTAACCCTAACCCTAGCCCGAACCCTAACCCTAACCCTTCCCCGAAGCCTGACCCTCACCCGTCCCATAATCCTAACCCGTACGCTAACACTAACCCGCGCCCTCACACGCACGCTCCCCCTAAAGAGTTGCCGTACCCTCACCTGGACCCTAAACCGTCCCCGTCCCCTAACCCTAACCCTAGCCCGAACCCTAACCCTAACCCTTCCCCGAAGCCTGACCCTCACCCGTCCCCTAATCCTAACCCGTACGCTAACACTAACCCGCGCCCTCACACGCACGCTCCCCCTAAAGCGTTGCCGTACCCTCACCTGGACCCTAAACCGTCCCCGTCCCCTAACCCTAACCCTAGCCCTAACCCTAACCCTAACCCTTCCCCGAAGCCTGACCCTCACCCGTGCCCTAATCCTAACCCGTACGCTAACACTAACCCGCGCCCTCACACGCACGCTCCCCCTAAAGCGTTGCCGTACCCTCACCTGGACCCTAAACCGTCCCCATCCCCTAACCCTAACCCTAGCCCGAACCCTAACCCTAACCCTTCCCCGAAGCCTGACCCTCACCCGTCCCCTAATCCTAACCCGTACGCTAACACTAACCCGCGCCCTCACACGCACGCTCCCCCTAAAGCGTTGCCGTACCCTCACCTTGACCCTAAACCGTCCCCGTCCCCTAACCCTAACCCTAGCCCGAACCCTAACCCTAACCCTTCCCCGAAGCCTGACCCTCACCCGTCCCCTAATCCTAACCCGTACGCTAACACTAACCCGCGCCCTCACACGCACGCTCCCCCTAAAGCGTTGCCGTACCCTCACCTGGACTGTAAACCGTCCCCGTCCCCTAACCCTAACCCTAGCCCGAACCCTAACCCTAACCCTTCCCCGAAGCCTGACCCTCACCCGTCCCCTAATCCTAACCCGTACGCTAACACTAACCCGCGCCCTCACACGCACGCTCCCCCTAAAGCGTTGCCGTACCCTCACCTGGACCCTAAACCGTCCCCGTCCCCTAACCCTAACCCTAGCCCGAACCCTAACCCTAACCCTTCACCGAAGCCTGACCCTCACCCGTCCCCTAATCCTAACCCGTACGCTAACACTAACCCGCGCCCTCACACGCACGCTCCCCCTAAAGCGTTGCCGTACCCTCACCTGGACCCTAAACCGTCCCCGTCCCCTAACCCTAACCCTAGCCCGAACCCTAACCCTAACCCTTCCCCGAAGCCTGACCCTCACCCGTGCCCTAATCCTAACACGTACGCTAACACTAACCCGCGCCCTCACACGCACGCTCCCCCTAAAGCGTTGCCGTACCCTCACCTGGACCCTAAACCGTCCCCGTCCCCTAACCCTAACCCTAGCCCGAACCCTAACCCTAACCCTTCCCCGAAGCGTGACCCTCACCCGTCCCCTAATCCTAACCCGTACGCTAACACTAACCCGCGCCCTCACACGCACGCTCCCCCTAAAGCGTTGCCGTACCCTCACCTGGACCCTAAACCGTCCCCGTCCCCTAACCCTAACCCTAGCCCGAACCCTAACCCTAAACCTTCCCCGAAGCCTGACCCTCACCCGTCCCCTAATCCTAACACGTACGCTAACACTAACCCGCGCCCTCACACGCACGCTCCCCCTAAAGCGTTGCCGTACCCTCACCTGGACCCTAAACCGTCCCCGTCCCCTAACCCTAACACTAGCCCGAACCCTAACCCTAACCCTTCCCCGAAGCCTGACCCTCACCCGTCCCCTAATCCTAACCCGTACGCTAACACTAACCCGCGCCCTCACACGCACGCTCCCCCTAAAGCGTTGCCGTACCCTCACCTGGACCCTAAACCGTCCCCGTCCCCTAACCCTAACCCTAGCCCGAACCCTAACCCTAACCCTTCCCCGAAGCCTGACCCTCACCCGTGCCCTAATCCTAACCCGTACGCTAACACTAACCCGCGCCCTCACACGCACGCTCCCCCTAAAGCGTTGCCGTACCCTCACCTGGACCCTAAACCGTCCCCGTCCCCTAACCCTAACCCTAGCCCGAACCCTAACCCTAACCCTTCCCCGAAGCCTGACCCTCACCCGTCCCCTAATCCTAACTCGTACGCTAAAACTAACCCACGCCCTCACACGCACGCTCCCCCTAAAGCGCTGCCGTACCCTCACCTGGACCCTAAACCGTCCCCGTCCCCTAACCCTAACCCTAGCCCGAACCCTAACCCTAACCCTTCCCCGAAGCCTGACCCTAACCCGTGCCCTAATCCTAAACCGTACGCTAACACTAACCCGCGCCCTCACACGCACGCTCCCCCTAAAGCGTTGCCGCACCTTCACCTGGACCCTAAACCGTCCCCGTCCCCTAACCCTAACCCTAGCCCGAACCCTAACCCTAACCCTTCCCCGAAGCCTGACCCTCACCCGTCCCCTAATCCTAACCCGTACGCTAACACTAACACACGCCCTCACACGCACGCTCCCCCTAAAGCGTTGCCGTACCCTCACCTGGACCCTAAACCGTCCCCGTCCCCTAACCCTAACCCTAGCCCGAACCCTAACCCTAACCCTTCCCCGAAGCCTGACCCTCACCCGTGCCCTAATCCTAACACGTACGCTAACACTAACCCGCGTCCTCACACGCACGCTCCCCCTAGAGCGTTGCCGTACCCTCACCTGGACCCTAAACCGTCCCCGTCCCCTAACCCTAACCCTAGCCTGAACCCTAACCCTAACCCTTCCCCGAAGCCTGACCCTCAACTGTGCCCTAATCCTAACCCGTACGCTAACACTAACCCGCGCCCTCACACGCACGCTCCCCCTAAAGCGTTGCCGTACCCTCACCTGGACCCTAAACCGTCCCCGTCCCCTAACCCTAACCCTAGCCCGAACCCTAACCCTAACCCTTCCCCGAAGCCTGACCCTCACCCGTGCCCTAATCCTAACCCGTACGCTAACACTAACCCACGCCCTCACACGCACGCTCCCCCTAAAGCGTTGCCGTACCCTCACCTGGACCCTAAACCGTCCCCGTCCCCTAACCCTAACCCTAGCCCGAACCCTAACCCTAACCCTTCCCCGAAGCCTGACCCTCAACCGTGCCCTAATCCTAACACGTACGCTAACACTAACCCGCGCCCTCACACGCACGCTCCCCCTAAAGCGTTGCCGTACCCTCACCTGGACCCTAAACCGTCCCCGTCCCCTAACCCTAACCCTAGCCCGAACCCTAACCCTAAACCTTGCCCGAAGCCTGACCCTAACCCGTGCCCTAATCCTAACCCGTACGCTAACACTAACCCGCGCCCTCACACGCACGCTCCCCCTAAAGCGTTGCCGCACCCTCACATGGACCCTAAACCGTCCCCGTCCCCTAACCCTAACCCTAGCCCGAACCCTAACCCTAACCCTTTCCCGAAGCCTGACCCTCACCCGTCCCCTAATCCTAACCCGTACGCTAACACTAACCCGCGCCCTCACACGCACGCTTCCCCTAAAGCGTTGCCGTACCCTCACCTGGACCCTAAACCGTCCCCGTCCCCTAACCCTAACCCTAGCCCGAACCCTAACCCTAACCCTTCCCCGAAGCCTGACCCTCACCCGTGCCCTAATCCTAACCCGTACGCTAACACTAACCCGCACCCTCACACGCACGCTCCCCCTAAAGCGTTGCCGTACCCTCACCTGGACCCTAAACCGTCCCCGTCCCCTAACCCTAACCCTAGCCCGAACCCTAACCCTAACCCTTCCCCGAAGCCTGACCCTCAACCGTGCCCTAATCCTAACCCGTACGCTAACACTAACCCGCGCCCTCACACGCACGCTCCCCCTAAAGCGTTGCCGTACCCTCACCTGGACCCTAAACCGTCCCCGTCCCCTAACCCTAACCCTAGCCCGAACCCTAACCCTAACCCTTCCCCGAAGCCTGACCCTCACCCGTCCCCTAATCCTAACCCGTACGCTAACACTAACCCGCGCCCTCAGACGCACGCTCCCCCTAAAGCGTTGCCCTACCCTCACCTGGACCCTAAACCGTCCCCGTCCCCTAACCCTAACCCTAGCCCGAACCCTAACCCTAACCCTTCCCCGAAGCCTGACCCTCACCCGTCCCCTAATCCTAACCCGTATGCTAACACTAACCCGCGCCCTCACACGCACGCTCCCCCTAAAGCGTTGCCGTACCCTCACCTGGACCCTAAACCGTGCCCGTCCCCTAACCCTAACCCTAGCCCGAACCCTAACCCTAACCCTTCCCCGAAGCCTGACCCTCACCCTTGCCCTAATCCTAACCCGTACGCTAACACTAACCCGCGCCCTCACACGCACGCTCCCCCTAAAGCGTTGCCGTACCCTCACCTGGACCCTAAACCGTCCCCTTCCCCTAACCCTAACCCTAGCCCGAACCCTAACCCTAACCCTTCCCCGAATCCTGACCCTCACCCGTCCCCTAATCCTAACCCGTACGCTAACACTAACCCGCACCCTCACACGCACGCTCCCCCTATAGCGTTGCCGTACCCTCACCTGGACCCTAAACCGTCCCCGTCCCCTAACCCTAACCCTAGCCCGAACCCTAACCCTAACCCTTCCCCGAAGCCTGACCCTCACCCGTGCCCTAATCCTAACCCGTACGCTAACACTAACCCGCGCCCTCACACGCACGCTCCCCCTAAAGCGTTGCCGTACCCTCACCTGGACCCTAAACCGTCCCCGTCCCCTAACCCTAACCCTAGCCCGAACCCTAACCCTAACCCTTGCCCGAAGCCTGACCCTAACCCGTGCCCTAATCCTAAACCGTACGCTAACACTAACCCGCGCCCTCACACGCACGCTCCCCCTAAAGCGTTGCCGCACCTTCACCTGGACCCTAAACCGTCCCCGTCCCCTAACCCTAACCCTAGCCCGAACCCTAACCCTAACCCTTCCCCGAAGCCTGACCCTCACCCGTCCCCTAATCCTAACCCGTACGCTAACACTAACCCACGCCCTCACACGCACGCTCCCCCTAAAGCGTTGCCGTACCCTCACCTGGACCCTAAACCGTCCCCGTCCCCTAACCCTAACCCTAGCCCGAACCCTAACCCTAACCCTTCCCCGAAGCCTGACCCTCACCCGTGCCCTAATCCTAACACGTACGCTAACACTAACCCGCGTCCTCACACGCACGCTCCCCCTAGAGCGTTGCCGTACCCTCACCTGGACCCTAAACCGTCCCCGTCCCCTAACCCTAACCCTAGCCTGAACCCTAACCCTAACCCTTCCCCGAAGCCTGACCCTCAACTGTGCCCTAATCCTAACCCGTACGCTAACACTAACCCGCGCCCTCACACGCACGCTCCCCCTAAAGCGTTGCCGTACCCTCACCTGGACCCTAAACCGTCCCCGTCCCCTAACCCTAACCCTAGCCCGAACCCTAACCCTAACCCTTCCCCGAAGCCTGACCCTCACCCGTGCCCTAATCCTAACCCGTACGCTAACACTAACCCACGCCCTCACACGCACGCTCCCCCTAAAGCGTTGCCGTACCCTCACCTGGACCCTAAACCGTCCCCGTCCCCTAACCCTAACCCTAGCCCGAACCCTAACCCTAACCCTTCCCCGAAGCCTGACCCTCAACCGTGCCCTAATCCTAACCCGTACGCTAACACTAACCCGCGCCCTCACACGCACGCTCCCCCTAAAGCGTTGCCGTACCCTCACCTGGACCCTAAACCGTCCCCGTCCCCTAACCCTAACCCTAGCCCGAACCCTAACCCTAAACCTTGCCCGAAGCCTGACCCTAACCCGTGCCCTAATCCTAACCCGTACGCTAACACTAACCCGCGCCCTCACACGCACGCTCCCCCTAAAGCGTTGCCGCACCCTCACATGGACCCTAAACCGTCCCCGTCCCCTAACCCTAACCCTAGCCCGAACCCTAACCCTAACCCTTTCCCGAAGCCTGACCCTCACCCGTCCCCTAATCCTAACCCGTACGCTAACACTAACCCGCGCCCTCACACGCACGCTTCCCCTAAAGCGTTGCCGTACCCTCACCTGGACCCTAAACCGTCCCCGTCCCCTAACCCTAACCCTAGCCCGAACCCTAACCCTAACCCTTCCCCGAAGCCTGACCCTCACCCGTGCCCTAATCCTAACCCGTACGCTAACACTAACCCGCACCCTCACACGCACGCTCCCCCTAAAGCGTTGCCGTACCCTCACCTGGACCCTAAACCGTCCCCGTCCCCTAACCCTAACCCTAGCCCGAACCCTAACCCTAACCCTTCCCCGAAGCCTGACCCTCAACCGTGCCCTAATCCTAACCCGTACGCTAACACTAACCCGCGCCCTCACACGCACGCTCCCCCTAAAGCGTTGCCGTACCCTCACCTGGACCCTAAACCGTCCCCGTCCCCTAACCCTAACCCTAGCCCGAACCCTAACCCTAACCCTTCCCCGAAGCCTGACCCTCACCCGTCCCCTAATCCTAACCCGTACGCTAACACTAACCCGCGCCCTCAGACGCACGCTCCCCCTAAAGCGTTGCCCTACCCTCACCTGGACCCTAAACCGTCCCCGTCCCCTAACCCTAACCCTAGCCCGAACCCTAACCCTAACCCTTCCCCGAAGCCTGACCCTCACCCGTCCCCTAATCCTAACCCGTATGCTAACACTAACCCGCGCCCTCACACGCACGCTCCCCCTAAAGCGTTGCCGTACCCTCACCTGGACCCTAAACCGTGCCCGTCCCCTAACCCTAACCCTAGCCCGAACCCTAACCCTAACCCTTCCCCGAAGCCTGACCCTCACCCTTGCCCTAATCCTAACCCGTACGCTAACACTAACCCGCGCCCTCACACGCACGCTCCCCCTAAAGCGTTGCCGTACCCTCACCTGGACCCTAAACCGTTCCCTTCCCCTAACCCTAACCCTAGCCCGAACCCTAACCCTAACCCTTCCCCGAATCCTGACCCTCACCCGTCCCCTAATCCTAACCCGTACGCTAACACTAACCCGCACCCTCACACGCACGCTCCCCCTATAGCGTTGCCGTACCCTCACCTGGACCCTAAACCGTCCCCGTCCCCTAACCCTAACCCTAGCCCGAACCCTAACCCTAACCCTTCCCCGAAGCCTGACCCTCACCCGTGCCCTAATCCTAACCCGTACGCTAACACTAACCCGCGCCCTCACACGCACGCTCCCCCTAAAGCGTTGCCGTACCCTCACCTGGACCCTAAACCGTCCCCGTCCCCTAACCCTAACCCTAGCCCGAACCCTAACCCTAAACCTTCCCCGAAGCCTGACCCTCACCCGTCCCCTAATCCTAACCCGTACGCGAACACTAACCCGCGCCCTCACACGCACGCTCCCCCTAAAGCGTTGCCGTACCCTCACCTGGACCCTAAACCGTCCCCGTCCCCTAACCCTAACCCTAGCCCGAACCCTAACCCTAACCCTTCCCCGAAGCCTGACCCTCACCCGTGCCCTAATCCTAACCCGTACGCTAACACTAACCCGCGCCCTCACACGCACGCTCCCCCTAAAGCGTTGCCGTAACCTCACCTGGACCCTAAACCGTCCCCGTCCCCTAACCCTAACCCTAGCCCGAACCCTAATCCTAACCCTTCCCCGAAGCCTGACCCTCACCCGTCCCCTAATCCTAACCCGTACGCTAACACTAACCCGCGCCCTCACACGCACGCTCCCCCTAAAGCGTTGCCGTACCCTCACCTGGACCCTAAACCGTCCCCGTCCCCTAACCCTAACCCTAGCCCGAACCCTAACCCTAACCCTTCCCCGAAGCCTGACCCTCACCCGTCCCCTAATCCTAACCCGTACGCTAACACTAACCCGCGCCCTCACACGCACGCTCCCCCTAAAGCGTTGCCGTACCCTCACCTGGACCCTAAACCGTCCCCGTCCCCTAACCCTAACCCTAGCCCGAACCCTAACCCTAACCCTTCCCCGAAGCCTGACCCTCACCCGTGCCCTAATCCTAACCCGTACGCTAACACTAACCCGCGCCCTCACACGCACGCTCCCCCTAAAGCGTTGCCGTACCCTCACCTGGACCCTAAACCGTTCCCGTCCCCTAACCCTAACCCTAGCCCGAACCCTAACCCTAACCCTTCCCCGAAGCCTGACCCTCACCCGTGCCCTAATCCTAACACGTACGCTAACACTAACCCGCGCCCTCACACGCACGCTCCCCCTAAAGCGTTGCCGTACCCTCACCTGGACCCTAAACCGTCCCCGTCCCCTAACCCTAACCCTAGCCCGAACCCTAACCCTAACCCTTCCCCGAAGCCTGACCCTCAACCGTGCCCTAATCCTAACCCGTACGCTAACACTAACCCGCGCCCGCACACGCACGCTCCCCCTAAAGCGTTGCCGTACCCTCACCTGGACCCTAAACCGTCCCCGTCCCCTAACCCTAACCCTAGCCCGAACCCTAACCCTAACCCTTCCCCGAAGCCTGACCCTCACCCGTCCCCTAATCGTAACCCGTACGCTAACACTAACCCGCGCCCTCACACGCACGCTCCCCCTAAAGCGTTGCCGTACCCTCACCTGGACCCTAAACCGTCCCCGTCCCCTAACCCTAACCCTAGCCCGAACCCTAACCCTAACCCTTCCCCGAAGCCTGACCCTCACCCGTGCCCTAATCCTAACACGGACGCTAACACTAACCCGCGCCCTCACACGCACGCTCCCCCTAAAGCGTTGCCGTACCCTCACCTGGACCCTAAACCGTCCCCGTCCCCTAACCCTAACCCTAGCCCGAACCCTAACCCTAACCCTTCCCCGAAGCCTGACCCTCACCCGTGCCCTAATCCTAACCCGTACGCTAACACTAACCCGCGCCCTCACACGCACGCTCCCCCTAAAGCGTTGCCGTACCCTCACCTGGACCCTAAACCGTCCCCGTCCCCTAACCCTAACCCTAGCCCGAACCCTAACCCTAACCCTTCCCCGAATCCTGACCCTCACCCGTCCCCTAATCCTAACCCGAACGCTAACACTAACCCGCGCCCTCACATGCACGCTCCCCCTAAAGCGTTGTCGTACCCTCACCTGGACCCTAAACCGTCCCCGTCCCCTAACCCTAACCCTAGCCCGAACCCTAACCCTAACCCTTCCCCGAAGCCTGACCCTCACCCGTCCCCTAATCCTAACCCGTACGCGAACACTAACCCGCGCCCTCACACGCATGCTCCCCCTAAAGCGTTGCCGTACCCTCACCTGGACCCTAAACCGTCCCCGTCCCCTAACCCTAACCCTAGCCCGAACCCTAACCCTAACCCTTCCCCGAAGCCTGACCCTCACCCGTCCCCTAATCCTAACCCGTACGCTAACACTAACCCGCGCCCTCACACGCACGCTCCCCCTAAAGCGTTGCCGTACCCTCACCTGGACCCTAAACCGTCCCCGTCCCCTAACCCTAACCCTAGCCCGAACCCTAACCCTAACCCTTCCCCGAAGCCTGACCCTCACCCGTGCCCTAATCCTAACACGTACGCTAACACTAACCCGCGCCCTCACACGCACGCTCCCCCTAAAGCGTTGCCGTACCCTCACCTGGACCCTAAACCGTCCCCGTCCCCTAACCCTAACCCTAGCCCGAACCCTAACCCTAACCCTTCCCCGAAGCCTGACCCTCAACCGTGCCCTAATCCTAACCCGTACGCTAACACTAACCCGCGCCCGCACACGCACGCTCCCCCTAAAGCGTTGCCGTACCCTCACCTGGACCCTAAACCGTCCCCGTCCCCTAACCCTAACCCTAGCCCGAACCCTAACCCTAACCCTTCCCCGAAGCCTGACCCTCACCCGTCCCCTAATCGTAACCCGTACGCTAACACTAACCCGCGCCCTCACACGCACGCTCCCCCTAAAGCGTTGCCGTACCCTCACCTGGACCCTAAACCGTCCCCGTCCCCTAACCCTAACCCTAGCCCGAACCCTAACCCTAACCCTTCCCCGAAGCCTGACCCTCACCCGTGCCCTAATCCTAACACGTACGCTAACACTAACCCGCGCCCTCACACGCACGCTCCCCCTAAAGCGTTGCCGTACCCTCACCTGGACCCTAAACCGTCCCCGTCCCCTAACCCTAACCCTAGCCCGAACCCTAACCCTAACCCTTCCCCGAAGCCTGACCCTCACCCGTGCCCTAATCCTAACCCGTACGCTAACACTAACCCGCGCCCTCACACGCACGCTCCCCCTAAAGCGTTGCCGTACCCTCACCTGGACCCTAAACCGTCCCCGTCCCCTAACCCTAACCCTAGCCCGAACCCTAACCCTAACCCTTCCCCGAATCCTGACCCTCACCCGTCCCCTAATCCTAACCCGAACGCTAACACTAACCCGCGCCCTCACATGCACGCTCCCCCTAAAGCGTTGTCGTACCCTCACCTGGACCCTAAACCGTCCCCGTCCCCTAACCCTAACCCTAGCCCGAACCCTAACCCTAACCCTTCCCCGAAGCCTGACCCTCACCCGTCCCCTAATCCTAACCCGTACGCGAACACTAACCCGCGCCCTCACACGCATGCTCCCCCTAAAGCGTTGCCGTACCCTCACCTGGACCCTAAACCGTCCCCGTCCCCTAACCCTAACCCTAGCCCGAACCCTAAACCTAACCCTTCCCCGAAGCCTGACCCTCACCCGTCCCCTAATCCTAACTCGTACGCTAAAACTAACCCACGCCCTCACACGCACGCTCCCCCTAAAGCGCTGCCGTACCCTCACCTGGACCCTAAACCGTCCCCGTCCCCTAACCCTAACCCTAGCCCGAACCCTAACCCTAACCCTTCCCCGAAGCCTGACCCTCACCCGTCCCCTAATCCTAACCCGTACGCTAACACTAACCCGCGCCCTCACACGCACGCTCCCCGTAAAGCGTTGCCGTACCCTCACCTGGACCCTAAACCGTCCCCGTCAACTAACCCTAACCCTAGCCCGAACCCTAACCCTAACCCTTCCCCGAAGCCTGACCCTCACCCGTCCCCTAATCCTAACCCGTACGCTAACACTAACCCGCGCCCTCACACGCACGCTCCCCCTAAAGCGTTGCCGTACCCTCACCTGGACCCTAAACTGTCCCCGTCCCCTAACCCTAACCCTAGCCTGAACCCTAACCCTAACCCTTCCCCGAAGCCTGACCCTCACCCGTGCCCTAATCCTAACACGTACGCTAACACTAACCCGCGCCCTCACACGCACGCTCCCCCTAAAGCGTTGCCGTACCCTCACCTGGACCCTAAACCGTCCCCGTCCCCTAACCCTAACCCTAGCCCGAACCCTAACCCTAACCCTTCCCCGAAGCCTGACCCTCACCCGTGCCCTAATCCTAACCCGTACACTAACACTAACCCGCGCCCTCACACACACGCTCCCCCTAAAGCATTGCCGTACCCTCACCTGGACCCTAAACCGTCCCCATCCCCTAACCCTAACCCTAGCCCGAACCCTAACCCTAACCCTTCCCCGAATCCTGACCCTCACCCGTCCCCTAATCCTAACCCGTTCGCTAACACTAACCCGCGCCCTCACACGCACGCTCCCCCTAAAGCGTTGCCGTACCCTCACCTGGACCCTAAACCGTCCCCGTCCCCTAACCCTAACCCTAGCCCGAACCCTAACCCTAACCCTTCCCCGAAGCCTGACCCTCACCCGTGCCCTAATCCTAACCCGTACGCTAACACTAACCCGCGCCCTCACACGCACGCTCCCCCTAAAGCGTTGCCGTACCCTCACCTTGACCCTAAACCGTCCCCGTCCCCTAACCCTAACCCTAGCCCGAACCCTAACCCTAACCCTTCCCCTAAGCCTGACCCTCAACCGTCCCATAATCCTAACCCGTACGCTAACACTAACCCGCGCCCTCACACGCACGCTCCCCCTAAAGCGTTTCCGTACCCTCACCTGGACCCTAAACCGTCCCCGTCCCCTAACCCTAACCCTAGCCCGAACCCTAACCCTAACCCTTCCCCGAAGCCTGACCCTCACCCGTCCCCTAATCCTAACTCGTACGCTATAACTAACCCACGCCCTCACACGCACGCTCCCCCTAAAGCGTTGCCGTACCCTCACCTGGACCCTAAACCGTCCCCGTCCCCTAACCCTAACCCTAGCCCGAACCCTAACCCTAACCCTTCCCCGAAGCCTGACCCTCACCCGTCCCATAATCCTAACCCGTACGCTAACACTAACCCGCGCCCTCACACGCACGCTCCCCCTAAAGCGTTGCCGTACCCTCACCTGGACCCTAAACCGTCCCCGTCCCCTAACCCTAACCCTAGCCCGAACCCTAACCCTAACCCTTCCCCGAAGCCTGACCCTCACCCGTGCCCTAATCCTAACCCGTACGCTAACACTAACCCGCGCCCTCACACGCACGCTCCCCCTAAAGCGTTGCCGTACCCTCACCTGGACCCTAAACCGTCCCCGTCCCCTAACCCTAACCCTAGCCCGAACCCTAACCCTAACACTTCCCCGAAGCCTGACCCTCACCCGTCCCCTAATCCTAACCCGTACGCTAACACTAACCCGCGCCATCACACGCACGCTCCCCCTAAAGCGTTGCCGTACCCTCACCTGGACCCTAAACCGTCCCCGTCCCCTAACCCTAACCCTAGCCCGAACCCTAACCCTAACCCTTCCCTGAAGCCTGACCCTCACCCGTCCCCTAATCCTAACCCGTACGCTAACACTAACCCGCGCCCTCACACGCACGCTCCCCCTAAAGCGTTGCCGTACCCTCACCTGGACCCTAAACCGTCCCCGTCCCCTAACCCTAACCCTAGCCCGAACCCTAACCCTAACCCTTCCCCGAAGCCTGACCCTCACCCGTGCCCTAATCCTAACCCGTACGCTAACACTAACCCGCGCCCTCACACGCACGCTCCCCCTAAAGCGTTGCCGTACCCTCACCTGGACCCTAAACCGTCCCCGTCCCCTAACCCTAACCCTAGCCCGAACCCTAACCCTAACCCTTCCCCGAAGCCTGACCCTCACCCGTGCCCTAATCCTAACCCGTACGCTAACACTAACCCGCGCCCTCACACGCACGCTCCCCCTAAAGCGTTGCCGTACCCTCACCTGGACCCTAAACCGTCCCCGTCCCCTAACCCTAACCCTAGCCCGAACCCTAACCCTAACCCTTCCCCGAAGCCTGACCCTCACCCTTGCCCTAATCCTAACCCGTACGCTAACACTAACCCGCGCCCTCACACGCACGCTCCCCCTAAAGCGTTGCCGTACCCTCACCTGGACCCTAAACCGTCCCCGTCCCCTAACCCTAATCCTAGCCCGAACCCTAACCCTAACCCTTCCCCGAATCCTGACCCTCACCCGTCCCCTAATCCTAACCCGTACGCTAACACTAACCCGCGCCCTCACACGCACGCTCCCCCTAAAGCGTTGCCGTACCCTCACCTGGACCCTAAACCGTCCCCGTCCCCTAACCCTAACCCTAGCCCGAACCCTAACCCTAACCCTTCCCCGAAGCCTGACCCTCACCCGTGCCCTAATCCTAACCCGTACGCTAACACTAACCCGCGCCCTCACACGCATGCTCCCCCTAAAGCGTTGCCGTACCCTCACCTGGACCCTAAACCGTCCCCGTCCCCTAACCCTAACCCTAGCCCGAACCCTAACCCTAACCCTTCCCCGAAGCCTGACCCTCACCCGTCCCCTAATCCTAACCCGTACGCTAACACTAACCCGCGCCCTCACACGCACGCTCCCCCTAAAGCGTTGCCGTACCCTCACCTGGACCCTAAACCGTCCCCGTCCCCTAACCCTAAACCTAGCCCGAACCCTAACCCTAACCCTTCCCCGAAGCCTGACCCTCACCCGTCCCCTAATCCTAACCCGTACGCTAACACTAACCCGCGCCCTCACACGCACGCTTCCCTAAAGCGTTGCCGTACCCTCACCTGGACCCTAAACCGTCCCCGTCCCCTAACCCTAACCCTAGCCCGAACCCTAACCCTAACCCTTCCCCGAAGCCTGACCCTCACCCGTGCCCTAATCCTAACACGTACGCTAACACTAACCCGCGCCCTCACACGCACGCTCCCCCTAAAGCGTTGCCGTACCCTCACCTGGACCCTAAACTGTCCCCGTCCCCTAACCCTAACCCTAGCCCGAACCCTAACCCTAACCCTTCCCCGAAGCCTGACCCTCAACGGTCCCATAATCCTAACCCGTACGCTAACACTAACCCGCGCCCTCACACGCACGCTCCCCCTAAAGCGTTGCCGTACCCTCACCTGGACCCTAAACCGTCCCCGTCCCCTAACCCTAACCCTAGCCTGAACCCTAACCCTAACCCTTCCCCGAAGCCTGACCCTCACCCGTGCCCTAATCCTAACCCGTACGCTAACACTAACCCACGCCCTCACACGCACGCTCCCCCTAAAGCGTTGCCGTACCCTCACCTGGACCCTAAACCGTCCCCGTCCCCTAACCCTAACCCTAGCCCGAACCCTAACCCTAACCCTTCCCCGAAGCCTGACCCTCACCCGTCCCCTAATCCTAACCCGTACGCTAACACTAACCCGCGCCCTCACACGCACGCTCCCCCTAAAGCGTTGCCGTACCCTCACCTGGACCCTAAACCGTCCCCGTCCCCTAACCCTAACCCTAGCCCGAACCCTAACCCTAACCCTTCCCCGAAGCCTGACCCTCACCCGTGCCCTAATCCTAACCCGTACGCTAACACTAACCCGCGCCCTCACACGCACGCTCCCCCTAAAGCGTTGCCGTACCCTCACCTGGACCCTAAACCGTCCCCGTCCCCTAACCCTAACCCTAGCCCGAACCCTAACCCTAACCCTTCCCCGAAGCCTGACCCTCACCCGTGCCCTAATCCTAACCCGTACGCTAACACTAACCCGCGCCCTCACACGCACGCTCCCCCTAAAGCGTTGCCGTACCCTCACCTGGACCCTAAACCGTCCCCGTCCCCTAACCCTAACCCTAGCCCGAACCCTAACCCTAACCCTTCCCCGAAGCCTGACCCTCACCCGTGCCCTAATCCTAACCCGTACGCTAACACTAACCCGCGCCCTCACACGCACGCTCCCCCTAAAGCGTTGCCGTACCCTCACCTGGACCCTAAACCGTCCCCGTCCCCTAACCCTAACCCTAGCCCGAACCCTAACCCTAACCCTTCCCCGAAGCCTGACCCTCACCCTTGCCCTAATCCTAACCCGTACGCTAACACTAACCCGCGCCCTCACACGCACGCTCCCCCTAAAGCGTTGCCGTACCCTCACCTGGACCCTAAACCGTCCCCGTCCCCTAACCCTAATCCTAGCCCGAACCCTAACCCTAACCCTTCCCCGAATCCTGACCCTCACCCGTCCCCTAATCCTAACCCGTACGCTAACACTAACCCGCGCCCTCACACGCACGCTCCCCCTAAAGCGTTGCCGTAACCTCACCTGGACCCTAAACCGTCCCCGTCCCCTAACCCTAACCCTAGCCCGAACCCTAACCCTAACCCTTCCCCGAAGCCTGACCCTCACCCGTGCCCTAATCCTAACCCGTACGCTAACACTAACCCGCGCCCTCACACGCACGCTCCCCCTAAAGCGTTGCCGTACCCTCACCTGGACCCTAAACCGTCCCCGTCCCCTAACCCTTACCCTAGCCCGAACCCTAACCCTAAACCTTCCCCGAAGCCTGACCCTCACCCGTCCCCTAATCCTAACCCGTACGCTAACACTAACCCGCGCCCTCACACGCACGCTCCCCCTAAAGCGTTGCCGTACCCTCACCTGGACCCTAAACCGTCCCCGTCCCCTAACCCTAACCCTAGCCCGAACCCTAACCCTAACCCTTCCCCGAAGCCTGACCCTCACCCTTGCCCTAATCCTGACCCGTACGCGAACACTAACCCGCGCCCTCACACGCACGCTCCCCCTAAAGCGTTGCCGTACCCTCACCTGGACCCTAAACCGTCCCCGTCCCCTAACCCTAACCCTAGCCCGAACCCTAACCCTAACCCTTCCCCGAAGCCTGACCCTCACCCGTCCCCTAATCGTAACCCGTACGCGAACACTAACCCGCGCCCTCACACGCACGCTCCCCCTAAAGCGTTGCCGTACCCTCACCTGGACCCTAAACCGTCCCCGTCCCCTAACCCTAACCCTAGCCCGAACCCTAACCCTAACCCTTCCCCGAAGCCTGACCCTCACCCGTCCCATAATCCTAACCCGTACGCTAACACTAACCCGCGCCCTCACACGCACGCTCCCCCTAAAGCGTTGCCGTACCCTCACCTGGACCCTAAACCGTCCCCGTCCCCTAACCCTAACCCTAGCCCGAACCCTAACCCTAACCCTTCCCCGAAGCCTGACCCTCACCCGTGCCCTAATCCTAACCCGTACGCTAACACTAACCCGCGCCCTCACACGCACGCTCCCCCTAAAGCGTTGCCGTAACCTCACCTGGACCCTAAACCGTCCCCGTCCCCTAACCCTAACCCTAGCCCGAACCCTAATCCTAACCCTTCCCCGAAGCCTGACCCTCACCCGTCCCCTAATCCTAACCCGTACGCTAACACTAACCCGCGCCCTCACACGCACGCTCCCCCTAAAGCGTTGCCGTACCCTCACCTGGACCCTAAACCGTCCCCGTCCCCTAACCCTAACCCTAGCCCGAACCCTAACCCTAACCCTTCCCCGAAGCCTGACCCTCACCCGTCCCCTAATCCTAACCCGTACGCTAACACTAACCCACGCCCTCACACGCACGCTCCCCCTAAAGCGTTGCCGTACCCTCACCTGGACCCTAAACCGTCCCCGTCCCCTAACCCTAACCCTAGCCTGAACCCTAACCCTAACCCTTCCCCGAAGCCTGACCCTCACCCGTCCCCTAATCCTAACCCGTACGCTAACACTAACCCGCGCCCTCACACGCACGCTCCCCCTAAAGCGTTGCCGTACCCTCACCTGGACCCTAAACCGTCCCCATCCCCTAACCCTAACCCTAGCCCGAACCCTAACCCTAACCCTTCCCCGAAGCCTGACCCTCACCCGTGCCCTAATCCTAACCCGTATGCTAACACTAACCCGCACCCTCACACGCACGCTCCCCCTAAAGCGTTGCCGTACCCTCACCTGGACCCTAAACCGTCCCCGTCCCCTAACCCTAACCCTAGCCCGAACCCTAACCCTAACCCTTCCCCGAAGCCTGATCCTCACCCGTGCCCTAATCCTAACCCGTACGCTAACACTAACCCGCGCCCTCACACGCACGCTCCCCCTAAAGCGTTGCCGTACCCTCACCTGGACCCTAAACCGTCCCCGTCCCCTAACCCTAACCCTAGCCCGAACCCTAACCCTAACCCTTCCCCGAAGCCTGACCCTCACCCGTCCCCTAATCGTAACCCGTACGCGAACACTAACCCGCGCCCTCACACGCACGCTCCCCCTAAAGTGTTGCCGTACCCTCACCTGGACCCTAAACCGTCCCCGTCCCCTAACCCTAACCCTAGCCCGAACCCTAACCCTAACCCTTCCCCGAAGCCTGACCCTCACCCGTGCCCTAATCCTAACCCGTACGCTAACACTAACCCGCGCCCTCACACGCACGCTCCCCCTAAAGCGTTGCCGTACCCTCACCTGGACCCTAAACCGTCCCCGTCCCCTAACCCTAACCCTAGCCCGAACCCTAACCCTAACCCTTCCCCGAAGCCTGACCCTCACCCGTCCCATAATCCTAACCCGTACGCTAACACTAACCCGCGCCCTCACACGCACGCTCCCCCTAAAGCGTTGCCGTACCCTCACCTGGACCCTAAACCGTCCCCGTCCCCTAACCCTAACCCTAGCCCGAACCCTAACCCTAACCCTTCCCCGAAGCCTGACCCTCACCCGTGCCCTAATCCTAACCCGTACGCTAACACTAACCCGCGCCCTCACACGCACGCTCCCCCTAAAGCGTTGCCGTAACCTCACCTGGACCCTAAACCGTCCCCGTCCCCTAACCCTAACCCTAGCCCGAACCCTAATCCTAACCCTTCCCCGAAGCCTGACCCTCACCCGTCCCCTAATCCTAACCCGTACGCTAACACTAACCCGCGCCCTCACACGCACGCTCCCCCTAAAGCGTTGCCGTACCCTCACCTGGACCCTAAACCGTCCCCGTCCCCTAACCCTAACCCTAGCCCGAACCCTAACCCTAACCCTTCCCCGAAGCCTGACCCTCACCCGTCCCCTAATCCTAACCCGTACGCTAACACTAACCCGCGCCCTCACACGCACGCTCCCCCTAAAGCGTTGCCGTACCCTCACCTGGACCCTAAACCGTCCCCGTCCCCTAACCCTAACCCTAGCCCGAACCCTAACCCTAACCCTTCCCCGAAGCCTGACCCTCACCCGTCCCCTAATCCTAACCCGTACGCTAACACTAACCCGCGCCCTCACACGCACGCTCCCCCTAAAGCGTTGCCGTACCCTCACCTGGACCCTAAACCGTCCCCGTCCCCTAACCCTAACCCTAGCCCGAACCCTAACCCTAACCCTTGCCCGAAGCCTGACCCTAACCCGTGCCCTAATCCTAACCCGTACGCTAACACTAACCCGCGCCCTCACACGCACGCTCCCCCTAAAGCGTTGCCGTACCCTCACCTGGACCCTAAACCGTCCCCGTCCCCTAACCCTAACCCTAGCCCGAACCCTAACCCTAACCCTTCCCCGACGCCTGACCCTCACCCGTCCCCTAATCCTAACCCGTACGCTAACACTAACCCGCGCCCTCACACGCACGCTTCCCTAAAGCGTTGCCGTACCCTCACCTGGACCCTAAACCGTCCCCGTCCCCTAACCCTAACCCTAGCCCGAACCCTAATCCTAACCCTTCCCCGAAGCCTGACCCTCACCCGTGCCCTAATCCTAACACGTACGCTAACACTAACCCGCGCCCTCACACGCACGCTCCCCCTAAAGCGTTGCCGTACCCTCACCTGGACCCTAAACCGTCCCCGTCCCCTAACCCTAACCCTAGCCCGAACCCTAACCCTAACCCTTCCCCGAAGCCTGACCCTCAACCGTGCCCTAATCCTAACCCGTACGCTAACACTAACCCGCGCCCTCACACGCACGCTACCCCTAAAGCGTTGCCGTACCCTCACCTGGACCCTAAACCGTCCCCGTCCCCTAACCCTAACCCTAGCCCGAACCCTAACCCTAACCCTTCCCCGAAGCCTGACCCTCACCCGTGCCCTAATCCTAACCCGTACGCTAACACTAACCCACGCCCTCACACGCACGCTCCCCCTAAAGCGTTGCCGTACCCTCACCTGGACCCTAAACCGTCCCCGTCCCCTAACCCTAACCCTAGCCCGAACCCTAACCCTAACCCTTCCCCGAAGCCTGACCCTCACCCGTCCCCTAATCCTAACCCGTACGCTAACACTAACCCGCGCCCTCACACGCACGCTCCCCCTAAAGCGTTGCCGTACCCTCACCTGGACCCTAAACCGTCCCCGTCCCCTAACCCTAACCCTAGCCCGAACCCTAACCCTAACCCTTCCCCGAAGCCTGACCCTCACCCGTCCCCTAATCCTAACCCGTACGCTAACACTAACCCGCGCCCTCACACGCACGCTCCCCCTAAAGCGTTGCCGTACCCTCACCTGGACCCTAAACCGTCCCCGTCCCCTAACCCTAACCCTAGCCCGAACCCTAACCCTAACCCTTCCCCGAAGCCTGACCCTCACCCTTGCCCTAATCCTAACCCGTACGCTAACACTAACCCGCGCCCTCACACGCACGCTCCCCCTAAAGCGTTGCCGTACCCTCACCTGGACCCTAAACCGTCCCCGTCCCCTAACCCTAATCCTAGCCCGATCCCTAACCCTAACCCTTCCCCGAATCCTGACCCTCACCCGTCCCCTAATCCTAACCCGTACGCTAACACTAACCCGCGCCCTCACACGCACGCTCCCCCTAAAGCGTTGCCGTACCCTCACCTGGACCCTAAACCGTCCCCGTCCCCTAACCCTAACCCTAGACCGAACCCTAACCCTAACCCTTCCCCGAAGCCTGACCCTCACCCGTGCCCTAATCCTAACCCGTACGCTAACACTAACCCGCGCCCTCACACGCACGCTCCCCCTAAAGCGTTGCCGTACCCTCACCTGGACCCTAAACCGTCCCCGTCCCCTAACCCTAACCCTAGCCCGAACCCTAACCCTAAACCTTCCCCAAAGCCTGACCCTCACCCGTCCCCTAATCCTAACCCGTACGCTAACACTAACCCGCGCCCTCACACGCACGCTCCCCCTAAAGCGTTGCCGTAACCTCACCTGGACCCTAAACCGTCCCCGTCCCCTAACCCTAACCCTAGCCCGAACCCTAATCCTAACCCTTACCCGAAGCCTGACCCTCACCCGTCCCCTAATCCTAACCCGTACGCTAACACTAACCCGCGCCCTCACACGCACGCTCCCCCTAAAGCGTTGCCGTACCCTCACCTGGACCCTAAACCGTCCCCGTCCCCTAACCCTAACCCTAGCCCGAACCCTAACCCTAACACTTCCCCGAAGCCTGACCCTCACCCGTCCCCTAATCCTAACCCGTACGCTAACACTAACCCGCGCCCTCACACGCACGCTCCCCCAAAAGCGTTGCCGTACCCTCACCTGGACCCTAAACCGTCCCCGTCCCCTAACCCTAACCCTAGCCCGAACCCTAACCCTAACCCTTCCCCGAAGCCTGACCCTCACCCGTCCCCTAATCCTAACCCGTACGCTAACACTAACCCGCGCCCTCACACGCACGCTCCCCCTAAAGCGTTGCCGTACCCTCACCTGGACCCTAAACCGTCCCCGTCCCCTAACCCTAATCCTAGCCCGAACCCTAACCCTAACCCTTCCCCGAATCCTGACCCTCACCCGTCCCCTAATCCTAACCCGTACGCTAACACTAACCCGCGCCCTCACACGCACGCTCCCCCTAAAGCGTTGCCGTACCCTCACCTGGACCCTAAACCGTCCCCGTCCCCTAACCCTAACCCTAGCCCGAACCCTAACCTTAACCCTTCCCCGAAGCCTGACCCTCACCCGTGCCCTAATCCTAACCCGTACGCTAACACTAACCCGCGCCCTCACACGCACGCTCCCCCTAAAGCGTTGCCGTACCCTCACCTGGACCCTAAACCGTCCCCGTCCCCTAACCCTAACCCTAGCCCGAACCCTAACCCTAACCCTTCCCCGAAGCCTGACCCTCACCCGTCCCCTAATCGTAACCCGTACGCGAACACTAACCCGCGCCCTCACACGCACGCTCCCCCTAAAGTGTTGCCGTACCCTCACCTGGACCCTAAACCGTCCCCGTCCCCTAACCCTAACCCTAGCCCGAACCCTAAACCTAACCCTTCCCCGAAGCCAGACCCTCACCCGTGCCCTAATTCTAACCCGTACGCTAACACTAACCCGCGCCCTCACACGCACGCTCCCCCTAAAGCGTTGCCGTACCCTCACCTGGACCCTAAACCGTCCCCGTCCCCTAACCCTAACCCTAGCCCGAACCCTAACCCTAACCCTTCCCCGAAGCCTGACCCTCACCCGTCCCATAATCCTAACCCGTACGCTAACACTAACCCGCGCTCTCACACACACGCTCCCCCTAAAGCGTTGCCGTACCCTCACCTGGACCCTAAACCGTCCCCGTCCCCTAACCCTAACCCTAGCCCGAACCCTAACCCTAACCCTTCCCCGAAGCCTGACCTTCACCCGTGCCCTAATCCTAACCCGTACGCTAACACTAACCCGCGCCCTCACACGCACGCTCCCCCTAAAGCGTTGCCGTAACCTCACCTGGACCCTAAACCGTCCCCGTCCCCTAACCCTAACCCTAGCCCGAACCCTAATCCTAACCCTTCCCCGAAGCCTGACCCTCACCCGTCCCCTAATCCTAACCCGTACGCTAACACTAACCCGCGCCCTCACACGCACGCTCCCCCTAAAGCGTTGCCGTACCCTCACCTGGACCCTAAACCGTCCCCGTCCCCTAGCCCTAACCCTAGCCCGAACCCTAACCCTAACCCTTCCCCGAAGCCTGACCCTCACCCGTCCCCTAATCCTAACCCGTACGCTAACACTAACCCGCGCCCTCACACGCACGCTCCCCCTAAAGCGTTGCCGTACCCTCACCTGGACCCTAAACCGTCCCCGTCCCCTAACCCTAACCCTAGCCCGAACCCTAACCCTAACCCTTCCCCGAAGCCTGACCCTCACCCGTCCCCTAATCCTAACCCGTACGCTAACACTAACCCGCGCCCTCACACGCACGCTCCCCCTAAAGCGTTGCCGTACCCTCACCTGGACCCTAAACCGTCCCCGTCCCCTAACCCTAACCCTAGCCCGAACCCTAACCCTAACCCTTCCCCGAAGCCTGACCCTCACCCGTGCCCTAATCCTAACCCGTACGCTAACACTAACCCGCACCCTCACACGCACGCTCCCCCTAAAGCGTTGCCGTACCCTCACCTGGACCCTAAACCGTCCCCGTCCCCTAACCCTAACCCTAGCCCGAACCCTAACCCTAACCCTTCCCCGAAGCCTGACCCTCACCCGTCCCCTAATCGTAACCCGTACGCTAACACTAACCCGCGCCCTCACACGCACGCTCCCCCTAAAGCGTTGCCGTACCCTCACCTGGACCCTAAACCGTCCCCGTCCCCTAACCCTAACCCTAGCCCGAACCCTAACCCTAACCCTTCCCCGAAGCCTGACCCTCACCCGTGCCCTAATCCTAACACGTACGCTAACACTAACCCGCGCCCTCACACGCACGCTCCCCCTAAAGCGTTGCCGTACCCTCACCTGGACCCTAAACCGTCCCCGTCCCCTAACCCTAACCCTAGCCCGAACCCTAACCCTAACCCTTCCCCGAAGCCTGACCCTCACCCGTGCCCTAATCCTAACCCGTACGCTAACACTAACCCGCGCCCTCACACGCACGCTCCCCCTAAAGCGTTGCCGTACCCTCACCTGGACCCTAAACCGTCCCCGTCCCCTAACCCTAACCCTAGCCCGAACCCTAACCCTAACCCTTCCCCGAATCCTGACCCTCACCCGTCCCCTAATCCTAACCCGTACGCTAACACTAACCCGCGCCCTCACATGCACGCTCCCCCTAAAGCATTGCCGTACCCTCACCTGGACCCTAAACCGTCCCCGTCCCCTAACCCTAACCCTAGCCCGAACCCTAACCCTAACCCTTCCCCGAATCCTGACCCTCACCCGTCCCCTAATCCTAACCCGTACGCGAACACTAACCCGCGCCCTCACACGCATGCTCCCCCTAAAGCGTTGCCGTACCCTCACCTGGACCCTAAACCGTCCCCGTCCCCTAACCCTAACCCTAGCCCGAACCCTAACCCTAACCCTTCCCCGAAGCCTGACCCTCACCCGTCCCCTAATCCTAAGTCGTACGCTAAAACTAACCCACGCCCTCACACACACGCTCCCCCTAAAGCGCTGCCGTACCCTCACCTGGACCCTAAACCGTCCCCGTCCCCTAACCCTAACCCTAGCCCGAACCCTAACCCTAACCCTTCCCCGAAGCCTGACCCTCACCCGTCCCCTAATCCTAACCCGTACGCTAACACTAACCCGCGCCCTCACAAGCACGCTCCCCCTAAAGCGTTGCCGTACCCTCACCTGGACCCTAAACCGTCCCCGTCCCCTAACCCTAACCCTAGCCCGAACCCTAACCCTAACCCTTCCCCGAAGCCTACCCTAACCCGTGCCCTAATCCTAACACGTACGCTAACACTAACCCGCGCCCTCACACGCACGCTCCCCCTAAAGCGTTGCCGTACCCTCACCTGGACCCTAAACCGTCCCCGTCCCCTAACCCTAACCCTAGCCCGAACCCTAACCCTAACCCTTCCCCGAAGCCTGACCCTCACCCGTCCCCTAATCCTAACCCGTACGCTAACACTAACCCGCGCCCTCACACGCACGCTTCCCCTAAAGCGTTGCCGTACCCTCACCTGGACCCTAAACTGTCCCCGTCCCCTAACCCTAACCCTAGCCTGAACCCTAACCCTAACCCTTCCCCGAAGCCTGACCCTCACCCGTGCCCTAATCCTAACACGTACGCTAACACTAACCCGCGCCCTCACACGCACGCTCCCCCTAAAGCGTTGCCGTACCCTCACCTGGACCCTAAACCGTCCCCGTCCCCTAACCCTAACCCTAGCCCGAACCCTAACCCTAACCCTTCCCCGAAGCCTGACCGTCAACCGTGCCCTAATCCTAACCCGTACGCTAACACTAACCCGCGCCCTCACACGCACGCTCCCCCTAAAGCGTTGCCGTACCCTCACCTGGACCCTAAACCGTCCCTGTCCCCTAACCCTAACCCTAGCCCGAACCCTAACCCTAACCCTTCCCCGAAGCCTGACCCTCACCCGTGCCCTAATCCTAACCCGTACGCTAACACTAACCCGCGCCCTCACACGCACGCTCCCCCTAAAGCGTTGCCATACCCTCACCTGGACCCTAAACCGTCCCCGTCACCTAACCCTAACCCTAGCCCGAACCCTAACCCTAACCCTTCCCCGAAGCCTGACCCTCACCCGTCCCCTAATCCTAACCCGTACGCTAACACTAACCCGCGCCCTCACACGCACGCTCCCCCTAAAGCGTTGCCGTACCCTCACCTGGACCCTAAACCGTCCCCGTCCCCTAACCCTAACCCTAGCCCGAACCCTAACCCTAACCCTTCCCCGAAGCCTGACCCTCACCCGTGCCCTAATCCTAACCCGTACGCTAACACTAACCCGCGCCCTCACACGCACGCTCCCCCTAAAGCGTTGCCGTACCCTCACCTGGACCCTAAACCGTCCCCGTCCCCTAACCCTAACCCTAGCCCGAACCCTAACCCTAACCCTTCCCCGAAGCCTGACCCTCACCCGTCCCCTAATCGTAACCCGTACGCTAACACTAACCCGCGCCCTCATACGCACACTCCCCCTAAAGCGTTGCCGTACCCTCACCTGGACCCTAAACCGTCCCCGTCCCCTAACCCTAACCCTAGCCCGAACCCTAACCCTAACCCTTCCCCGAAGCCTGACCCTCACCCGTACATAATCCTAACCCGTACGCTAACACTAACCCGCGCCCTCACACGCACGCTCCCCCTAAAGCGTTGCCGTACCCTCACCTGGACCCTAAACCGTCCCCGTCCCCTAACCCTAACCCTAGCCCGAACCCTAACCCTAACCCTTCCCCGAAGCCTGACCCTCACCCGTCCCCTAATCCTAACTCGTACGCTATAACTAACCCACGCCCTCACACGCACGCTCCCCCTAAAGCGTTGCCGTACCCTCACCTGGACCCTAAACCGTCCCCGTCCCCTAACCCTAACCCTAGCCCGAACCCTAACCCTAACCCTTCCCCGAAGCCTGACCCTCACCCGTCCCCTAATCCTAACCCGTACGCTAACACTAACGCGCGCCCTCACACGCACGCTCCCCCTAAAGCGTTGCCGTACTCTCACCTGGACCCTAAACCGTCCCCGTCCCCTAACCCTAACCCTAGCCCGAACCCTAACCCTAACCCTTCCCCAAAGCCTGACCCTCACCCGTCCCCTAATCATAACCCGTACGCTAACACTAACCCGCGCCCTCACACGCACGCTCCCCCTAAAGCGTTGCCGTACCCTCACCTGGACCCTAAACCGTCCCCGTCCCCTAACCCTAACCCTAGCCCGAACCCTAACCCTAACCCTTCCCCGAAGCCTGACCCTCACCCGTCCCCTAATCCTAACACGTACGCTAACACTAACCCGCGCCCTCACACGCACGCTCCCCCTAAAGCGTTGCCGTACCCTCACCTGGACCCTAAACCGTCCCCGTCCCCTAACCCTAACACTAGCCCGAACCCTAACCCTAACCCTTCCCCGAAGCCTGACCCTCACCCGTCCCCTAATCCTAACCCGTACGCTAACACTAACCCGCGCCCTCACACGCACGCTCCCCCTAAAGCGTTGCCGTACCCTCACCTGGACCCTAAACCGTCCCCGTCCCCTAACCCTAACCCTAGCCCGAACCCTAACCCTAACCCTTCCCCGAAGCCTGACCCTCACCCGTGCCCTAATCCTAACCCGTACGCTAACACTAACCCGCGCCCTCACACGCACGCTCCCCCTAAAGCGTTGCCGTAACCTCACCTGGACCCTAAACCGTCCCCGTCCCCTAACCCTAACCCTAGCCCGAACCCTAATCCTAACCCTTCCCCGAAGCCTGACCATCACCCGTCCCCTAATCCTAACACGTACGCTAACACTAACCCGCGCCCTCACACGCACGCTCCCCCTAAAGCGTTGCCGTACCCTCACCTGGACCCTAAACCGACCCCGTCCCCTAACCCTAACCCTAGCCCGAACCCTAACCCTAACCCTTCCCCGAAGCCTGACCCTCACCCGTCCCCTAATCCTAACCCGTACGCTAACACTAACCCGCGCCCTCACACGCACGCTCCCCCTAAAGCGTTGCCGTACCCTCACCTGGACCCTAAACCGTCCCCGTCCCCTAACCCTAACCCTAGCCCGAACCCTAACCCTAACCCTTCCCCGAAGCCTGACCCTCACCCGTCCCCTAATCCTAACCCGTACGCTAACACTAACCCGCGCCCTCACACGCACGCTCCCCCTAAAGCGTTGCCGTACCCTCACCTGGACCCTAAACCGTCCCCGTCCCCTAACCCTAACCCTAGCCCGAACCCTAACCCTAACACTTCCCCGAAGCCTGACCCTCACCCGTGCCCTAATCCTAACCCGTACGCTAACACTAACCCGCGCCCTCACACGCACGCTCCCCCTAAAGCGTTGCCGTACCCTCACCTGGACCCTAAACCGTCCCCGTCCCCTAACCCTAACCCTAGCCCGAACCCTAACCCTAACCCTTCCCCGAATCCTGACCCTCACCCGTCCCCTAATCCTAACCCGTACGCTAACACTAACCCGCGCCCTCACATGCACGCTCCCCCTAAAGCATTGCCGTACCCTCACCTGGACCCTAAACCGTCCCCGTCCCCTAACCCTAACCCTAGCCCGAACCCTAACCCTAACCCTTCCCCGAAGCCTGACCCTCACCCGTCCCCTAATCCTAACCCGTACGCGAACACTAACCCGCGCCCTCACACGCATGCTCCCCCTAAAGCGTTGCCGTACCCTCACCTGGACCCTAAACCGTCCCCGTCCCCTAACCCTAACCCTAGCCCGAACCCTAACCCTAACCCTTCCCCGAAGCCTGACCCTCACCCGTCCCCTAATCCTAACTCGTACGCTAAAACTAACCCACGCCCTCACACACACGCTCCCCCTAAAGCGCTGCCGTACCCTCACCTGGACCCTAAACCGTCCCCGTCCCCTAACCCTAACCCTAGCCCGAACCCTAACCCTAACCCTTCCCCGAAGCCTGACCCTCACCCGACCCCTAATCCTAACCCGTACGCTAACACTAACCCGCGCCCTCACACGCACGCTCCCCCTAAAGCGTTGCCGTACCCTCACCTGGACCCTAAACCGTCCCCGTCCCCTAACCCTAACCCTAGCCCGAACCCTAACCCTAACCCTTCCCCGAAGCCTGACCGTAACCCGTGCCCTAATCCTAACACGTACGCTAACACTAACCCGCGCCCTCACACGCACGCTCCCCCTAAAGCGTTGCCGTACCCTCACCTGGACCCTAAACCGTCCCCGTCCCCTAACCCTAACCCTAGCCCGAACCCTAACCCTAACCCTTCCCCGAAGCCTGACCCTCACCCGTCCCCTAATCCTAACCCGTACGCTAACACTAACCCGCGCCCTCACACGCACGCTTCCCCTAAAGCGTTGCCGTACCCTCACCTGGACCCTAAACCGTCCCCGTCCCCTAACCCTAACCCTAGCCTGAACCCTAACCCTAACCCTTCCCCGAAGCCTGACCCTCACCCGTGCCCTAATCCTAACACGTACGCTAACACTAACCCGCGCCCTCACACGCACGCTCCCCCTAAAGCGTTTCCATACCCTCACCTGGACCCTAAACCGTCCCCGTCCCCTAACCCTAACCCTAGCCCGAACCCTAACCCTAACCCTTCCCCGAAGCCTGACCCTCAACCGTGCCCTAATCCTAACCCGTACGCTAACACTAACCCGCGCCCTCACACGCACGCTCCCCCTAAAGCGTTGCCGTACCCTCACTTGGACCCTAAACCGTCCCCGTCCCCTAACCCTAACCCTAGCCTGAACCCTAACCCTAACCCTTCCCCGAAGCCTGACCCTCACCCGTGCCCTAATCCTAACCCGTACGCTAACACTAACCCGCGCCCTCACACGCACGCTCCCCCTAAAGCGTTGCCATACCCTCACCTGGACCCTAAACCGTCCCCGTCACCTAACCCTAACCCTAGCCCGAACCCTAACCCTAACCCTTCCCCGAAGCCTGACCCTCACCCGTCCCCTAATCCTAACCCGTACGCTAACACTAACCCGCGCCCTCACACGCACGCTCCCCCTAAAGCGTTGCCGTACCCTCACCTGGACCCTAAACCGTCCCCGTCCCCTAACCCTAACCCTAGCCCGAACCCTAACCCTAACCCTTCCCCGAAGCCTGACCCTCACCCGTGCCCTAATCCTAACCCGTACGCTAACACTAACCCGCGCCCTCACACGCACGCTCCCCCTAAAGCGTTGCCGTACCCTCACCTGGACCCTAAACCGTCCCCGTCCCCTAACCCTAACCCTAGCCCGAACCCTAACCCTAACCCTTCCCCGAAGCCTGACCCTCACCCGTCCCCTAATCCTAACCCGTACGCTAACACTAACCCGCGCCCTCACACGCACGCTCCCCCTAAAGCGTTGCCGTACCCTCACCTGGACCCTAAACCGTCCCCGTCCCCTAACCCTAACCCTAGCCCGAACCCTAACCCTAACCCTTCCCCGAAGCCTGACCCTCACCCGTGCCCTAATCCTAACACGTACGCTAACACTAACCCGCGCCCTCACACGCACGCTCCCCCTAAAGCGTTTCCGTACCCTCACCTGGACCCTAAACCGTCCCCGTCCCCTAACCCTAACCCTAGCCCGAACCCTAACCCTAACCCTTCCCCGAAGCCTGACCCTCACCCGTGCCCTAATCCTAACCCGTACGCTAACACTAACCCTTGCCCTCACACGCACACTCCCCCTAAAGCGTTGCCGTACCCTCACCTGGACCCTAAACCGTCCCCGTCCCCTAACCCTAACCCTAGCCCGAACCCTAACCCTAACCCTTCCCCGAAGCCTGACCCTCACCCGTCCCATAATCCTAACCCGTACGCTAACACTAACCCGCGCCCTCACACGCACGCTCCCCCTAAAGCGTTGCCGTACCCTCACCTGGACCCTAAACCGTCCCCGTCCCCTAACCCTAACCCTAGCCCGAACCCTAACCCTAACCCTTTCCCGAAGCCTGACCCTCACCCGTCCACTAATCGTAACCCGTACGCTAACACTAACCCGCGCCCTCACACGCACGCTCCCCCTAAAGCGTTGCCGTACCCTCACCTGGACCCTAAACCGTCCCCGTCCCCTAACCCTAACCCTAGCCCGAACCCTAACCCTAACCCTTCCCCGAAGCCTGACCCTCACACGTGCCCTAATCCTAAACCGTACGCTAACACTAACCCGCGCCCTCACACGCACGCTCCCCCTAAAGCGTTGCCGTTCCCTCACCTGGACCCTAAACCGTCCCCGTCCCCTAACCCTAACCCTAGCCCGAACCCTAACCCTAACCCTTCCCCGAAGCCTGACCCTCACCCGTCCCCTAATCCTAACCCGTACGCTAACACTAACCCGCGCCCTCACACGCACGCTCCCCCTAAAGCGTTGCCGTACCCTCACCTGGACCCTAAACCGTCCCCGTCCCCTAACCCTAACCCTAGCCCGAACCCTAACCCTAACCCTTCGCCGAAGCCTGACCCTCACCCGTGCCCTAATCCTAACCCGTACGCTAACACTAACCCGCGCCCTCACACGCACGCTCCCCCTAAAGCGTTGCCGTACCCTCACCTGGACCCTAAACCGTCCCCGTCCCCTAACCCTAACCCTAGCCCGAACCCTAACCCTAACCCTTCCCCGAAGCCTGACACTCACCCGTCCCCTAATCCTAACCCGTACGCTAACACTAACCCGCGCCCTCACACGCACGCTCCCCCTAAAGCGTTGCCGTACCCTCACCTGGACCCTAAACCGTCCCCGTCCCCTAACCCTAACCCTAGCCCGAACCCTAACCCTAACCCTTCCCCGAAGCCTGACCCTCACCCGTCCCCTAATCCTAACCCGTACGCTAACACTAACCCGCGCCCTCACACGCACGCTCCCCCTAAAGCGTTGCCGTACCCTCACCTGGACCCTAAACCGTCCCCGTCCCCTAACCCTAACCCTAGCCCGAACCCTAACCCTAACCCTTCCCCGAAGCCTGACCCTCACCCGTGCCCTAATCCTAACCCGTACGCTAACACTAACCCGCGCCCTCACACGCACGCTCCCCCTAAAGCGTTGCCGTACCCTCACCTGGACCCTAAACCGTCCCCGTCCCCTAACCCTAACCCTAGCCCGAACCCTAACCCTAACCCTTCCCCGAAGCCTGACCCTCACCCGTGCCCTAATCCTAACCCGTACGCTAACACTAACCCGCGCCCTCACACGCACGCTCCCCCTAAAGTGTTGCCGTACCCTCACCTGGACCCTAAACCGTCCCCGTCCCCTAACCCTAACCCTAGCCCGAACCCTAACCCTAACCCTTCCCCGAAGCCTGACCCTCACCCGTCCCCTAATCCTAACCCGTACGCTAACACTAACCCGCGCCCTCACACGCACGCTCCCCCTAAAGCGTTGCCGTACCCTCACCTGGACCCTAAACCGTCCCCGTCCCCTAACCCTAACCCTAGCCCGAACCCTAACCCTAACCCTTCCCCGAAGCCTGACCCTCACCCGTCCCCTAATCCTAACCCGTACGCTAACACTAACCCGCGCCCTCACACGCACGCTCCCCCTAAAGCGTTGCCGTACCCTCACCTGGACCCTAAACCGTCCCCGTCCCCTAACCCTAACCCTAGCCCGAACCCTAACCCTAACCCTTCCCCGAAGCCTGACCCTCACCCGTCCCCTAATCCTAACCCGTACGCTAACACTAACCCGCGCCCTCACACGCACGCTCCCCCTAAAGCGTTGCCGTACCCTCACCTGGACCCTAAACCGTCCCCGTCCCCTAACCCTAACCCTAGCCCGAACCCTAACCCTAACCCTTCCCCGAAGCCTGACAATCACCCGTCCCCTAATCCTAACACGTACGCTAACACTAACCCGCGCCCTCACACGCACGCTCCCCCTAAAGCGTTGCCGTACCCTCACCTGGACCCTAAACCGTCCCCGTCCCCTAACCCTAACACTAGCCCGAACCCTAACCCTAACCCTTCCCCGAAGCCTGACCCTCACCCGTCCCCTAATCCTAACCCGTACGCTAACACTAACCCGCGCCCTCACACGCACGCTCCAACTAAAGCGTTGCCGTACCCTCACCTGGACCCTAAACCGTCCCCGTCCCCTAACCCTAACCCTAGCCCGAACCCTAACCCTAACCCTTCCCCGAAGCCTGACCCTCACCCGTCCCCTAATCCTAACCCGTACGCTAACACTAACCCGCGCCCTCACACGCACGCTCCCCCTAAAGCGTTGCCGTACCCTCACCTGGACCCTAAACCGTCCCCGTCCCCTAACCCTAACCCTAGCCCGAACCCTAACCCTAACCCTTCCCCGAAGCCTGACCCTCACCCGTGCCCTAATCCTAACCCGTACGCTAACACTAACCCGCGCCCTCACACGCACGCTCCCCCTAAAGCGTTGCCGTACCCTCACCTGGACCCTAAACCGTCCCCGTCCCCTAACCCTAACCCTAGCCCGAACCCTAACCCTAACCCTTCCCCGAAGCCTGACCCTCACCCGTCCCCTAATCCTAACCCGTACGCTAACACTAACCCGCGCCCTCACACGCACGCTTCCCCTAAAGCGTTGCCGTACCCTCACCTGGACCCTAAACTGTCCCCGTCCCCTAACCCTAACCCTAGCCCGAACCCTAACCCTAACCCTTCCCCGAAGCCTGACCCTCACCCGTGCCCTAATCCTAACACGTACGCTAACACTAACCCGCGCCCTCACACGCACGCTCCCCCTAAAGCGTTGCCGTACCCTCACCTGGACCCTAAACCGTCCCCGTCCCCTAACCCTAACCCTAGCCCGAACCCTAACCCTAACCGTTCCCCGAAGCCTGACCCTCACCCGTCCACTAATCGTAACCCGTACGCTAACACTAACCCGCGCCCTCACACGCACGCTCCCCCTAAAGCGTTGCCGTACCCTCACCTGGACCCTAAACCGTCCCCGTCCCCTAACCCTAACCCTAGCCCGAACCCTAACCCTAACCCTTCCCCGAAGCCTGACCCTCACACGTGCCCTAATCCTAAACCGTACGCTAACACTAACCCGCGCCCTCACACGCACGCTCCCCCTAAAGCGTTGCCGTTCCCTCACCTGGACCCTAAACCGTCCCCGTCCCCTAACCCTAACCCTAGCCCGAACCCTAACCCTAACCCTTCTCCGAAGCCTGACCCTCACCCGTGCCCTAATCCTAACCCGTACGCTAACACTAACCCGCGCCCTCACACGCACGCTCCCCCTAAAGCGTTGCCGTACCCTCACCTGGACCCTAAACCGTCCCCGTCCCCTAACCCTAACCCTAGCCCGAACCCTAACCCTAACCCTTCCCCGAAGCCTGACCCTCACCCTTGCCCTAATCCTAACCCGTACGCTAACACTAACCCGCGCCCTCACACGCACGCTCCCCCTAAAGCGTTGCCGTACCCTCACCTGGACCCTAAACCGTCCCCGTCCCCTAACCCTAACCCTAGCCCGAACCCTAACCCTAACCCTTCGCCGAAGCCTGACCCTCACCCGTGCCCTAATCCTAACCCGTACGCTAACACTAACCCGCGCCCTCACACGCACGCTCCCCCTAAAGCGTTGCCGTACCCTCACCTGGACCCTAAACCGTCCCCGTCCCCTAACCCTAACCCTAGCCCGAACCCTAACCCTAACCCTTCCCCGAAGCCTGACACTCACCCGTCCCCTAATCCTAACCCGTACGCTAACACTAACCCGCGCCCTCACACGCACGCTCCCCCTAAAGCGTTGCCGTACCCTCACCTGGACCCTAAACCGTCCCCGTCCCCTAACCCTAACCCTAGCCCGAACCCTAACCCTAACCCTTCCCCGAAGCCTGACCCTCACCCGTCCCCTAATCCTAACCCGTACGCTAACACTAACCCGCGCCCTCACACGCACGCTCCCCCTAAAGCGTTGCCGTACCCTCACCTGGACCCTAAACCGTCCCCGTCCCCTAACCCTAACCCTAGCCCGAACCCTAACCCTAACCCTTCCCCGAAGCCTGACCCTCACCCGTGCCCTAATCCTAACCCGTACGCTAACACTAACCCGCGCCCTCACACGCACGCTCCCCCTAAAGCGTTGCCGTACCCTCACCTGGACCCTAAACCGTCCCCGTCCCCTAACCCTAACCCTAGCCCGAACCCTAACCCTAACCCTTCCCCGAAGCCTGACCCTCACCCGTGCCCTAATCCTAACCCGTACGCTAACACTAACCCGCGCCCTCACACGCACGCTCCCCCTAAAGTGTTGCCGTACCCTCACCTGGACCCTAAACCGTCCCCGTCCCCTAACCCTAACCCTAGCCCGAACCCTAACCCTAACCCTTCCCCGAAGCCTGACCCTCACCCGTCCCCTAATCCTAACCCGTACGCTAACACTAACCCGCGCCCTCACACGCACGCTCCCCCTAAAGCGTTGCCGTACCCTCACCTGGACCCTAAACCGTCCCCGTCCCCTAACCCTAACCCTAGCCCGAACCCTAACCCTAACCCTTCCCCGAAGCCTGACCCTCACCCGTCCCCTAATCCTAACCCGTACGCTAACACTAACCCGCGCCCTCACACGCACGCTCCCCCTAAAGCGTTGCCGTACCCTCACCTGGACCCTAAACCGTCCCCGTCCCCTAACCCTAACCCTAGCCCGAACCCTAACCCTAACCCTTCCCCGAAGCCTGACCCTCACCCGTCCCCTAATCCTAACCCGTACGCTAACACTAACCCGCGCCCTCACACGCACGCTCCCCCTAAAGCGTTGCCGTACCCTCACCTGGACCCTAAACCGTCCCCGTCCCCTAACCCTAACCCTAGCCCGAACCCTAACCCTAACCCTTCCCCGAAGCCTGACAATCACCCGTCCCCTAATCCTAACACGTACGCTAACACTAACCCGCGCCCTCACACGCACGCTCCCCCTAAAGCGTTGCCGTACCCTCACCTGGACCCTAAACCGTCCCCGTCCCCTAACCCTAACACTAGCCCGAACCCTAACCCTAACCCTTCCCCGAAGCCTGACCCTCACCCGTCCCCTAATCCTAACCCGTACGCTAACACTAACCCGCGCCCTCACACGCACGCTCCAACTAAAGCGTTGCCGTACCCTCACCTGGACCCTAAACCGTCCCCGTCCCCTAACCCTAACCCTAGCCCGAACCCTAACCCTAACCCTTCCCCGAAGCCTGACCCTCACCCGTCCCCTAATCCTAACCCGTACGCTAACACTAACCCGCGCCCTCACACGCACGCTCCCCCTAAAGCGTTGCCGTACCCTCACCTGGACCCTAAACCGTCCCCGTCCCCTAACCCTAACCCTAGCCCGAACCCTAACCCTAACCCTTCCCCGAAGCCTGACCCTCACCCGTGCCCTAATCCTAACCCGTACGCTAACACTAACCCGCGCCCTCACACGCACGCTCCCCCTAAAGCGTTGCCGTACCCTCACCTGGACCCTAAACCGTCCCCGTCCCCTAACCCTAACCCTAGCCCGAACCCTAACCCTAACCCTTCCCCGAAGCCTGACCCTCACCCGTCCCCTAATCCTAACCCGTACGCTAACACTAACCCGCGCCCTCACACGCACGCTTCCCCTAAAGCGTTGCCGTACCCTCACCTGGACCCTAAACTGTCCCCGTCCCCTAACCCTAACCCTAGCCCGAACCCTAACCCTAACCCTTCCCCGAAGCCTGACCCTCACCCGTGCCCTAATCCTAACACGTACGCTAACACTAACCCGCGCCCTCACACGCACGCTCCCCCTAAAGCGTTGCCGTACCCTCACCTGGACCCTAAACCGTCCCCGTCCCCTAACCCTAACCCTAGCCCGAACCCTAACCCTAACCGTTCCCCGAAGCCTGACCCTCACCCGTCCCCTAATCCTAACTCGTACGCTAAAACTAACCCACGCCCTCACACGCACGCTCCCCCTAAAGCGCTGCCGTACCCTCACCTGGACCCTAAACCGTCCCCGTCCCCTAACCCTAACCCTAGCCCGAACCCTAACCCTAACCCTTCCCCGAAGCCTGACCCTCACCCGTGCCCTAATCCTAACCCGTACGCTAACACTAACCCGCGCCCTCACACGCACGCTCCCCCTAAAGCGTTGCCGTACCCTCACCTGGACCCTAAACCGTCCCCGTCCCCTAACCCTAACCCTAGCCCGAACCCTAACCCTAACCCTTGCCCGAAGCCTGACCCTAACCCGTGCCCTAATCCTAACCTGTACGCTAACACTAACCCGCGCCCTCACACGCACGCTCCCCCTAAAGCGTTGCCGTACCCTCACCTGGACCCTAAACCGTCCCCGTCCCCTAACCCTAACCCTAGCCCGAACCCTAACCCTAACCCTTCCCCGAAGCCTGACCCTCACCCGTCCCCTAATCCTAACCCGTACGCTAACACTAACCCGCGCCCTCACACGCACGCTTCCCTAAAGCGTTGCCGTACCCTCACCCGAACCCTAAACCGTCCCCGTCCCCTAACCCTAACCCTAGCCCGAACCCTAACCCTAACCCTTCCCCGAAGCCTGACCCTCACCCGTGCCCTAATCCTAACACGTACGCTAACACTAACCCGCGCCCTCACACGCACGCTCCCCCTAAAGCGTTGCCGTACCCTCACCTGGACCCTAAACTGTCCCCGTCCCCTAACCCTAACCCTAGCCCGAACCCTAACCCTAACCCTTCCCCGAAGCCTGACCCTCAACCGTCCCCTAATCCTAACCCGTACGCTAACACTAACCCGCGCCCTCACACGCACGCTCCCCCTAAAGCGTTGCCGTACCCTCACCTGGACCCTAAACCGTCCCCGTCCCCTAACCCTAACCCTAGCCCGAACCCTAACCCTAACCCTTCCCCGAAGCCTGACCCTCACCCGTGCCCTAATCCTAACCCGTACGCTAACACTAACCCGCGCCCTCACACGCACGCTCCCCCTAAAGCGTTGCCGTACCCTCACCTGGACCCTAAACCGTCCCCGTCCCCTAACCCTAACCCTAGCCCGAACCCTAACCCTAACCCTTCCCCGAAGCCTGACCCTCACCCTTGCCCTAATCCTAACCCGTACGCTAACACTAACCCGCGCCCTCACACGCACGCTCCCCCTAAAGCGTTGCCGTACCCTCACCTGGACCCTAAACCGTCCCCGTCCCCTAACCCTAATCCTAGCCCGAACCCTAACCCTAACCCTTCCCCGAATCCTGACCCTCACCCGTCCCCTAATCCTAACCCGTACGCTAACACTAACCCGCGCCCTCACACGCACGCTCCCCCTAAAGCGTTGCCGTACCCTCACCTGGACCCTAAACCGTCCCCGTCCCCTAACCCTAACCCTAGCCCGAACCCTAACCCTAACCCTTCCCCGAAGCCTGACCCTCACCCGTGCCCTAATCCTAACCCGTACGCTAACACTAACCCGCGCGCTCACACGCATGCTCCCCCTAAAGCGTTGCCGTACCCTCACCTGGACCCTAAACCGTCCCCGTCCCCTAACCCTAACCCTAGCCCGAACCCTAACCCTAACCCTTCCCCGAAGCCTGACCCTCACCCGTCCCCTAATCCTAACCCGTACGCTAACACTAACCCGCGCCCTCACACGCACGCTCCCCCTAAAGCGTTGCCGTACCCTCACCTGGACCCTAAACCGTCCCCGTCCCCTAACCCTAAACCTAGCCCGAACCCTAACCCTAACCCTTCCCCGAAGCCTGACCCTCACCCGTCCCCTAATCCTAACCAGTACGCTAACACTAACCCGCGCCCTCACACGCACGCTTCCCTAAAGCGTTGCCGTACCCTCACCTGGACCCTAAACCGTCCCCGTCCCCTAACCCTAACCCTAGCCCGAACCCTAACCCTAACGCTTCCCCGAAGCCTGACCCTCACCCGTGCCCTAATCCTAACACGTACGCTAACACTAACCCGCGCCCTCACACGCACGCTCCCCCTAAAGCGTTGCCGTACCCTCACCTGGACCCTAAACTGTCCCCGTCCCCTAACCCTAACCCTAGCCCGAACCCTAACCCTAACCCTTCCCCGAAGCCTGACCCTCAACCGTCCCATAATCCTAACCCGTACGCTAACACTAACCCGCGCCCTCACACGCACGCTCCCCCTAAAGCGTTGCCGTACCCTCACCTGGACCCTAAACCGTCCCCGTCCCCTAACCCTAACCCTAGCCTGAACCCTAACCCTAACCCTTCCCCGAAGCCTGACCCTCACCCGTGCCCTAATCCTAACCCGTACGCTAACACTAACCCACGCCCTCACACGCACGCTCCCCCTAAAGCGTTGCCGTACCCTCACCTGGACCCTAAACCGTCCCCGTCCCCTAACCCTAACCCTAGCCCGAACCCTAACCCTAACCCTTCCCCGAAGCCTGACCCTCACCCGTCCCCTAATCCTAACCCGTACGCTAACACTAACCCGCGCCCTCACACGCACGCTCCCCCTAAAGCGTTGCCGTACCCTCACCTGGACCCTAAACCGTCCCCGTCCCCTAACCCTAACCCTAGCCCGAACCCTAACCCTAACCCTTCCCCGAAGCCTGACCCTCACCCGTGCCCTAATCCTAACCCGTACGCTAACACTAACCCGCGCCCTCACACGCACGCTCCCCCTAAAGCGTTGCCGTACCCTCACCTGGACCCTAAACCGTCCCCGTCCCCTAACCCTAACCCTAGCCCGAACCCTAACCCTAACCCTTCCCCGAAGCCTGACCCTCACCCGTGCCCTAATCCTAACCCGTACGCTAACACTAACCCGCGCCCTCACACGCACGCTCCCCCTAAAGCGTTGCCGTACCCTCACCTGGACCCTAAACCGTCCCCGTCCCCTAACCCTAACCCTAGCCCGAACCCTAACCCTAACCCTTCCCCGAAGCCTGACCCTCACCCGTGCCCTAATCCTAACCCGTACGCTAACACTAACCCGCGCCCTCACACGCACGCTCCCCCTAAAGCGTTGCCGTACCCTCACCTGGACCCTAAACCGTCCCCGTCCCCTAACCCTAACCCTAGCCCGAACCCTAACCCTAACCCTTCCCCGAAGCCTGACCCTCACCCTTGCCCTAATCCTAACCCGTACGCTAACACTAACCCGCGCCCTCACACGCACGCTCCCCCTAAAGCGTTGCCGTACCCTCACCTGGACCCTAAACCGTCCCCGTCCCCTAACCCTAATCCTAGCCCGAACCCTAACCCTAACCCTTCCCCGAATCCTGACCCTCACCCGTCCCCTAATCCTAACCCGTACGCTAACACTAACCCGCGCCCTCACACGCACGCTCCCCCTAAAGCGTTGCCGTAACCTCACCTGGACCCTAAACCGTCCCCGTCCCCTAACCCTAACCCTAGCCCGAACCCTAACCCTAACCCTTCCCCGAAGCCTGACCCTCACCCGTCCCCTAATCCTAACCCGTACGCTAACACTAACCCGCGCCCTCACACGCACGCTCCCCCTAAAGCGTTGCCGTACCCTCACCTGGACCCTAAACCGTCCCCGTCCCCTAACCCTTACCCTAGCCCGAACCCTAACCCTAAACCTTCCCCGAAGCCTGACCCTCACCCGTCCCCTAATCCTAACCCGTACGCTAACACTAACCCGCGCCCTCACACGCACGCTCCCCCTAAAGCGTTGCCGTACCCTCACCTGGACCCTAAACCGTCCCCGTCCCCTAACCCTAACCCTAGCCCGAACCCTAACCCTAACCCTTCCCCGAAGCCTGACCCTCACCCTTGCCCTAATCCTGACCCGTACGCGAACACTAACCCGCGCCCTCACACGCACGCTCCCCCTAAAGCGTTGCCGTACCCTCACCTGGACCCTAAACCGTCCCCGTCCCCTAACCCTAACCCTAGCCCGAACCCTAACCCTAACCCTTCCCCGAAGCCTGACCCTCACCCGTCCCCTAATCGTAACCCGTACGCGAACACTAACCCGCGCCCTCACACGCACGCTCCCCCTAAAGTGTTGCCGTACCCTCACCTGGACCCTAAACTGTCCCCGTCCCCTAACCCTAACCCTAGCCCGAACCCTAACCCTAACCCTTCCCCGAAGCCTGACCCTCACCCGTGCCCTAATCCTAACCCGTACGCTAACACTAACCCGCGCCCTCACACGCACGCTCCCCCTAAAGCGTTGCCGTACCCTCACCTGGACCCTAAACCGTCCCCGTTCCCTAACCCTAACCCTAGCCCGAACCCTAACCCTAACCCTTCCCCGAAGCCTGACCCTCACCCGTCCCATAATCCTAACCCGTACGCTAACACTAACCCGCGCCCTCACACGCACGCTCCCCCTAAAGCGTTGCCGTACCCTCACCTGGACCCTAAACCGTCCCCGTCCCCTAACCCTAACCCTAGCCCGAACCCTAACCCTAACCCTTCCCCGAAGCCTGACCCTCACCCTTGCCCTAATCCTGACCCGTACGCGAACACTAACCCGCGCCCTCACACGCACGCTCCCCCTAAAGCGTTGCCGTACCCTCACCTGGACCCTAAACCGTCCCCGTCCCCTAACCCTAACCCTAGCCCGAACCCTAACCCTAACCCTTCCCCGAAGCCTGACCCTCACCCGTCCCCTAATCCTAACCCGTACGCTAACACTAACCCGCGCCCTCACACGCACGCTCCCCCTAAAGCGTTGCCGTACCCTCACCTGGACCCTAAACCGTCCCCGTCCCCTAACCCTAACCCTAGCCCGAACCCTAACCCTAACCCTTGCCCGAAGCCTGACCCTAACCCGTGCCCTAATCCTAACCCGTACGCTAACACTAACCCGCGCCCTCACACGCACGCTCCCCCTAAAGCGTTGCCGTACCCTCACCTGGACCCTAAACCGTCCCCGTCCCCTAACCCTAACCCTAGCCCGAACCCTAACCCTAACCCTTCCCCGAAGCCTGACCCTCACCCGTCCCCTAATCCTAACCCGTACGCTAACACTAACCCGCGCCCTCACACGCACGCTTCCCTAAAGCGTTGCCGTACCCTCACCTGGACCCTAAACCGTCCCCGTCCCCTAACCCTAACCCTAGCCCGAACCCTAATCCTAACCCTTCCCCGAAGCCTGACCCTCACCCGTGCCCTAATCCTAACACGTACGCTAACACTAACCCGCGCCCTCACACGCACGCTCCCCCTAAAGCGTTGCCGTACCCTCACCTGGACCCTAAACCGTCCCCGTCCCCTAACCCTAACCCTAGCCTGAACCCTAACCCTAACCCTTCCCCGAAGCCTGACCCTCAACCGTGCCCTAATCCTAACCCGTACGCTAACACTAACCCGCGCCCTCACACGCACGCTCCCCCTAAAGCGTTGCCGTACCCTCACCTGGAACCTAAACCGTCCCCGTCCCCTAACCCTAACCCTAGCCCGAACCCTAACCCTAACCCTTCCCCGAAGCCTGACCCTCACCCGTGCCCTAATCCTAACCCGTACGCTAACAGTAACCCACGCCCTCACACGCACGCTCCCCCTAAAGCGTTGCCGTACCCTCACCTGGACCCTAAACCGTCCCCGTCCCCTAACCCTAACCCTAGCCCGAACCCTAACCCTAACCCTTCCCCGAAGCCTGACCCTCACCCGTCCCCTAATCCTAACCCGTACGCTAACACTAACCCGCGCCCTCACACGCACGCTCCCCCTAAAGCGTTGCCGTACCCTCACCTGGACCCTAAACCGTCCCCGTCCCCTAACCCTAACCCTAGCCCGAACCCTAACCCTAACCCTTCCCCGAAGCCTGACCCTCACCCGTCCCCTAATCCTAACCCGTACGCTAACACTAACCCGCGCCCTCACACGCACGCTCCCCCTAAAGCGTTGCCGTACCCTCACCTGGACCCTAAACCGTCCCCGTCCCCTAACCCTAACCCTAGCCCGAACCCTAACCCTAACCCTTCCCCGAAGCCTGACCCTCACCCTTGCCCTAATCCTAACCCGTACGCTAACACTAACCCGCGCCCTCACACGCACGCTCCCCCTAAAGCGTTGCCGTACCCTCACCTGGACCCTAAACCGTCCCCGTCCCCTAACCCTAATCCTAGCCCGATCCCTAACCCTAACCCTTCCCCGAATCCTGACCCTCACCCGTCCCCTAATCCTAACCCGTACGCTAACACTAACCCGCGCCCTCACACGCACGCTCCCCCTAAAGCGTTGCCGTACCCTCACCTGGACCCTAAACCGTCCCCGTCCCCTAACCCTAACCCTAGCCCGAACCCTAACCCTAACCCTTCCCCGAAGCCTGACCCTCACCCGTGCCCTAATCCTAACCCGTACGCTAACACTAACCCGCGCCCTCACACGCACGCTCCCCCTAAAGCGTTGCCGTACCCTCACCTGGACCCTAAACCGTCCCCGTCCCCTAACCCTAACCCTAGCCCGAACCCTAACCCTAAACCTTCCCCAAAGCCTGACCCTCACCCGTCCCCTAATCCTAACCCGTACGCTAACACTAACCCGCGCCCTCACACGCACGCTCGCCCTAAAGCGTTGCCGTAACCTCACCTGGACCCTAAACCGTCCCCGTCCCCTAACCCTAACCCTAGCCCGAACCCTAATCCTAACCCTTACCCGAAGCCTGACCCTCACCCGTCCCCTAATCCTAACCCGTACGCTAACACTAACCCGCGCCCTCACACGCACGCTCCCCCTAAAGCGTTGCCGTACCCTCACCTGGACCCTAAACCGTCCCCGTCCCCTAACCCTAACCCTAGCCCGAACCCTAACCCTAACACTTCCCCGCAGCCTGACCCTCACCCGTCCCCTAATCCTAACCCGTACGCTAACACTAACCCGCGCCTTCACACGCACGCTCCCCCTAAAGCGTTGCCGTACCCTCACCTGGACCCTAAACCGTCCCCGTCCCCTAACCCTAACCCTAGCCCGAACCCTAACCCTAACCCTTCCCCGAAGCCTGACCCTCACCCGTCCCCTAATCCTAACCCGTACGCTAACACTAACCCGCGCCCTCACACGCACGCTCCCCCTAAAGCGTTGCCGTACCCTCACCTGGACCCTAAACCGTCCCCGTCCCCTAACCCTAATCCTAGCCCGAACCCTATCCCTAACCCTTCCCCGAATCCTGACCCTCACCCGTCCCCTAATCCTAACCCGTACGCTAACACTAACCCGCGCCCTCACACGCACGCTCCCCCTAAAGCGTTGCCGTACCCTCACCTGAACCCTAAACCGTCCCCGTCCCCTAACCCTAACCCTAGCCCGAACCCTAACCCTAACCCTTCCCCGAAGCCTGACCCTCACCCGTGCCCTAATCCTAACCCGTACGCTAACACTAACCCGCGCCCTCACACGCACGCTCCCCCTAAAGCGTTGCCGTACCCTCACCTGGACCCTAAACCGTCCCCGTCCCCTAACCCTAACCCTAGCCCGAACCCTAACCCTAACCCTTCCCCGAAGCCTGACCCTCACCCGTCCCCTAATCGTAACCCGTACGCGAACACTAACCCGCGCCCTCACACGCACGCTCCCCCTAAAGTGTTGCCGTACCCTCACCTGGACCCTAAACCGTCCCCGTCCCCTAACCCTAACCCTAGCCCGAACCCTAAACCTAACCCTTCCCCGAAGCCAGACCCTCACCCGTGCCCTAATCCTAACCCGTACGCTAACACTAACCCGCGCCCTCACACGCACGCTCCCCCTAAAGCGTTGCCGTACCCTCACCTGGACCCTAAACCGTCCCCGTCCCCTAACCCTAACCCTAGCCCGAACCCTAACCCTAACCCTTCCCCGAAGCCTGACCCTCACCCGTCCCATAATCCTAACCCGTACGCTAACACTAACCCGCTCTCTCACACACACGCTCCCCCTAAAGCGTTGCCGTACCCTCACCTGGACCCTAAACCGTCCCCGTCCCCTAACCCTAACCCTAGCCCGAACCCTAACCCTAACCCTTCCCCGAAGCCTGACCTTCACCCGTGCCCTAATCCTAACCCGTACGCTAACACTAACCCGCGCCCTCACACGCACGCTCCCCCTAAAGCGTTGCCGTAACCTCACCTGGACCCTAAACCGTCCCCGTCCCCTAACCCTAACCCTAGCCCGAACCCTAATCCTAACCCTTCCCCGAAGCCTGACCCTCACCCGTCCCCTAATCCTAACCCGTACGCTAACACTAACCCGCGCCCTCACACGCACGCTCCCCCTAAAGCGTTGCCGTACCCTCACCTGGACCCTAAACCGTCCCCGTCCCCTAACCCTAACCCTAGCCCGAACCCTAACCCTAACCCTTCCCCGAAGCCTGACCCTCACCCGTCCCCTAATCCTAACCCGTACGCTAACACTAACCCGCGCCCTCACACGCACGCTCCCCCTAAAGCGTTGCCGTACCCTCACCTGGACCCTAAACCGTCCCCGTCCCCTAACCCTAACCCTAGCCCGAACCCTAACCCTAACACTTCCCCGAAGCCTGACCCTCACCCGTCCCCTAATCCTAACCCGTACGCTAACACTAACCCGCGCCCTCACACGCACGCTCCCCCTAAAGCGTTGCCGTACCCTCACCTGGACCCTAAACCGTCCCCATCCCCTAACCCTAACCCTAGCCCGAACCCTAACCCTAACCCTTCCCCGAAGCCTGACCCTCACCCGTGCCCTAATCCTAACCCGTACGCTAACACTAACCCGCACCCTCACACGCACGCTCCCCCTAAAGCGTTGCCGTACCCTCACCTGGACCCTAAACCGTCCCCGTCCCCTAACCCTAACCCTAGCCCGAACCCTAACCCTAACCCTTCCCCGAAGCCTGACCCTCACCCGTGCCCTAATCCTAACACGTACGCTAACACTAACCCGCGCCCTCACACGCACGCTCCCCCTAAAGCGTTGCCGTACCCTCACCTGGACCCTAAACCGTCCCCGTCCCCTAACCCTAACCCTAGCCCGAACCCTAACCCTAACCCTTCCCCGAAGCCTGACCCTCACCCGTGCCCTAATCCTAACCCGTACGCTAACACTAACCCGCGCCCTCACACTCACGCTCCCCCTAAAGCGTTGCCGTACCCTCACCTGGACCCTAAACCGTCCCCGTCCCCTAACCCTAACCCTAGCCCGAACCCTAACCCTAACCCTTCCCCGAATCCTGACCCTCACCCGTCCCCTAATCCTAACCCGTACGCTAACACTGACCCGCGCCCTCACACGCACGCTCCCCCTAAAGCGTTGCCGTACCCTCACCTGGACCCTAAACCGTCCCCGTCCCCTAACCCTAACCCTAGCCCGAACCCTAACCCTAACCCTTCCCCGAATCCTGACCCTCACCCGTCCCCTAATCCTAACCCGTACGCGAACACTAACCCGCGCCCTCACACGCATGCTCCCCCTAAAGCGTTGCCGTACCCTCATCTGGACCCTAAACCGTCCCCGTCCCCTAACCCTAACCCTAGCCCGAACCCTAACCCTAACCCTTCCCCGAAGCCTGACCCTCACCCGTCCCCTAATCCTAAGTCGTACGCTAAAACTAACCCACGCCCTCACACACACGCTCCCCCTAAAGCGCTGCCGTACCCTCACCTGGACCCTAAACCGTCCCCGTCCCCTAACCCTAACCCTAGCCCGAACCCTAACCCTAACCCTTCCCCGAAGCCTGACCCTCACCCGTCCCCTAATCCTAACCCGTACGCTAACACTAACCCGCGCCCTCACAAGCACGCTCCCCCTAAAGCGTTGCCGTACCCTCACCTGGACCCTAAACCGTCCCCGTCCCCTAACCCTAACCCTAGCCCGAACCCTAACCCTAACCCTTCCCCGAAGCCTGACCCTCACCCGTCCCCTAATCCTAACCCGTACGCTAACACTAACCCGCGCCCTCACACGCACGCTTCCCCTAAAGCGTTGCCGTACCCTCACCTGGACCCTAAACTGTCCCCGTCCCCTAACCCTAACCCTAGCCTGAACCCTAACCCTAACCCTTCCCCGAAGCCTGACCCTCACCCGTGCCCTAATCCTAACACGTACGCTAACACTAACCCGCGCCCTCACACGCACGCTCCCCCTAAAGCGTTGCCGTACCCTCACCTGGACCCTAAACCGTCCCCGTCCCCTAACCCTAACCCTAGACCGAACACTAACCCTAACCCTTCCCCGAAGCCTGACCGTCAACCGTGCCCTAATCCTAACCCGTACGCTAACACTAACCCGCGCCCTCACACGCACGCTCCCCCTAAAGCGTTGCCGTACCCTCACCTGGACCCTAAACCGTCCCTGTCCCCTAACCCTAACCCTAGCCCGAACCCTAACCCTAACCCTTTCCCGAAGCCTGACCCTCACCCGTGCCCTAATCCTAACCCGTACGCTAACACTAACCCGCGCCCTCACACGCACGCTCCCCCTAAAGCGTTGCCATACCCTCACCTGGACCCTAAACCGTCCCCGTCACCTAACCCTAACCCTAGCCCGAACCCTAACCCTAACCCTTCCCCGAAGCCTGACCCTCACCCGTCCCCTAATCCTAACCCGTACGCTAACACTAACCCGCGCCCTCACACGCACGCTCCCCCTAAAGCGTTGCCGTACCCTCACCTGGACCCTAAACCGTCCCCGTCCCCTAACCCTAACCCTAGCCCGAACCCTAACCCTAACCCTTCCCCGAAGCCTGACCCTCACCCGTGCCCTAATCCTAACCCGTACGCTAACACTAACCCGCGCCCTCACACGCACGCTCCCCCTAAAGCGTTGCCGTACCCTCACCTGGACCCTAAACCGTCCCCGTCCCCTAACCCTAACCCTAGCCCGAACCCTAACCCTAACCCTTCCCCGAAGCCTGACCCTCACCCGTCCCCTAATCGTAACCCGTACGCTAACACTAACCCGCGCCCTCATACGCACACTCCCCCTAAAGCGTTGCCGTACCCTCACCTGGACCCTAAACCGTCCCCGTCCCCTAACCCTAACCCTAGCCCGAACCCTAACCCTAACCCTTCCCCGAAGCCTGACCCTCACCCGTCCCATAATCCTAACCCGTACGCTAACACTAACCCGCGCCCTCACACGCACGCTCCCCCTAAAGCGTTGCCGTACCCTCACCTGGACCCTAATCCGTCCCCGTCACCTAACCCTAACCCTAGCCCGAACCCTAACCCTAACCCTTTCCCGAAGCCTGACCCTCACCCGTCCACTAATCGTAACCCGTACGCTAACACTAACCCGCGCCCTCACACGCACGCTCCCCCTAAAGCGTTGCCGTACCCTCACCTGGACCCTAAACCGTCCCCGTCCCCTAACCCTAACCCCAGCCCGAACCCTAACCCTAACCCTTCCCCGAAGCCTGACCCTCACCCGTGCCCTAATCCTAAACCGTACGCTAACACTAACCCGCGCCCTCACACGCACGCTCCCCCTAAAGCGTTGCCGTTCCCTCACCTGGACCATAAACCGTCCCCGTCCCCTAACCCTAACCCTAGCCCGAACCCTAACCCTAACCCTTCCCCGAAGCCTGACCCTCACCCGTGCCCTAATCCTAACCCGTACGCTAACACTAACCCGCGCCCTCACACGCACGCTCCCTCTAAAGCGTTGCCGTACCCTCACCTGGACCCTAAACCGTCCCCGTCCCCTAACCCTAACCCTAGCCCGAACCCTAACCCTAACCCTTCCCCGAAGCCTGACCCTCACCCGTGCCCTAATCCTAACCCGTACGCTAACACTAACCCGCGCCCTCACACGCACGCTCCCTCTAAAGCGTTGCCGTACCCTCACCTGGACCCTAAACCGTCCCCGTCCCCTAACCCTAACCCTAGCCCGAACCCTAACCCTAACCCTTCCCCGAAGCCTGACCCTCACCCGTGCCCTAATCCTAACCCGTACGCTAACACTAACCCGCGCCCTCACACGCACGCTCCCCCTAAAGCGTTGCCGTACCCTCACCTGGACCCTAAACCGTCCCCGTCCCCTAACCCTAACCCTAGCCCGAACCCTAACCCTAACCCTTCCCCAAAGCCTGACCCTCACCCGTGCCCTAATCCTAACCCGTACGCTAACACTAACCCGCGCCCTCACACGCACGCTCCCCCTAAAGCGTTGTCTTACCCTCACCTGGACCCTAAACCGTCCCCGTCCCCTAACCCTAACCCTAGCCCGAACCCTAACCCTAACCCTTCCCCGAAGCCTGACCCTCACCCGTGCCCTAATCCTAACCCGTACGCTAACACTAACCCGCGCCCTCACACGCACGCTCCCCCTAAAGCATTGCCGTACCCTCACCTGGACCCTAAACCGTCCCCATCCCCTAACCCTAACCCTAGCCCGAACCCTAACCCTAACCCTTCCCCGAATCCTGACCCTCACCCGTCCCCTAATCCTATCCCGTACGCTAACACTAACCCGCGCCCTCACACGCACGCTCCCCCTAAAGCGTTGCCGTACCCTCACCTGGACCCTAAACCGTCCCCGTCCCCTAACCCTAACCCTAGCCCGAACCCTAACCCTAACCCTTCCCCGAAGCCTGACCCTCACCCGTGCCCTAATCCTAACCCGTACACTAACACTAACCCGCGCCCTCACACGCAGGCTCCCCCTAAATCGTTGCCGTACCCTCACCTGGACCCTAAACCGTCCCCGTCCCCTAACCCTAACCCTAGCCCGAACCCTAACCCTAACCCTTCCCCGAAGCCTGACCCTCACCCGTCCCCTAATCCTAACCCGTACGCTAACACTAACCCGCGCCCTCACACGCACGCTCCCCCTAAAGCGTTGCCGTACCCTCACCTGGACCCTAAACCGTCCCCGTCCCCTAACCCTAACCCTAGCCCGAACCCTAACCCTAACCCTTCCCCGAAGCCTGACCCTCACCCGTCCCCTAATCCTAACTCGTACGCTATAACTAACCCACGCCCTCACACGCACGCTCCCCCTAAAGCGTTGCCGTACCCTCACCTGGACCCTAAACCGTCCCCGTCCCCTAACCCTAACCCTAGCCCGAACCCTAATCCTAACCCTTCCCCGAAGCCTGACCATCACCCGTCCCCTAATCCTAACCCGTACGCTAACACTAACCCGCGCCCTCACACGCACGCTCCCCCTAAAGCGTTGCCGTACCCTCACCTGGACCCTAAACCGACCCCGTCCCCTAACCCTAACCCTAGCCCGAACCCTAACCCTAACCCTTCCCCGAAGCCTGACCCTCACCCGTCCCCTAATCCTAACCCGTACGCTAACACTAACCCGCGCCCTCACACGCACGCTCCCCCTAAAGCGTTGCCGTACCCTCACCTGGACCCTAAACCGTCCCCGTCCCCTAACCCTAACCCTAGCCCGAACCCTAACCCTAACCCTTCCCCGAAGCCTGACCCTCACCCGTCCCCTAATCCTAACCCGTACGCTAACACTAACCCGCGCCCTCACACGCACGCTCCCCCTAAAGCGTTGCCGTACCCTCACCTGGACCCTAAACCGTCCCCGTCCCCTAACCCTAACCCTAGCCCGAACCCTAACCCTAACACTTCCCCGAAGCCTGACCCTCACCCGTGCCCTAATCCTAACCCGTACGCTAACACTAACCCGCGCCCTCACACGCACGCTCCCCCTAAAGCGTTGCCGTACCCTCACCTGGACCCTAAACCGTCCCCGTCCCCTAACCCTAACCCTAGCCCGAACCCTAACCCTAACCCTTCCCCGAATCCTGACCCTCACCCGTCCCCTAATCCTAACCCGTACGCTAACACTAACCCGCGCCCTCACATGCACGCTCCCCCTAAAGCATTGCCGTACCCTCACCTGGACCCTAAACCGTCCCCGTCCCCTAACCCTAACCCTAGCCCGAACCCTAACCCTAACCCTTCCCCGAAGCCTGACCCTCACCCGTCCCCTAATCCTAACCCGTACGCGAACACTAACCCGCGCCCTCACACGCATGCTCCCCCTAAAGCGTTGCCGTACCCTCACCTGGACCCTAAACCGTCCCCGTCCCCTAACCCTAACCCTAGCCCGAACCCTAACCCTAACCCTTCCCCGAAGCCTGACCCTCACCCGTCCCCTAATCCTAACTCGTACGCTAAAACTAACCCACGCCCTCACACACACGCTCCCCCTAAAGCGCTGCCGTACCCTCACCTGGACCCTAAACCGTCCCCGTCCCCTAACCCTAACCCTAGCCCGAACCCTAACCCTAACCCTTCCCCGAAGCCTGACCCTCACCCGACCCCTAATCCTAACCCGTACGCTAACACTAACCCGCGCCCTCACACGCACGCTCCCCCTAAAGCGTTGCCGTACCCTCACCTGGACCCTAAACCGTCCCCGTCCCCTAACCCTAACCCTAGCCCGAACCCTAACCCTAACCCTTCCCCGAAGCCTGACCGTAACCCGTGCCCTAATCCTAACACGTACGCTAACACTAACCCGCGCCCTCACACGCACGCTCCCCCTAAAGCGTTGCCGTACCCTCACCTGGACCCTAAACCGTCCCCGTCCCCTAACCCTAACCCTAGCCCGAACCCTAACCTTAACCCTTCCCCGAAGCCTGACCCTCACCCGTCCCCTAATCCTAACCCGTACGCTAACACTAACCCGCGCCCTCACACGCACGCTTCCCCTAAAGCGTTGCCGTACCCTCACCTGGACCCTAAACCGTCCCCGTCCCCTAACCCTAACCCTAGCCTGAACCCTAACCCTAACCCTTCCCCGAAGCCTGACCCTCACCCGTGCCCTAATCCTAACACGTACGCTAACACTAACCCGCGCCCTCACACGCACGCTCCCCCTAAAGCGTTTCCATACCCTCACCTGGACCCTAAACCGTCCCCGTCCCCTAACCCTAACCCTAGCCCGAACCCTAACCCTAACCCTTCCCCGAAGCCTGACCCTCAACCGTGCCCTAATCCTAACCCGTACGCTAACACTAACCCGCGCCCTCACACGCACGCTCCCCCTAAAGCGTTGCCGTACCCTCACTTGGACCCTAAACCGTCCCCGTCCCCTAACCCTAACCCTAGCCCGAACCCTAACCCTAACCCTTCCCCGAAGCCTGACCCTCACCCGTGCCCTAATCCTAACCCGTACGCTAACACTAACCCGCGCCCTCACACGCACGCTCCCCCTAAAGCGTTGCCATACCCTCACCTGGACCCTAAACCGTCCCCGTCACCTAACCCTAAACCTAGCCCGAACCCTAACCCTAACCCTTCCCCGAAGCCTGACCCTCACCCGTCCCCTAATCCTAACCCGTACGCTAACACTAACCCGCGCCCTCACACGCACGCTCCCCCTAAAGCGTTGCCGTACCCTCACCTGGACCCTAAACCGTCCCCGTCCCCTAACCCTAACCCTAGCCCGAACCCTAACCCTAACCCTTCCCCGAAGCCTGACCCTCACCCGTGCCCTAATCCTAACCCGTACGCTAACACTAACCCGCGCCCTCACACGCACGCTCCCCCTAAAGCGTTGCCGTACCCTCACCTGGACCCTAAACCGTCCCCGTCCCCTAACCCTAACCCTAGCCCGAACCCTAACCCTAACCCTTCCCCGAAGCCTGACCCTCACCCGTCCCCTAATCCTAACCCGTACGCTAACACTAACCCGCGCCCTCACACGCACGCTCCCCCTAAAGCGTTGCCGTACCCTCACCTGGACCCTAAACCGTCCCCGTCCCCTAACCCTAACCCTAGCCCGAACCCTAACCCTAACCCTTCCCCGAAGCCTGACCCTCACCCGTGCCCTAATCCTAACACGTACGCTAACACTAACCCGCGCCCTCACACGCACGCTCCCCCTAAAGCGTTTCCGTACCCTCACCTGGACCCTAAACCGTCCCCGTCCCCTAACCCTAACCCTAGCCCGAACCCTAACCCTAACCCTTCCCCGAAGCCTGACCCTCACCCGTGCCCTAATCCTAACCCGTACGCTAACACTAACCCTTGCCCTCACACGCACACTCCCCCTAAAGCGTTGCCGTACCCTCACCTGGACCCTAAACCGTCCCCGTCCCCTAACCCTAACCCTAGCCCGAACCCTAACCCTAACCCTTCCCCGAAGCCTGACCCTCACCCGTCCCATAATCCTAACCCGTACGCTAACACTAACCCGCGCCCTCACACGCACGCTCCCCCTAAAGCGTTGCCGTACCCTCACCTGGACCCTAAACCGTCCCCGTCCCCTAACCCTAACCCTAGCCCGAACCCTAACCCTAACCCTTTCCCGAAGCCTGACCCTCACCAGTCCACTAATCGTAACCCGTACGCTAACACTAACCCGCGCCCTCACACGCACGCTCCCCCTAAAGCGTTGCCGTACCCTCACCTGGACCCTAAACCGTCCCCGTCCCCTAACCCTAACCCTAGCCCGAACCCTAACCCTAACCCTTCCCCGAAGCCTGACCCTCACACGTGCCCTAATCCTAAACCGTACGCTAACACTAACCCGCGCCCTCACACGCACGCTCCCCCTAAAGCGTTGCCGTTCCCTCACCTGGACCCTAAACCGTCCCCGTCCCCTAACCCTAACCCTAGCCCGAACCCTAACCCTAACCCTTCTCCGAAGCCTGACCCTCACCCGTGCCCTAATCCTAACCCGTACGCTAACACTAACCCGCGCCCTCACACGCACGCTCCCCCTAAAGCGTTGCCGTACCCTCACCTGGACCCTAAACCGTCCCCGTCCCCTAACCCTAACCCTAGCCCGAACCCTAACCCTAACCCTTCCCCGAAGCCTGACCCTCACCCGTCCCCTAATCCTAACCCGTACGCTAACACTAACCCGCGCCCTCACACGCATGCTCCCCCTAAAGCGTTGCCGTACCCTCACCTGGACCCTAAACCGTCCCCGTCCCCTAACCCTAACCCTAGCCCGAACCCTAACCCTAACCCTTCCCCGAAGCCTGACCCTCACCCGTCCCCTAATCCTAACCCGTACGCTAACACTAACCCGCGCCCTCACACGCACGCTCCCCCTAAAGCGTTGCCGTACCCTCACCTGGACCCTAAACCGTCCCCGTCCCCTAACCCTAACCCTAGCCCGAACCCTAACCCTAACCCTTCCCCGAAGCCTGACCCTCACCCGTCCCCTAATCCTAACCCGTACGCTAACACTAACCCGCGCCCTCACACGCACGCTCCCCCTAAAGCGTTGCCGTACCCTCACCTGGACCCTAAACCGTCCCCGTCCCCTAACCCTAACCCTAGCCCGAACCCTAACCCTAACCCTTCCCCGAAGCCTGACCCTCACCCGTGCCCTAATCCTAACCCGTACGCTAACACTAACCCGCGCCCTCACACGCACGCTCCCCCTAAAGCGTTGCCGTACCCTCACCTGGACCCTAAACCGTCCCCGTCCCCTAACCCTAACCCTAGCCCGAACCCTAACCCTAACCCTTCCCCGAAGCCTGACCCTCACCCGTCCCCTAATCCTAACCCGTACGCGAACACTAACCCGCGCCCTCACACGCACGCTCCCCCTAAAGCGTTGCCGTACCCTCACCTGGACCCTAAACCGTCCCCGTCCCCTAACCCTAACCCTAGCCCGAACCCTAACCCTAACCCTTCCCCGAAGCCTGACCCTCACCCGTGCCCTAATCGTAACCCGTACGCGAACACTAACCCGCGCCCTCACACGCACGCTCCCCCTAAAGCGTTGCCATACCCTCACCTGGACCCTAAACCGTCCCCGTCCCCTAACCCTAACCCTAGCCCGAACCCTAACCCTAACCCTTCCCCGAAGCCTGACCCTCACCCGTCCCCTAATCCTAACACGTACGCTAACACTAACCCGCGCCCTCACACGCACGCTCGCCCTAAAGCGTTGCCGTACCCTCACCTGGACCCTAAACCGTCCCCGTCCCCTAACCCTAACCCTAGCCCGAACCCTAACCCTAACCCTTCCCCGAAGCCTGACCCTCACCCGTGCCCTAATCCTAACCCGTACGCTAACACTAACCCGCGCCCTCACACGCACGCTCCCCCTAAAGCGTTGCCGTACCCTCACCTGGACCCTAAACCGTCCCCGTCCCCTAACCCTAACCCTAGCCCGAACCCTAACCCTAACCCTTCCCCGAAGCCTGACCCTCACCCGTCCCCTAATCCTAACCCGTACGCTAACACTAACCCGCGCCCTCACACGCACGCTCCCCCTAAAGCGTTGCCGTACCCTCACCTGGACCCTAAACCGTCCCCGTCCCCTAACCCTAACCCTAGCCCGAACCCTAACCCTAACCCTTCCCCGAAGCCTGACCCTCACCCGTGCCCTAATCCTAACACGTACGCTAACACTAACCCGCGCCCTCACACGCACGCTCCCCCTAAAGCGTTTCCGTACCCTCACCTGGACCCTAAACCGTCCCCGTCCCCTAACCCTAACCCTAGCCCGAACCCTAACCCTAACCCTTCCCCGAAGCCTGACCCTCACCCGTGCCCTAATCCTAACCCGTACGCTAACACTAACCCTTGCCCTCACACGCACACTCCCCCTAAAGCGTTGCCGTACCCTCACCTGGACCCTAAACCGTCCCCGTCCCCTAACCCTAACCCTAGCCCGAACCCTAACCCTAACCCTTCCCCGAAGCCTGACCCTCACCCGTCCCATAATCCTAACCCGTACGCTAACACTAACCCGCGCCCTCACACGCACGCTCCCCCTAAAGCGTTGCCGTACCCTCACCTGGACCCTAAACCGTCCCCGTCCCCTAACCCTAACCCTAGCCCGAACCCTAACCCTAACCCTTTCCCGAAGCCTGACCCTCACCAGTCCACTAATCGTAACCCGTACGCTAACACTAACCCGCGCCCTCACACGCACGCTCCCCCTAAAGCGTTGCCGTACCCTCACCTGGACCCTAAACCGTCCCCGTCCCCTAACCCTAACCCTAGCCCGAACCCTAACCCTAACCCTTCCCCGAAGCCTGACCCTCACACGTGCCCTAATCCTAAACCGTACGCTAACACTAACCCGCGCCCTCACACGCACGCTCCCCCTAAAGCGTTGCCGTTCCCTCACCTGGACCCTAAACCGTCCCCGTCCCCTAACCCTAACCCTAGCCCGAACCCTAACCCTAACCCTTCTCCGAAGCCTGACCCTCACCCGTGCCCTAATCCTAACCCGTACGCTAACACTAACCCGCGCCCTCACACGCACGCTCCCCCTAAAGCGTTGCCGTACCCTCACCTGGACCCTAAACCGTCCCCGTCCCCTAACCCTAACCCTAGCCCGAACCCTAACCCTAACCCTTCCCCGAAGCCTGACCCTCACCCGTCCCCTAATCCTAACCCGTACGCTAACACTAACCCGCGCCCTCACACGCATGCTCCCCCTAAAGCGTTGCCGTACCCTCACCTGGACCCTAAACCGTCCCCGTCCCCTAACCCTAACCCTAGCCCGAACCCTAACCCTAACCCTTCCCCGAAGCCTGACCCTCACCCGTCCCCTAATCCTAACCCGTACGCTAACACTAACCCGCGCCCTCACACGCACGCTCCCCCTAAAGCGTTGCCGTACCCTCACCTGGACCCTAAACCGTCCCCGTCCCCTAACCCTAACCCTAGCCCGAACCCTAACCCTAACCATTCCCCGAAGCCTGACCCTCACCCGTGCCCTAATCCTAACCCGTACGCTAACACTAACCCGCGCCCTCACACGCACGCTCCCCCTAAAGCGTTGCCGTACCCTCACCTGGACCCTAAACCGTCCCCGTCCCCTAACCCTAACCCAAGCCCGAACCCTAACCCTAAACCTTCCCCGAAGCCTGACCCTCACCCGTCCCCTAATCCTAACCCGTACGCTAACACTAACCCGCGCCCTCACACGCACGCTCCCCCTAAAGCGTTGCCGTACCCTCACCTGGACCCTAAACCGTCCCCGTCCCCTAACCCTAACCCTAGCCCGAACCCTAACCCTAACCCTTCCCCGAAGCCTGACCCTCACCCGTCCCCTAATCCTAACCCGTACGCGAACACTAACCCGCGCCCTCACACGCACGCTCCCCCTAAAGCGTTGCCGTACCCTCACCTGGACCCTAAACCGTCCCCGTCCCCTAACCCTAACCCTAGCCCGAACCCTAACCCTAACCCTTCCCCGAAGCCTGACCCTCACCCGTGCCCTAATCGTAACCCGTACGCGAACACTAACCCGCGCCCTCACACGCACGCTCCCCCTAAAGCGTTGCCATACCCTCACCTGGACCCTAAACCGTCCCCGTCCCCTAACCCTAACCCTAGCCCGAACCCTAACCCTAACCCTTCCCCGAAGCCTGACCCTCACCCGTCCCCTAATCCTAACACGTACGCTAACACTAACCCGCGCCCTCACACGCACGCTCGCCCTAAAGCGTTGCCGTACCCTCACCTGGACCCTAAACCGTCCCCGTCCCCTAACCCTAACCCTAGCCCGAACCCTAACCCTAACCCTTCCCCGAAGCCTGACCCTCACCCGTGCCCTAATCCTAACCCGTACGCTAACACTAACCCACGCCCTCACACGCACGCTCCCCCTAAAGCGTTGCCGTACCCTCACCTGGACCCTAAACCGTCCCCGTCCCCTAACCCTAACCCTAGCCCGAACCCTAACCCTAACCCTTCCCCGAAGCCTGACCCTCACCCGTCCCCTAATCCTAACCCGTACGCTAACACTAACCCGCGCCCTCACACGCACGCTCCCCCTAAAGCGTTGCCGTACCCTCACCTGGACCCTAAACCGTCCCCGTCCCCTAACCCTAACCCTAGCCCGAACCCTAACCCTAACCCTTCCCCGAAGCCTGACCCTCACCCGTCCCCTAATCCTAACCCGTACGCTAACACTAACCCGCGCCCTCACACGCACGCTCCCCCTAAAGCGTTGCCGTACCCTCACCTGGACCCTAAACCGTCCCCGTCCCCTAACCCTAACCCTAGCCCGAACCCTAACCCTAACCCTTCCCCGAAGCCTGACCCTCACCCGTGCCCTAATCCTAACCCGTACGCTAACACTAACCCGCGCCCTCACACGCACGCTCCCCCTAAAGCGTTGCCGTACCCTCACCTGGACCCTAAACCGTCCCCGTCCCCTAACCCTAACCCTAGCCCGAACCCTAACCCTAACCCTTCCCCGAAGCCTGACCCTCACCCGTCCCCTAATCCTAACCCGTACGCGAACACTAACCCGCGCCCTCACACGCATGCTCCCCCTAAAGCGTTGCCGTACCCTCACCTGGACCCTAAACCGTCCCCGTCCCCTAACCCTAACCCTAGCCCGAACCCTAACCCTAACCCTTCCCCGAAGCCTGACCCTCACCCGTCCCCTAATCGTAACCCGTACGCTAACACTAACCCGCGCCCTCACACGCACGCTCCCCCTAAAGCGTTGCCGTACCCTCACCTGGACCCTAAACCGTCCCCGTCCCCTAACCCTAACCCTAGCCCGAACCCTAACCCTAACCCTTCCCCGAAGCCTGACCCTCACCCGTGCCCTAATCCTAACACGTACGCTAACACTAACCCGCGCCCTCACACGCACGCTCCCCCTAAAGCGTTGCCGTACCCTCACCTGGACCCTAAACCGTCCCCGTCCCCTAACCCTAACCCTAGCCCAAACCCTAACCCTAACCCTTCCCCGAAGCCTGACCCTCACCCGTGCCCTAATCCTAACCCGTACGCTAACACTAACCCGCGCCCTCACACGCACGCTCCCCCTAAAGCGTTGCCGTACCCTCACCTGGACCCTAAACCGTCCCCGTCCCCTAACCCTAACCCTAGCCCGAACCCTAACCCTAACCCTTCCCCGAATCCTGACCCTCACCCGTCCCCTAATCCTAACCCGTACGCTAACACTAACCCGCGCCCTCACATGCACGCTCCCCCTAAAGCGTTGCCGTACCCTCACCTGGACCCTAAACCGTCCCCGTCCCCTAACCCTAACCCTAGCCCAAACCCTAACCCTAACCCTTCCCCGAAGCCTGACCCTCACCCGTCCCCTAATCCTAACCCGTACGCGAACACTAACCCGCGCCCTCACACGCATGCTCCCCCTAAAGCGTTGCCGTACCCTCACCTGGACCCTAAACCGTCCCCGTCCCCTAACCCTAACCCTAGCCCGAACCCTAACCCTAACCCTTCCCCGAAGCCTGACCCTCACCCGTCCCCTAATCCTAACTCGTACGCTAAAACTAACCGACGCCCTCACACGCACGCTCCCCCTAAAGCGCTGCTGTACCCTCACCTGGACCCTAAACCGTCCCCGTCCCCTAACCCTAACCCTAGCCCGAACCCTAACCCTAACCCTTCCCCGAAGCCTGACCCTCACCCGTCCCCTAATCCTAACCCGTACGCTAACACTAACCCGCGCCCTCACACGCACGCTCCCCCTAAAGCGTTGCCGTACCCTCACCTGGACCCTAAACCGTCCCCGTCCCCTAACCCTAACCCTAGCCCGAACCCTAACCCTAACCCTTCCCCGAAGCCTGACCCTAACCCGTGCCCTAATCCTAACACGTACGCTAACACTAACCCGCGCCCTCACACGCACGCTCCCCCTAAAGCGTTGCCGTACCCTCACCTGGACCCTAAACCGTCCCCGTCCCCTAACCCTAACCCTAGCCCGAACCCTAACCCTAACCCTTCCCCGAAGCCTGACCCTCACCCGTCCCCTAATCCTAACCCGTACGCTAACACTAACCCGCGCCCTCACACGCACGCTTCCCCTAAAGCGTTGCCGTACCCTCACCTGGACCCTAAACTGTCCCCGTCCCCTAACCCTAACCCTAGCCCGAACCCTAATCCTAACCCTTCCCCGAAGCCTGACCCTCACCCGTCCCCTAATCCTAACCCGTACGCTAACACTAACCCGCGCCCTCACACGCACGCTCCCCCTAAAGCGTTGCCGTACCCTCACCTGGACCCTAAACCGTCCCCGTCCCCTAACCCTAACCCTAGCCCGAACCCTAACCCTAACCCTTCCCCGAAGCCTGACCCTCACCCGTCCCCTAATCCTAACCCGTACGCTAACACTGACCCGCGCCCTCACACGCACGCTCCCCCTAAAGCGTTGCCGTACCCTCACCTGGACCCTAAACCGTCCCCGTCCCCTAACCCTAACCCTAGCCCGAACCCTAACCCTAACCCTTCCCCGAAGCCTGACCCTCACCCGTCCCCTAATCCTAACCCGTACACTAACTCTAACCCGCGCCCTCACACGCACGCTCCCCCTAAAGCGTTGCCGTACCCTCACCTGGACCCTAAACCATCCCCGTCCCCAAACCCTAACCCTAGCCCGAACCCTAACCCTAACCCTTCCCCGAAGCCTGACCCTCACCCGTGCCCTAATCCTAACCCGTACGCTAACACTAACCCGCGCCCTCACACGCACGCTCCCCCTAAAGCGTTGCCGTACCCTCACCTGGACCCTAAACCGTCCCCGTCCCCTAACCCTAACCCTAGCCCGAACCCTAACCCTAACCCTTCCCCGAAGCCTGACCCTCACCCGTGCCCTAATCCTAACCCGTACGCTAACACTAACCCGCGCCCTCACACGCACGCTCCCCCTAAAGCGTTGCCGTACCCTCACCTGGACCCTAAACCGTCCCCGTCCCCTAACCCTAACCCTAGCCCGAACCCTAACCCTAACCCTTCCCCGAAGCCTGACCCTCACCCGTCCCCTAATCCTAACTCGTACGCTAAAACTAACCCACGCCCTCACACGCACGCTCCCCCTAAAGCGCTGCCGTACCCTCACCTGGACCCTAAACCGTCCCCGTCCCCTAACCCTAACCCTAGCCCGAACCCTAACCCTAACCCTTCCCCGAAGCCTGACCCTCACCCGTCCCCTAATCCTAACCCGTACGCTAACACTAACCCGCGCCCTCACACGCACGCTCCCCCTAAAGCGTTGCCGTACCCTCACCTGGACCCTAAACCGTCCCCGTCCCCTAACCCTAACCCTAGCCCGAACCCTAACCCTAACCCTTGCCCGAAGCCTGACCCTAACCCGTGCCCTAATCCTAACCCGTACGCTAACACTAACCCGCGCCCTCACACGCACGCTCCCCCTAAAGCGTTGCCGCACCCTCACCTGGACCCTAAACCGTCCCCGTCCCCTAACCCTAACCCTAGCCCGAACCCTAACCCTAACCCTTCCCCGAAGCCTGACCCTCACCCGTCCCCTAATCCTAACCCGTACGCTAACAGTAACCCGCGTCCTCACACGCACGCTTCCCCTAAAGCATTGCCGTACCCTCACCTGGACCCTAAACCGTCCCCGTCCCCTAACCCTAACCCTAGCCCGAACCCTAACCCTAACCCTTCCCCGAAGCCTGACCCTCACCCGTGCCCTAATCCTAACACGTACGCTAACACTAACCCGCGCCCTCACACGCACGCTCCCCCTAAAGCGTTGCCGTACCCTCACCTGGACCCTAAACCGTCCCCGTCCCCTAACCCTAACCCTAGCCCGAACCCTAACCCTAACCCTTCCCCGAAGCCTGACCCTCACCCGTGCCCTAATCCTAACCCGTACGCTAACACTAACCCGCGCCCTCACACGCACGCTCCCCCTAAAGCGTTGCCGTACCCTCACCTGGACCCTAAACCGTCCCCGTCCCCTAACCCTAACCCTAGCCCGAACCCTAACCCTAACCCTTCCCCGAAGCCTGACCCTCACCCGTGCCCTAATCCTAACCCGTACGCTAACACTAACCCGCGCCCTCACACGCACGCTCCCCCTAAAGCGTTGCCGTACCCTCACCTGGACCCTAAACCGTCCCCGTCCCCTAACCCTAACCCTAGCCCGAACCCTAACCCTAACCCTTCCCCGAAGCCTGACCCTCACCCGTCCCCTAATCCTAACTCGTACGCTAAAACTAACCCACGCCCTCACACGCACGCTCCCCCTAAAGTGCTGCCGTACCCTCACCTGGACCCTAAACCGTCCCCGTCCCCTAACCCTAACCCTAGCCCGAACCCTAACCCTAACCCTTCCCCGAAGCCTGACCCTCACCCGTCCCCTAATCCTAACCCGTACGCTAACACTAACCCGCGCCCTCACACGCACGCTCCCCCTAAAGCGTTGCCGTACCCTCACCTGGACCCTAAACCGTCCCCGTCCCCTAACCCTAACCCTAGCCCGAACCCTAACCCTAACCCTTGCCCGAAGCCTGACCCTAACCCGTGCCCTAATCCTAACCCGTACGCTAACACTAACCCGCGCCCTCACACGCACGCTCCCCCTAAAGCGTTGCCGCACCCTCACCTGGACCCTAAACCGTCCCCGTCCCCTAACCCTAACCCTAGCCCGAACCCTAACCCTAACCCTTCCCCGAAGCCTGACCCTCACCCGTCCCCTAATCCTAACCCGTACGCTAACAGTAACCCGCGTCCTCACACGCACGCTTCCCCTAAAGCATTGCCGTACCCTCACCTGGACCCTAAACCGTCCCCGTCCCCTAACCCTAACCCTAGCCCGAACCCTAACCCTAACCCTTGCCCGAAGCCTGACCCTAACCCGTGCCCGAATCCTAAACCGTACGCTAACACTAACCCGCGCCCTCACACGCACGCTCCCCCTAAAGCGTTGCCGTACCCTCACCTGGACCCTAAACCGTCCCCGTCCCCTAACCCTAACCCTAGCCCGAACCCTAACCCTAACCCTTGCCCGAAGCCTGACCCTAACCCGTGCCCTAATCCTAACCCGTACGCTAACACTAACCCGCGCCCTCACACGCACGCTCCCCCTAAAGCGTTGCCGCACCCTCACCTGGACCCTAAACCGTCCCCGTCCCCTAACCCTAACCCTAGCCCGAACCCTAACCCTAACCCTTCCCCGAAGCCTGACCCTCACCCGTCCCCTAATCCTAACCCGTACGCTAACACTAACCCGCGTCCTCACACGCACGCTTCCCCTAAAGCATTGCTGTACCCTCACCTGGACCCTAAACCGTCCCCGTCCCCTAACCCTAACCCTAGCCCGAACCCTAACCCTAACCCTTCCCCGAAGCCTGACCCTCACCCGTGCCCTAATCCTAACACGTACGCTAACACTAACCCGCGCCCTCACACGCACGCTCCCCCTAAAGCGTTGCCGTACCCTCACCTGGACCCTAAACCGTCCCCGTCCCCTAACCCTAACCCTAGCCCGAACCCTAACCCTAACCCTTCCCCGAAGCCTGACCCTCACCCGTCCCCTAATCCTAACTCGTACGCTAAAACTAACCCACGCCCTCACACGCACGCTCCCCCTAAAGCGCTGCCGTACCCTCACCTGGACCCTAAACCGTCCCCGTCCCCTAACCCTAACCCTAGCCCGAACCCTAACCCTAACCCTTCCCCGAAGCCTGACCCTCACCCGTCCCCTAATCCTAACCCGTACGCTAACACTAACCCGCGCCCTCAGACGCACGCTCCCCCTAAAGCGTTGCCGTACCCTCACCTGGACCCTAAACCGTCCCCGTCCCCTAACCCTAACCCTAGCCCGAACCCTAACCCTAACCCTTGCCCGAAGCCTGACCCTAACCCGTGCCCTAATCCTAAACCGTACGCTAACACTAACCCGCGCCCTCACACGCACGCTCCCCCTAAAGCGTTGCCGCACCCTCACCTGGACCCTAAACCGTCCCCGTCCCCTAACCCTAACCCTAGCCCGAACCCTAACCCTAACCCTTCCCCGAAGCCTGACCCTCACCCGTCCCCTAATCCTAACCCGTACGCTAACACTAACCCACGCCCTCACACGCACGCTCCCCCTAAAGCGTTGCCGTACCCTCACCTGGACCCTAAACCGTCCCCGTCCCCTAACCCTAACCCTAGCCCGAACCCTAACCCTAACCCTTCCCCGAAGCCTGACCCTCACCCGTGCCCTAATCCTAACACGTACGCTAACACTAACCCGCGTCCTCACACGCACGCTCCCCCTAGAGCGTTGCCGTACCCTCACCTGGACCCTAAACCGTCCCCGTCCCCTAACCCTAACCCTAGCCTGAACCCTAACCCTAACCCTTCCCCGAAGCCTGACCCTCAACTGTGCCCTAATCCTAACCCGTACGCTAACACTAACCCGCGCCCTCACACGCACGCTCCCCCTAAAGCGTTGCCGTACCCTCACCTGGACCCTAAACCGTCCCCGTCCCCTAACCCTAACCCTAGCCCGAACCCTAACCCTAACCCTTCCCCGAAGCCTGACCCTCACCCGTGCCCTAATCCTAACCCGTACGCTAACACTAACCCACGCCCTCACACGCACGCTCCCCCTAAAGCGTTGCCGTACCCTCACCTGGACCCTAAACCGTCCCCGTCCCCTAACCCTAACCCTAGCCCGAACCCTAACCCTAACCCTTCCCCGAAGCCTGACCCTCAACCGTGCCCTAATCCTAACCCGTACGCTAACACTAACCCGCGCCCTCACACGCACGCTCCCCCTAAAGCGTTGCCGTACCCTCACCTGGACCCTAAACCGTCCCCGTCCCCTAACCCTAACCCTAGCCCGAACCCTAACCCTAAACCTTGCCCGAAGCCTGACCCTAACCCGTGCCCTAATCCTAACCCGTACGCTAACACTAACCCGCGCCCTCACACGCACGCTCCCCCTAAAGCGTTGCCGCACCCTCACATGGACCCTAAACCGTCCCCGTCCCCTAACCCTAACCCTAGCCCGAACCCTAACCCTAACCCTTTCCCGAAGCCTGACCCTCACCCGTCCCCTAATCCTAACCCGTACGCTAACACTAACCCGCGCCCTCACACGCACGCTTCCCCTAAAGCGTTGCCGTACCCTCACCTGGACCCTAAACCGTCCCCGTCCCCTAACCCTAACCCTAGCCCGAACCCTAACCCTAACCCTTCCCCGAAGCCTGACCCTCACCCGTGCCCTAATCCTAACCCGTACGCTAACACTAACCCGCGCCCTCACACGCACGCTCCCCCTAAAGCGTTGCCGTACCCTCACCTGGACCCTAAACCGTCCCCGTCCCCTAACCCTAACCCTAGCCCGAACCCTAACCCTAACCCTTCCCCGAAGCCTGACCCTCAACCGTGCCCTAATCCTAACCCGTACGCTAACACTAACCCGCGCCCTCACACGCACGCTCCCCCTAAAGCGTTGCCGTACCCTCACCTGGACCCTAAACCGTCCCCGTCCCCTAACCCTAACCCTAGCCCGAACCCTAACCCTAACCCTTCCCCGAAGCCTGACCCTCACCCGTCCCCTAATCCTAACCCGTACGCTAACACTAACCCGCGCCCTCAGACGCACGCTCCCCCTAAAGCGTTGCCCTACCCTCACCTGGACCCTAAACCGTCCCCGTCCCCTAACCCTAACCCTAGCCCGAACCCTAACCCTAACCCTTCCCCGAAGCCTGACCCTCACCCGTCCCCTAATCCTAACCCGTATGCTAACACTAACCCGCGCCCTCACACGCACGCTCCCCCTAAAGCGTTGCCGTACCCTCACCTGGACCCTAAACCGTGCCCGTCCCCTAACCCTAACCCTAGCCCGAACCCTAACCCTAACCCTTCCCCGAAGCCTGACCCTCACCCTTGCCCTAATCCTAACCCGTACGCTAACACTAACCCGCGCCCTCACACGCACGCTCCCCCTAAAGCGTTGCCGTACCCTCACCTGGACCCTAAACCGTCCCCTTCCCCTAACCCTAACCCTAGCCCGAACCCTAACCCTAACCCTTCCCCGAATCCTGACCCTCACCCGTCCCCTAATCCTAACCCGTACGCTAACACTAACCCGCACCCTCACACGCACGCTCCCCCTATAGCGTTGCCGTACCCTCACCTGGACCCTAAACCGTCCCCGTCCCCTAACCCTAACCCTAGCCCGAACCCTAACCCTAACCCTTCCCCGAAGCCTGACCCTCACCCGTGCCCTAATCCTAACCCGTACGCTAACACTAACCCGCGCCCTCACACGCACGCTCCCCCTAAAGCGTTGCCGTACCCTCACCTGGACCCTAAACCGTCCCCGTCCCCTAACCCTAACCCTAGCCCGAACCCTAACCCTAAACCTTCCCCGAAGCCTGACCCTCACCCGTCCCCTAATCCTAACCCGTACGCGAACACTAACCCGCGCCCTCACACGCACGCTCCCCCTAAAGCGTTGCCGTACCCTCACCTGGACCCTAAACCGTCCCCGTCCCCTAACCCTAACCCTAGCCCGAACCCTAACCCTAACCCTTCCCCGAAGACTGACCCTCACCCGTCCCCTAATCGTAACCCGTACGCGAACAGTAACCCGCGCCCTCACACGCACGCTCCCCCTAAAGCGTTGCCGTACCCTCACCTGGACCCTAAACCGTCCCCGTCCCCTAACCCTAACCCTAGCCCGAACCCTAACCCTAACCCTTCCCCGAAGCCTGACCCTCACCCGTGCCCTAATCCTAACACGTACGCTAACACTAACCCGCGCCCTCACACGCACGCTCCCCCTAAAGCGTTGCCGTACCCTCACCTGGACCCTAAACCGTCCCCGTCCCCTAACCCTAACCCTAGCCCGAACCCTAACCCTAACCCTTCCCCGAAGCCTGACCCTCACCCGTCCCCTAATCGTAACCCGTACGCTAACACTAACCCGCGCCCTCACACGCACGCTCCCCCTAAAGCGTTGCCGTACCCTCACCTGGACCCTAAACCGTCCCCGTCCCCTAACCCTAACCCTAGCCCGAACCCTAACCCTAACCCTTCCCCGAAGCCTGACCCTCACCCGTCCCATAATCCTAACCCGTACGCTAACACTAACCCGCGCCCTCACACGCACGCTCCCCCTAAAGCGTTGCCGTACCCTCACCTGGACCCTAAACCGTCCCCGTCCCCTAACCCTAACCCTAGCCCGAACCCTAACCCTAACCCTTCCCCGAAGCCTGACCCTCACCCGTGCCCTAATCCTAACCCGTACGCTAACACTAACCCGCGCCCTCACACGCACGCTCCCCCTAAAGCGTTGCCGTAACCTCACCTGGACCCTAAACCGTCCCCGTCCCCTAACCCTAACCCTAGCCCGAACCCTAATCCTAACCCTTCCCCGAAGCCTGACCCTCACCCGTCCCCTAATCCTAACCCGTACGCTAACACTAACCCGCGCCCTCACACGCACGCTCCCCCTAAAGCGTTGCCGTACCCTCACCTGGACCCTAAACCGTCCCCGTCCCCTAACCCTAACCCTAGCCCGAACCCTAACCCTAACCCTTCCCCGAAGCCTGACCCTCACCCGTCCCCTAATCCTAACCCGTACGCTAACACTAACCCGCGCCCTCACACGCACGCTCCCCCTAAAGCGTTGCCGTACCCTCACCTGGACCCTAAACCGTCCCCGTCCCCTAACCCTAACCCTAGCCCGAACCCTAACCCTAACCCTTCCCCGAAGCCTGACCCTCACCCGTCCCCTAATCCTAACCCGTACGCTAACACTAACCCGCGCCCTCACACGCACGCTCCCCCTAAAGCGTTGCCGTACCCTCACCTGGACCCTAAACCGTCCCCGTCCCCTAACCCTAACCCTAGCCCGAACCCTAACCCTAACCCTTCCCCGAAGCCTGACCCTCACCCGTGCCCTAATCCTAACACGTACGCTAACACTAACCCGCGCCCTCACACGCACGCTCCCCCTAAAGCGTTGCCGTACCCTCACCTGGACCCTAAACCGTCCCCGTCCCCTAACCCTAACCCTAGCCCAAACCCTAACCCTAACCCTTCCCCGAAGCCTGACCCTCAACCGTGCCCTAATCCTAACCCGTACGCTAACACTAACCCGCGCCCGCACACGCACGCTCCCCCTAAAGCGTTGCCGTACCCTCACCTGGACCCTAAACCGTCCCCGTCCCCTAACCCTAACCCTAGCCCGAACCCTAACCCTAACCCTTCCCCGAAGCCTGACCCTCACCCGTCCCCTAATCGTAACCCGTACGCTAACACTAACCCGCGCCCTCACACGCACGCTCCCCCTAAAGCGTTGCCGTACCCTCACCTGGACCCTAAACCGTCCCCGTCCCCTAACCCTAACCCTAGCCCGAACCCTAACCCTAACCCTTCCCCGAAGCCTGACCCTCACCCGTGCCCTAATCCTAACCCGTACGCTAACACTAACCCGCGCCCTCACACGCACGCTCCCCCTAAAGCGTTGCCGTACCCTCACCTGGACCCTAAACCGTCCCCGTCCCCTAACCCTAACCCTAGCCCGAACCCTAACCCTAACCCTTCCCCGAATCCTGACCCTCACCCGTCCCCTAATCCTAACCCGTACGCTAACACTAACCCGCGCCCTCACATGCACGCTCCCCCTAAAGCGTTGTCGTACCCTCACCTGGACCCTAAACCGTCCCCGTCCCCTAACCCTAACCCTAGCCCGAACCCTAACCCTAACCCTTCCCCGAAGCCTGACCCTCACCCGTCCCCTAATCCTAACCCGTACGCGAACACTAACCCGCGCCCTCACACGCATGCTCCCCCTAAAGCGTTGCCGTACCCTCACCTGGACCCTAAACCGTCCCCGTCCCCTAACCCTAACCCTAGCCCGAACCCTAACCCTAACCCTTCCCCGAAGCCTGACCCTCACCCGTCCCCTAATCCTAACCCGTACGCGAACACTAACCCGCGCCCTCACACGCATGCTCCCCCTAAAGCGTTGCCGTACCCTCACCTGGACCCTAAACCGTCCCCGTCCCCTAACCCTAACCCTAGCCCGAACCCTAACCCTAACCCTTCCCCGAAGCCTGACCCTCACCCGTCCCCTAATCCTAACTCGTACGCTAAAACTAACCGACGCCCTCACACGCACGCTCCCCCTAAAGCGCTGCCGTACCCTCACCTGGACCCTAAACCGTCCCCGTCCCCTAACCCTAACCCTAGCCCGAACCCTAACCCTAACCCTTCCCCGAAGCCTGACCCTCACCCGTCCCCTAATCCTAACCCGTACGCTAACACTAACCCGCGCCCTCACACGCACGCTCCCCCTAAAGCGTTGCCGTAACCTCACCTGGACCCTAAACCGTCCCCGTCCCCTAACCCTAACCCTAGCCCGAACCCTAATCCTAACCCTTCCCCGAAGCCTGACCCTCACCCGTCCCCTAATCCTAACCCGTACGCTAACACTAACCCGCGCCCTCACACGCACGCTCCCCCTAAAGCGTTGCCGTACCCTCACCTGGACCCTAAACCGTCCCCGTCCCCTAACCCTAACCCTAGCCCAAACCCTAAACCTAACCCTTCCCCGAAGCCTGACCCTCACCCGTCCCCTAATCCTAACCCGTACGCTAACACTAACCCGCGCCCTCACACGCACGCTCCCCCTAAAGCGTTGCCGTACCCTCACCTGGACCCTAAACCGTCCCCGTCCCCTAACCCTAACCCTAGCCCGAACCCTAACCCTAACCCTTCCCCGAAGCCTGACCCTCACCCGTCCCCTAATCCTAACCCGTACGCTAACACTAACCCGCGCCCTCACACGCACGCTCCCCCTAAAGCGTTGCCGTACCCTCACCTGGACCCTAAACCGTCCCCGTCCCCTAACCCTAACCCTAGCCCGAACCCTAACCCTAACCCTTCCCCGAAGCCTGACCCTCACCCGTGCCCTAATCCTAACACGTACGCTAACACTAACCCGCGCCCTCACACGCACGCTCCCCCTAAAGCGTTGCCGTACCCTCACCTGGACCCTAAACCGTCCCCGTCCCCTAACCCTAACCCTAGCCCAAACCCTAACCCTAACCCTTCCCCGAAGCCTGACCCTCAACCGTGCCCTAATCCTAACCCGTACGCTAACACTAACCCGCGCCCGCACACGCACGCTCCCCCTAAAGCGTTGCCGTACCCTCACCTGGACCCTAAACCGTCCCCGTCCCCTAACCCTAACCCTAGCCCGAACCCTAACCCTAACCCTTCCCCGAAGCCTGACCCTCACCCGTCCCCTAATCGTAACCCGTACGCTAATACTAACCCGCGCCCTCACACGCACGCTCCCCCTAAAGCGTTGCCGTACCCTCACCTGGACCCTAAACCGTCCCCGTCCCCTAACCCTAACCCTAGCCCGAACCCTAACCCTAACCCTTCCCCGAAGCCTGACCCTCACCCGTGCCCTAATCCTAACACGTACGCTAACACTAACCCGCGCCCTCACACGCACGCTCCCCCTAAAGCGTTGCCGTACCCTCACCTGGACCCTAAACCGTCCCCGTCCCCTAACCCTAACCCTAGCCCGAACCCTAACCCTAACCCTTCCCCGAAGCCTGACCCTCACCCGTGCCCTAATCCTAACCCGTACGCTAACACTAACCCGCGCCCTCACACGCACGCTCCCCCTAAAGCGTTGCCGTACCCTCACCTGGACCCTAAACCGTCCCCGTCCCCTAACCCTAACCCTAGCCCGAACCCTAACCCTAACCCTTCCCCGAATCCTGACCCTCACCCGTCCCCTAATCCTAACCCGTACGCTAACACTAACCCGCGCCCTCACATGCACGCTCCCCCTAAAGCGTTGTCGTACCCTCACCTGGACGCTAAACCGTCCCCGTCCCCTAACCCTAACCCTAGCCCGAACCCTAACCCTAACCCTTCCCCGAAGCCTGACCCTCACCCGTCCCCTAATCCTAACCCGTACGCGAACACTAACCCGCGCCCTCACACGCATGCTCCCCCTAAAGCGTTGCCGTACCCTCACCTGGACCCTAAACCGTCCCCGTCCCCTAACCCTAACCCTAGCCCGAACCCTAACCCTAACCCTTCCCCGAAGCCTGACCCTCACCCGTCCCCTAATCCTAACCCGTACGCGAACACTAACCCGCGCCCTCACACGCATGCTCCCCCTAAAGCGTTGCCGTACCCTCACCTGGACCCTAAACCGTCCCCGTCCCCTAACCCTAACCCTAGCCCGAACCCTAACCCTAACCCTTCCCCGAAGCCTGACCCTCACCCGTCCCCTAATCCTAACTCGTACGCTAAAACTAACCGACGCCCTCACACGCACGCTCCCCCTAAAGCGCTGCCGTACCCTCACCTGGACCCTAAACCGTCCCCGTCCCCTAACCCTAACCCTAGCCCGAACCCTAACCCTAACCCTTCCCCGAAGCCTGACCCTCACCCGTCCCCTAATCCTAACCCGTACGCTAACACTAACCCGCGCCCTCACACGCACGCTCCCCCTAAAGCGTTGCCGTACCCTCACCTGGACCCTAAACCGTCCCCGTCCCATAACCCTAACCCTAGCCCGAACCCTAACCCTAACCCTTCCCCGAAGCCTGACCCTAACCCGTGCCCTAATCCTAACACGTACGCTAACACTAACCCGCGCCCTCACACGCACGCTCCCCCTAAAGCGTTGCCGTACCCTCACCTGGACCCTAAACCGTCCCCGTCCCCTAACCCTAACCCTAGCCCGAACCCTAACCCTAACCCTTCCCCGAAGCCTGACCCTCACCCGTCCCCTAATCCTAACCCGTACGCTAACACTAACCCGCGCCCTCACACGCACGCTTCCCCTAAAGCGTTGCCGTACCCTCACCTGGACCCTAAACTGTCCCCGTCCCCTAACCCTAACCCTAGCCCGAACCCTAATCCTAACCCTTCCCCGAAGCCTGACCCTCACCCGTCCCCTAATCCTAACCCGTACGCTAACACTAACCCGCGCCCTCAGACGCACGCTCCCCCTAAAGCGTTGCCGTACCCTCACCTGGACCCTAAACCGTCCCCGTCCCCTAACCCTAACCCTAGCCCGAACCCTAACCCTAACCCTTCCCCGAAGCCTGACCCTCACCCGTCCCCTAATCCTAACCCGTACGCTAACACTAACCCGCGCCCTCACACGCACGCTCCCCCTAAAGCGTTGCCGTACCCTCACCTGGACCCTAAACCGTCCCCGTCCCCTAACCCTAACCCTAGCCCGAACCCTAACCCTAACCCTTCCCCGAAGCCTGACCCTCACCCGTCCCCTAATCCTAACCCGTACACTAACTCTAACCCGCGCCCTCACACGCACGCTCCCCCTAAAGCGTTGCCGTACCCTCACCTGGACCCTAAACCATCCCCGTCCCCTAACCCTAACCCTAGCCCGAACCCTAACCCTAACCCTTCCCCGAAGCCTGACCCTCACCCGTGCCCTAATCCTAACCCGTACGCTAACACTAACCCGCGCCCTCACACGCACGCTCCCCCTAAAGCGTTGCCGTACCCTCACCTGGACCCTAAACCGTCCCCTTCCCCTAACCCTAACCCTAGCCCGAACCCTAACCCTAACCCTTCCCCGAAGCCTGACCCTCACCCGTGCCCTAATCCTAACCCGTACGCTAACACTAACCCGCGCCCTCACACGCACGCTCCCCCTAAAGCGTTGCCGTACCCTCACCTGGACCCTAAACCGTCCCCATCCCCTAACCCTAACCCTAGCCCGAACCCTAACCCTAACCCTTCCCCGAAGCCTGACCCTCACCCGTCCCCTAATCGTAACCCGTACGCTAACTCTAACCCGCGCCCTCACACGCACGCTCCCCCTAAAGCGTTGCCGTACCCTCACCTGGACCCTAAACCGTCCCCGTCCCCTAACCCTAACCCTAGCCCGAACCCTAACCCTAACCCTTCCCCGAAGCCTGACCCTCACCCGTGCCCTAATCCTAACACGTACGCTAACACTAACCCGCGCCCTCACACGCACGCTCCCCCTAAAGCGTTGCCGTACCCTCACCTGGACCCTAAACCGTCCCCGTCCCCTAACCCTAACCCTAGCCCGAACCCTAACCCTAACCCTTCCCCGAAGCCTGACCCTCACCCGTGCCCTAATCCTAACCCGTACGCTAACACTAACCCGCGCCCTCACACGCACGCTCCCCCTAAAGCGTTGCCGTACCCTCACCTGGACCCTAAACCGTCCCCGTCCCCTAACCCTAACCCTAGCCCGAACCCTAACCCTAACCCTTCCCCGAATCCTGACCCTCACCCGTCCCCTAATCCTAACCCGTACGCTAACACTAACCCGCGCCCTCACATGCACGCTCCCCCTAAAGCGTTGCCGTACCCTCACCTGGACCCTAAACCGTCCCCGTCCCCTAACCCTAACCCTAGCCCGAACCCTAACCCTAACCCTTCCCCGAAGCCTGACCCTCACCCGTCCCCTAATCCTAACCCGTACGCGAACACTAACCCGCGCCCTCACACGCATGCTCCCCCTAAAGCGTTGCCGTACCCTCACCTGGACCCTAAACCGTCCCCGTCCCCTAACCCTAACCCTAGCCCGAACCCTAACCCTAACCCTTCCCCGAAGCCTGACCCTCACCCGTCCCCTAATCCTAACTCGTACGCTAAAACTAACCCACGCCCTCACACGCACGCTCCCCCTAAAGCGCTGCCGTACCCTCACCTGCACCCTAAACCGTCCCCGTCCCCTAACCCTAACCCTAGCCCGAACCCTAACCCTAACACTTCCCCGAAGCCTGACCCTCACCCGTCCCCTAATCCTAACCCGTACGCTAACACTAACCCGCGCCCTCACACGCACGCTCCCCCTAAAGCGTTGCCGTACCCTCACCTGGACCCTAAACCGTCCCCGTCCCCTAACCCTAACCTTAGCCCGAACCCTAACCCTAACCCTTGCCCGAAGCCTGACCCTAACCCGTGCCCTAATCCTAACCCGTACGCTAACACTAACCCGCGCTCTCACACGCACGCTCCCCCTAAAGCGTTGCCGTACCCTCACCTGGACCCTAAACCGTCCCCGTCCCCTAACCCTAACCCTAGCCCGAACCCTAACCCTAACCCTTCCCCGAAGCCTGACCCTCACCCGTCCCCTAATCCTAACCCGTACGCTAACACTAACCCGCGCCCTCACACGCACGCTTCCCCTAAAGCGTTGCCGTACCCTCACCTGGACCCTAAACCGTCCCCGTCCCCTAACCCTAACCCTAGCCCGAACCCTAACCCTAACCCTTCCCCGAAGCCTGACCCTCACCCGTGCCCTAATCCTAACACGTACGCTAACACTAACCCGCGCCCTCACACGCACGCTCCCCCTAAAGCGTTGCCGTACCCTCACCTGGACCCTAAACCGTCCCCGTCCCCTAACCCTAACCCTAGCCCAAACCCTAACCCTAACCCTTCCCCGAAGCCTGACCCTCACCCGTCCCCTAATCCTAACCCGTACGCTAACACTAACCCGCGCCCTCACACGCACGCTCCCCCTAAAGCGTTGCCGTACCCTCACCTGGACCCTAAACCGTCCCCGTCCCCTAACCCTAACCCTAGCCCGAACCCTAACCCTAACCCTTCCCCGAAGCCTGACCCTCACCCGTGCCCTAATCCTAACACGTACGCTAACACTAACCCGCGCCCTCACACGCACGCTCCCCCTAAAGCGTTTCCGTGCCGTCACCTGGACCCTAAACAGTAACCGTCCCCTAACCCTAACCCTAGCCCGAACCCTAACCCTAACCCTTCCCCGAATCCTGACCCTCACCCGTCCCCTAATCCTAACCCGTACGCTAACACTAACCCGCGCCCTCACATGCACGCTCCCCCTAAAGCGTTGCCGTACCCTCACCTGGACCCTAAACCGTCCCCGTCCCCTAACCCTAACCCTAGCCCGAACCCTAACCCTAACCCTTCCCCGAAGCCTGACCCTCACCCGTCCCCTAATCCTAACCCGTACGCGAACACTAACCCTCGCCCTCACACGCATGCTCCCCTAAAGCGTTGCCGTACCCTCACCTGGACCCTAAACCGTCCCCGTCCCCTAACCCTAACCCTAGCCCGAACCCTAACCCTAACCATTCCCCGAAGCCTGACCCTCACCCGTGCCCTAATCCTAACCCGTACGCTAACACTAACCCACGCCCTCACACGCACGCTCCCCCTAAAGCGTTGCCGTACCCTCACCTGGACCCTAAACCGTCCCCGTCCCCTAACCCTAACCCTAGCCCGAACCCTAACCCTAACGCTTCCCCGAAGCCTGACCCTCACCCGTGCCCTAATCCTAACCCGTACGCTAACACTAACCCGCGCCCTCACACGCACGCTCCCCCTAAAGCGTTGCCGTACCCTCACCTGGACCCTAAACCGTCCCCGTCCCCTAACCCTAACCCTAGCCCGAACCCTAACCCTAACCCTTCCCCGAAGCCTGACCCTCACCCGTGCCCTAATCCTAACCCATACGCTAACACTAACCCGCGCCCTCACACGCACGCTCCCTCTAAAGCGTTGCCGTACCCCCACCTGGACCCTAAACCGTCCCCGTCCCCTAACCCTAACCCTAGCCCGAACCCTAACCCTAACCCTTCCCCGAAGCCTGACCCTCACCCGTGCCCTAATCCTAACCCGTACGCTAACACTAACCCGCGCCCTCACACGCACGCTCCCCCTAAAGCGTTGCCGTACCCTCACCTGGACCCTAAACCGTCCCCGTCCCCTAACCCTAACCCTAGCCCGAACCCTAACCCTAACCCTTCCCCGAAGCCTGACCCTCACCCGTGCCCTAATCCTAACCCGTACGCTAACACTAACCCGCGCCCTCACACGCACGCTCCCCCTAAAGCGTTGCCGTACCCTCACCTGGACCCTAAACCGTCCCCGTCCCCTAACCCTAACCCTAGCCCGAACCCTAACCCTAACCCTTCCCCGAAGCCTGACCCTCACCCGTCCCCTAATCCTAACCCGTACGCTAACACTAACCCGCGCCCTCACACGCACGCTTCCCCTAAAGCGTTGCCGTACCCTCACCTGGACCCTAAACCGTCCCCGTCCCCTAACCCTAACCCTAGCCCGAACCCTAACCCTAACCCTTCCCCGAAGCCTGACCCTCACCCGTGCCCTACTCCTAACACGTACGCTAACACTAACCCGCCCCCTCACACGCACGCTCCCCCTAAAGCGTTGCCGTACCCTCACCTGGACCCTAAACCGTCCCCGTCCCCTAACCCTAACCCTAGCCCGAACCCTAACCCTAACCCTTCCCCGAAGCCTGACCCTCAACTGTGCCCTAATCCTAACCCGTACGATAACACTAACCCGCGCCCTCACACGCACGCTCCCCCTAAAGCGTTGCCGTACCCTCACATGGACCCTAAACCGTCCCCGTACCCTAACCCTAACCCTTGCCCAAACCCTAACCCTAACCCTTCCCCGAAGCCTGACCCTCACCCGTGCCCTAATCCTAACCCGTACGCTAACACTAACCCGCGCCCTCACACGCACGCTCCCCCTAAAGCGTTGCCGTACCCTCACCTGGACCCTAAACCGTCCCCGTCACCTAACCCTAACCCTAGCCCGAACCCTATCCCTAACACTTCCCCGAAGCCTGACCCTCACCCATCCCCTAATCCTAACCCGTACGCTAACACTAACCCGCGCCCTCACACGCACGCTCCCCCTAAAGCGTTGCCGTACCCTCACCTGGACCCTAAACCGTCCCCGTCCCCTAACCCTAACCCTAGCCCGAACCCTAACCCTAACCCTTCCCCGAAGCCTGACCCTCACCCGTGCCCTAATCCTAACACGTACGCTAACACTAACCCGCGCCCTCACACGCACGCTCCCCCTAAAGCGTTTCCGTACCGTCACCTGGACCCTAAACAGTAACCGTCCCCTAACCCTAACCCTAGCCCGAACCCTAACCCTAACCCTTCCCCGAAGCCTGACCCTCACCCGTGCCCTAATCCTAACCCGTACGCTAACACTAACCCGCGCCCTCACACGCACGCTCCCCCTAAAGCGTTGCCGTACCCTCACCTGGACCCTAAACCGTCCCCGTCCCCTAACCCTAACCCTAGCCCGAACCCTAACCCTAACCCTTCCCCGAATCCTGACCCTCACCCGTCCCCTAATCCTAACCCGTACGCTAACACTAACCCGCGCCCTCACATGCACGCTCCCCCTAAAGCGTTGCCGTACCCTCACCTGGACCCTAAACCGTCCCCGTCCCCTAACCCTAACCCTAGCCCAAACCCTAACCCTAACCCTTCCCCGAAGCCTGACCCTCAACCGTCCCCTAATCCTAACCCGTACGCGAACACTAACCCGCGCCCTCACACGCATGCTCCCCCTAAAGCGTTGCCGTAACCTCACCTGGACCCTAAACCGTCCCCGTCCCCTAACCCTAACCCTAGCCCGAACCCTAACCCTAACCCTTCCCCGAAGCCTGACCCTCACCCGTGCCCTAATCCTAACCCGTACGCTAACACTAACCCGCGCCCTCACACGCACGCTCCCCCTAAAGCGTTGCCGTACCCTCACCTGGACCCTAAACCGTCCCCGTCCCCTAACCCTAACCCTAGCCCGAACCCTAACCCTAACGCTTCACCGAAGCCTGACCCTCACCCGTGCCCTAATCCTAACCCGTACGCTAACACTAACCCGCGCCCTCACACGCACGCTCCCCCTAAAGCGTTGCCGTACCCTCACCTGGACCCTAAACCGTCCCCGTCCCCTAACCCTAACCCTAGCCCGAACCCTAACCCTAACCCTTCCCCGAAGCCTGACCCTCACCCGTGCCCTAATCCTAACCCATACGCTAACACTAACCCGCGCCCTCACACGCACGCTCCCTCTAAAGCGTTGCCGTACCCTCACCTGGACCCTAAACCGTCCCCGTCCCCTAACCCTAACCCTAGCCCGAACCCTAACCCTAACCCTTCCCCGAAGCCTGACACTCACCCGTCCCCTAATCCTAACCCGTACGCTAACACTAACCCGCGCCCTCACACGCACGCTCCCCCTAAAGCGTTGCGGTACGCTCACCTGGACCCTAAACCGTCCCCGTCCCCTAACCCTAACCCTAGCCCGAACCCTAACCCTAACCCTTCCCCGAAGCCTGACCCTCACCCGTGCCATAATCCTAACCCGTACGCTAACACTAGCCCGCGCCCTCACACGCACGCTCCCCCTAAAGCGTTGCCGTACCCTCACCTGGACCCTAAACCGTCCCCGTCCCCTAACCCTAACCCTAGCCCGAACCCTAACCCTAACCCTTCCCCGAAGCCTGACCCTCACCCGTCCCCTAATCCTAACCCGTACGCTAACACTAACCCGCGCCCTCACACGCACGCTCCCCCTAAAGCGTTGCCGTACCCTCACCTGGACCCTAAACCGTCCCCGTCCCCTAACCCTAACCCTAGCCCGAACCCTAACCCTAACCCTTCCCCGAAGCCTGACCCTCACCCGTGCCCTAATCCTAACCCGTACGCTAACACTAACCCGCGCCCTCACACGCACGCTCCCCCTAAAGCGTTGCCGTACCCTCACCTGGACCCTAAACCGTCCCCGTCCCCTAACCCTAACCCTAGCCCGAACCCTAACCCTAAACCTTCCCCGAAGCCTGAGCCTCACCCGTCCCCTAATCCTAACCCGTACGCTAACACTAACCCGCGCCCTCACACGCACGCTCCCCCTAAAGTGTTGCCGTACCCTCACCTGTACCCTAAACCGTCCCCGTCCCCTAACCCTAACCCTAGCCCGAACCCTAACCCTAACCCTTCCCCGAAGCCTGACCCTCACCCGTGCCCTAATCCTAACCCGTACGCTAACAATAACCCGCGCCCTCACACGCACGCTCCCCCTAAAGCGTTGCCGTACCCTCACCTGGACCCTAAACCGTCCCCGTCCCCTAACCCTAACCCTAGCCCGAACCCTAACCCTAACCCTTCCCCGAAGCCTGACCCTCACCCGTGCCCTAATCCTAACCCGTACGCTAACACTAACCCGCGCCCTCACACGCACGCTCCCCCTAAAGCGTTGCCGTACCCTCACCTGGACCCTAAACCGTCCCCGTCCCCTAACCCTAACCCTAGCCCGAACCCTAACCCTAACCCTTCCCCGAAGCCTGACCCTCACGCGTGCCCTAATCCTAACACGTACGCTAACACTAACCCGCGCCCTCACACGCACGCTCCCCCTAAAGCGTTGCCGTACCCTCACCTGGACCCTAAACCGTCCCCGTCCCCTAACCCTAACCCTAGCCCGAACCCTAACCCTAACCCTTCCCCGAATCCTGACCCTCACCCGTGTCCTAATCCTAACCCGTACGCTAACACTAACCCGCGCCCTCACACGCACGCTCCCCCTAAAGCGTTGCCGTACCCTCACCTGGACCCTAAACCGTCCCCGTCCCCTAACCCTAACCCTAGCCCGAACCCTAACCCTAACCCTTCCCCGAAGCCTGACCCTCACTCGTGCCCTAATCCTAACCCATACGCTAACACTAACCCGCGCCCTCACACGCACGCTCCCTCTAAAGCGTTGCCGTACCCCCACCTGGACCCTAAACCGTCCCCGTCCCCTAACCCTAACCCTAGCCCGAACCCTAACCCTAACCCTTCCCCGAAGCCTGACCCTCACCCGTGCCCTAATCCTAACCCGTACGCTAACACTAACCCGCGCCCTCACACGCACGCTCCCCCTAAAGCGTTGCCGTACCCTCACCTGGACCCTAAACCGTCCCCGTCCCCTAACCCTAACCCTAGCCCGAACCCTAACCCTAACCCTTCCCCGAAGCCTGACCCTCACCCGTGCCCTAATCCTAACCCGTACGCTAACACTAACCCGCGCCCTCACACGCACGCTCCCCCTAAAGCGTTGCCGTACCCTCACCTGGACCCTAAACCGTCCCCGTCCCCTAACCCTAACCCTAGCCCGAACCCTAACCCTAACCCTTCCCCGAAGCCTGACCCTCACCCGTCCCCTAATCCTAACCCGTACGCTAACACTAACCCGCGCCCTCACACGCACGCTTCCCCTAAAGCGTTGCCGTACCCTCACCTGGACCCTAAACCGTCCCCGTCCCCTAACCCTAACCCTAGCCCGAACCCTAACCCTAACCCTTCCCCGAAGCCTGACCCTCACCCGTGCCCTAATCCTAACTCGTACGCTAACACTAACCCGCGCCCTCACACGCACGCTCCCCCTAAAGCGTTGCCGTACCCTCACCTGGACCCTAAACCGTCCCCGTCCCCTAACCCTAACCCTAGCCCGAACCCTAACCCTAACCCTTCCCCGAAGCCTGACCCTCAACTGTGCCCTAATCCTAACCCGTACGCTAACACTAACCCGCGCCCTCACACGCACGCTCCCCCTAAAGCGTTGCCGTACCCTCACCTGGACCCTAAACCGTCCCCGTCCCCTAACCCTAACCCTAGCCCAAACCCTAACCCTAACCCTTCCCCGAAGCCTGACCCTCACCCGTGCCCTAATCCTAACCCGTACGCTAACACTAACCCGCGCCCTCACACGCACGCTCCCCCTAAAGCGTTGCCATACCCTCACCTGGACCCTAAACCGTCCCCGTCACCTAACCCTAACCCTAGCCCGAACCCTATCCCTAACCCTTCCCCGAAGCCTGACCCTCACCCATCCCCTAATCCTAACCCGTACGCTAACATTAACCCGCGCACTCACACGCACGCTCCCCCTAAAGCGTTGCCGTACCCTCACCTGGACCCTAAACCGTCCCCGTCCCCTAACCCTAACCCTAGCCCGAACCCTAACCCTAACCCTTCCCCGAAGCCTGACCCTCACCCGTGCCCTAATCCTAACACGTACGCTAACACTAACCCGCGCCCTCACACGCACGCTCCCCCTAAAGCGTTTCCGTACCGTCACCTGGACCCTAAACAGTAACCGTCCCCTAACCCTAACCCTAGCCCGAACCCTAACCCTAACCCTTCCCCGAAGCCTGACCCTCACCCGTGCCCTAATCCTAACCCGTACGCTAACACTAACCCGCACCCTCACACGCACGCTCCCCCTAAAGCGTTGCCGTACCCTCACCTGGACCCTAAACCGTCCCCGTCCCCTAACCCTAACCCTAGCCCGAACCCTAACCCTAACCCTTCCCCGAAGCCTGACCCTCACCCGTCCCCTAATCCTAACCCGTACGCTAACACTAACCCGCGCCCTCACATGCACGCTCCCCCTAAAGCGTTGCCGTACCCTCACCTGGACCCTAAACCGTCCCCGTCCCCTAACCCTAACCCTAGCCCGAACCCTAACCCTAACCCTTCCCCGAAGCCTGACCCTCACCCATCCCCTAATCCTAACCCGTACGCGAACACTAACCCGCGCCCTCACACGCATGCTCCCCCTAAAGCGTTGCCGTACCCTCACCTGGACCCTAAACCGTCCCCGTCCCCTAACCCTAACCCTAGCCCGAACCCTAACCCTAACCCTTCCCCGAAGCCTGACCCTCACCCGTGCCCTAATCCTAACACGTACGCTAACATTAACCCGCGCCCTCACACGCACGCTCCCCCTAAAGCGTTGCCGTACCCTCACCTGGACCCTAAACCGTCCCCGTCCCCTAACCCTAACCCTAGCCCGAACCCTAACCCTAACGCTTCCCCGAAGCCTGACCCTCACCCGTGCCCTAATCCTAACCCGTACGCTAACACTAACCCGCGCCCTCACACGCACGCTCCCCCTAAAGCGTTGCCGTACCCTCACCTGGACCCTAAACCGTCCCCGTCCCCTAACCCTAACCCTAGCCCGAACCCTAACCCTAACCCTTCCCCGAATCCTGACCCTCACGTCCCCTAATCCTAACCCGTACGCTAACACTAACCCGCGCCCTCACATGCACGCTCCCCCTAAAGCGTTGCCGTACCCTCACCTGGACCCTAAACCGTCCCCGTCCCCTAACCCTAACCCTAGCCCGAAACCTAACCCTAACCCTTCCCCGAAGCCTGACCCTCACCCGTGCCCTAATCCTAACCCGTACGCTAACACTAACCCGCGCCCTCACACGCACGCTCCCCCTAAAGCGTTGCCGTACCCTCACCTGGACCCTAAACCGTCCCCGTCCCCTAACCCTAACCCTAGCCCGACCCCTAACCCTAACCCTTCCCCGAAGCCTGACCCTCACCCGTCCCCTAATCCTAACCCGTACGCTAACACTAACCCGCGCCCTCACACGCACGCTCCCCCTAAAGCGTTGCCATACCCTCACCTGGACCCTAAACCGTCCCCGTCCCCTAACCCTAACCCTAGCCCGAACCCTAACCCTAACCCTTCCCCGAAGCCTGACCCTCACCCGTCCCCTAATCCTAACCCGTACGCGAACACTAACCCGCGCCCTCACACGCACGCTCCCCCTAAAGCGTTGCCGTACCCTCACCTGGACCCTAAACCGTCCCCGTCCCCTAACCCTAACCCTAGCCCGAACCCTAACCCTAACCCTTCCCCGAAGCCTGACACTCACCCGTCCCCTAATCCTAACCCGTACGCTAACACTAACCCGCGCCCTCACACGCACGCTCCCCCTAAAGCGTTGCCGTACGCTCACCTGGACCCTAAACCGTCCCCGTCCCCTAACCCTAACCCTAGCCCGAACCCTAACCCTAACCCTTCACCGAAGCCTGACCCTCACCCGTGCCATAATCCTAACCCGTACGCTAACACTAACCCGCGCCCTCACACGCACGCTCCCCCTAAAGCGTTGCCGTACCCTCACCTGGACCCTAAACCGTCCCCGTCCCCTAACCCTAACCCTAGCCCGAACCCTAACCCTAACCCTTCCCCGAAGCCTGACCCTCACCCGTCCCCTAATCCTAACCCGTCCGCTAACACTAACCCGCGCCCTCACACGCACGCTCCCCCTAAAGCGTTGCCGTACCCTCACCTGGACCCTAAACCGTCCCCGTCCCCTAACCCTAACCCTAGCCCGAACCCTAACCCTAACCCTTCCCCGAATCCTGACCCTCACCCGTGCCCTAATCCTAACCCGTACGCTAACACTAACCCGCGCCCTCACACGCACGCTCCCCCTAAAGCGTTGCCGTACCCTCACCTGGACCCTAAACCGTCCCCGTCCCCTAACCCTAACCCTAGCCCGAACCCTAACCCTAAACCTTCCCCGAAGCCTGAGCCTCACCCGTCCCCTAATCCTAACCCGTACGCTAACACTAACCCGCGCCCTCACACGCACGCTCCCCCTAAAGCGTTGCCGTACCCTCACCTGGACCCTAAACCGTCCCCGTCTCCTAACCCTAACCCTAGCCCGAACCCTAACCCTAACCCTTCCCCGAAGCCTGACCCTCACCCGTGCCCTAATCCTAACCCGTACGCTAACAATAACCCGCGCCCTCACACGCACGCTCCCCCTAAAGCGTTGCCGTACCCTCACCTGGACCCTAAACCGTCCCCGTCCCCTAACCCTAACCCTAGCCCGAACCCTAACCCTAACCCTTCCCAGAAGCCTGACCCTCACCCGTCCCCTAATCGTAACCCGTACGCGAACACTAACCCGCGCCCTCACACGCACGCTCCCCCTAAAGCGTTGCCGTACCCTCACCTGGACCCTAAACCGTCCCCGTCCCCTAACCCTAACCCTAGCCCGAACCCTAACCCTAACCCTTCCCCGAAGCCTGACCCTCACCCGTGCCCTAATCCTAACACGTACGCTAACACTAACCCGCGCCCTCACACGCACGCTCCCCCTAAAGCGTTGCCGTACCCTCACCTGGACCCTAAACCGTCCCCGTCCCCTAACCCTAACCCTAGCCCGAACCCTAACCCTAACCCTTGCCCGAAGCCTGACCCTAACCCGTGCCCTAATCCTAACCCGTACGCTAACACTAACCCGCGCCCTCACACGCACGCTCCCCCTAAGGCGTTGCCGTACCCTCACCTGGACCCTAAACCGTCCCCGTCCCCTAACCCTAACCCTAGCCCGAACCCTAACCCTAACCCTTCCCCGAATCCTGACCCTCACCCGTGTCCTAATCCTAACCCGTACGCTAACACTAACCCGCGCCCTCACACGCACGCTCCCCCTAAAGCGTTGCCGTACCCTCACCTGGACCCTAAACCGTCCCCGTCCCCTAACCCTAACCCTAGCCCGAACCCTAACCCTAACCCTTCCCCGAAGCCTGACCCTCACCCGTGCCCTAATCCTAACCCATACGCTAACACTAACCCGCGCCCTCACACGCACGCTCCCTCTAAAGCGTTGCCGTACCCCCACCTGGACCCTAAACCGTCCCCGTCCCCTAACCCTAACCCTAGCCCGAACCCTAACCCTAACCCTTCCCCGAAGCCTGACCCTCACCCGTGCCCTAATCCTAACCCGTACGCTAACACTAACCCGCGCCCTCACACGCACGCTCCCCCTAAAGCGTTGCCGTACCCTCACCTGGACCCTAAACCGTCCCCGTCCCCTAACCCTAACCCTAGCCCGAACCCTAACCCTAACCCTTCCCCGAAGCCTGACCCTCACCCGTCCCCTAATCCTAACCCGTACGCTAACACTAACCCGCGCCCTCACACGCACGCTTCCCCTAAAGCGTTGCCGTACCCTCACCTGGACCCTAAACCGTCCCCGTCCCCTAACCCTAACCCTAGCCCGAACCCTAACCCTAACCCTTCCCCGAAGCCTGACCCTCACCCGTGCCCTAATCCTAACTCGTACGCTAACACTAACCCGCGCCCTCACACGCACGCTCCCCCTAAAGCGTTGCCGTACCCTCACCTGGACCCTAAACCGTCCCCGTCCCCTAACCCTAACCCTAGCCCGAACCCTAACCCTAACCCTTCCCCGAAGCCTGACCCTCAACTGTGCCCTAATCCTAACCCGAACGCTAACACTAACCCGCGCCCTCACACGCACGCTCCCCCTAAAGCGTTGCCGTACCCTCACCTGGACCCTAAACCGTCCCCGTCCCCTAAACCTAACCCTAGCCCAAACCCTAACCCTAACCCTTCCCCGAAGCCTGACCCTCACCCGTGCCCTAATCCTAACCCGTACGCTAACACTAACCCGCGCCCTCACACGCACGCTCCCCCTAAAGCGTTGCCATACCCTCACCGGGACCCTAAACCGTCCCCGTCACCTAACCCTAACCCTAGCCCGAACCCTATCCCTAACCCTTCCCCGAAGCCTGACCCTCACCCATCCCCTAATCCTAACCCGTACGCTAACACTAACCCGCGCCCTCACACGCACGCTCCCCCTAAAGCGTTGCCGTACCCTCACCTGGACCCTAAACCGTCCCCGTCCCCTAACCCTAACCCTAGCCCGAACCCTAACCCTAACCCTTCCCCGAAGCCTGACCCTCACCCGTGCCCTACTCCTAACACGTACGCTAACACTAACCCGCGCCCTCACACGCACGCTCCCCCTAAAGCGTTTCCGTACCGTCACCTGGACCCTAAACAGTAACCGTCCCCTAACCCTAACCCTAGCCCGAACCCTAACCCTAACCCTTCCCCGAAGCCTGACCCTCACCCGTGCCCTAATCCTAACCCGTACGCTAACACTAACCCGCGCCCTCACACGCACGCTCCCCCTAAAGCGTTGCCGTACCCTCACCTGGACCCTAAACCGTCCCCGTCCCCTAACCCTAACCCTAGCCCGAACCCTAACCCTAACCCTTCCCCGAATCCTGACCCTCACCCGTCCCCTAATCCTAACCCGTACGCTAACACTAACCCGCGCCCTCACATGCACGCTCCCCCTAAAGCGTTGCCGTACCCTCACCTGGACCCTAAACCGTCCCCGTCCCCTAACCCTAACCCTAGCCCGAACCCTAACCCTAACCCTTCCCCGAAGCCTGACCCTCACCCGTCCCCTAATCCTAACCCGTACGCGAACACTGACCCGCGCCCTCACACGCACGCTCCCCCTAAAGCGTTGCCGTACCCTCACCTGGACCCTAAACCGTCCCCGTCCCCTAACCCTAACCCTAGCCCGAACCCTAACCCTAACCCTTCCCCGAAGCCTGACCCTCACCCGTGCCCTAATCCTAACCCGTACGCTAACACTAACCCGCGCCCTCACACGCACGCTCCCCCTAAAGCGTTGCCGTACCCTCACCTGGACCCTAAACCGTCCCCGTCCCCTAACCCTAACCCTAGCCCGAACCCTAACCCTAACGCTTCCCCGAAGCCTGACCCTCACCCGTGCCCTAATCCTAACCCGTACGCTAACACTAACCCGCGCCCTCACACGCACGCTCCCCCTAAAGCGTTGCCGTACCCTCACCTGGACCCTAAACCGTCCCCGTCCCCTAACCCTAACCCTAGCCCGAACCCTAACCCTAACCCTTCCCCGAAGCCTGACCCTCACCCGTGCCCTAATCCTAACCCATACGCTAACACTAACCCGCGCCCTCACACGCACGCTCCCTCTATAGCATTGCCGTACCCCCACCTGGACCCTAAACCGTCCCCGTCCCCTAACCCTAACCCTAGCCCAAACCCTAACCCTAACCCTTCCCCGAAGCCTGACCCTCACCCGTGCCCTAATCCTAACCCGTACGCTAACACTAACCCGCGCCCTCACACGCACGCTCCCCCTAAAGCGTTGCCGTACCCTCACCTGGACCCTAAACCGTCCCCGTCCCCTAACCCTAACCCTAGCCCGAACCCTAACCCTAACCCTTCCCCGAAGCCTGACCCTCACCCGTCCCCTAATCCTAACCCGTACGCTAACACTAACCCGCGCCCTCACACGCACGCTCCCCCTAAAGCGTTGCCATACCCTCACCTGGACCCTAAACCGTCCCCGTCCCCTAACCCTAACCCTAGCCCGAACCCTAACCCTAACCCTTCCCCGAAGCCTGACCCTCACCCGTCCCCTAATCCTAACCCGTACGCTAACACTAACCCGCGCCCTCACACGCACGCTCCCCCTAAAGCGTTGCCGTACCCTCACCTGGACCCTAAACCGTCCCCGTCCCCTAACCCTAACCCTAGCCCGAACCCTAACCCTAACCCTTCCCCGAAGCCTGACCCTCACCCGTCCCCTAATCCTAACCCGTACGCTAACACTAACCTGCGCCCTCACACGCACGCTCCCCCTAAAGCGTTGCCGTACGCTCACCTGGACCCTAAACCGTCCCCGTCCCCTAACCCTAACCCTAGCCCGAACCCTAACCCTAACCCTTCCCCGAAGCCTGACCCTCACCCGTGCCATAATCCTAACCCGTACGCTAACACTAACCCGCGCCCTCACACGCACGCTCCCCCTAAAGCGTTGCCGTACCCTCACCTGGACCCTAAACCGTCCCCGTCCCCTAACCCTAACCCTAGCCCGAACCCTAACCCTAACCCTTCCCCGAAGCCTGACCCTCACCCGTCCCCTAATCCTAACCCGTACGCTAACACTAACCCGCGCCCTCACACGCACGCTCCCCCTAAAGCGTTGCCGTACCCTCACCTGGACCCTAAACCGTCCCCGTCCCCTAACCCTAACCCTAGCCCGAACCCTAACCCTAACCCTTCCCCGAAGCCTGACCCTCACCCGTCCCCTAATCCTAACCCGTACGCTAACAATAACCCGCGCCCTCACACGCACGCTCCCCCTAAAGCGTTGCCGTACCCTCACCTGGACCCTAAACCGTCCCCGTCCCCTAACCCTAACCCTAGCCCGAACCCTAACCCTAACCCTTCCCCGAAGCCTGACCCTCACCCGTGCCCTAATCCTAACCCGTACGCTAACACTAACCCGCGCCCTCACACGCACGCTCCCCCTAAAGCGTTGCCGTACCCTCACCTGGACCCTAAACCGTCCCCGTCCCCTAACCCTAACCCTAGCCCGAACCTTAACCATAACCCTTCCCCGAAGCCTGACCCTCACCCGTGCCCTAATCCTAACCCGTACGCTAACACTAACCCGCGCCCTCACACGCACGCTCCCCCTAAAGCGTTGCCGTACCCTCACCTGGACCCTAAACCGTCCCCGTCCCCTAACCCTAACCCTAGCCCGAACCCTAACCCTAACCCTTCCCCGAAGCCTGACCCTCACCCGTCCCCTAATCCTAACCAGTACGCTAACACTAACCCGCGCCCTCACACGCACGCTCCCCCTAAAGCGTTGCCGTACCCTCACCTGGACCCTAAACCGTCCCCGTCCCCTAACCCTAACCCTAGCCCGAACCCTAACCCTAACCCTTCCCCGAAGCCTGACCCTCACCCGTGCCCTAATCCTAACACGTACGCTAACACTAACCCGCGCCCTCACACGCACGCTCCCCCTAAAGCGTTGCCGTACCCTCACCTGGACCCTAAACCGTCCCCGTCCCCTAACCCTAACCCTAGCCCGAACCCTAACCCTAACCCTTCCCCGAAGCCTGACCCTCACCCGTGCCCTAATCCTAACCCGTACGCTAACACTAACCCGCGCCCTCACACGCACGCTCCCCCTAAAGCTTTGCCGTACCCTCACCTGGACCCTAAACCGTCCCCGTCCCCTAACCCTAACCCTAGCCCGAACCCTAACCCTAACCCTTCCCCGAATCCTGACCCTCATCCTTCCCCTAATCCTAACCCGTACGCTAACACTAACCCGCGCCCTCACATGCACGCTCCCCCTAAAGCGTTGCCGTACCCTCACCTGGACCCTAAACCGTCCCCGTCCCCTAACCCTAACCCTAGCCCGAACCCTAACCCTAACCCTTCCCCGAAGCCTGACCCTCACCCGTCCCCTAATCCTAACCCGTACGCGAACACTAACCCGCGCCCTCACACGCATGCTCCCCCTAAAGCGTTGCCGTACCCTCACCTGGACCCTAAACCGTCCCCGTCCCCTAACCCTAACCCTAGCCCGAACCCTAACCCTAACCCTTCCCCGAAGCCTGACCCTCATCCGTGCCCTAATCCTAACACGTACGCTAACACTAACCCGCGCCCTCACACGCACGCTCCCCCTAAAGCGTTGCCGTACCCTCACCTGGACCCTAAACCGTCCCCGTCCCCTAACCCTAACCCTAGCCCGAACCCTAACCCTAACCCTTCCCCGAAGCCTGACCCTCACCCGTGCCCTAATCCTAACCCGTACGCTAACACTAACCCGTGCCCTCACACGCACGCTCCCCCTAAAGCGTTGCCGTACCCTCACCTGGACCCTAAACCGTCCCCGTCCCCTAACCCTAACCCTAGCCCGAACCCTAACCCTAACCCTTCCCCGAAGCCTGACCCTCACCCGTGCCCTAATCCTAACCCGTACGCTAACACTAACCCGCGCCCTCACACGCACGCTCCCCCTAAAGCGTTGCCGTACCCTCACCTGGACCCTAAACCGTCCCCGTCCCCTAACCCTAACCCTAGCCCGAACCCTAACCCTAACCCTTCCCCGAAGCCTGACCCTCACCCGTGCCCTAATCCTAACCCGTACGCTAACACTAACCCGCGCCCTCACACGCACGCTCCCTCTAAAGCGTTGCCGTACCCCCACCTGGACCCTAAACCGTCCCCGTCCCCTAACCCTAACCCTAGCCCGAACCCTAACCCTAACCCTTCCCCGAAGCCTGACCCTCACCCGTGCCCTAATCCTAACCCGTACGCGAACACTAACCCGCGCCCTCACACGCACGCTCCCCCTAAAGCGTTGCCGTACCCTCACCTGGACCCTAAACCGTCCCCGTCCCCTAACCCTAACCCTAGCCCGAACCCTAACCCTAACCCTTCCCCGAAGCCTGACCCTCACCCGTGCCCTAATCCTAACCCGTACGCTAACACTAACCCGCGCCCTCACACGCACGCTCCCTCTAAAGCGTTGCCGTACCCCCACCTGGACCCTAAACCGTCCCCGTCCCCTAACCCTAACCCTAGCCCGAACCCTAACCCTAACCCTTCCCCGAAGCCTGACCCTCACCCGTCCCCTAATCGTAACCCGTACGCGAACACTAACCCGCGCCCTCACACGCACGCTCCCCCTAAAGCGTTGCCGTACCCTCACCTGGACCCTAAACCGTCCCCGTCCCCTAACCCTAACCCTAGCCCGAACCCTAACCCTAACCCTTCCCCGAAGCCTGACCCTCACCCGTCCCCTAATCCTAATCCGTACGCTAACACTAACCCGTGCCCTCACACGCACGCTCCCCCTAAAGCGTTGCCGTACCCTCACCTGGACCCTAAACCGTCCCCGTCCCCTAACCCTAACCCTAGCCCGAACCCTAACCCTAACCCTTCCCCGAAGCCTGACCCTCACCCGTCCCCTAATCCTAACACGTACGCTAACACTAACCCGCGACCTCACACGCACACTCCCCCTAAAGCGTTGCCGTACCCTCACCTGGACCCTAAACCGTCCCCGTCCCCTAACCCTAACCCTAGCCCGAACCCTAACCCTAACCCTTCCCCGAAGCCTGACCCTCACCCGTGCCCTAATCCTAACACGTACGCTAACACTAACCCGCGCCCTCACACGCACGCTCCCCCTAAAGCGTTGCCGAACCCTCACCTGGACCCTAAACCGTCCCCGTCCCCTAACCCTAACCCTAGCCCGAACCCTAACCCTAACCCTTCCCCGAAGCCTGACCCTCACCCGTGCCCTAATCCTAACCCGTACGCTAACACTAACCCGCGCCCTCACACGCAGGCTCCCCCTAAATCGTTGCCGTACCCTCACCTGGACCCTAAACCGTCCCCGTCCCCTAACCCTAACCCTAGCGCGAACCCTAACCCTAACCCTTCCCCGAAGCCTGACCCTCACCCGTGCCCTAATCCTAACCCGTACGCTAACACTAACCCGCGCCCTCACACGCACGCTCCCCCTAAAGCGTTGCCGTACCCTCACCTGGACCCTAAACCGTCCCCGTCCCCTAACCCTAACCCTAGCCCGAACCCTAACCCTAACCCTTCCCCGAAGCCTGACCCTCACCCGTCCCCTAATCCTAACCCGTACGCTAACACTAACCCGCGCCCTCACACGCACGTTCCCCCTAAAGCGTTGCCGTACCCTCACCTGGACCCTAAACCGTCCCCGTCCCCTAACCCTAACCCTAGCCCGAACCCTAACCCTAACCCTTCCCTGAAGCCTGACCCTCACCCGTCCCCTAATCCTACCCCGTACGCTAACACTAACCCGCGCACTCACACGCACGCTCCCCATAAAGCGTTGCCGTACCCTCACCTGGACCCTAAACCGTCCCCGTCCCCTAACCCTAACCCTAGCCCGAACCATAACACTAACCCTTCCCCGAAGCCTGACCCTCACCCGTGCCCTAATCCTAACCCGTACGCTAACACTAACCCGCGCCCTCACACGCACGCTCCCCCTAAAGCGTTGCCGTACCCTCACCTGGACCCTAAACCGTCCCCGTCCCCTAACCCTAACCCTAGCCCGAACCCTAACCCTAACCCTTCCCCGAAGCCTGACCCTCACCCGTCCCCTAATCCTAACCCGTACGCTAACACTAACCCGCGCCCTCACACGCACGTTCCCCCTAAAGCGTTGCCGTACCCTCACCTGGACCCTAAACCGTCCCCGTCCCCTAACCCTAACCCTAGCCCGAACCCTAACCCTAACCCTTCCCTGAAGCCTGACCCTCACCCGTCCCCTAATCCTACCCCGTACGCTAACACTAACCCGCGCACTCACACGCACGCTCCCCATAAAGCGTTGCCGTACCCTCACCTGGACCCTAAACCGTCCCCGTCCCCTAACCCTAACCCTAGCCCGAACCATAACACTAACCCTTCCCCGAAGCCTGACCCTCACCCGTGCCCTAATCCTAACCCGTACGCTAACACTAACCCGCGCCCTCACACGCACGCTCCCCCTAAAGCGTTGCCGTACCCTCACCTGGACCCTAAACCGTCCCCGTCCCCTAACCCTAACCCTAGCCCGAACCCTAACCCTAACCCTTCCCCAAAGCCTGACCCTCACCCGTCCCATAATCCTAACCCGTACGCTAACACTAACCCGCGCCCTCACACGCACGCTCCCCCTAAAGCGTTGCCGTACCCTCACCTGGACCCTAAACCGTCCCCGTCCCCTAACCCTAACCCTAGCCCGAACCCTAACCCTAACCCTTCCCCGAAGCCTGACCCTCACCCGTCCCCTAATCGTAACCCGTACGCTAACACTAACCCGCGCCCTCACACGCACGCTCCCCCTAAAGCGTTGCCGTACCCTCACCTGGACCCTAAACCGTCCCCGTCCCCTAACCCTAACCCTAGCCCGAACCCTAACCCTAACCCTTCCCCGAAGCCTGACCCTCACCCGTGCCCTAATCCTAACCCGTACGCTAACACTAACCCGCGCCCTCACACGCACGCTCCCCGTAAAGCGTTGCCGTACCCTCACCTGGACCCTAAACCGTCCCCGTCCCCTAACCCTAACCTTAGCCCGAACCCTAACCCTAACCCTTCCCCGAAGCCTGACCCTCACCCGTGCCCTAATCCTAACCCGTACGCTAACACTAACCCGCGCCCTCACACGCACGCTCCCCCTAAAGCGTTGCCGTACCCTCACCTGGACCCTAAACCGTCCCCGTCCCCTAACCCTAACCCTAGCCCGAACCCTAACCCTAACCCTTCCCCGAAGCCTGACCCTCACCCGTCCCCTAATCCTAACCCGTACGCTAACACTAACCCGCGGCCTCACACGCACGCTCCCCCTAAAGCGTTGCCGTACCCTCACCTGGACCCTAAACCGTCCCCGTCCCCTAACCCTAACCCTAGCCCGAACCCTAACCCTAACCCTTCCCCGAAGCCTGACCCTCACCCGTCCCCTAATCCTAACCCGTACGCTAACACTAACCCGCGCCCTCACACGCACGCTCCCCCTAAAGCGTTGCCGTACCCTCACCTGGACCCTAAACCGTCCCCGTCCCCTAGCCCTAACCCTAGCCCGAACCCTAACCCTAACCCTTCCCCGAAGCCTGACCCTCACCCGTCCCCTAATCCTAACCCGTACGCTAACACTAACCCGCGCCCTCACACGCACGCTCCCCCTAAAGCGTTGCCGTACCCTCACCTGGACCCTAAACCGTCCCCGTCCCCTAACCCTAACCCTAGCCCGAACCCTAACCCTAACCCTTCCCCGAAGCCTGACCCTCACCCGTGCCCTAATCCTAACCCGTACGCTAACACTGACCCGCGCCCTCACACGCACGCTCCCCCTAAAGCGTTGCCGTACCCTCACCTGGACCCTAAACCGTCCCCGTCCCCTAACCCTAACCCTAGCCCGAACCCTAACCCTAACCCTTCCCCGAAGCCTGACCCTCACCCGTCCCCTAATCCTAACCCGTACGCTAACACTAACCCGCGCCCTCACACGCACGCTCCCCCTAAAGCGTTGCCGTACCCTCACCTGGACCCTAAACCGTCCCCGTCCCCTAACCCTAACCCTAGCCCGAACCCTAACCCTAACCCTTCCCCGAAGCCTGACCCTCACCCGTGCCCTAATCCTAACCCGTACGCTAACACTGACCCGCGCCCTCACACGCACGCTCCCCCTAAAGCGTTGCCGTACCCTCACCTGGACCCTAAACCGTCCCCGTCCCCTAACCCTAACCCTAGCCCGAACCCTAACCCTAACCCTTCCCCAAAGCCTGACCCTCACCCTTCCCATAATCCTAACCCGTACGCTAACACTAACCCGCGCCCTCACACGCACGCTCCCCCTAAAGCGTTGCCGTACCCTCACCTGGACCCTAAACCGTCCCCGTCCCCTAACCCTAACCCTAGCCCGAACCCTAACCCTAACCCTTCCCCGAAGCCTGACCCTCACCCGTCCCCTAATCGTAACCCGTACGCTAACACTAACCCGCGCCCTCACACGCACGCTCCCCCTAAAGCGTTGCCGTACCCTCACCTGGACCCTAAACCGTCCCCGTCCCCTAACCCTAACCCTAGCCCGAACCCTAACCCTAACCCTTCCCCGAAGCCTGACCCTCACCCGTGCCCTAATCCTAACCCGTACGCTAACACTAACCCGCGCCCTCACACGCACGCTCCCCCTAAAGCGTTGCCGTACCCTCACATGGACCCTAAACCGTCCCCGTCCCCTAACCCTAACCTTAGCCCGAACCCTAACCCTAACCCTTCCCCGAAGCCTGACCCTCACCCGTGCCCTAATCCTAACCCGTACGCTAACACTAACCCGCGCCCTCACACGCACGCTCCCCGTAAAGCGTTGCCGTACCCTCACCTGGACCCTAAACCGTCCCCGTCCCCTAACCCTAACCTTAGCCCGAACCCTAACCCTAACCCTTCCCCGAAGCCTGACCCTCACCCGTCCCCTAATCCTAACCCGTACGCTAACACTAACCCGCGCCCTCACACGCACGCTCCCCCTAAAGCGTTGTCGTACCCTCACCTGGACCCTAAACCGTCCCCGTCCCCTAACCCTAACCCTAGCCCGAACCCTAACCCTAACCCTTGCCCGAAGCCTGACCCTCACCCGTGCCCTAATCCTAACCCGTACGCTAACACTAACCCGCGCCCTCACACGCACGCTCCCCGTAAAGCGTTGCCGTACCCTCACCTGGACCCTAAACTGTCCCCGTCCCCTAACCCTAACCCTAGCCCGAACCCTAACCCTAACCCTTCCCCGAAGCCTGACCCTCACCCGTGCCCTAATCCTAACCCGTACGCTAACACTGACCCGCGCCCTCACACGCACGCTCCCCCTAAAGCGTTGCCGTACCCTCACCTGGACCCTAAACCGTCCCCGTCCCCTAACCCTAACCCTAGCCCGAACCCTAACCCTAACCCTTCCCCGAAGCCTGACCCTCACCCGTGCCCTAATCCTAACCCGTACGCTAACACTAACCCGCGCCCTCACACGCACGCTCCCCCTAAAGCGTTGCCGTACCCTCACATGGACCCTAAACCGTCCCCGTCCCCTAACCCTAACCTTAGCCCGAACCCTAACCCTAACCCTTCCCCGAAGCCTGACCCTCACCCGTGCCCTAATCCTAACCCGTACGCTAACACTGACCCGCGCCCTCACACGCACGCTCCCCCTAAAGCGTTGCCGTACCCTCACCTGGACCCTAAACCGTCCCCGTCCCCTAACCCTAACCCTAGCCCGAACCCTAAACCTAACCCTTCCCCGAAGCCTGACCCTCACCCGTTCCATAATCCTAACCCGTACGCTAACACTAACCCGCGCCCTCACACGCACGCTCCCCCTAAAGCGTTGCCGTACCCTCACCTGGACCCTAAACCGTCCCCGTCCCCTAACCCTAACCCTAGCCCGACCCTAACCCTAACCCTTCCCCGAAGCCTGACCCTCACCCGTCCCCTAATCGTAACCCGTACGCTAACACTAACCCGCGCCCTCACACACACGCTCCCCCTAAAGCGTTGCCGTACCCTCACCTGGACCCTAAACCGTCCCCGTCCCCTAACCCTAACCCTAGCCCGAACCCTAACCCTAACCCTTCCCCGAAGCCTAACCCTCACCCGTCCCCTAATCCTAACCCGTACGCTAACACTAACCCGCGCCCTCACACGCACGCTCCCCTTAAAGCGTTGCCGTACCCTCACCTGGACCCTAAACCGTCCCCGTCCCCTAACCTTAACCCTAGCCCGAACCCTAACCCTAACCCTTCCCCGAATCCTGACCCTCACCCGTCCCCTAATCCTAACCCGTACGCTAACACTAATCCGCGCCCTCACACGCACGCTCCCCCTAAAGCGTTTCTGTACCCTCACCTGGACCCTAAACCGTCCCCGTCCCCTAACCCTAACCCTAGCCCGAACCCTAACCCTAACCCTTCCCCGAAGCCTGACCCTCACCCGTGCCCTAATCCTAACCCGTACGCTAACACTAACCCGCGCCCTCACACGCACGCTCCCCCTAAAGCGTTGCCGTACCTTCACCTGGACCCTAAACCGTCCCCGTCCCCTAACCCTAACCCTAGCCCGAACCCTAACCCTAACCCTTCCCCGAAGCCTGACCCTCACCCGTCCCATAATCCTAACCCGTACGCTAACACTAACCCGCGCCCTCACACGCACGCTCCCCCTAAAGCGTTGCCGTACCCTCACCTGGACCCTAAACCGTCCCCGTCCCCTAACCCTAACCCTAGCCCGAACCCTAACCCTAACCCTTCCCCGAAGCCTGACCCTCACCCGTGCCCTAATCCTAACCCGTACGCTAACACTAACCCGCGCCCTCACACGCACGCTCCCCCTAAAGCGTTGCCGTAACCTCACCTGGACCCTAAACCATCCCCGTCCCCTAACCCTAACCCTAGCCCGAACCCTAATCCTAACCCTTCCCCGAAGCCTGACCCTCACCCGTCCCCTAATCCTAACCCGTACGCTAACACTAACCCGCGCCCTCACACGCACGCTCCCCCTAAAGCGTTGCCGTACCCTCACCTGGACCCTAAACCGTCCCCGTCCCCTAACCCTAACCCTAGCCCGAACCCTAACCCTAACCCTTCCCCGAAGCCTGACCCTCACCCGTCCCCTAATCCTAACCCGTACGCTAACACTAACCCGCGCCCTCACACGCACGCTCCCCCTAAAGCGTTGCCGTACCCTCACCTGGACCCTAAACCGTCCCCGTCCCCTAACCCTAACCCTAGCCCGAACCCTAACCCTAACCCTTCCCCGAAGCCTGACCCTCACCCGTCCCCTAATCCTAACCCGTACGCTAACACTAACCCGCGCCCTCACACGCACGCTCCCCCTAAAGCGTTGCCGTACCCTCACCTGGACCCTAAACCATCCCCGTCCCCTAACCCTAACCCTAGCCCGAACCCTAACCCTAACCCTTCCCCGAAGCCTGACCCTCACCCGTGCCCTAATCCTAACCCGTACGCTAACACTAACCCGCGCCCTCACACGCACGCTCCCCCTAAAGCGTTGCCGTACCCTCACCTGGACCCTAAACCGTCCCCGTCCCCTAACCCTAACCCTAGCCCGAACCCTAACCCTAACCCTTCCCCGAAGCCTGACCCTCACCCGTGCCCTAATCCTAACCCGTACGCTAACACTAACCCGCGCCCTCACACGCACGCTCCCCCTAAAGCGTTGCCGTACCCTCACCTGGACCCTAAACCGTCCCCGTCCCCTAACCCTAACCCTAGCCCGAACCCTAACCCTAACCCTTCCCCGAAGCCTGACCCTCACCCGTGCCCTAATCCTAACCCGTACGCTAACACTGACCCGCGCCCTCACACGCACGCTCCCCCTAAAGCGTTGCCGTACCCTCACCTGGACCCTAAACCGTCCCCGTCCCCTAACCCTAACCCTAGCCCGAACCCTAACCCTAACCCTTCCCCAAAGCCTGACCCTCACCCTTCCCATAATCCTAACCCGTACGCTAACACTAACCCGCGCCCTCACACGCACGCTCCCCCTAAAGCGTTGCCGTACCCTCACCTGGACCCTAAACCGTCCCCGTCCCCTAACCCTAACCCTAGCCCGAACCCTAACCCTAACCCTTCCCCGAAGCCTGACCCTCACCCGTCCCCTAATCGTAACCCGTACGCTAACACTAACCCGCGCCCTCACACGCACGCTCCCCCTAAAGCGTTGCCGTACCCTCACCTGGACCCTAAACCGTCCCCGTCCCCTAACCCTAACCCTAGCCCGAACCCTAACCCTAACCCTTCCCCGAAGCCTGACCCTCACCCGTGCCCTAATCCTAACCCGTACGCTAACACTAACCCGCGCCCTCACACGCACGCTCCCCCTAAAGCGTTGCCGTACCCTCACATGGACCCTAAACCGTCCCCGTCCCCTAACCCTAACCTTAGCCCGAACCCTAACCCTAACCCTTCCCCGAAGCCTGACCCTCACCCGTGCCCTAATCCTAACCCGTACGCTAACACTAACCCGCGCCCTCACACGCACGCTCCCCGTAAAGCGTTGCCGTACCCTCACCTGGACCCTAAACCGTCCCCGTCCCCTAACCCTAACCTTAGCCCGAACCCTAACCCTAACCCTTCCCCGAAGCCTGACCCTCACCCGTCCCCTAATCCTAACCCGTACGCTAACACTAACCCGCGCCCTCACACGCACGCTCCCCCTAAAGCGTTGTCGTACCCTCACCTGGACCCTAAACCGTCCCCGTCCCCTAACCCTAACCCTAGCCCGAACCCTAACCCTAACCCTTGCCCGAAGCCTGACCCTCACCCGTGCCCTAATCCTAACCCGTACGCTAACACTAACCCGCGCCCTCACACGCACGCTCCCCGTAAAGCGTTGCCGTACCCTCACCTGGACCCTAAACTGTCCCCGTCCCCTAACCCTAACCCTAGCCCGAACCCTAACCCTAACCCTTCCCCGAAGCCTGACCCTCACCCGTGCCCTAATCCTAACCCGTACGCTAACACTGACCCGCGCCCTCACACGCACGCTCCCCCTAAAGCGTTGCCGTACCCTCACCTGGACCCTAAACCGTCCCCGTCCCCTAACCCTAACCCTAGCCCGAACCCTAACCCTAACCCTTCCCCGAAGCCTGACCCTCACCCGTGCCCTAATCCTAACCCGTACGCTAACACTAACCCGCGCCCTCACACGCACGCTCCCCCTAAAGCGTTGCCGTACCCTCACATGGACCCTAAACCGTCCCCGTCCCCTAACCCTAACCTTAGCCCGAACCCTAACCCTAACCCTTCCCCGAAGCCTGACCCTCACCCGTGCCCTAATCCTAACCCGTACGCTAACACTGACCCGCGCCCTCACACGCACGCTCCCCCTAAAGCGTTGCCGTACCCTCACCTGGACCCTAAACCGTCCCCGTCCCCTAACCCTAACCCTAGCCCGAACCCTAAACCTAACCCTTCCCCGAAGCCTGACCCTCACCCGTTCCATAATCCTAACCCGTACGCTAACACTAACCCGCGCCCTCACACGCACGCTCCCCCTAAAGCGTTGCCGTACCCTCACCTGGACCCTAAACCGTCCCCGTCCCCTAACCCTAACCCTAGCCCGACCCTAACCCTAACCCTTCCCCGAAGCCTGACCCTCACCCGTCCCCTAATCGTAACCCGTACGCTAACACTAACCCGCGCCCTCACACACACGCTCCCCCTAAAGCGTTGCCGTACCCTCACCTGGACCCTAAACCGTCCCCGTCCCCTAACCCTAACCCTAGCCCGAACCCTAACCCTAACCCTTCCCCGAAGCCTAACCCTCACCCTTGCCCTAATCCTAACCCGTACGCTAACACTAACCCGCGCCCTCACACGCACGCTCCCCTTAAAGCGTTGCCGTACCCTCACCTGGACCCTAAACCGTCCCCGTCCCCTAACCCTAACCCTAGCCCGAACCCTAACCCTAACCCTTCCCCGAATCCTGACCCTCACCCGTCCCCTAATCCTAACCCGTACGCTAACACTAACCCGCGCCCTCACACGCACGCTCCCCCTAAAGCGTTTCTGTACCCTCACCTGGACCCTAAACCGTCCCCGTCCCCTAACCCTAACCCTAGCCCGAACCCTAACCCTAACCCTTCCCCGAAGCCTGACCCTCACCCGTGCCCTAATCCTAACCCGTACGCTAACACTAACCCGCGCCCTCACACGCACGCTCCCCCTAAAGCGTTGCCGTACCTTCACCTGGACCCTAAACCGTCCCCGTCCCCTAACCCTAACCCTAGCCCGAACCCTAACCCTAACCCTTCCCCGAAGCCTGACCCTCACCCGTCCCATAATCCTAACCCGTACGCTAACACTAACCCGCGCCCTCACACGCACGCTCCCCCTAAAGCGTTGCCGTACCCTCACCTGGACCCTAAACCGTCCCCGTCCCCTAACCCTAACCCTAGCCCGAACCCTAACCCTAACCCTTCCCCGAAGCCTGACCCTCACCCGTGCCCTAATCCTAACCCGTACGCTAACACTAACCCGCGCCCTCACACGCACGCTCCCCCTAAAGCGTTGCCGTAACCTCACCTGGACCCTAAACCATCCCCGTCCCCTAACCCTAACCCTAGCCCGAACCCTAATCCTAACCCTTCCCCGAAGCCTGACCCTCACCCGTCCCCTAATCCTAACCCGTACGCTAACACTAACCCGCGCCCTCACACGCACGCTCCCCCTAAAGCGTTGCCGTACCCTCACCTGGACCCTAAACCGTCCCCGTCCCCTAACCCTAACCCTAGCCCGAACCCTAACCCTAACCCTTCCCCGAAGCCTGACCCTCACCCGTCCCCTAATCCTAACCCGTACGCTAACACTAACCCGCGCCCTCACACGCACGCTCCCCCTAAAGCGTTGCCGTACCCTCACCTGGACCCTAAACCGTCCCCGTCCCCTAACCCTAACCCTAGCCCGAACCCTAACCCTAACCCTTCCCCGAAGCCTGACCCTCACCCGTCCCCTAATCCTAACCCGTACGCTAACACTAACCCGCGCCCTCACACGCACGCTCCCCCTAAAGCGTTGCCGTACCCTCACCTGGACCCTAAACCATCCCCGTCCCCTAACCCTAACCCTAGCCCGAACCCTAACCCTAACCCTTCCCCGAAGCCTGACCCTCACCCGTGCCCTAATCCTAACCCGTACGCTAACACTAACCCGCGCCCTCACACGCACGCTCCCCCTAAAGCGTTGCCGTACCCTCACCTGGACCCTAAACCGTCCCCGTCCCCTAACCCTAACCCTAGCCCGAACCCTAACCCTAACCCTTCCCCGAAGCCTGACCCTCACCCGTGCCCTAATCCTAACCCGTACGCTAACACTAACCCGCGCCCTCACACGCACGCTCCCCCTAAAGCGTTGCCGTACCCTCACCTGGACCCTAAACCGTCCCCGTCCCCTAACCCTAACCCTAGCCCGAACCCTAACCCTAACCCTTCCCCGAAGCCTGACCCTCACCCGTCCCCTAATCCTAACCCGTACGCTAACACTAACCCGCGCCCTCACACGCACGCTTCCCCTAAAGCGTTGCCGTACCCTCACCTGGACCCTAAACTGTCCCCGTCCCCTAACCCTAACCCTAGCCTGAACCCTAACCCTAACCCTTCCCCGAAGCCTGACCCTCACCCGTGCCCTAATCCTAACACGTACGCTAACACTAACCCGCGCCCTCACACGCACGCTCCCCCTAAAGCGTTGCCGTACCCTCACCTGGACCCTAAACCGTCCCCGTCCCCTAACCCTAACCCTAGCCCGAACCCTAACCCTAACCCTTCCCCGAAGCCTGACCCTAAACCGTGCCCTAATCCTAACCCGTACGCTAACACTAACCCGCGCCCTCACACGCACGCTCCCCCTAAAGCGTTGCCGTACCCTCACCTGGACCCTAAACCGTCCCCGTCCCCTAACCCTAACCCTAGCCAGAACCCTAACCCTAACCCTTCCCCGAAGCCTGACCCTCACCCGTGCCCTAATCCTAACCCGTACGCTAACACTAACCCGCGCACTCACACGCACGCTCCCCCTAAAGCGTTGCCATACCCTCACCTGGACCCTAAACCGTCCCCGTCACCTAACCCTAACCCTAGCCCGAACCCTAACCCTAACCCTTCCCCGAAGCCTGACCCTCACCCGTCCCCTAATCCTAACCCGTACGCTAACACTAACCCGCGCCCTCACACGCACGCTCCCCCTAAAGCGTTGCCGTACCCTCACCTGGACCCTAAACCGTCCCCGTCCCCTAACCCTAACCCTAGCCCGAACCCTAACCCTAACCCTTCCCCGAAGCCTGACCCTCACCCGTGCCCTAATCCTAACCCGTACGCTAACACTAACCCGCGCCCTCACACGCACGCTCCCCCTAAAGCGTTGCCGTACCCTCACCTGGACCCTAAACCGTCCCCGTCCCCTAACCCTAACCCTAGCCCGAACCCTAACCCTAACCCTTCCCCGAAGCCTGACCCTCACCCGTCCCCTAATCGTAACCCGTACGCTAACACTAACCCGCGCCCTCACACGCACGCTCCCCCTAAAGCGTTGCCGTACACTCACCTGGACCCTAAACCGTCCCCGTCCCCTAACCCTAACCCTAGCCCGAACCCTAACCCTAACCCTTCCCCGAAGCCTGACCCTCACCCGTGCCCTAATCCTAACACGTACGCTAACACTAACCCGCGCCCTCACACGCACGCTCCCCCTAAAGCGTTTCCGTACCCTCACCTGGACCCTAAACCGTCCCCGTCCCCTAACCCTAACCCTAGCCCGAACCCTAACCCTAACCCTTCCCCGAAGCCTGACCCTCACCCGTGCCCTAATCCTAACCCGTACGCTAACACTAACCCGCGCCCTCACACGCACGCTCCCCCTAAAGCGTTGCCGTACCCTCACCTGGACCCTAAACCGTCCCCGTCCCCTAACCCTAACCCTAGCCCGAACCCTAACCCTAACCCTTCCCCGAAGCCTGACCCTCACCCGTCCCATAATCCTAACCCGTACGCTAACACTAACCCGTGCCCTCACACGCACGCTCCCCCTAAAGCGTTGCCGTACCCTCACCTGGACCCTAAACCGTCCCCGTCCCCTAACCCTAACCCTAGCCCGAACCCTAACCCTAACCCTTCCCCGAAGCCTGACCCTCACCCGTGCCCTAATCCTAACCCGTACGCTAACACTAACCCGCGCCCTCACACGCACGCTCCCCCTAAAGCGTTGCCGTAACCTCACCTGGACCCTAAACCGTCCCCGTCCCCTAACCCTAACCCTAGCCCGAACCCTAATCCTAACCCTTCCCCGAAGCCTGACCCTCACCCGTCCCCTAATCCTAACCCGTACGCTAACACTAACCCGCGCCCTCACACGCACGCTCCCCCTAAAGCGTTGCCGTACCCTCACCTGGACCCTAAACCGTCCCCGTCCCCTAACCCTAACCCTAGCCCGAACCCTAACCCTAACCCTTCCCCGAAGCCTGACCCTCACCCGTCCCCTAATCCTAACCCGTACGCTAACACTAACCCGCGCCCTCACACGCACGCTCCCCCTAAAGCGTTGCCGTACCCTCACCTGGACCCTAAACCGTCCCCGTCCCCTAACCCTAACCCTAGCCCGAACCCTAACCCTAACCCTTCCCCGAAGCCTGACCCTCACCCGTCCCCTAATCCTAACCCGTACGCTAACACTAACCCGCGCCCTCACACGCACGCTCCCCCTAAAGCGTTGCCGTACCCTCACCTGGACCCTAAACCGTCCCCGTCCCCTAACCCTAACCCTAGCCCGAACCCTAACCCTAACCCTTCCCCGAAGCCTGACCCTCACCCGTGCCCTAATCCTAACCCGTACGCTAACACTAACCCGCGCCCTCACACGCACGCTCCCCCTAAAGCGTTGCCGTACCCTCACCTGGACCCTAAACCGTCCCCGTCCCCTAACCCTAACCCTAGCCCGAACCCTAACCCTAACCCTTCCCCGAAGCCTGACCCTCACCCGTCCCCTACTCCTAACCCGTACGCTAACACTAACCCGCGCCCTCACACGCACGCTCCCCCTAAAGCGTTGCCGTACCCTCACCTGGACCCTAAACCGTCCCCGTCCCCTAACCCTAACCCTAGCCCGAACCCTAACCCTAACCCTTCCCCGAAGCCTGACCCTCACCCGTCCCCTAATCCTAACCCGTACGCTAACACTAACCCACGCCCTCACACGCACGCTCCCCCTAAAGCGTTGCCGTACCCTCACCTGGACCCTAAACCGTCCCCGTCCCCTAACCCTAACCCTAGCCCGAACCCTAACCCTAACCCTTCCCCGAAGCCTGACCCTCACCCGTCCCCTAATCCTAACCCGTACGCTAACACTAACCCGCGCCCTCACACGCACGCTCCCCCTAAAGCGTTGCCTTACGCTCACCTGGACCCTAAACCGTCCCCGTCCCCTAACCCTAACCCTAGCCCGAACCCTAACCCTAACCCTTCCCCGAAGCCTGACCCTCACCCGTGCCATAATCCTAACCCGTACGCTAACACTAACCCGCGCCCTCACACGCACGCTCCCCCTAAAGCGTTGCCGTACCCTCACCTGGACCCTAAACCGTCCCCGTCCCCTAACCCTAACCCTAGCCCGAACCCTAACCCTAACCCTTCCCCGAAGCCTGACCCTCACCCGTCCCCTAATCCTAACCCGTACGCTAACACTAACCCGCGCCCTCACACGCACGCTCCCCCTAAAGCGTTGCCGTACCCTCACCTGGACCCTAAACCGTCCCCGTCCCCTAACCCTAACACTAGCCCGAACCCTAACCCTAACACTTCCCCGAAGCCTGACCCTCACCCGTGCCCTAATCCTAACCCGTACGCTAACACTAACCCGCGCCCTCACACGCACGCTCCCCCTAAAGCGTTGCCGTACCCTCACCTGGACCCTAAACCGTCCCCGTCCCCTAACCCTAACCCTAGCCCGAACCCTAACCCTAAACCTTCCCCGAAGCCTGACCCTCACCCGTCCCCTAATCCTAACCCGTGCCCTCACACGCACGCTCCCCCTAAAGCGTTGCCGTACCCTCACCTGGACCCTAAACCGTCCCCGTCCCCTAACCCTAACCCTAGCCCGAACCCTAACCCTAACCCTTCCCCGAAGCCTGACCCTCACCCGTGCCCTAATCCTAACACGTACGCTAACACTAACCCGCGCCCTCACACGCACGCTCCCCCTAAAGCGTTGCCGTACCCTCACCTGGACCCTAAACCGTCCCCGTCCCCTAACCCTAACCCTAGCCCGAACCCTAACCCTAACCCTTCCCCGAAGCCTGACCCTCACCCGTCCCCTACTCCTAACCCGTACGCTAACACTAACCCGCGCCCTCACACGCACGCTCCCCCTAAAGCGTTGCCGTACCCTCACCTGGACCCTAAACCGTCCCCGTCCCCTAACCCTAACCCTAGCCCGAACCCTAACCCTAACCCTTCCCCGAATCCTGACCCTCACCCTTCCCCTAATCCTAACCCGTACGCTAACACTAAGCCGCGCCCTCACATGCACGCTCCCCCTAAAGCGTTGCCGTACCCTCACCTGGACCCTAAACCGTTCCCGTCCCCTAACCCTAACCCTAGCCCGAACCCTAACCCTAACCCTTCCCCGAAGCCTGACCCTCACCCGTCCCCTAATCCTAACCCGTACGCGAACACTAACCCGCGCCCTCACACGCATGCTCCCCCTAAAGCGTTGCCGTACCCTCACCTGGACCCTAAACCGTCCCCGTCCCCTAACCCTAACCCTAGCCCGAACCCTAACCCTAACCCTTCCCCGAAGCCTGACCCTCATCCGTGCCCTAATCCTAACACGTACGCTAACACTAACCCGCGCCCTCACACACACGCTCCCCCTAAAGCGTTGCCGTACCCTCACCTGGACCCTAAACCGTCCCCGTCCCCTAACCCTAACCCTAGCCCGAACCCTAACCCTAACCCTTCCCCGAAGCCTGACCCTCACCCGTGCCCTAATCCTAACCCGTACGCTAACACTGACCCGCGCCCTCACACGCACGCTCCCCCTAAAGCGTTGCCGTACCCTCACCTGGACCCTAAACCGTCCCCGTCCCCTAACCCTAACCCTAGCCCGAACCCTAACCCTAACCCTTCCCCAAAGCCTGACCCTCACCCGTCCCATAATCCTAACCCGTACGCTAACACTAACCCGCGCCCTCACACGCACACTCCCCCTAAAGCGTTGCCGTACCCTCACCTGGACCCTAAACCGTCCCCGTCCCCTAACCCTAACCCTAGCCCGAACCCTAACCCTAACCCTTCCCCGAAGCCTGACCCTCACCCGTCCCCTAATCGTAACCCGTACGCTAACACTAACCCGCGCCCTCACACGCACGCTCCCCCTAAAGCGTTGTCGTACCCTCACCTGGACCCTAAACCATCCCCGTCCCCTAACCCTAACCCTAGCCCGAACCCTAACCCTAACCCTTGCCCGAAGCCTGACCCTCACCCGTGCCCTAATCCTAACCCGTACGCTAACACTAACCCGCGCCCTCACACGCACGCTCCCCGTAAAGCGTTGCCATACCCTCACCTGGACCCTAAACCGTCCCCGTCACCTAACCCTAACCCTAGCCCGAACCCTAACCCTAACCCTTCCCCGAAGCCTGACCCTCACCCGTCCCCTAATCCTAACCCGTACGCTAACACTAACCCGCGCCCTCACACGCACGCTCCCCCTAAAGCGTTGCCGTACCCTCACCTGGACCCTAAACCGTCCCCGTCCCCTAACCCTAACCCTAGCCCGAACCCTAACCCTAACCCTTCCCCGAAGCCTGACCCTCACCCGTGCCCTAATCCTAACCCGTACGCTAACACTAACCCGCGCCCTCACACGCACGCTCCCCCTAAAGCGTTGCCGTACCCTCACCTGGACCCTAAACCGTCCCCGTCCCCTAACCCTAACCCTAGCCCGAACCCTAACCCTAACCCTTCCCCGAAGCCTGACCCTCACCCGTCCCCTAATCATAACCCGTACGCTAACACTAACCCGCGCCCTCACACGCACGCTCCCCCTAAAGCGTTGCCGTACACTCACCTGGACCCTAAACCGTCCCCGTCCCCTAACCCTAACCCTAGCCCGAACCCTAACCCTAACCCTTCCCCGAAGCCTGACCCTCACCCGTGCCCTAATCCTAACACGTACGCTAACACTAACCCGCGCCCTCACACGCACGCTCCCCCTAAAGCGTTTCCGTACCCTCACCTGGACCCTAAACCGTCCCCGTCCCCTAACCCTAACCCTAGCCCGAACCCTAACCCTAACCCTTCCCCGAAGCCTGACCCTCACCCGTGCCCTAATCCTAACCCGTACGCTAACACTAACCCGCGCCCTCACACGCACGCTCCCCCTAAAGCGTTGCCGTACCCTCACCTGGACCCTAAACCGTCCCCGTCCCCTAACCCTAACCCTAGCCCGAACCCTAACCCTAACCCTTCCCCGAAGCCTGACCCTCACCCGTCCCATAATCCTAACCCGTACGCTAACACTAACCCGCGCCCTCACACGCACGCTCCCCCTAAAGCGTTGCCGTACCCTCACCTGGACCCTAAACCGTCCCCGTCCCCTAACCCTAAACCTAGCCCGAACCCTAACCCTAACCCTTCCCCGAAGCCTGACCCTCACCCGTGCCCTAATCCTAACCCGTACGCTAACACTAACCCGCGCCCTCACACGCACACTCCCCCTAAAGCGTTGCCGTACCCTCACCTGGACCCTAAACCGTCCCCGTCCCCTAACCCTAACCCTAGCCCGAACCCTAACCCTAACCCTTCCCCAAAGCCTGACCCTCACCCGTCCCCTAATCGTAACCTGTACGCTAACACTAACCCGCGCCCTCACACGCACGCTCCCCCTAAAGCGTTGTCGTACCCTCACCTGGACCCTAAACCATCCCCGTCCCCTAACCCTAACCCTAGCCCGAACCCTAACCCTAACCCTTGCCCGAAGCCTGACCCTCACCCGTGCCCTAATCCTAACCCGTACGCTAACACTAACCCGCGCCCTCACACGCACGCTCCCCGTAAAGCGTTGCCATACCCTCACCTGGACCCTAAACCGTCCCCGTCACCTAACCCTAACCCTAGCCCAAACCCTAACCCTAACCCTTCCCCGAAGCCTGACCCTCACCCGTCCCCTAATCCTAACCCGTACGCTAACACTAACCCGCGCCCTCACACGCACGCTCCCCCTAAAGCGTTGCCGTACCCTCACCTGGACCCTAAACCGTCCCCGTCCCCTAACCCTAACCCTAGCCCGAACCCTAACCCTAACCCTTCCCCGAAGCCTGACCCTCACCCGTGCCCTAATCCTAACCCGTACGCTAACACTAACCCGCGCCCTCACACGCACGCTCCCCCTAAAGCGTTGCCGTACCCTCACCTGGACCCTAAACCGTCCCCGTCCCCTAACCCTAACCCTAGCCCGAACCCTAACCCTAACCCTTCCCCGAAGCCTGACCCTCACCCGTCCCCTAATCATAACCCGTACGCTAACACTAACCCGCGCCCTCACACGCACGCTCCCCCTAAAGCGTTGCCGTACACTCACCTGGACCCTAAACCGTCCCCGTCCCCTAACCCTAACCCTAGCCCGAACCCTAACCCTAACCCTTCCCCGAAGCCTGACCCTCACCCGTGCCCTAATCCTAACACGTACGCTAACACTAACCCGCGCCCTCACACGCACGCTCCCCCTAAAGCGTTTCCGTACCCTCACCTGGACCCTAAACCGTCCCCGTCCCCTAACCCTAACCCTAGCCCGAACCCTAACCCTAACCCTTCCCCGAAGCCTGACCCTCACCCGTGCCCTAATCCTAACCCGTACGCTAACACTAACCCGCGCCCTCACACGCACGCTCCCCCTAAAGCGTTGCCGTACCCTCACCTGGACCCTAAACCGTCCCCGTCCCCTAACCCTAACCCTAGCCCGAACCCTAACCCTAACCCTTCCCCGAAGCCTGACCCTCACCCGTCCCATAATCCTAACCCGTACGCTAACACTAACCCGCGCCCTCACACGCACGCTCCCCCTAAAGCGTTGCCGTACCCTCACCTGGACCCTAAACCGTCCCCGTCCCCTAACCCTAACCCTAGCCCGAACCCTAACCCTAACCCTTCCCCGAAGCCTGACCCTCACCCGTGCCCTAATCCTAACCCGTACGCTAACACTAACCCACGCCCTCACACGCACGCTCCCCCTAAAGCGTTGCCGTAACCTCACCTGGACCCTAAACCGTCCCCGTCCCCTAACCCTAACCCTAGCCCGAACCCTAATCCTAACCCTTCCCCGAAGCCTGACCCTCACCCGTCCCCTAATCCTAACCCGTACGCTAACACTAACCCGCGCCCTCACACGCACGCTCCCCCTAAAGCGTTGCCGTACCCTCACCTGGACCCTAAACCGTCCCCGTCCCCTAACCCTAACCCTAGCCCGAACCCTAACCCTAACCCTTCCCCGAAGCCTGACCCTCACCCGTCCCCTAATCCTAACCCGTACGCTAACACTAACCCGCGCCCTCACACGCACGCTCCCCCTAAAGCGTTGCCGTACCCTCACCTGGACCCTAAACCGTCCCCGTCCCCTAACCCTAACCCTAGCCCGAACCCTAACCCTAACCCTTCCCCGAAGCCTGACCCTCACCCGTCCCCTAATCCTAACCCGTACGCTAACACTAACCCGCGCCCTCACACGCACGCTCCCCCTAAAGCGTTGCCGTACCCTCACCTGGACCCTAAACCGTCCCCGTCCCCTAACCCTAACCCTAGCCCGAACCCTAACCCTAACCCTTCCCCGAAGCCTGACCCTCACCCGTCCCCTAATCCTAACCCGTACGCTAACACTAACCCGCGCCCTCACACGCACGCTCCCCCTAAAGCGTTGCCGTACGCTCACCTGGACCCTAAACCGTCCCCGTCCCCTAACCCTAACCCTAGCCCGAACCCTAACCCTAACCCTTCCCCGAAGCCTGACCCTCACCCGTGCCCTAATCCTAACCCGTACGCTAACACTAACCCGCGCCCTCACACGCACGCTCCCCCTAAAGCGTTGCCGTACCCTCACCTGGACCCTAAACCGTCCCCGTCCCCTAACCCTAACCCTAGCCCGAACCCTAACCCTAACCCTTCCCCGAAGCCTGACCCTCACCCGTCCCCTAATCGTAAACCGTACGCTAACACTAACCACGCCCTCACACGCACGCTCCCCCTAAAGCGTTGCCGTACCCTCACCTGGACCCTAAACCGTCCCCGTCCCCTAACCCTAACCCTAGCCCGAACCCTAACCCTAACCCTTCCCCGAAGCCTGACCCTCACCCGTGCCCTAATCCTAACACGTACGCTAACACTAACCCGCGCCCTCACACGCACGCTCCCCCTAAAGCGTTGCCGTACCCTCACCTGGACCCTAAACCGTCCCCGTCCCCTAACCCTAACCCTAGCCCGAACCCTAACCCTAACCCTTCCCCGAAGCCTGACCCTCACCCGTCCCATAATCCTAACCCGTACGCTAACACTAACCCGCGCCCTCACACGCACGCTCCCCCTAAAGCGTTGCCGTACCCTCACCTGGACCCTAAACCGTCCCCGTCCCCTAACCCTAACCCTAGCCCGAACCCTAACCCTAACCCTTCCCCGAAGCCTGACCCTCACCCGTGCCCTAATCCTAACCCGTACGCTAACACTAACCCGCGCCCTCACACGCACGCTCCCCCTAAAGCGTTGCCGTAACCTCACCTGGACCCTAAACCGTCCCCGTCCCCTAACGCTAACCCTAGCCCGAACCCTAATCCTAACCCTTCCCCGAAGCCTGACCCTCACCCGTCCCCTAATCCTAACCCGTACGCTAACACTAACCCGCGCCCTCACACGCACGCTCCCCCTAAAGCGTTGCCATACCCTCACCTGGACCCTAAACCGTCCCCGTCCCCTAACCCTAACCCTAGCCCGAACCCTAACCCTAACCCTTCCCCGAAGCCTGACCCTCACCCGTCCCCTAATCCTAACCCGTACGCTAACACTAACCCGCGCCCTCACACGCACGCTCCCCCTAAAGCGTTGCCGTACCCTCACCTGGACCCTAAACCGTCCCCGTCCCCTAACCCTAACCCTAGCCCGAACCCTAACCCTAACCCTTCCCCGAAGCCTGACCCTCACCCGTCCCCTAATCCTAACCCGTACGCTAACACTAACCCGCACCCTCACACGCACGCTCCCCCTAAAGCGTTGCCGTACCCTCACCTGGACCCTAAACCGTCCCCGTCCCCTAACCCTAACCCTAGCCCGAACCCTAACCCTAACCCTTCCCCGAAGCCTGACCCTCACCCGTGCCCTAATCCTAACCCGTACGCTAACACTAACCCGCGCCCTCACACGCACGCTCCCCCTAAAGCGTTGCCTTACGCTCACCTGGACCCTAAACCGTCCCCGTCCCCTAACCCTAACCCTAGCCCGAACCCTAACCCTAACCCTTCCCCGAAGCCTGACCCTCACCCGTGCCATAATCCTAACCCGTACGCTAACACTAACCCGCGCCCTCACACGCACGCTCCCCCTAAAGCGTTGCCGTACCCTCACCTGGACCCTAAACCGTCCCCGTCCCCTAACCCTAACCCTAGCCCGAACCCTAACCCTAACCCTTCCCCGAAGCCTGACCTTCACCCGTCCCCTAATCCTAACCCGTACGCTAACACTAACCCGCGCCCTCACACGCACGCTCCCCCTAAAGCGTTGCCGTACCCTCACCTGGACCCTAAACCGTCCCCGTCCCCTAACCCTAACACTAGCCCGAACCCTAACCCTAACACTTCCCCGAAGCCTGACCCTCACCCGTGCCCTAATCCTAACCCGTACGCTAACACTAACCCGCGCCCTCACACGCACGCTCCCCCTAAAGCGTTGCCGTACCCTCACCTGGACCCTAAACCGTCCCCGTCCCCTAACCCTAACCCTAGCCCGAACCCTAACCCTAACCCTTCCCCGAAGCCTGACCCTCACCCGTCCCCTAATCCTAACCCGTACGCTAACACTAACCCGCGCCCTCACACGCACGCTCCCCCTAAAGCGTTGCCGTACCCTCACCTGGACCCTAAACCGTCCCCGTCCCCTAACCCTAACCCTAGCCCGAACCCTAACCCTAACCCTTCCCCGAAGCCTGACCCTCACCCGTCCCCTAATCGTAACCCGTACGCGAACAGTAACCCGCGCCCTCACACGCACGCTTCCCCTAAAGCGTTGCCGTACCCTCACCTGGACCCTAAACCGTCCCCGTCCCCTAACCCTAACCCTAGCCCGAACCCTAACCCTAACACTTCCCCGAAGCCTGACCCTCACCCGTGCCCTAATCCTAACCCGTACGCTAACACTAACCCGCGCCCTCACACGCACGCTCCCCCTAAAGCGTTGCCGTACCCTCACCTGGACCCTAAACCGTCCCCGTCCCCTAACCCTAACCCTAGCCCGAACCCTAACCCTAACCCTTCCCCGAAGCCTGACCCTCACCCGTCCCCTAATCCTAACCCGTACGCTAACACTAACCCGCGCCCTCACACGCACGCTCCACCTAAAGCGTTGCCGTACCCTCACCTGGACCCTAAACCGTCCCCGTCCCCTAACCCTAACCCTAGCCCGAACCCTAACCCTAACCCTTCCCCGAAGCCTGACCCTCACCCGTGCCCTAATCCTAACACGTACGCTAACACTAACCCGCGCCCTCACACGCACGCTCCCCCTAAAGCGTTGCCGTACCCTCACCTGGACCCTAAACCGTCCCCGTCCCCTAACCCTAACCCTAGCCCGAACCCTAACCCTAACCCTTCCCCGAAGCCTGACCCTCACCCGTGCCCTAATCCTAACCCGTACGCTAACACTAACCCGCGCCCTCACACGCACGCTCCCCCTAAAGCGTTGCCGTACCCTCACCTGGACCCTAAACCGTCCCCGTCCCCTAACCCTAACCCTAGCCCGAACCCTAACCCTAACCCTTCCCCGAATCCTGACCCTCACCCTTCCCCTAATCCTAACCCGTACGCTAACACTAAGCCGCGCCCTCACATGCACGCTCCCCCTAAAGCGTTGCCGTACCCTCACCTGGACCCTAAACCGTTCCCGTCCCCTAACCCTAACCCTAGCCCGAACCCTAACCCTAACCATTCCCCGAAGCCTGACCCTCACCCGTCCCCTAATCCTAACCCGTACGCGAACACTAACCCGCGCCCTCACACGCATGCTCCCCCTAAAGCGTTGCCGTACCCTCACCTGGACCCTAAACCGTCCCCGTCCCCTAACCCTAACCCTAGCCCGAACCCTAACCCTAACCCTTCCCCGAAGCCTGACCCTCATCCGTGCCCTAATCCTAACACGTACGCTAACACTAACCCGCGCCCTCACACACACGCTCCCCCTAAAGCGTTGCCGTACCCTCACCTGGACCCTAAACCGTCCCCGTCCCCTAACCCTAACCCTAGGCCGAACCCTAACCCTAACCCTTCCCCGAAGCCTGACCCTCACCCGTGCCCTAATCCTAACCCGTACGCTAACACTGACCCGCGCCCTCACACGCACGCTCCCCCTAAAGCGTTGCCGTACCCTCACCTGGACCCTAAACCGTCCCCGTCCCCTAACCCTAACCCTAGCCCGAACCCTAACCCTAACCCTTCCCCAAAGCCTGACCCTCACCCGTGCCCTAATCCTAACCCGTACGCTAACACTAACCCGCGCCCTCACACGCACACTCCCCCTAAAGCGTTGCCGTACCCTCACCTGGACCCTAAACCGTCCCCGTCCCCTAACCCTAACCCTAGCCCGAACCCTAACCCTAACCCTTCCCCAAAGCCTGACCCTCACCCGTCCCCTAATCGTAACCCGTACGCTAACACTAACCCGCGCCCTCACACGCACGCTCCCCCTAAAGCGTTGTCGTACCCTCACCTGGACCCTAAACCATCCCCGTCCCCTAACCCTAACCCTAGCCCGAACCCTAACCCTAACCCTTGCCCGAAGCCTGACCCTCACCCGTGCCCTAATCCTAACCCGTACGCTAACACTAACCCGCGCCCTCACACGCACGCTCCCCGTAAAGCGTTGCCATACACTCACCTGGACCCTAAACCGTCCCCGTCACCTAACCCTAACCCTAGCCCGAACCCTAACCCTAACCCTTCCCCGAAGCCTGACCCTCACCCGTCCCCTAATCCTAACCCGTACGCTAACACTAACCCGCGCCCTCACACGCACGCTCCCCCTAAAGCGTTTCCGTACCCTCACCTGGACCCTAAACCGTCCCCGTCCCCTAACCCTAACCCTAGCCCGAACCCTAACCCTAACCCTTCCCCGAAGCCTGACCCTCACCCGTGCCCTAATCCTAACCCGTACGCTAACACTAACCCGCGCCCTCACACGCACGCTCCCCCTAAAGCGTTGCCGTACCCTCACCTGGACCCTAAACCGTCCCCGTCCCCTAACCCTAACCCTAGCCCGAACCCTAACCCTAACCCTTCCCCGAAGCCTGACCCTCACCCGTGCCCTAATCCTAACCCGTACGCTAACACTAACCCGCGCCCTCACACGCACGCTCCCCCTAAAGCGTTGCCGTACCCTCACCTGGACCCTAAACCGTCCCCGTCCCCTAACCCTAACCCTAGCCCGAACCCTAACCCTAACCCTTCCCCGAAGCCTGACCCTCACCCGTCCCATAATCCTAACCCGTACGCTAACACTAACCCGCGCCCTCACACGCACGCTCCCCCTAAAGCGTTGCCGTACCCTCACCTGGACCCTAAACCGTCCCCGTCCCCTAACCCTAACCCTAGCCCGAACCCTAACCCTAACCCTTCCCCGAAGCCTGACCCTCACCCGTGCCCTAATCCTAACCCGTACGCTAACACTAACCCGCGCCCTCACACGCACGCTCCCCCTAAAGCGTTGCCGTAACCTCACCTGGACCCTAAACCGTCCCCGTCCCCTAACCCTAACCCTAGCCCGAACCCTAATCCTAACCCTTCCCCGAAGCCTGACCCTCACCCGTCCCCTAATCCTAACCCGTACGCTAACACTAACCCGCGCCCTCACACGCACGCTCCCCCTAAAGCGTTGCCGTACCCTCACCTGGACCCTAAACCGTCCCCGTCCCCTAACCCTAACCCTAGCCCGAACCCTAACCCTAACCCTTCCCCGAAGCCTGACCCTCACCCGTCCCCTAATCCTAACCCGTACGCTAACACTAACCCGCGCCCTCACACGCACGCTCCCCCTAAAGCGTTGCCGTACCCTCACCTGGACCCTAAACCGTCCCCGTCCCCTAACCCTAACCCTAGCCCGAACCCTAACCCTAACCCTTCCCCGAAGCCTGACCCTCACCCGTCCCCTAATCCTAACCCGTACGCTAACACTAACCCGCGCCCTCACACGCACGCTCCCCCTAAAGCGTTGCCGTACCCTCACCTGGACCCTAAACCGTCCCCGTCCCCTAACCCTAACCCTAGCCCGAACCCTAACCCTAACCCTTCCCCGAAGCCTGACCCTCACCCGTCCCCTAATCCTAACCCGTACGCTAACACTAACCCGCGCCCTCACACGCACGCTCCCCCTAAAGCGTTGCCGTACGCTCACCTGGACCCTAAACCGTCCCCGTCCCCTAACCCTAACCCTAGCCCGAACCCTAACCCTAACCCTTCCCCGAAGCCTGACCCTCACCCGTGCCCTAATCCTAACCCGTACGCTAACACTAACCCGCGCCCTCACACGCACGCTCCCCCTAAAGCGTTGCCGTACCCTCACCTGGACCCTAAACCGTCCCCATCCCCTAACCCTAACCCTAGCCCGAACCCTAACCCTAACCCTTCCCCGAAGCCTGACCCTCACCCGTCCCCTAATCGTAAACCGTACGCTAACACTAACCCACGCCCTCACACGCACGCTCCCCCTAAAGCGTTGCCGTACCCTCACCTGGACCCTAAACCGTCCCCGTCCCCTAACCCTAACCCTAGCCCGAACCCTAACCCTAACCCTTCCCCGAAGCCTGACCCTCACCCGTGCCCTAATCCTAACACGTACGCTAACACTAACCCGCGCCCTCACACGCACGCTCCCCCTAAAGCGTTTCCGTACCCTCACCTGGACCCTAAACCGTCCCCGTCCCCTAACCCTAACCCTAGCCCGAACCCTAACCCTAACCCTTCCCCGAAGCCTGACCCTCACCCGTGCCCTAATCCTAACCCGTACGCTAACACTAACCCGCGCCCTCACACGCACGCTCCCCCTAAAGCGTTGCCGTACCCTCACCTGGACCCTAAACCGTCCCCGTCCCCTAACCCTAACCCTAGCCCGAACCCTAACCCTAACCCTTCCCCGAAGCCTGACCCTCACCCGTCCCATAATCCTAACCCGTACGCTAACACTAACCCGCGCCCTCACACGCACGCTCCCCCTAAAGCGTTGCCGTACCCTCACCTGGACCCTAAACCGTCCCCGTCCCCTAACCCTAACCCTAGCCCGAACCCTAACCCTAACCCTTCCCCGAAGCCTGACCCTCACCCGTGCCCTAATCCTAACCCGTACGCTAACACTAACCCGCGCCCTCACACGCACGCTCCCCCTAAAGCGTTGCCGTAACCTCACCTGGACCCTAAACCGTCCCCGTCCCCTAACGCTAACCCTAGCCCGAACCCTAATCCTAACCCTTCCCCGAAGCCTGACCCTCACCCGTCCCCTAATCCTAACCCGTACGCTAACACTAACCCGCGCCCTCACACGCACGCTCCCCCTAAAGCGTTGCCATACCCTCACCTGGACCCTAAACCGTCCCCGTCCCCTAACCCTAACCCTAGCCCGAACCCTAACCCTAACCCTTCCCCGAAGCCTGACCCTCACCCGTCCCCTAATCCTAACCCGTACGCTAACACTAACCCGCGCCCTCACACGCACGCTCCCCCTAAAGCGTTGCCGTACCCTCACCTGGACCCTAAACCGTCCCCGTCCCCTAACCCTAACCCTAGCCCGAACCCTAAACCTAACCCTTCCCCGAAGCCTGACCCTCACCCGTCCCCTAATCCTAACCCGTACGCTAACACTAACCCGCGCCCTCACACGCACGCTCCCCCTAAAGCGTTGCCGTACCCTCACCTGGACCCTAAACCGTCCCCGTCCCCTAACCCTAACCCTAGCCCGAACCCTAACCCTAACCCTTCCCCGAAGCCTGACCCTCACCCGTCCCCTAATCCTAACCCGTACGCTAACACTAACCCGCGCCCTCACACGCACGCTCCCCCTAAAGCGTTGCCTTACGCTCACCTGGACCCTAAACCGTCCCCGTCCCCTAACCCTAACCCTAGCCCGAACCCTAACCCTAACCCTTCCCCGAAGCCTGACCCTCACCCGTGCCATAATCCTAACCCGTACGCTAACACTAACCCGCGCCCTCACACGCACGCTCCCCCTAAAGCGTTGCCGTACCCTCACCTGGACCCTAAACCGTCCCCGTCCCCTAACCCTAACCCTAGCCCGAACCCTAACCCTAACCCTTCCCCGAAGCCTGACCCTCACCCGTCCCCTAATCCTAACCCGTACGCTAACACTAACCCGCGCCCTCACACGCACGCTCCCCCTAAAGCGTTGCCGTACCCTCACCTGGACCCTAAACCGTCCCCGTCCCCTAACCCTAACACTAGCCCGAACCCTAACCCTAACACTTCCCCGAAGCCTGACCCTCACCCGTGCCCTAATCCTAACCCGTACGCTAACACTAACCCGCGCCCTCACACGCACGCTCCCCCTAAAGCGTTGCCGTACCCTCACCTGGACCCTAAACCGTCCCCGTCCCCTAACCCTAACCCTAGCCCGAACCCTAACCCTAAACCTTCCCGAAGCCTGACCCTCACCCGTCCCCTAATCCTAACCCGTACGCTAACACTAACCCGCGCCCTCACACGCACGCTCCCCCTAAAGCGTTGCCGTACCCTCACCTGGACCCTAAACCGTCCCCGTCCCCTAACCCTAACCCTAGCCCGAACCCTAACCCTAACCCTTCCCCGAAGCCTGACCCTCACCCGTCCCCTAATCGTAACCCGTACGCGAACAGTAACCCGCGCCCTCACACGCACGCTTCCCCTAAAGCGTTGCCGTACCCTCACCTGGACCCTAAACCGTCCCCGTCCCCTAACCCTAACCCTAGCCCGAACCCTAACCCTAACCCTTCCCCGAAGCCTGACCCTCACCCGTGCCCTAATCCTAACCCGTACGCTAACACTAACCCGCGCCCTCACACGCACGCTCCCCCTAAAGCGTTGCCGTACCCTCACCTGGACCCTAAACCGTCCCCGTCCCCTAACCCTAACCCTAGCCCGAACCCTAACCCTAACCCTTCCCCGAAGCCTGACCCTCACCCGTCCCCTAATCCTAACCCGTACGCTAACACTAACCCGCGCCCTCACACGCACGCTCCACCTAAAGCGTTGCCGTACCCTCACCTGGACCCTAAACCGTCCCCGTCCCCTAACCCTAACCCTAGCCCGAACCCTAACCCTAACCCTTCCCCGAAGCCTGACCCTCACCCGTGCCCTAATCCTAACACGTACGCTAACACTAACCCGCGCCCTCACACGCACGCTCCCCCTAAAGCGTTGCCGTACCCTCACCTGGACCCTAAACCGTCCCCGTCCCCTAACCCTAACCCTAGCCCGAACCCTAACCCTAACCCTTCCCCGAAGCCTGACCCTCACCCGTGCCCTAATCCTAACCCGTACGCTAACACTAACCCGCGCCCTCACACGCACGCTCCCCCTAAAGCGTTGCCGTACCCTCACCTGGACCCTAAACCGTCCCCGTCCCCTAACCCTAACCCTAGCCCGAACCCTAACCCTAACCCTTCCCCGAATCCTGACCCTCACCCTTCCCCTAATCCTAACCCGTACGCTAACACTAAGCCGCGCCCTCACATGCACGCTCCCCCTAAAGCGTTGCCGTACCCTCACCTGGACCCTAAACCGTTCCCGTCCCCTAACCCTAACCCTAGCCCGAACCCTAACCCTAACCCTTCCCCGAAGCCTGACCCTCACCCGTCCCCTAATCCTAACACGTACGCGAACACTAACCCGCGCCCTCACACGCATGCTCCCCCTAAAGCGTTGCCGTACCCTCACCTGGACCCTAAACCGTCCCCGTCCCCTAACCCTAACCCTAGCCCGAACCCTAACCCTAACCCTTCCCCGAAGCCTGACCCTCATCCGTGCCCTAATCCTAACACGTACGCTAACACTAACACTAACCCGCGCCCTCACACGCACGCTCCCCCTAAAGCGTTGCCGTACCCTCACCTGGACCCTAAACCGTCCCCGTCCCCTAACCCTAACCCTAGCCCGAACCCTTAACCCTAACCCTTCCCGAAGCCTGACCCTCACCCGTGCCCTAATCCTAACACGTACGCTAACACTAACCCGCGCCCTCACACGCACGCTCCCCCTAAAGCGTTGCCGTACCCTCACCTGGACCCTAAACAGTCCCCGTCCCCTAACCCTAACCCTAGCCCGAACCCTAACCCTAACCCTTCCCCGAAGCCTGACCCTCACCCGTGCCCTAATCCTAACCCGTACGCTAACACTAACCCGCGCCCTCACACGCACGCTCCCCCTAAAGCGTTGCCGTACCCTCACCTGGACCCTAAACAGTCCCCGTCCCCTAACCCTAACCCTAGCCCGAACCCTAAACCTAACCCTTCCCCGAATCCTGACCCTCACCCGTCCCCTAATCCTAACCCGTACGCTAACACTAAACCGCGCCCTCACACGCACGCTCCCCCTAAAGCGTTGCCGTACCCTCACCTGGACCCTAAACCGTCCCCGTCCCCTAACCCTAACCCTAGCCCGAACCCTAACCCTAACCCTTCCCGAATCCTGACCCTCACCCGTGCCCTTATCCTAACCCGTACGCTAACACTAACCCGCGCCCTCACACGCACGCTCCCCCTAAAGCGTTGCCGTACCCTCACCTGGACCCTAAACCGTCCCCGTCCCCTAACCCTAACCCTAGCCCGAACCCTAACCCTAACCCTTCCCCGAAGCCTGACCCTCACCCGTCCCCTAATCCTAACCGGAAGCTAACACTAACCCGCGCCCTCACACGCACGCTCCCCCTAAAGCGTTGCCGTACCCTCACCTGGACCTAAACCGTCCCCGTCCCCTAACCCTAACCCTAGCCCGAACCCTAACCCTAACCCTTCCCCGAAGCCTGACCCTCACCCGTCCCCTAATCCTAACCCGTACGCTAACACTAACCCGCGCCCTCACACGCACGCTCTCCCTAAAGCGTTGCCGTACCCTCACCTGGACCCTAAACCGTCCCCGTCCCCTAACCCTAACCCTAGCCCGAACCCTAACCCTAACCCTTCCCCGAAGCCTGACCCTCACCCGTGCCCTAATCCTAACCCGTACGCTAACACTAACCCGCGCCCTCACACGCACGCTCCCCCTAAAGCGTTGCCGTACCCTCACCTGGACCCTAAACCGTCCCCGTCCCCTAACCCTAACCCTAGCCCGAACCCTAACCCTAACCCTTCCCCGAAGCCTGACACTCACCCGTCCCCTAATCCTAACCCGTACGCTAACACTAACCCGCGCCTCACACGCACGCTCCCCCTAAAGCGTTGCCGTACCCTCACCTGGACCCCTAAACCGTCCCCGTCCCCTAACCCTAACCCTAGCCCGAACCCTAACCCTAAACCTTCCCCGAAGCCTGACCCTCACCCGTGCCCTAATCCTAACACGTACGCTAACACTAACCCGCGCCCTCACACGCACGCTCCCCCTAAAGCGTTGCCGTACCCTCACCTGGACCCTAAACCGTCCCCGTCCCCTAACCCTAACCCTAGCCCGAACCCTAACCCTAACCCTTCCCCGAAGCCTGACCCTCACCCGTGCCCTAATCCTAACCCGTACGCTAACACTAACCCGCGCCCTCACACGCACGCTCCCCCTAAAGCGTTGCCGTACCCTCACCTGGACCCTAAACATTCCCCGTCCCCTAACCCTAACCCTAGCCCGAACCCTAACCCTAACCCTTCCCCGAATCCTGACCCTCACCCGTCCCCTAATCCTAACCCGTACGCTAACACTAACCCGCGCCCTCACATGCACGCTCCCCCTAAAGCGTTGCCGTACCCTCACCTGGACCCTAAACCGTCCCCGTCCCCTAACCCTAACCCTAGCCCGAACCCTAACCCTAACCCTTCCCCGAAGCCTGACCCTCACCCGTCCCCTAATCCTAACCCGTACGCGAACACTAACACGCGCCCTCACACGCATGCTCCCCCTAAAGCGTTGCCGTACCCTCACCTGGACCCTAAACCGTCCCCATCCCCTAACCCTAACCCTAGCCCGAACCCTAACCCTAACCCTTCCCCGAAGCCTGACCCTCACCCGTCCCCTAATCCTAACTCGTACGCTAAAACTAACCCACGCCCTCACACGCACGCTCCCCCTAAAGCGCTGCCGTACCCTCACCTGGACCCTAAACCGTCCCCGTCCCCTAACCCTAACCCTAGCCCGAACCCGAACCCTAACCCTTCCCCGAAGCCTGACCCTCACCCGTGCCCTAATCCTAACCCATACGCTAACACTAACCCGCGCCCTCACACGCACGCTCCCCCTAAAGCGTTGCCGTACCCTCACCTGGACCCTAAACCGTCCCCGTCCCCTAACCCTAACCCTAGCCCGAACCCTAATCCTAACCCTTCCCCGAAGCCTGACCCTCACCCGTCCCCTAATCCTAACCCGTACGCGAACACTAACCCGCGCCCTCACACGCATGCTCCCCCTAAAGCGTTGCCGTACCCTCACCTGGACCCTAAACCGTCCCCGTCCCCTAACCCTAACCCTAGCCCGAACCCTAACCCTAACCCTTCCCCGAAGCCTGACCCTCACCCGTCCCCTAATCCTAACCGGAAGCTAACACTAACCCGCGCCCTCACACGCACGCTCCCCCTAAAGCGTTGCCGTACCCTCACCTGGACCCTAAACCGTCCCCGTCCCCTAACCCTAACCCTAGCCCGAACCCTAACCCTAACACTTCCCCGAAGCCTGACCCTCACCCGTCCCCTAATCTTAACCCGTAGGCTAACACTAACCCGCGCCCTCACACGCACGCTCTCCCTAAAGCGTTGCCGTACCCTCACCTGGACCCTAAACCGTCCCCGTCCCCTAACCCTAACCCTAGCCCGAACCCTAACCCTAAACCTTCCCCGAAGCCTGACCCTCACCCGTGCCCTAATCCTAACCCGTACGCTAACACTAACCCGCGCCCTCACACGCACGCTCCCCCTAAAGCGTTGCCGTACCCTCACCTGGACCCTAAACCGTCCCCGTCCCCTAACCCTAACCCTAGCCCGAACCCTAACCCTAACCCTTCCCCGAAGCCTGACACTCACCCGTCCCCTAATCCTAACCCGTACGCTAACACTAACCCGCGCCCTCACACGCACGCTCCCCCTAAAGCGTTGCCGTACCCTCACCTGGACCCTAAACCGTCCCCGTCCCCTAACCCTAACCCTAGCCCGAACCCTAACCCTAACCCTTCCCCGAAGCCTGACCCTCACCCGTCCCCTAATCCTAACCTGTACGCTAAAACTAACCCGCGCCCTCACACGCACGCTCCCCCTAAAGCGTTGCCGTACCCTCACCTGGACCCTAAACCGTCCCCGTCCCCTAACCCTAACCCTAGCCCGAACCCTAACCCTAACCCTTCCCCGAAGCCTGACCCTCACCCGTCCCCTAATCCTAACCCGTACGCTAACACTAACCCGCGCCCTCACACGCACGCTCCCCCTAAAGCTTTGCCGTACCCTCACCTGGACCCTAAACCGTCCCCGTCCCCTAACCCTAACCCTAGCCCGAACCCTAACCCTAACCCTTCCCCGAAGCCTGACCCTCACCCGTCCCCTAATCCTAACCCATACGCTAACACTAACCCGCGCCCTCACACGCACGCTCCCCCTAAAGCGTTGCCGTACCCTCACCTGGACCCTAAACCGTCCCCATCCCCTAACCCTAAACCTAGCCCGAACCCTAACCCTAACCCTTCCCCGAAGCCTGACCCTCACCCGTCACCTAATCCTAACCCGTACGCTAACACTAACCCGCGCCCTCACACGCACGCTCCCCCTAAAGCGTTGCCGTACCCTCACCTGGACCCTAAACCGTCCCCGTCCCCTAACCCTAACCCTAGCCCGAACCCTAACCCTAACCCTTCCCCGAAGCCTGACCCTCACCCGTGCCCTAATCCTAACCCGTACGCTAACACTAACCCGCGCCCTCACACGCACGCTCCCCCTAAAGCGTTGCCGTACCCTCACCTGGACCCTAAACCGTCCCCGTCCCCTAACCCTAACCCTAGCCCGAACCCTAACCCTAACCCTTCCCCGAATCCTGACCCTCACCCTTCCCCTAATCCTAACCCGTACGCTAACACTAACCCGCGCCCTCACATGCACGCTCCCCCTAAAGCGTTGCCGTACCCTCACCTGGACCCTAAACCGTCCCCGTCCCCTAACCCTAACCCTAGCCCGAACCCTAACCCTAACCCTTCCCCGAAGCCTGACCCTCAGCCGTCCCCTAATCCTAACCTGTACGCGAACACTAACCCGCGCCCTCACACGCATGCTCCCCCTAAAGCGTTGCCGTACCCTCACCTGGACCCTAAACCGTCCCCGTCCCCTAACCCTAACCCTAGCCCGAACCCTAACCCTAACCCTTCCCCTAAGCCTGACCCTCATCCGTGCCCTAATCCTAACACGTACGCTAACACTAACCCGCGCCCTCACACACACGCTCCCCCTAAAGCGTTGCCGTACCCTCACCTGGACCCTAAACCGTCCCCGTCCCCTAACCCTAACCCTAGCCCGAACCCTAACCCTAACCCTTCCCCGAAGCCTGACCCTCACCCGTGCCCTAATCCTAACCCGTACGCTAACACTAACCCGCGCCCTCACACGCACGCTCCCCCTAAAGCGTTGCCGTACCCTCACCTGGACCCTAAACTGTCCCCGTCCCCTAACCCTAACCCTAGCCCGAACCCTAACCCTAACCCTTCCCCGAAGCCTGACCCTCACCCGTGCCCTAATCCTAACCCGTTCCCTAACACTAACCCGCGCCCTCACACGCACGCTCCCCCTAAAGCGTTGCCGTACCCTCACCTGGACCCTAAACCGTCCCCGTCCCCTAACCCTAACCCTAGCCCGAACCCTAACCCTAACCCTTCCCTGAAGCCTGACCCTCACCCGTGCCCTAATCCTAACCCATACGCTAACACTAACCCGCGCCCTCACACGCACGCTCCCTCTAAAGCGTTGCCGTACCCCCACCTGGACCCTAAACCGTCCCCGTCCCCTAACCCTAACCCTAGCCCGAACCCTAACCCTAACCCTTCCCCGAAGCCTGACCCTCACCCGTCCCCTAATCGTAACCCGTACGCGACCACTAACCCGCGCCCTCACACGCACGCTCCCCCTAAAGCGTTGCCGTACCCTCACCTGGACCCTAAACCGTCCCCGTCCCCTAACCCTAACCCTAGCCCGAACCCTAACCCTAACCCTTCCCCGAAGCCTGACCCTCACCCGTCCCCTAATCCTAATCCGTACGCTAACACTAACCCGCGCCCTCACATGCACGCTCCCCCTAAAGCGTTGCCGTACCCTCACCTGGACCCTAAACCGTCCCCGTCCCCTAACCCTAACCCTAGCCCGAACCCTAACCCTAACCCTTCCCCGAAGCATGACTCTCACCCGTCCCCTATTCCTAACTCGTACGCTAAAACTAACCCACGCCCTCACACGCACGCTCCCCCTAAAGCGTTGCCGTACCCTCACCTGGACCCTAAACCGTCCCCGTCCCCTAACCCTAACCCTAGCCCGAACCCTAACCCTAACCCTTCCCCGAAGCCTGACCCTCACCCGTCCCATAATCCTAACCCGTACGCTAACACTAACCCGCGCCCTCACACGCACGCTCCCCCTAAAGCGTTGCCGTACCCTCACCTGGACCCTAAACCGTCCCCGTCCCCTAACCCTAACCCTAGCCCGAACCCTAACCCTAACCCTTCCCCGAAGCCTGACCCTCACCCGTGCCCTAATCCTAACCCGTACGCTAACACTAACCCGCGCCCTCACACGCACGCTCCCCCTAAAGCGTTGCCGTACCCTCACCTGGACCCTAAACTGTCCCCGTCCCCTAACCCTAACCCTAGCCCGAACCCTAACCCTAACCCTTCCCCGAAGCCTGACCCTCACCCGTGCCCTAATCCTAACCCGTTCGCTAACACTAACCCGCGCCCTCACACGCACGCTCCCCCTAAAGCGTTGCCGTACCCTCACCTGGACCCTAAACCGTCCCCGTCCCCTAACCCTAACCCTAGCCCGAACCCTAACCCTAACCCTTCCCCGAAGCCTGACCCTCACCCGTGCCCTAATCCTAACCCATACGCTAACACTAACCCGCGCCCTCACACGCACGCTCCCTCTAAAGCGTTGCCGTACCCCCACCTGGACCCTAAACCGTCCCCGTCCCCTAACCCTAACCCTAGCCCGAACCCTAACCCTAACCCTTCCCCGAAGCCTGACCCTCACCCGTGCCCTAATCCTAACCCGTACGCTAACACTAACCCGCGCCCTCACACGCACGCTCCCCCTAAAGCGTTGCCGTACCCTCACCTGGACCCTAAACCGTCCCCGTCCCCTAACCCTAACCCTAGCCCGAACCCTAACCCTAACCCATCCCCGAAGCCTGACCCTCACCCGTCCCATAATCCTAATCCGTACGCTAACACTAACCCGCGCCCTCACACGCACGCTCCCCCTAAAGCGTTGCCGTACCCTCACCTGGACCCTAAACCGTCCCCGTCCCCTAACCCTAACCCTAGCCCGAACCCTAACCCTAACCCTTCCCCGAAGCCTGACCCTCACCCGTGCCCTAATCCTAACCCGTACGCTAACACTAACACGCGCCCTCACACGCACGCTCCCCCTAAAGCGTTGCCGTAACCTCACCTGGACCCTAAACCGTCCCCGTCCCCTAACCCTAACCCTAGCCCGAACCCTAATCCTAACCCTTCCCCGAAGCCTGACCCTCACCCGTCCCCTAATCCTAACCCGTACGCTAACACTAACCCGCGCCCTCACACGCACGCTCCCCCTAAAGCGTTGCCGTACCCTCACCTGGACCCTAAACCGTCCCCGTCCCCTAACCCTAACCCTAGCCCGAACCCTAACCCTAACCCTTCCCCGAATCCTGACCCTCACCCGTGCCCTAATCCTAACCCGTACGCTAACACTAACCCGCGCCCTCACACGCACGCTCCCCCTAAAGCGTTGCCGTACCCTCACCTGGACCCTAAACCGTCCCCGTCCCCTAACCCTAACCCTAGCCCGAACCCTAACCCTAACCCTTCCCCGAAGCCTGACCCTCACCCGTCCCCTAATCCTAACCGGAAGCTAACACTAACCCGCGCCCTCACACGCACGCTCCCCCTAAAGCGTTGCCGTACCCTCACCTGGACCCTAAACCGTCCCCGTCCCCTAACCCTAACCCTAGCCCGAACCCTAACCCTAACCCTTCCCCGAAGCCTGACCCTCACCCGTCCCCTAATCCTAACCCGTACGCTAACACTAACCCGCGCCCTCACACGCACGCTCTCCCTAAAGCGTTGCCGTACCCTCACCTGGACCCTAAACCGTCCCCGTCCCCTAACCCTAACCCTAGCCCGAACCCTAACCCTAGCCCTTCCCCGAAGCCTGACCCTCACCCGTGCCCTAATCCTAACCCGTACGCTAACACTAACCCGCGCCCTCACACGCACGCTCCCCCTAAAGCGTTGCCGTACCCTCACCTGGACCCTAAACCGTCCCCGTCCCCTAACCCTAACCCTAGCCCGAACCCTAACCCTAACCCTTCCCCGAAGCCTGACACTCACCCGTCCCCTAATCCTAACCCGTACGCTAACACTAACCCGCGCCCTCACACGCACGCTCCCCCTAAAGCGTTGCTGTACCCTCACCTGGACCCTAAACCGTCCCCGTCCCCTAACCCTAACCCTAGCCCGAACCCTAACCCTAACCCTTCCCCGAAGCCTGACCCTCACCCGTGCCCTAATCCTAACACGTACGCTAACACTAACCCGCGCCCTCACACGCACGCTCCCCCTAAAGCGTTGCCGTACCCTCACCTGGACCCTAAACCGTCCCCGTCCCCTAACCCTAACCCTAGCCCGAACCCTAACCCTAACCCTTCCCCGAAGCCTGACCCTCACCCGTGCCCTAATCCTAACCCGTACGCGAACACTAACCCGCGCCCTCACACGCACGCTCCCCCTAAAGCGTTGCCGTACCCTCACCTGGACCCTAAACAGTCCCCGTCCCCTAACCCTAACCCTAGCCCGAACCCTAACCCTAACCCTTCCCCGAATCCTGACCCTCACCCGTCCCCTAATCCTAACCCGTACGCTAACACTAACCCGCGCCCTCACACGCACGCTCCCCCTAAAGCGTTGCCGTACCCTCACCTGGACCCTAAACCGTCCCCGTCCCCTAACCCTAACCCTAGCCCGAACCCTAACCCTAACCCTTCCCCGAATCCTGACCCTCACCCGTGCCCTAATCCTAACCCGTACGCTAACACTAACCCGCGCCCTCACACGCACGCTCCCCCTAAAGCGTTGCCGTACCCTCACCTGGACTCTAAACCGTCCCCGTCCCCTAACCCTAACCCTAGCCCGAACCCTAACCCTAACCCTTCCCCAAAGCCTGACCCTCACCCGTCCCCTAATCCTAACCGGAAGCTAACACTAACCCGCGCCCTCACACGCACGCTCCCCCTAAAGCGTTGCCGTACCCTCACCTGGACCCTAAACCGTCCCCGTCCCCTAACCCTAACCCTAGCCCGAACCCTAACCCTAAACCTTCCCCGAAGCCTGACCCTCACCCGTCCCCTAATCCTAACCCGTACGCTAACACTAACCCGCGCCCTCACACGCACGCTCTCCCTAAAGCGTTGCCGTACCCTCACCTGGACCCTAAACCGTCCCCGTCCCCTAACCCTAACCCTAGCCCGAACCCTAACCCTAACCCTTCCCCGAAGCCTGACCCTCACCCGTGCCCTAATCCTAACCCGTACGCTAACACTAACCCGCGCCCTCACACGCACGCTCCCCCTAAAGCGTTGCCGTACCCTCACCTGGACCCTAAACCGTCCCCGTCCCCTAACCCTAACCCTAGCCCGAACCCTAACCCTAACCCTTCCCCGAATCCTGACCCTCACCCTTCCCCTAATCCTAACCCGTGCGCTAACACTAACCCGCGCCCTCACATGCACGCTCCCCCTAAAGCGTTGCCGTACCCTCACCTGGACCCTAAACCGTCCCCGTCCCCTAACCCTAACCCTAGCCCGAACCCTAACCCTAACCCTTCCCCGAAGCCTGACCCTCAGCCGTCCCCTAATCCTAACCTGTACGCGAACACTAACCCGCGCCCTCACACGCATGCTCCCCCTAAAGCGTTGCCGTACCCTCACCTGGACCCTAAACCGTCCCCGTCCCCTAACCCTAACCCTAGCCCGAACCCTAACCCTAACCCTTCCCCGAAGCCTGACCCTCATCCGTGCCCTAATCCTAACACGTACGCTAACACTAACCCGCGCCCTCACACACACGCTCCCCCTAAAGCGTTGCCGTACCCTCACCTGGACCCTAAACCGTCCCCGTCCCCTAACCCTAACCCTAGCCCGAACCCTAACCCTAACCCTTCCCCGAAGCCTGACCCTCACCCGTGCCCTAATCCTAACCCGTACGCTAACACTAACCCGCGCCCTCACACGCACGCTCCCCCTAAAGCGTTGCCGTACCCTCACCTGGACCCTAAACTGTCCCCGTCCCCTAACCCTAACCCTAGCCCGAACCCTAACCCTAACCCTTCCCCGAAGCCTGACCCTCACCCGTGCCCTAATCCTAACCCGTTCGCTAACACTAACCCGCGCCCTCACACGCACGCTCCCCCTAAAGCGTTGCCGTACCCTCACCTGGACCCTAAACCGTCCCCGTCCCCTAACCCTAACCCTAGCCCGAACCCTAACCCTAACCCTTCCCCGAAGCCTGACCCTCACCCGTGCCCTAATCCTAACCCATACGCTAACACTAACCCGCGACCTCACACGCACGCTCCCTCTAAAGCGTTGCCGTACCCCCACCTGGACCCTAAACCGTCCCCGTCCCCTAACCCTAACCCTAGCCCGAACCCTAACCCTAACCCTTCCCCGAAGCCTGACCCTCACCCGTGCCCTAATCCTAACCCGTACGCTAACACTAACCCGCGCCCTCACACGCACGCTCCCCCTAAAGCGTTGCCGTACCCTCACCTGGACCCTAAACCGTCCCCGTCCCCTAACCCTAACCCTAGCCCGAACCCTAACCCTAACCCATCCCCGAAGCCTGACCCTCACCCGTCCCATAATCCTAACCCGTACGCTAACACTAACCCGCGCCCTCACACGCACGCTCCCCCTAAAGCGTTGCCGTACCCTCACCTGGACCCTAAACCGTCCCCGTCCCCTAACCCTAACCCTAGCCCGAACCCTAACCCTAACCCTTCCCCGAAGCCTGACCCTCACCCGTGCCCTAATCCTAACCCGTACGCTAACACTAACACGCGCCCTCACACGCACGCTCCCCCTAAAGCGTTGCCGTAACCTCACCTGGACCCTAAACCGTCCCCGTCCCCTAACCCTAACCCTAGCCCGAACCCTAATCCTAACCCTTCCCCGAAGCCTGACCCTCACCCGTCCCCTAATCCTAACCCGTACGCTAACACTAACCCGCGCCCTCACACGCACGCTCCCCCTAAAGCGTTGCCGTACCCTCACCTGGACCCTAAACCGTCCCCGTCCCCTAACCCTAACCCTAGCCCGAACCCTAACCCTAACCCTTCCCCGAATCCTGACCCTCACCCGTGCCCTAATCCTAACCCGTACGCTAACACTAACCCGCGCCCTCACACGCACGCTCCCCCTAAAGCGTTGCCGTACCCTCACCTGGACCCTAAACCGTCCCCGTCCCCTAACCCTAACCCTAGCCCGAACCCTAACCCTAACCCTTCCCCGAAGCCTGACCCTCACCCGTCCCCTAATCCTAACCGGAAGCTAACACTAACCCGCGCCCTCACACGCACGCTCCCCCTAAAGCGTTGCCGTACCCTCACCTGGACCCTAAACCGTCCCCGTCCCCTAACCCTAACCCTAGCCCGAACCCTAACCCTAACCCTTCCCCGAAGCCTGACCCTCACCCGTCCCCTAATCCTAACCCGTACGCTAACACTAACCCGCGCCCTCACACGCACGCTCTCCCTAAAGCGTTGCCGTACCCTCACCTGGACCCTAAACCGTCCCCGTCCCCTAACCCTAACCCTAGCCCGAACCCTAACCCTAGCCCTTCCCCGAAGCCTGACCCTCACCCGTGCCCTAATCCTAACCCGTACGCTAACACTAACCCGCGCCCTCACACGCACGCTCCCCCTAAAGCGTTGCCGTACCCTCACCTGGACCCTAAACCGTCCCCGTCCCCTAACCCTAACCCTAGCCCGAACCCTAACCCTAACCCTTCCCCGAAGCCTGACACTCACCCGTCCCCTAATCCTAACCCGTACGCTAACACTAACCCGCGCCCTCACACGCACGCTCCCCCTAAAGCGTTGCTGTACCCTCACCTGGACCCTAAACCGTCCCCGTCCCCTAACCCTAACCCTAGCCCGAACCCTAACCCTAACCCTTCCCCGAAGCCTGACCCTCACCCGTGCCCTAATCCTAACACGTACGCTAACACTAACCCGCGCCCTCACACGCACGCTCCCCCTAAAGCGTTGCCGTACCCTCACCTGGACCCTAAACCGTCCCCGTCCCCTAACCCTAACCCTAGCCCGAACCCTAACCCTAACCCTTCCCCGAAGCCTGACCCTCACCCGTGCCCTAATCCTAACCCGTACGCTAACACTAACCCGCGCCCTCACACGCACGCTCCCCCTAAAGCGTTGCCGTACCCTCACCTGGACCCTAAACAGTCCCCGTCCCCTAACCCTAACCCTAGCCCGAACCCTAACCCTAACCCTTCCCCGAATCCTGACCCTCACCCGTCCCCTAATCCTAACCCGTACGCTAACACTAACCCGCGCCCTCACACGCACGCTCCCCCTAAAGCGTTGCCGTACCCTCACCTGGACCCTAAACCGTCCCCGTCCCCTAACCCTAACCCTAGCCCGAACCCTAACCCTAACCCTTCCCCGAATCCTGACCCTCACCCGTGCCCTAATCCTAACCCGTACGCTAACACTAACCCGCGCCCTCACACGCACGCTCCCCCTAAAGCGTTGCCGTACCCTCACCTGGACTCTAAACCGTCCCCGTCCCCTAACCCTAACCCTAGCCCGAACCCTAACCCTAACCCTTCCCCAAAGCCTGACCCTCACCCGTCCCCTAATCCTAACCGGAAGCTAACACTAACCCGCGCCCTCACACGCACGCTCCCCCTAAAGCGTTGCCGTACCCTCACCTGGACCCTAAACCGTCCCCGTCCCCTAACCCTAACCCTAGCCCGAACCCTAACCCTAAACCTTCCCCGAAGCCTGACCCTCACCCGTCCCCTAATCCTAACCCGTACGCTAACACTAACCCGCGCCCTCACACGCACGCTCTCCCTAAAGCGTTGCCGTACCCTCACCTGGACCCTAAACCGTCCCCGTCCCCTAACCCTAACCCTAGCCCGAACCCTAACCCTAACCCTTCCCCGAAGCCTGACCCTCACCCGTGCCCTAATCCTAACCCGTACGCTAACACTAACCCGCGCCCTCACACGCACGCTCCCCCTAAAGCGTTGCCGTACCCTCACCTGGACCCTAAACCGTCCCCGTCCCCTAACCCTAACCCTAGCCCGAACCCTAACCCTAACCCTTCCCCGAAGCCTGACACTCACCCGTCCCCTAATCCTAACCCGTACGCTAACACTAACCCGCGCCCTCACACGCACGCTCCCCCTAAAGCGTTGCCGTACCCTCACCTGGACCCTAAACCGTCCCCGTCCCCTAACCCTAACCCTAGCCAGAACCCTAACCCTAACCCTTCCCCGAAGCCTGACCCTCACCCGTGCCCTAATCCTAACCCGTACGCTAACACTAACCCGCGCCCTCACACGCACGCTCCCCCTAAAGCGTTGCCGTACCCTCACCTGGACCCTAAACAGTCCCCGTCCCCTAACCCTAACCCTAGCCCGAACCCTAACCCTAACCCTTCCCCGAATCCTGACCCTCACCCGTCCCCTAATCCTAACCCGTACGCTAACACTAACCCGCGCCCTCACATGCACGCTCCCCCTAAAGCGTTGCCGTACCCTCACCTGGACCCTAAACCGTCCCCGTCCCCTAACCCTAACCCTAGCCCGAACCCTAACCCTAACCCTTCCCCGAAGCCTGACCCTCACCCGTCCCCTAATCCTAACCCGTACGCGAACACTAACACGCGCCCTCACACGCATGCTCCCCCTAAAGCGTTGCCGTACCCTCACCTGGACCCTAAACCGTCCCCATCCCCTAACCCTAACCCTAGCCCGAACCCTAACCCTAACCCTTCCCCGAAGCCTGACCCTCACCCGTCCCCTAATCCTAACTCGTACGCTAAAACTAACCCACGCCCTCACACGCACGCTCCCCCTAAAGCGCTGCCGTACCCTCACCTGGACCCTAAACCGTCCCCGTCCCCTAACCCTAACCCTAGCCCGAACCCGAACCCTAACCCTTCCCCGAAGCCTGACCCTCACCCGTGCCCTAATCCTAACCCGTACGCTAACACTAACCCGCGCCCTCACACACACGCTCCCCCTAAAGCGTTGCCGTACCCTCACCTGGACCCTAAACCGTCCCCGTCCCCTAACCCTAACCCTAGCCCGAACCCTAACCCTAACCCTTCCCCGAAGCCTGACCCTCACCCGTCCCCTAATCCTAACCCGTACGCTAACACTAACCCGCGCCCTCACACGCACGCTCCCCCTAAAGCGTTGCCGTACCCTCACCTGGACCCTAAACCGTCCCCGTCCCCTAACCCTAACCCTAGCCCGAACCCTAACCCTAACCCTTCCCCGAAGCCTGACCCTCACCCGTCCCCTAATCCTAACCCGTACGCTAACACTAACCCGCGCCCTCACACGCACGCTCTCCCTAAAGCGTTGCCGTACCCTCACCTGGACCCTAAACCGTCCCCGTCCCCTAACCCTAACCCTAGCCCGAACCCTAACCCTAACCCTTCCCCGAAGCCTGACCCTCACCCGTGCCCTAATCCTAACCCGTACGCTAACACTAACCCGCGCCCTCACACGCACGCTCCCCCTAAAGCGTTGCCGTACCCTCACCTGGACCCTAAACCGTCCCCGTCCCCTAACCCTAACCCTAGCCCGAACCCTAACCCTAACCCTTCCCCGAAGCCTGACACTCACCCGTCCCCTAATCCTAACCCGTACGCTAACACTAACCCGCGCCCTCACACGCACGCTCCCCCTAAAGCGTTGCCGTACCCTCACCTGGACCCTAAACCGTCCCCGTCCCCTAACCCTAACCCTAGCCCGAACCCTAACCCTAACCCTTCCCCGAAGCCTGACCCTCACCCGTGCCCTAATCCTAACACGTACGCTAACACTAACCCGCGCCCTCACACGCACGCTCCCCCTAAAGCGTTGCCGTACCCTCACCTGGACCCTAAACCGTCCCCGTCCCCTAACCCTAACCCTAGCCCGAACCCTAACCCTAACCCTTCCCCGAAGCCTGACCCTCACCCGTGCCCTAATCCTAACCCGTACGCTAACACTAACCCGCGCCCTCACACGCACGCTCCCCCTAAAGCGTTGCCGTACCCTCACCTGGACCCTAAACAGTCCCCGTCCCCTAACCCTAACCCTAGCCCGAACCCTAAACCTAACCCTTCCCCGAATCCTGACCCTCACCCGTCCCCTAATCCTAACCCGTACGCTAACACTAACCCGCGCCCTCACACGCACGCTCCCCCTAAAGCGTTGCCGTACCCTCACCTGGACCCTAAACCGTCCCCGTCCCCTAACCCTAACCCTAGCCCGAACCCTAACCCTAACCCTTCCCCGAATCCTGACCCTCACCCGTGCCCTAATCCTAACCCGTACGCTAACACTAACCCGCGCCCTCACACGCACGCTCCCCCTAAAGCGTTGCCGTACCCTCACCTGGACCCTAAACCGTCCCCGTCCCCTAACCCTAACCCTAGCCCGAACCCTAACCCTAACCCTTCCCCGAAGCCTGACCCTCACCCGTCCCCTAATCCTAACCGGAAGCTAACACTAACCCGCGCCCTCACACGCACGCTCCCCCTAAAGCGTTGCCATACCCTCACCTGGACCCTAAACCGTCCCCGTCCCCTAACCCTAACCCTAGCCCGAACCCTAACCCTAACCCTTCCCCGAAGCCTGACCCTCACCCGTCCCCTAATCCTAACCCGTACGCTAACACTAACCCGCGCCCTCACACGCACGCTCTCCCTAAAGCGTTGCCGTACCCTCACCTGGACCCTAAACCGTCCCCGTCCCCTAACCCTAACCCTAGCCCGAACCCTAACCCTAACCCTTCCCCGAAGCCTGACCCTCACCCGTGCCCTAATCCTAACCCGTACGCTAACACTAACCCGCGCCCTCACACGCACGCTCCCCCTAAAGCGTTGCCGTACCCTCACCTGGACCCTAAACCGTCCCCGTCCCCTAACCCTAACCCTAGCCCGAACCCTAACCCTAACCCTTCCCCGAAGCCTGACACTCACCCGTCCCCTAATCCTAACCCGTACGCTAACACTAACCCGCGCCCTCACACGCACGCTCCCCCTAAAGCGTTGCCGTACCCTCACCTGGACCCTAAACCGTCCCCGTCCCCTAACCCTAACCCTAGCCCGAACCCTAACCCTAAACCTTCCCCGAAGCCTGACCCTCACCCGTGCCCTAATCCTAACACGTACGCTAACACTAACCCGCGCCCTCACACGCACGCTCCCCCTAAAGCGTTGCCGTACCCTCACCTGGACCCTAAACCGTCCCCGTCCCCTAACCCTAACCCTAGCCCGAACCCTAACCCTAACCCTTCCCCGAAGCCTGACCCTCACCCGTGCCCTAATCCTAACCCGTACGCTAACACTAACCCGCGCCCTCACACGCACGCTCCCCCTAAAGCGTTGCCGTACCCTCACCTGGACCCTAAACATTCCCCGTCCCCTAACCCTAACCCTAGCCCGAACCCTAACCCTAACCCTTCCCCGAATCCTGACCCTCACCCGTCCCCTAATCCTAACCCGTACGCTAACACTAACCCGCGCCCTCACATGCACGCTCCCCCTAAAGCGTTGCCGTACCCTCACCTGGACCCTAAACCGTCCCCGTCCCCTAACCCTAACCCTAGCCCGAACCCTAACCCTAACCCTTCCCCGAAGCCTGACCCTCACCCGTCCCCTAATCCTAACCCGTACGCGAACACTAACACGCGCCCTCACACGCATGCTCCCCCTAAAGCGTTGCCGTACCCTCACCTGGACCCTAAACCGTCCCCATCCCCTAACCCTAACCCTAGCCCGAACCCTAACCCTAACCCTTCCCCGAAGCCTGACCCTCACCCGTCCCCTAATCCTAACTCGTACGCTAAAACTAACCCACGCCCTCACACGCACGCTCCCCCTAAAGCGCTGCCGTACCCTCACCTGGACCCTAAACCGTCCCCGTCCCCTAACCCTAACCCTAGCCCGAACCCGAACCCTAACCCTTCCCCGAAGCCTGACCCTCACCCGTGCCCTAATCCTAACCCATACGCTAACACTAACCCGCGCCCTCACACGCACGCTCCCCCTAAAGCGTTGCCGTACCCTCACCTGGACCCTAAACCGTCCCCGTCCCCTAACCCTAACCCTAGCCCGAACCCTAATCCTAACCCTTCCCCGAAGCCTGACCCTCACCCGTCCCCTAATCCTAACCCGTACGCGAACACTAACCCGCGCCCTCACACGCATGCTCCCCCTAAAGCGTTGCCGTACCCTCACCTGGACCCTAAACCGTCCCCGTCCCCTAACCCTAACCCTAGCCCGAACCCTAACCCTAACCCTTCCCCGAAGCCTGACCCTCACCCGTCCCCTAATCCTAACCGGAAGCTAACACTAACCCGCGCCCTCACACGCACGCTCCCCCTAAAGCGTTGCCGTACCCTCACCTGGACCCTAAACCGTCCCCGTCCCCTAACCCTAACCCTAGCCCGAACCCTAACCCTAACACTTCCCCGAAGCCTGACCCTCACCCGTCCCCTAATCTTAACCCGTAGGCTAACACTAACCCGCGCCCTCACACGCACGCTCTCCCTAAAGCGTTGCCGTACCCTCACCTGGACCCTAAACCGTCCCCGTCCCCTAACCCTAACCCTAGCCCGAACCCTAACCCTAAACCTTCCCCGAAGCCTGACCCTCACCCGTGCCCTAATCCTAACCCGTACGCTAACACTAACCCGCGCCCTCACACGCACGCTCCCCCTAAAGCGTTGCCGTACCCTCACCTGGACCCTAAACCGTCCCCGTCCCCTAACCCTAACCCTAGCCCGAACCCTAACCCTAACCCTTCCCCGAAGCCTGACACTCACCCGTCCCCTAATCCTAACCCGTACGCTAACACTAACCCGCGCCCTCACACGCACGCTCCCCCTAAAGCGTTGCCGTACCCTCACCTGGACCCTAAACCGTCCCCGTCCCCTAACCCTAACCCTAGCCCGAACCCTAACCCTAACCCTTCCCCGAAGCCTGACCCTCACCCGTCCCCTAATCCTAACCTGTACGCTAAAACTAACCCGCGCCCTCACACGCACGCTCCCCCTAAAGCGTTGCCGTACCCTCACCTGGACCCTAAACCGTCCCCGTCCCCTAACCCTAACCCTAGCCCGAACCCTAACCCTAACCCTTCCCCGAAGCCTGACCCTCACCCGTCCCCTAATCCTAACCCGTACGCTAACACTAACCCGCGCCCTCACACGCACGCTCCCCCTAAAGCTTTGCCGTACCCTCACCTGGACCCTAAACCGTCCCCGTCCCCTAACCCTAACCCTAGCCCGAACCCTAACCCTAACCCTTCCCCGAAGCCTGACCCTCACCCGTCCCCTAATCCTAACCCATACGCTAACACTAACCCGCGCCCTCACACGCACGCTCCCCCTAAAGCGTTGCCGTACCCTCACCTGGACCCTAAACCGTCCCCATCCCCTAACCCTAAACCTAGCCCGAACCCTAACCCTAACCCTTCCCCGAAGCCTGACCCTCACCCGTCCCCTAATCCTAACCCGTACGCTAACACTAACCCGCGCCCTCACACGCACGCTCCCCCTAAAGCGTTGCCGTACCCTCACCTGGACCCTAAACCGTCCCCGTCCCCTAACCCTAACCCTAGCCCGAACCCTAACCCTAACCCTTCCCCGAAGCCTGACCCTCACCCGTGCCCTAATCCTAACCCGTACGCTAACACTAACCCGCGCCCTCACACGCACGCTCCCCCTAAAGCGTTGCCGTACCCTCACCTGGACCCTAAACCGTCCCCGTCCCCTAACCCTAACCCTAGCCCGAACCCTAACCCTAACCCTTCCCCGAATCCTGACCCTCACCCTTCCCCTAATCCTAACCCGTACGCTAACACTAACCCGCGCCCTCACATGCACGCTCCCCCTAAAGCGTTGCCGTACCCTCACCTGGACCCTAAACCGTCCCCGTCCCCTAACCCTAACCCTAGCCCGAACCCTAACCCTAACCCTTCCCCGAAGCCTGACCCTCAGCCGTCCCCTAATCCTAACCTGTACGCGAACACTAACCCGCGCCCTCACACGCATGCTCCCCCTAAAGCGTTGCCGTACCCTCACCTGGACCCTAAACCGTCCCCGTCCCCTAACCCTAACCCTAGCCCGAACCCTAACCCTAACCCTTCCCCTAAGCCTGACCCTCATCCGTGCCCTAATCCTAACACGTACGCTAACACTAACCCGCGCCCTCACACACACGCTCCCCCTAAAGCGTTGCCGTACCCTCACCTGGACCCTAAACCGTCCCCGTCCCCTAACCCTAACCCTAGCCCGAACCCTAACCCTAACCCTTCCCCGAAGCCTGACCCTCACCCGTGCCCTAATCCTAACCCGTACGCTAACACTAACCCGCGCCCTCACACGCACGCTCCCCCTAAAGCGTTGCCGTACCCTCACCTGGACCCTAAACAGTCCCCGTCCCCTAACCCTAACCCTAGCCCGAACCCTAACCCTAACCCTTCCCCGAAGCCTGACCCTCACCCGTGCCCTAATCCTAACCCGTTCCCTAACACTAACCCGCGCCCTCACACGCACGCTCCCCCTAAAGCGTTGCCGTACCCTCACCTGGACCCTAAACCGTCCCCGTCCCCTAACCCTAACCCTAGCCCGAACCCTAACCCTAACCCTTCCCTGAAGCCTGACCCTCACCCGTGCCCTAATCCTAACCCATACGCTAACACTAACCCGCGCCCTCACACGCACGCTCCCTCTAAAGCGTTGCCGTACCCCCACCTGGACCCTAAACCGTCCCCGTCCCCTAACCCTAACCCTAGCCCGAACCCTAACCCTAACCCTTCCCCGAAGCCTGACCCTCACCCGTCCCCTAATCGTAACCCGTACGCGACCACTAACCCGCGCCCTCACACGCACGCTCCCCCTAAAGCGTTGCCGTACCCTCACCTGGACCCTAAACCGTCCCCGTCCCCTAACCCTAACCCTAGCCCGAACCCTAACCCTAACCCTTCCCCGAAGCCTGACCCTCACCCGTCCCCTAATCCTAATCCGTACGCTAACACTAACCCGCGCCCTCACACGCACGCTCCCCCTAAAGCGTTGCCGTACCCTCACCTGGACCCTAAACCGTCCCCGTCCCCTAACCCTAACCCTAGCCCGAACCCTAACCCTAACCCTTCCCCGAAGCATGACTCTCACCCGTCCCCTATTCCTAACTCGTACGCTAAAACTAACCCACGCCCTCACACGCACGCTCCCCCTAAAGCGTTGCCGTACCCTCACCTGGACCCTAAACCGTCCCCGTCCCCTAACCCTAACCCTAGCCCGAACCCTAACCCTAACCCTTCCCCGAAGCCTGACCCTCACCCGTCCCATAATCCTAACCCGTACGCTAACACTAACCCGCGCCCTCACACGCACGCTCCCCCTAAAGCGTTGCCGTACCCTCACCTGGACCCTAAACCGTCCCCGTCCCCTAACCCTAACCCTAGCCCGAACCCTAACCCTAACCCTTCCCCGAAGCCTGACCCTAACCCGTCCCCTAATCCTAACCCGTACGCTAACACTAACCCGCGCCCTCACACGCACGCTCCCCCTAAAGCGTTGCCGTACCCTCACCTGGACCCTAAACCGTCCCCGTCCCCTAACCCTAACCCTAGCCCGAACCCTAACCCTAACCCTTCCCCGAAGCCTGATCCTCACCCGTGCCCTAATCCTAACCCGTACGCTAACACTAACCCGCGACCTCACACGCACGCTCCCCCTAAAGCGTTGCCGTACACTCACCTGGACCCTAAACCGTCCCCGTCCCCTAACCCTAACCCTAGCCCGAACCCTAACCCTAACCCTTCCCCGAAGCCTGACCCTCACCCGTCCCCTAATCCTACCCCGTACGCTAACACTAACCCGCGCCCTCACACGCACGCTCCCCCTAAAGCGTTGCCGTACCCTCACCTGGACCCTAAACCGTCCCCGTCCCCTAACCCTAACCCTAGCCCGAACCCTAACCCTAACCCTTCCCCGAAGCCTGACCCTCACCCGTGCCCTAATCCTAACCCGTACGCTAACACTAAACAGCGCCCTCACACGCACGCTCCCCCTAAAGCGTTGCCGTACCCTCACCTGGACCCTAAACCGTCCCCGTCCCCTAACCCTAACCCTAGCCCGAACCCTAACCCTAACCCTTCCCCGAAGCCTGACCCTCACCCGTCCCCTAATCGTAACCCGTACGCTAACACTAACCCGCGCCCTCACACGCACGCTCCCCCTAAAGCGTTGCCGTACCCTCACCTGGACCCTAAACCGTCCCCGTCCCCTAACCCTAACCCTAGCCCGAACCCTAACCCTAACCCTTCCCCGAAGCCTGACCCTCACCCGTGCCCTAATCCTAACACGTACGCTAACACTAACCCGCGCCCTCACACGCACGCTCCCCCTAAAGCGTTTCCGTACCCTCACCTGGACCCTAAACCGTCCCCGTCCCCTAACCCTAACCCTAGCCCGAACCCTAACCCTAACCCTTCCCCGAAGCCTGACCCTCACCCGTGCCCTAATCCTAACCCGTACGCTAACACTAACCCGCGCCCTCACACGCACGCTCCCCCTAAAGCGTTGCCGTACCCTCACCTGGACCCTAAACCGTCCCCGTCCCCTAACCCTAACCCTAGCCCGAACCCTAACCCTAACCCATCCCCGAAGCCTGACCCTCACCCGTCCCATAATCCTAACCCGTACGCTAACACTAACCCGCGCCCTCACACGCACGCTCCCCCTAAAGCGTTGCCGTACCCTCACCTGGACCCTAAACCGTCCCCGTCCCCTAACCCTAACCCTAGCCCGAACCCTAACCCTAACCCTTCCCCGAAGCCTGACCCTCACCCGTGCCCTAATCCTAACCCGTACGCTAACACTAACACGCGCCCTCACACGCACGCTCCCCCTAAAGCGTTGCCGTAACCTCACCTGGACCGTAAACCGTCCCCGTCCCCTAACCCTAACCCTAGCCCGAACCCTAATCCTAACCCTTCCCCGAAGCCTGACCCTCACCCGTCCCCTAATCCTAACCCGTACGCTAACACTAACCCGCGCCCTCACACGCACGCTCCCCCTAAAGCGTTGCCGTACCCTCACCTGGACCCTAAACCGTCCCCGTCCCCTAACCCTAACCCTAGCCCGAACCCTAACCCTAACCCTTCCCCGAATCCTGACCCTCACCCGTGCCCTAATCCTAACCCGTACGCTAACACTAACCCGCGCCCTCACACGCACGCTCCCCCTAAAGCGTTGCCGTACCCTCACCTGGACCCTAAACCGTCCCCGTCCCCTAACCCTAACCCTAGCCCGAACCCTAACCCTAACCCTTCCCCGAAGCCTGACCCTCACCCGTCCCCTAATCCTAACCGGAAGCTAACACTAACCCGCGCCCTCACACGCACGCTCCCCCTAAAGCGTTGCCGTACCCTCACCTGGACCCTAAACCGTCCCCGTCCCCTAACCCTAACCCTAGCCCGAACCGTAACCCTAACCCTTCCCCGAATCCTGACCCTCACCCGTCCCCTAATCCTAACCCGTACGCTAACACTAACCCGCGCCCTCACACGCACGCTCTCCCTAAAGCGTTGCCGTACCCTCACCTGGACCCTAAACCGTCCCCGTCCCCTAACCCTAACCCTAGCCCGAACCCTAACCCTAACCCTTCCCCGAAGCCTGACCCTCACCCGTGCCCTAATCCTAACCCGTACGCTAACACTAACCCGCGCCCTCACACGCACGCTCCCCCTAAAGCGTTGCCGTACCCTCACCTGGACCCTAAACCGTCCCCGTCCCCTAACCCTAACCCTAGCCCGAACCCTAACCCTAACCCTTCCCCGAAGCCTGACACTCACCCGTCCCCTAATCCTAACCCGTACGATAACACTAACCCGCGCCCTCACACGCACGCTCCCCCTAAAGCGTTGCCGTACCCTCACCTGGACCCTAAACCGTCCCCGTCCCCTAACCCTAACCCTAGCCCGAACCCTAACCCTAACCCTTCCCCGAAGCCTGACCCTCACCCGTGCCCTAATCCTAACACGTACGCTAACACTAACCCGCGCCCTCACACGCACGCTCCCCCTAAAGCGTTGCCGTACCCTCACCTGGACCCTAAACCGTCCCCGTCCCCTAACCCTAACCCTAGCCCGAACCCTAACCCTAACCCTTCCCCGAAGCCTGACCCTCACCCGTGCCCTAATCCTAACCCGTACGCTAACACTAACCCGCGCCCTCACACGCACGCTCCCCCTAAAGCGTTGCCGTACCCTCACCTGGACCCTAAACCGTCCCCGTCCCCTAACCCTAACCCTAGCCCGAACCCTAACCGTAACCCTTCCCCGAATCCTGACCCTCACCCGTCCCCTAATCCTAACCCGTACGCTAACACTAACCCGCGCCCTCACACGCACGCTCCCCCTAAAGCGTTGCCGTACCCTCACCTGGACCCTAAACCGTCCCCGTCCCCTAACCCTAACCCTAGCCCGAACCCTAACCCTAACCCTTCCCCGAATCCTGACCCTCACCCGTGCCCTAATCCTAACCCGTACGCTAACACTAACCTGCGCCCTCACACGCACGCTCCCCCTAAAGCGTTGCCGTACCCTCACCTGGACCCTAAACCGTCCCCGTCCCCTAACCCTAACCCTAGCCCGAACCCTAACCCTAACCCTTCCCCGAAGCCTGACCCTCACCCGTCCCCTAATCCTAACCGGAAGCTAACACTAACCCGCGCCCTCACACGCACGCTCCCCCTAAAGCGTTGCCGTACCCTCACCTGGACCCTAAACCGTCCCCGTCCCCTAACCCTAACCCTAGCCCGAACCCTAACCCTAACCCTTCCCCGAAGCCTGACCCTCACCCGTGCCCTAATCCTAACACGTACGCTAACACTAACCCGCGCCCTCACACGCACGCTCCCCCTAAAGCGTTGCCGTACCCTCACCTGGACCCTAAACCGTCCCCGTCCCCTAACCCTAACCCTAGCCCGAACCCTAACCCTAACCCTTCCCCGAAGCCTGACCCTCACCCGTGCCCTAATCCTAACCCGTACGCTAACACTAACCCGCGCCCTCACACGCACGCTCCCCCTAAAGTGTTGCCGTACCCTCACCTGGACCCTAAACAGTCCCCGTCCCCTAACCCTAACCCTAGCCCGAACCCTAACCCTAACCCTTCCCCGAATCCTGACCCTCACCCGTCCCCTAATCCTAACCCGTACGCTAACACTAACCCGCGCCCTCACATGCACGCTCCCCCTAAAGCGTTGCCGTACCCTCACCTGGACCCTAAACCGTCCCCGTCCCCTAACCCTAACCCTAGCCCGAACCCTAACCCTAACCCTTCCCCGAAGCCTGACCCTCACCCGTCCCCTAATCGTAACCCGTACGCGAACACTAACACGCGCCCTCACACGCATGCTCCCCCTAAAGCGTTGCCGTACCCTCACCTGGACCCTAAACCGTCCCCGTCCCCTAACCCTAACCCTAGCCCGAACCCTAACCCTAACCCTTCCCCGAAGCCTGACCCTCACCCGTCCCCTAATCCTAACTCGTACGCTAAAACTAACCCACGCCCTCACACGCACGCTCCCCCTAAAGCGCTGCCGTACCCTCACCTGGACCCTAAACCGTCCCCGTCCCCTAACCCTAACCCTAGCCCGAACCCGAACCCTAACCCTTCCCCGAAGCCTGACCCTCACCCGTGCCCTAATCCTAACCCGTACGCTAACACTAACCCGCGCCCTCACACGCACGCTCCCCCTAAAGCGTTGCCGTACCCTCACCTGGACCCTAAACCGTCCCCGTCCCCTAACCCTAACCCTAGCCCGAACCCTAACCCTAACCCTTGCCCGAAGCCTGACCCTAACCCGTGCCCTAATCCTAACCCGTACGCTAACACTAACCCGCGCCCTCACACGCACGCTCCCCCTAAAGCGTTGCCGTACCCTCACCTGGACCCTAAACCGTCCCCGTCCCCTAACCCTAACCCTAGCCCGAACCCTAACCCTAACCCTTCCCCGAAGCCTGACCCTCACCCGTCCCCTAATCCTAACCCGTACGCTAACACTAACCCGCGCCCTCACACGCACGCTCCCCCTAAAGCGTTTCCGTACCGTCACCTGGACCCTAAACAGTAACCGTCCCCTAACCCTAACCCTAGCCCGAACCCTAACCCTAACCCTTCCCCGAAGCCTGACCGTCACCCGTGCCCTAATCCTAACCCATACGCTAACACTAACCCGCGCCCTCACACGCACGCTCCCCCTAAAGCGTTGCCGTACCCTCACCTGGACCCTAAACCGTCCCCGTCCCCTAACACTAACCCTAGCCCGAACCCTAAACCTAACCCTTCCCCGAAGCCTGACCCTCACCCGTCCCCTAATCCTAACCCGTACGCGAACACTAACCCGCGCCCTCACACGCATGCTCCCCCTAAAGCGTTGCCGTACCCTCACCTGGACCCTAAACCGTCCCCGTCCCCTAACCCTAACCCTAGCCCGAACCCTAACCCTAACCCTTCCCCGAAGCCTGACCCTCACCCGTCCCCTAATCCTAACCGGAAGCTAACACTAACCCGCGCCCTCACACGCACGCTCCCCCTAAAGCGTTGCCGTACCCTCACCTGGACCCTAAACCGTCCCCGTCCCCTAACCCTAACCCTAGCCCGAACCCTAACCCTAACACTTCCCCGAAGCCTGACCCTCACCCGTCCCCTAATCTTAACCCGTACGTTAACACTAACCCGCGCCCTCACACGCACGATCTCCCTAAAGCGTTGCCGTACCCTCACCTGGACCCTAAACCGTCCCCGTCCCCTAACCCTAACCCTAGCCCGAACCCTAACCCTAAACCTTCCCCGAAGCCTGACCCTCACCCGTGCCCTAATCCTAACCCGTACGCTAACACTAACCCGCGCCCTCACACGCACGCTCCCCCTAAAGCGTTGCCGTACCCTCACCTGGACCCTAAACCGTCCCCGTCCCCTAACCCTAACCCTAGCCCGAACCCTAACCCTAACCCTTCCCCGAAGCCTGACACTCACCCGTCCCCTAATCCTAACCCGTACGCTAACACTAACCCGCGCCCTCACACGCACGCTCCCCCTAAAGCGTTGCCGTACCCTCACCTGGACCCTAAACCGTCCCCGTCCCCTAACCCTAACCCTAGCCCGAACCCTAACCCTAACCCTTCCCCGAAGCCTGACCCTCACCCGTGCCCTAATCCTAACACGTACGCTAACACTAACCCGCGCCCTCACACGCACGCTCCCCCTAAAGCGTTGCCGTACCCTCACCTGGACCCTAAACCGTCCCTGTCCCCTAACCCTAACCCTAGCCCGAACCCTAACCCTAACCCTTCCCCGAAGCCTGACCCTCACCCGTGCCCTAATCCTAACCCGTACGCTAACACTAACCCACGCCCTCACACGCACGCTCCCCCTAAAGCGTTGCCGTACCCTCACCTGGACCCTAAACCGTCCCCGTCCCCTAACCCTAACCCTAGCCCGAACCCTAACCCTAACCCTTCCCCGAAGCCTGACCCTCACCCGTGCCCTAATCCTAACACGTACGCTAACACTAACCCGCGCCCTCACACGCACGCTCCCCCTAAAGCGTTGCCGTACCCTCACCTGGACCCTAAACCGTCCCCGTCCCCTAACCCTAACCCTAGCCCGAACCCTAACCCTAACCCTTCCCCGAAGCCTGACCCTCACCCGTGCCCTAATCCTAACCCGTACGCTAACACTAACCCGCGCCCTCACACGCACGCTCCCCCTAAAGCGTTGCCGTACCCTCACCTGGACCCTAAACCGTCCCCGTCCCCTAACCCTAACCCTAGCCCGAACCCTAACCCTAACCCTTCCCCGAAGCCTGACCCTCACCCGTCCCCTAATCCTAACCCGTACGCTAACACTAACCCGCGCCCTCACATGCACGCTCCCCCTAAAGCGTTGCCGTACCCTCACCTGGACCCTAAACCGTCCCCGTCCCCTAACCCTAACCCTAGCCCGAACCCTAACCCTAACCCTTCCCCGAAGCCTGACCCTCACCCGTCCCCTAATCCTAACCCGTACGCGAACACTAACACGCGCCCTCACACGCATGCTCCCCCTAAAGCGTTGCCGTACCCTCACCTGGACCCTAAACCGTCCCCGTCCCCTAACCCTAACCCTAGCCCGAACCCTAACCCTAACCCTTCCCCGAAGCCTGACCCTCACCCGTCCCCTAATCCTAACTCGTACGCTAAAACTAACCCACGCCCTCACACGCACGCTCCCCCTAAAGCGCTGCCGTACCCTCACCTGGACCCTAAACCGTCCCCGTCCCTTAACCCTAACCCTAGCCCGAACCCGAACCCTAACCCTTCCCCGAAGCCTGACCCTCACCCGTCCCCTAATCCTAACCGGAAGCTAACACTAACCCGCGCCCTCACACGCACGCTCCCCCTAAAGCGTTGCCGTACCCTCACCTGGACCCTAAACCGTCCCCGTCCCCTAACCCTAACCCTAGCCCGAACCCTAACCCTAACCCTTCCCCGAAGCCTGACCCTCACCCGTCCCCTAATCCTAACCCGTACGCTAACACTAACCCGCGCCCTCACACGCACGCTCTCCCTAAAGCGTTGCCGTACCCTCACCTGGACCCTAAACCGTCCCCGTCCCCTAACCCTAACCCTAGCCCGAACCCTAACCCTAACCCTTCCCCGAAGCCTGACCCTCACCCGTGCCCTAATCCTAACCCGTACGCTAACACTAACCCGCGCCCTCACATGCACGCTCCCCCTAAAGCGTTGCCGTACCCTCACCTGGACCCTAAACCGTCCCCGTCCCCTAACCCTAACCCTAGCCCGAACCCTAACCCTAACCCTTCCCCGAAGCCTGACACTCACCCGTCCCCTAATCCTAACCCGTACGCTAACACTAACCCGCGCCCTCACACGCACGCTCCCCCTAAAGCGTTGCCGTACCCTCACCTGGACCCTAAACCGTCCCCGTCCCCTAACCCTAACCCTAGCCCGAACCCTAACCCTAACCCTTCCCCGAAGCCTGACCCTCACCCGTGCCCTAATCCTAACACGTACGCTAACACTAACCCGCGCCCTCACACGCACGCTCCCCCTAAAGCGTTGCCGTACCCTCACCTGGACCCTAAACCGTCCCCGTCCCCTAACCCTAACCCTAGCCCGAACCCTAACCCTAACCCTTCCCCGAAGCCTGACCCTCACCCGTGCCCTAATCCTAACCCGTACGCTAACACTAACCCGCGCCCTCACACGCACGCTCCCCCTAAAGCGTTGCCGTACCCTCACCTGGACCCTAAACAGTCCCCGTCCCCTAACCCTAACCCTAGCCCGAACCCTAACCCTAACCCTTCCCCGAAGCCTGATCCTCACCCGTGCCCTAATCCTAACCCGTACGCTAACACTAACCCGCGACCTCACACGCACGCTCCCCCTAAAGCGTTGCCGTACACTCACCTGGACCCTAAACCGTCCCCGTCCCCTAACCCTAACCCTAGCCCGAACCCTAACCCTAACCCTTCCCCGAAGCCTGACCCTCACCCGTCCCCTAATCCTACCCCGTACGCTAACACTAACCCGCGCCCTCACACGCACGCTCCCCCTAAAGCGTTGCCGTACCCTCACCTGGACCCTAAACCGTCCCCGTCCCCTAACCCTAACCCTAGCCCGAACCCTAACCCTAACCCTTCCCCGAAGCCTGACCCTCACCCGTGCCCTAATCCTAACCCGTACGCTAACCCTAACACGCGCCCTCACACGCACGCTCCCCCTAAAGCGTTGCCGTAACCTCACCTGGACCGTAAACCGTCCCCGTCCCCTAACCCTAACCCTAGCCCGAACCCTAATCCTAACCCTTCCCCGAAGCCTGACCCTCACCCGTCCCCTAATCCTAACCCGTACGCTAACACTAACCCGCGCCCTCACACGCACGCTCCCCCTAAAGCGTTGCCGTACCCTCACCTGGACCCTAAACCGTCCCCGTCCCCTAACCCTAACCCTAGCCCGAACCCTAACCCTAACCCTTCCCCGAATCCTGACCCTCACCCGTGCCCTAATCCTAACCCGTACGCTAACACTAACCCGCGCCCTCACACGCACGCTCCCCCTAAAGCGTTGCCGTACCCTCACCTGGACCCTAAACCGTCCCCGTCCCCTAACCCTAACCCTAGCCCGAACCCTAACCCTAACCCTTCCCCGAAGCCTGACCCTCACCCGTCCCCTAATCCTAACCGGAAGCTAACACTAACCCGCGCCCTCACACGCACGCTCCCCCTAAAGCGTTGCCGTACCCTCACCTGGACCCTAAACCGTCCCCGTCCCCTAACCCTAACCCTAGCCCGAACCCTAACCCTAACCCTTCCCCGAATCCTGACCCTCACCCGTCCCCTAATCCTAACCCGTACGCTAACACTAACCCGCGCCCTCACACGCACGCTCTCCCTAAAGCGTTGCCGTACCCTCACCTGGACCCTAAACCGTCCCCGTCCCCTAACCCTAACCCTAGCCCGAACCCTAACCCTAACCCTTCCCCGAAGCCTGACCCTCACCCGTGCCCTAATCCTAACCCGTACGCTAACACTAACCCGCGCCCTCACACGCACGCTCCCCCTAAAGCGTTGCCGTACCCTCACCTGGACCCTAAACCGTCCCCGTCCCCTAACCCTAACCCTAGCCCGAACCCTAACCCTAACCCTTCCCCGAAGCCTGACACTCACCCGTCCCCTAATCCTAACCCGTACGCTAACACTAACCCGCGCCCTCACACGCACGCTCCCCCTAAAGCGTTGCCGTACCCTCACCTGGACCCTAAACCGTCCCCGTCCCCTAACCCTAACCCTAGCCCGAACCCTAACCCTAACCCTTCCCCGAAGCCTGACCCTCACCCGTGCCCTAATCCTAACACGTACGCTAACACTAACCCGCGCCCTCACACGCACGCTCCCCCTAAAGCGTTGCCGTACCCTCACCTGGACCCTAAACCGTCCCCGTCCCCTAACCCTAACCCTAGCCCGAACCCTAACCCTAACCCTTCCCCGAAGCCTGACCCTCACCCGTGCCCTAATCCTAACCCGTACGCTAACACTAACCCGCGCCCTCACACGCACGCTCCCCCTAAAGCGTTGCCGTACCCTCACCTGGACCCTAAACCGTCCCCGTCCCCTAACCCTAACCCTAGCCCGAACCCTAACCCTAACCCTTCCCCGAATCCTGACCCTCACCCGTCCCCTAATCCTAACCCGTACGCTAACACTAACCCGCGCCCTCACACGCACGCTCCCCCTAAAGCGTTGCCGTACCCTCACCTGGACCCTAAACCGTCCCCGTCCCCTAACCCTAACCCTAGCCCGAACCCTAACCCTAACCCTTCCCCGAATCCTGACCCTCACCCGTGCCCTAATCCTAACCCGTACGCTAACACTAACCTGCGCCCTCACACGCACGCTCCCCCTAAAGCGTTGCCGTACCCTCACCTGGACCCTAAACCGTCCCCGTCCCCTAACCCTAACCCTAGCCCGAACCCTAACCCTAACCCTTCCCCGAAGCCTGACCCTCACCCGTCCCCTAATCCTAACCGGAAGCTAACACTAACCCGCGCCCTCACACGCACGCTCCCCCTAAAGCGTTGCCGTACCCTCACCTGGACCCTAAACCGTCCCCGTCCCCTAACCCTAACCCTAGCCCGAACCCTAACCCTAACCCTTCCCCGAAGCCTGACCCTCACCCGTCCCCTAATCCTAACCCGTACGCTAACACTAACCCGCGCCCTCACACGCACGCTCTCCCTAAAGCGTTGCCGTACCCTCACCTGGACCCTAAACCGTCCCCGTCCCCTAACCCTAACCCTAGCCCGAACCCTAACCCTAACCCTTCCCCGAAGCCTGACCCTCACCCGTGCCCTAATCCTAACCCGTACGCTAACACTAACCCGCGCCCTCACATGCACGCTCCCCCTAAAGCGTTGCCGTACCCTCACCTGGACCCTAAACCGTCCCCGTCCCCTAACCCTAACCCTAGCCCGAACCCTAACCCTAACCCTTCCCCGAAGCCTGACACTCACCCGTCCCCTAATCCTAACCCGTACGCTAACACTAACCCGCGCCCTCACACTCACGCTCCCCCTAAAGCGTTGCCGTACCCTCACCTGGACCCTAAACCGTCCCCGTCCCCTAACCCTAACCCTAGCCCGAACCCTAACCCTAACCCTTCCCCGAAGCCTGACCCTCACCCGTGCCCTAATCCTAACACGTACGCTAACACTAACCCGCGCCCTCACACGCACGCTCCCCCTAAAGCGTTGCCGTACCCTCACCTGGACCCTAAACCGTCCCCGTCCCCTAACCCTAACCCTAGCCCGAACCCTAACCCTAACCCTTCCCCGAAGCCTGACCCTCACCCGTGCCCTAATCCTAACCCGTACGCTAACACTAACCCGCGCCCTCACACGCACGCTCCCCCTAAAGTGTTGCCGTACCCTCACCTGGACCCTAAACAGTCCCCGTCCCCTAACCCTAACCCTAGCCCGAACCCTAACCCTAACCCTTCCCCGAATCCTGACCCTCACCCGTCCCCTAATCCTAACCCGTACGCTAACACTAACCCGCGCCCTCACATGCACGCTCCCCCTAAAGCGTTGCCGTACCCTCACCTGGACCCTAAACCGTCCCCGTCCCCTAACCCTAACCCTAGCCCGAACCCTAACCCTAACCCTTCCCCGAAGCCTGACCCTCACCCGTCCCCTAATCCTAACCCGTACGCGAACACTAACACGCGCCCTCACACGCATGCTCCCCCTAAAGCGTTGCCGTACCCTCACCTGGACCCTAAACCGTCCCCGTCCCCTAACCCTAACCCTAGCCCGAACCCTAACCCTAACCCTTCCCCGAAGCCTGACCCTCACCCGTCCCCTAATCCTAACTCGTACGCTAAAACTAACCCACGCCCTCACACGCACGCTCCCCCTAAAGCGCTGCCGTACCCTCACCTGGACCCTAAACCGTCCCCGTCCCCTAACCCTAACCCTAGCCCGAACCCGAACCCTAACCCTTCCCCGAAGCCTGACCCTCACCCGTGCCCTAATCCTAACCCGTACGCTAACACTAACCCGCGCCCTCACACGCACGCTCCCCCTAAAGCGTTGCCGTACCCTCACCTGGACCCTAAACCGTCCCCGTCCCCTAACCCTAACCCTAGCCCGAACCCTAACCCTAACCCTTGCCCGAAGCCTGACCCTAACCCGTGCCCTAATCCTAACCCGTACGCTAACACTAACCCGCGCCCTCACACGCACGCTCCCCCTAAAGCGTTGCCGTACCCTCACCTGGACCCTAAACCGTCCCCGTCCCCTAACCCTAACCCTAGCCCGAACCCTAACCCTAACCCTTCCCCGAAGCCTGACCCTCACCCGTCCCCTAATCCTAACCCGTACGCTAACACTAACCCGCGCCCTCACACGCACGCTCCCCCTAAAGCGTTTCCGTACCGTCACCTGGACCCTAAACAGTAACCGTCCCCTAACCCTAACCCTAGCCCGAACCCTAACCCTAACCCTTCCCCGAAGCCTGACCCTCACCCGTGCCCTAATCCTAACCCATACGCTAACACTAACCCGCGCCCTCACACGCACGCTCCCCCTAAAGCGTTGCCGTACCCTCACCTGGACCCTAAACCGTCCCCGTCCCCTAACCCTAACCCTAGCCCGAACCCTAAACCTAACCCTTCCCCGAAGCCTGACCCTCACCCGTCCCCTAATCCTAACCCGTACGCGAACACTAACCCGCGCCCTCACACGCATGCTCCCCCTAAAGCGTTGCCGTACCCTCACCTGGACCCTAAACCGTCCCCGTCCCCTAACCCTAACCCTAGCCCGAACCCTAACCCTAACCCTTCCCCGAAGCCTGACCCTCACCCGTCCCCTAATCCTAACCGGAAGCTAACACTAACCCGCGCCCTCACACGCACGCTCCCCCTAAAGCGTTGCCGTACCCTCACCTGGACCCTAAACCGTCCCCGTCCCCTAACCCTAACCCTAGCCCGAACCCTAACCCTAACCCTTCCCCGAAGCCTGACCCTCACCCGTCCCCTAATCCTAACCCGTACGCTAACACTAACCCGCGCCCTCACACGCACGCTCCCCCTAAAGCGTTGCCGTACCCTCACCTGGACCCTAAACCGTCCCCGTCCCCTAACCCTAACCCTAGCCCGAACCCTAACCCTAACCCTTCCCCGAATCCTGACCCTCACCCGTGCCCTAATCCTAACCCGTACGCTAACACTAACCCGCGCCCTCACACGCACGCTCCCCCTAAAGCGTTGCCGTACCCTCACCTGGACCCTAAACCGTCCCCGTCCCCTAACCCTAACCCTAGCCCGAACCCTAACCCTAACCCTTCCCCGAAGCCTGACCCTCACCCGTCCCCTAATCCTAACCGGAAGCTAACACTAACCCGCGCCCTCACACGCACGCTCCCCCTAAAGCGTTGCCGTACCCTCACCTGGACCCTAAACCGTCCCCGTCCCCTAACACTAACCCTAGCCCGAACCCTAACCCTAACCCTTCCCCGAAGCCTGACCCTCACCCGTCCCCTAATCCTAACCCGTACGCTAACACTAACCCGCGCCCTCACACGCACGCTCTCCCTAAAGCGTTGCCGTACCCTCACCTGGACCCTAAACCGTCCCCGTCCCCTAACCCTAACCCTAGCCCGAACCCTAACCCTAACCCTTCCCCGAAGCCTGACCCTCACCCGTGCCCTAATCCTAACCCGTACGCTAACACTAACCCGCGCCCTCACACGCACGCTCCCCCTAAAGCGTTGCCGTACCCTCACCTGGACCCTAAACCGTCCCCGTCCCCTAACCCTAACCCTAGCCCGAACCCTAACCCTAACCCTTCCCCGAAGCCTGACACTCACCCGTCCCCTAATCCTAACCCGTACGCTAACACTAACCCGCGCCCTCACACGCACGCTCCCCCTAAAGCGTTGCCGTACCCTCACCTGGACCCTAAACCGTCCCCGTCCCCTAACCCTAACCCTAGCCCGAACCCTAACCCTAACCCTTCCCCGAAGCCTGACCCTCACCCGTGCCCTAATCCTAACACGTACGCTAACACTAACCCGCGCCCTCACACGCACGCTCCCCCTAAAGCGTTGCCGTACCCTCACCTGGACCCTAAACCGTCCCCGTCCCCTAACCCTAACCCTAGCCCGAACCCTAACCCTAACCCTTCCCCGAAGCCTGACCCTCACCCGTGCCCTAATCCTAACCCGTACGCTAACACTAACCCGCGCCCTCACACGCACGCTCCCCCTAAAGCGTTGCCGTACCCTCACCTGGACCCTAAACCGTCCCCGTCCCCTAACCCTAACCCTAGCCCGAACCCTAACCCTAACCCTTCCCCGAATCCTGACCCTCACCCGTCCCCTAATCCTAACCCGTACGCTAACACTAACCCGCGCCCTCACACGCACGCTCCCCCTAAAGCGTTGCCGTACCCTCACCTGGACCCTAAACCGTCCCCGTCCCCTAACCCTAACCCTAGCCCGAACCCTAACCCTAACCCTTCCCCGAATCCTGACCCTCACCCGTGCCCTAATCCTAACCCGTACGCTAACACTAACCTGCGCCCTCACACGCACGCTCCCCCTAAAGCGTTGCCGTACCCTCACCTGGACCCTAAACCGTCCCCGTCCCCTAACCCTAACCCTAGCCCGAACCCTAACCCTAACCCTTCCCCGAAGCCTGACCCTCACCCGTCCCCTAATCCTAACCGGAAGCTAACACTAACCCGCGCCCTCACACGCACGCTCCCCCTAAAGCGTTGCCGTACCCTCACCTGGACCCTAAACCGTCCCCGTCCCCTAACCCTAACCCTAGCCCGAACCCTAACCCTAACCCTTCCCCGAAGCCTGACCCTCACCCGTCCCCTAATCCTAACCCGTACGCTAACACTAACCCGCGCCCTCACACGCACGCTCTCCCTAAAGCGTTGCCGTACCCTCACCTGGACCCTAAACCGTCCCCGTCCCCTAACCCTAACCCTAGCCCGAACCCTAACCCTAACCCTTCCCCGAAGCCTGACCCTCACCCGTGCCCTAATCCTAACCCGTACGCTAACACTAACCCGCGCCCTCACATGCACGCTCCCCCTAAAGCGTTGCCGTACCCTCACCTGGACCCTAAACCGTCCCCGTCCCCTAACCCTAACCCTAGCCCGAACCCTAACCCTAACCCTTCCCCGAAGCCTGACACTCACCCGTCCCCTAATCCTAACCCGTACGCTAACACTAACCCGCGCCCTCACACTCACGCTCCCCCTAAAGCGTTGCCGTACCCTCACCTGGACCCTAAACCGTCCCCGTCCCCTAACCCTAACCCTAGCCCGAACCCTAACCCTAACCCTTCCCCGAAGCCTGACCCTCACCCGTGCCCTAATCCTAACACGTACGCTAACACTAACCCGCGCCCTCACACGCACGCTCCCCCTAAAGCGTTGCCGTACCCTCACCTGGACCCTAAACCGTCCCCGTCCCCTAACCCTAACCCTAGCCCGAACCCTAACCCTAACCCTTCCCCGAAGCCTGACCCTCACCCGTGCCCTAATCCTAACCCGTACGCTAACACTAACCCGCGCCCTCACACGCACGCTCCCCCTAAAGCGTTGCCGTACCCTCACCTGGACCCTAAACAGTCCCCGTCCCCTAACCCTAACCCTAGCCCGAACCCTAACCCTAACCCTTCCCCGAATCCTGACCCTCACCCGTCCCCTAATCCTAACCCGTACGCTAACACTAACCCGCGCCCTCACATGCACGCTCCCCCTAAAGCGTTGCCGTACCCTCACCTGGACCCTAAACCGTCCCCGTCCCCTAACCCTAACCCTAGCCCGAACCCTAACCCTAACCCTTCCCCGAAGCCTGACCCTCACCCGTCCCCTAATCCTAACCCGTACGCGAACACTAACACGCGCCCTCACACGCATGCTCCCCCTAAAGCGTTGCCGTACCCTCACCTGGACCCTAAACCGTCCCCGTCCCCTAACCCTAACCCTAGCCCGAACCCTAACCCTAACCCTTCCCCGAAGCCTGACCCTCACCCGTCCCCTAATCCTAACTCGTACGCTAAAACTAACCCACGCCCTCACACGCACGCTCCCCCTAAAGCGCTGCCGTACCCTCACCTGGACCCTAAACCGTCCCCGTCCCCTAACCCTAACCCTAGCCCGAACCCGAACCCTAACCCTTCCCCGAAGCCTGACCCTCACCCGTGCCCTAATCCTAACCCGTACGCTAACACTAACCCGCGCCCTCACACGCACGCTCCCCCTAAAGCGTTGCCGTACCCTCACCTGGACCCTAAACCGTCCCCGTCCCCTAACCCTAACCCTAGCCCGAACCCTAACCCTAACCCTTGCCCGAAGCCTGACCCTAACCCGTGCCCTAATCCTAACCCGTACGCTAACACTAACCCGCGCCCTCACACGCACGCTCCCCCTAAAGCGTTGCCGTACCCTCACCTGGACCCTAAACCGTCCCCGTCCCCTAACCCTAACCCTAGCCCGAACCCTAACCCTAACCCTTCCCCGAAGCCTGACCCTCACCCGTCCCCTAATCCTAACCCGTACGGTAACACTAACCCGCGCCCTCACACGCACGCTCCCCCTAAAGCGTTTCCGTACCGTCACCTGGACCCTAAACAGTAACCGTCCCCTAACCCTAACCCTAGCCCGAACCCTAACCCTAACCCTTCCCCGAAGCCTGACCCTCACCCGTGCCCTAATCCTAACCCATACGCTAACACTAACCCGCGCCCTCACACGCACGCTCCCCCTAAAGCGTTGCCGTACCCTCACCTGGACCCTAAACCGTCCCCGTCCCCTAACCCTAACCCTAGCCCGAACCCTAAACCTAACCCTTCCCCGAAGCCTGACCCTCACCCGTCCCCTAATCCTAACCCGTACGCGAACACTAACCCGCGCCCTCACACGCATGCTCCCCCTAAAGCGTTGCCGTACCCTCACCTGGACCCTAAACCGTCCCCGTCCCCTAACCCTAACCCTAGCCCGAACCCTAACCCTAACCCTTCCCCGAAGCCTGACCCTCACCCGTCCCCTAATCCTAACCGGAAGCTAACACTAACCCGCGCCCTCACACGCACGCTCCCCCTAAAGCGTTGCCGTACCCTCACCTGGACCCTAAACCGTCCCCGTCCCCTAACCCTAACCCTAGCCCGAACCCTAACCCTAACACTTCCCCGAAGCCTGACCCTCACCCGTCCCCTAATCTTAACCCGTACGCTAACACTAACCCGCGCCCTCACACGCACGATCTCCCTAAAGCGTTGCCGTACCCTCACCTGGACCCTAAACCGTCCCCGTCCCCTAACCCTAACCCTAGCCCGAACCCTAACCCTAAACCTTCCCCGAAGCCTGACCCTCACCCGTGCCCTAATCCTAACCCGTACGCTAACACTAACCCGCGCCCTCACACGCACGCTCCCCCTAAAGCGTTGCCGTACCCTCACCTGGACCCTAAACCGTCCCCGTCCCCTAACCCTAACCCTAGCCCGAACCCTAACCCTAACCCTTCCCCGAAGCCTGACACTCACCCGTCCCCTAATCCTAACCCGTACGCTAACACTAACCCGCGCCCTCACACGCACGCTCCCCCTAAAGCGTTGCCGTACCCTCACCTGGACCCTAAACCGTCCCCGTCCCCTAACCCTAACCCTAGCCCGAACCCTAACCCTAACCCTTCCCCGAAGCCTGACCCTCACCCGTGCCCTAATCCTAACACGTACGCTAACACTAACCCGCGCCCTCACACGCACGCTCCCCCTAAAGCGTTGCCGTACCCTCACCTGGACCCTAAACCGTCCCTGTCCCCTAACCCTAACCCTAGCCCGAACCCTAACCCTAACCCTTCCCCGAAGCCTGACCCTCACCCGTGCCCTAATCCTAACCCGTACGCTAACACTAACCCACGCCCTCACACGCACGCTCCCCCTAAAGCGTTGCCGTACCCTCACCTGGACCCTAAACCGTCCCCGTCCCCTAACCCTAACCCTAGCCCGAACCCTAACCCTAACCCTTCCCCGAAGCCTGACCCTCACCCGTGCCCTAATCCTAACACGTACGCTAACACTAACCCGCGCCCTCACACGCACGCTCCCCCTAAAGCGTTGCCGTACCCTCACCTGGACCCTAAACCGTCCCCGTCCCCTAACCCTAACCCTAGCCCGAACCCTAACCCTAACCCTTCCCCGAAGCCTGACCCTCACCCGTGCCCTAATCCTAACCCGTACGCTAACACTAACCCGCGCCCTCACACGCACGCTCCCCCTAAAGCGTTGCCGTACCCTCACCTGGACCCTAAACCGTCCCCGTCCCCTAACCCTAACCCTAGCCCGAACCCTAACCCTAACCCTTCCCCGAAGCCTGACCCTCACCCGTCCCCTAATCCTAACCCGTACGCTAACACTAACCCGCGCCCTCACATGCACGCTCCCCCTAAAGCGTTGCCGTACCCTCACCTGGACCCTAAACCGTCCCCGTCCCCTAACCCTAACCCTAGCCCGAACCCTAACCCTAACCCTTCCCCGAAGCCTGACCCTCACCCGTCCCCTAATCCTAACCCGTACGCGAACACTAACACGCGCCCTCACACGCATGCTCCCCCTAAAGCGTTGCCGTACCCTCACCTGGACCCTAAACCGTCCCCGTCCCCTAACCCTAACCCTAGCCCGAACCCTAACCCTAACCCTTCCCCGAAGCCTGACCCTCACCCGTCCCCTAATCCTAACTCGTACGCTAAAACTAACCCACGCCCTCACACGCACGCTCCCCCTAAAGCGCTGCCGTACCCTCACCTGGACCCTAAACCGTCCCCGTCCCCTAACCCTAACCCTAGCCCGAACCCGAACCCTAACCCTTCCCCGAAGCCTGACCCTCACCCGTCCCCTAATCCTAACCGGAAGCTAACACTAACCCGCGCCCTCACACGCACGCTCCCCCTAAAGCGTTGCCGTACCCTCACCTGGACCCTAAACCGTCCCCGTCCCCTAACCCTAACCCTAGCCCGAACCCTAACCCTAACCCTTCCCCGAAGCCTGACCCTCACCCGTCCCCTAATCCTAACCCGTACGCTAACACTAACCCGCGCCCTCACACGCACGCTCTCCCTAAAGCGTTGCCGTACCCTCACCTGGACCCTAAACCGTCCCCGTCCCCTAACCCTAACCCTAGCCCGAACCCTAACCCTAACCCTTCCCCGAAGCCTGACCCTCACCCGTGCCCTAATCCTAACCCGTACGCTAACACTAACCCGCGCCCTCACATGCACGCTCCCCCTAAAGCGTTGCCGTACCCTCACCTGGACCCTAAACCGTCCCCGTCCCCTAACCCTAACCCTAGCCCGAACCCTAACCCTAACCCTTCCCCGAAGCCTGACACTCACCCGTCCCCTAATCCTAACCCGTACGCTAACACTAACCCGCGCCCTCACACGCACGCTCCCCCTAAAGCGTTGCCGTACCCTCACCTGGACCCTAAACCGTCCCCGTCCCCTAACCCTAACCCTAGCCCGAACCCTAACCCTAACCCTTCCCCGAAGCCTGACCCTCACCCGTGCCCTAATCCTAACACGTACGCTAACACTAACCCGCGCCCTCACACGCACGCTCCCCCTAAAGCGTTGCCGTACCCTCACCTGGACCCTAAACCGTCCCCGTCCCCTAACCCTAACCCTAGCCCGAACCCTAACCCTAACCCTTCCCCGAAGCCTGACCCTCACCCGTGCCCTAATCCTAACCCGTACGCTAACACTAACCCGCGCCCTCACACGCACGCTCCCCCTAAAGCGTTGCTGTACCCTCACCTGGACCCTAAACAGTCCCCGTCCCCTAACCCTAACCCTAGCCCGAACCCTAACCCTAACCCTTCCCCGAATCCTGACCCTCACCCGTCCCCTAATCCTAACCCGTACGCTAACACTAACCCGCGCCCTCACATGCACGCTCCCCCTAAAGCGTTGCCGTACCCTCACCTGGACCCTAAACCGTCCCCGTCCCCTAACCCTAACCCTAGCCCGAACCCTAACCCTAACCCTTCCCCGAAGCCTGACCCTCACCCGTCCCCTAATCCTAACCCGTACGCGAACACTAACACGCGCCCTCACACGCATGCTCCCCCTAAAGCGTTGCCGTACCCTCACCTGGACCCTAAACCGTCCCCGTCCCCGTCCCCTAACCCTAGACCGAACCCTAACCCTAACCCTTCCCCGAAGCCTGACCCTCACCCGTCCCCTAATCCTAACTCGTACGCTAAAACTAACCCACGCCCTCACACGCACGCTCCCCCTAAAGCGCTGCCGTACCCTCACCTGGACCCTAAACCGTCCCCGTCCCCTAACCCTAACCCTAGCCCGAACCCGAACCCTAACCCTTCCCCGAAGCCTGACCCTCACCCGTGCCCTAATCCTAACCCGTACGCTAACACTAACCCGCGCCCTCACACGCACGCTCCCCCTAAAGCGTTGCCGTACCCTCACCTGGACCCTAAACCGTCCCCGTCCCCTAACCCTAACCCTAGCCCGAACCCTAACCCTAACCCTTGCCCGAAGCCTGACCCTAACCCGTGCCCTAATCCTAACCCGTACGCTAACACTAACCCGCGCCCTCACACGCACGCTCCCCCTAAAGCGTTGCCGTACCCTCACCTGGACCCTAAACCGTCCCCGTCCCCTAACCCTAACCCTAGCCCGAACCCTAACCCTAACCCTTCCCCGAAGCCTGACACTCACCCGTCCCCTAATCCTAACCCGTACGCTAACACTAACCCGCGCCCTCACACGCACGCTCCCCCTAAAGCGTTTCCGTACCGTCACCTGGACCCTAAACAGTAACCGTCCCCTAACCCTAACCCTAGCCCGAACCCTAACCCTAACCCTTCCCCGAAGCCTGACCCTCACCCGTGCCCTAATCCTAACCCATACGCTAACACTAACCCGCGCCCTCACACGCACGCTCCCCCTAAAGCGTTGCCGTACCCTCACCTGGACCCTAAACCGTCCCCGTCCCCTAACCCTAACCCTAGCCCGAACCCTAAACCTAACCCTTCCCCGAAGCCTGACCCTCACCCGTCCCCTAATCCTAACCCGTACGCGAACACTAACCCGCGCCCTCACACGCATGCTCCCCCTAAAGCGTTGCCGTACCCTCACCTGGACCCTAAACCGTCCCCGTCCCCTAACCCTAACCCTAGCCCGAACCCTAACCCTAACCCTTCCCCGAAGCCTGACCCTCACCCGTCCCCTAATCCTAACCGGAAGCTAACACTAACCCGCGCCCTCACACGCACGCTCCCCCTAAAGCGTTGCCGTACCCTCACCTGGACCCTAAACCGTCCCCGTCCCCTAACCCTAACCCTAGCCCGAACCCTAACCCTAACACTTCCCCGAAGCCTGACCCTCACCCGTCCCCTAATCTTAACCCGTACGCTAACACTAACCCGCGCCCTCACACGCACGCTCTCCCTAAAGCGTTGCCGTACCCTCACCTGGACCCTAAACCGTCCCCGTCTCCTAACCCTAACCCTAGCCCGAACCCTAACCCTAAACCTTCCCCGAAGCCTGACCCTCACCCGTGCCCTAATCCTAACCCGTACGCTAACACTAACCCGCGCCCTCACACGCACGCTCCCCCTAAAGCGTTGCCGTACCCTCACCTGGACCCTAAACCGTCCCCGTCCCCTAACCCTAACCCTAGCCCGAACCCTAACCCTAACCCTTCCCCGAAGCCTGACACTCACCCGTCCCCTAATCCTAACCCGTACGCTAACACTAACCCGCGCCCTCACACGCACGCTCCCCCTAAAGCGTTGCCGTACCCTCACCTGGACCCTAAACCGTCCCCGTCCCCTAACCCTAACCCTAGCCCGAACCCTAACCCTAACCCTTCCCCGAAGCCTGACCCTCACCCGTGCCCTAATCCTAACACGTACGCTAACACTAACCCGCGCCCTCACACGCACGCTCCCCCTAAAGCGTTGCCGTACCCTCACCTGGACCCTAAACCGTCCCTGTCCCCTAACCCTAACCCTAGCCCGAACCCTAACCCTAACCCTTCCCCGAAGCCTGACCCTCACCCGTGCCCTAATCCTAACCCGTACGCTAACACTAACCCACGCCCTCACACGCACGCTCCCCCTAAAGCGTTGCCGTACCCTCACCTGGACCCTAAACCGTCCCCGTCCCCTAACCCTAACCCTAGCCCGAACCCTAACCCTAACCCTTCCCCGAAGCCTGACCCTCACCCGTGCCCTAATCCTAACACGTACGCTAACACTAACCCGCGCCCTCACACGCACGCTCCCCCTAAAGCGTTGCCGTACCCTCACCTGGACCCTAAACCGTCCCCGTCCCCTAACCCTAACCCTAGCCCGAACCCTAACCCTAACCCTTCCCCGAAGCCTGACCCTCACCCGTGCCCTAATCCTAACCCGTACGCTAACACTAACCCGCGCCCTCACACGCACGCTCCCCCTAAAGCGTTGCCGTACCCTCACCTGGACCCTAAACCGTCCCCGTCCCCTAACCCTAACCCTAGCCCGAACCCTAACCCTAACCCTTCCCCGAAGCCTGACCCTCACCCGTCCCCTAATCCTAACCCGTACGCTAACACTAACCCGCGCCCTCACATGCACGCTCCCCCTAAAGCGTTGCCGTACCCTCACCTGGACCCTAAACCGTCCCCGTCCCCTAACCCTAACCCTAGCCCGAACCCTAACCCTAACCCTTCCCCGAAGCCTGACCCTCACCCGTCCCCTAATCCTAACCCGTACGCGAACACTAACACGCGCCCTCACACGCATGCTCCCCCTAAAGCGTTGCCGTACCCTCACCTGGACCCTAAACCGTCCCCGTCCCCTAACCCTAACCCTAGCCCGAACCCTAACCCTAACCCTTCCCCGAAGCCTGACCCTCACCCGTCCCCTAATCCTAACTCGTACGCTAAAACTAACCCACGCCCTCACACGCACGCTCCCCCTAAAGCGCTGCCGTACCCTCACCTGGACCCTAAACCGTCCCCGTCCCCTAACCCTAACCCTAGCCCGAACCCGAACCCTAACCCTTCCCCGAAGCCTGACCCTCACCCGTCCCCTAATCCTAACCGGAAGCTAACACTAACCCGCGCCCTCACACGCACGCTCCCCCTAAAGCGTTGCCGTACCCTCACCTGGACCCTAAACCGTCCCCGTCCCCTAACCCTAACCCTAGCCCGAACCCTAACCCTAACCCTTCCCCGAAGCCTGACCCTCACCCGTCCCCTAATCCTAACCCGTACGCTAACACTAACCCGCGCCCTCACACGCACGCTCTCCCTAAAGCGTTGCCGTACCCTCACCTGGACCCTAAACCGTCCCCGTCCCCTAACCCTAACCCTAGCCCGAACCCTAACCCTAACCCTTCCCCGAAGCCTGACCCTCACCCGTGCCCTAATCCTAACCCGTACGCTAACACTAACCCGCGCCCTCACATGCACGCTCCCCCTAAAGCGTTGCCGTACCCTCACCTGGACCCTAAACCGTCCCCGTCCCCTAACCCTAACCCTAGCCCGAACCCTAACCCTAACCCTTCCCCGAAGCCTGACACTCACCCGTCCCCTAATCCTAACCCGTACGCTAACACTAACCCGCGCCCTCACACGCACGCTCCCCCTAAAGCGTTGCCGTACCCTCACCTGGACCCTAAACCGTCCCCGTCCCCTAACCCTAACCCTAGCCCGAACCCTAACCCTAACCCTTCCCCGAAGCCTGACCCTCACCCGTGCCCTAATCCTAACACGTACGCTAACACTAACCCGCGCCCTCACACGCACGCTCCCCCTAAAGCGTTGCCGTACCCTCACCTGGACCCTAAACCGTCCCCGTCCCCTAACCCTAACCCTAGCCCGAACCCTAACCCTAACCCTTCCCCGAAGCCTGACCCTCACCCGTGCCCTAATCCTAACCCGTACGCTAACACTAACCCGCGCCCTCACACGCACGCTCCCCCTAAAGCGTTGCCGTACCCTCACCTGGACCCTAAACAGTCCCCGTCCCCTAACCCTAACCCTAGCCCGAACCCTAACCCTAACCCTTCCCCGAATCCTGACCCTCACCCGTCCCCTAATCCTAACCCGTACGCTAACACTAACCCGCGCCCTCACATGCACGCTCCCCCTAAAGCGTTGCCGTACCCTCACCTGGACCCTAAACCGTCCCCGTCCCCTAACCCTAACCCTAGCCCGAACCCTAACCCTAACCCTTCCCCGAAGCCTGACCCTCACCCGTCCCCTAATCCTAACCCGTACGCGAACACTAACACGCGCCCTCACACGCATGCTCCCCCTAAAGCGTTGCCGTACCCTCACCTGGACCCTAAACCGTCCCCGTCCCCGTCCCCTAACCCTAGACCGAACCCTAACCCTAACCCTTCCCCGAAGCCTGACCCTCACCCGTCCCCTAATCCTAACTCGTACGCTAAAACTAACCCACGCCCTCACACGCACGCTCCCCCTAAAGCGCTGCCGTACCCTCACCTGGACCCTAAACCGTCCCCGTCCCCTAACCCTAACCCTAGCCCGAACCCGAACCCTAACCCTTCCCCGAAGCCTGACCCTCACCCGTGCCCTAATCCTAACCCGTACGCTAACACTAACCCGCGCCCTCACACGCACGCTCCCCCTAAAGCGTTGCCGTACCCTCACCTGGACCCTAAACCGTCCCCGTCCCCTAACCCTAACCCTAGCCCGAACCCTAACCCTAACCCTTGCCCGAAGCCTGACCCTAACCCGTGCCCTAATCCTAACCCGTACGCTAACACTAACCCGCGCCCTCACACGCACGCTCCCCCTAAAGCGTTGCCGTACCCTCACCTGGACCCTAAACCGTCCCCGTCCCCTAACCCTAACCCTAGCCCGAACCCTAACCCTAACCCTTCCCCGAAGCCTGACACTCACCCGTCCCCTAATCCTAACCCGTACGCTAACACTAACCCGCGCCCTCACACGCACGCTCCCCCTAAAGCGTTTCCGTACCGTCACCTGGACCCTAAACAGTAACCGTCCCCTAACCCTAACCCTAGCCCGAACCCTAACCCTAACCCTTCCCCGAAGCCTGACCCTCACCCGTGCCCTAATCCTAACCCATACGCTAACACTAACCCGCGCCCTCACACGCACGCTCCCCCTAAAGCGTTGCCGTACCCTCACCTGGACCCTAAACCGTCCCCGTCCCCTAACCCTAACCCTAGCCCGAACCCTAAACCTAACCCTTCCCCGAAGCCTGACCCTCACCCGTCCCCTAATCCTAACCCGTACGCGAACACTAACCCGCGCCCTCACACGCATGCTCCCCCTAAAGCGTTGCCGTACCCTCACCTGGACCCTAAACCGTCCCCGTCCCCTAACCCTAACCCTAGCCCGAACCCTAACCCTAACCCTTCCCCGAAGCCTGACCCTCACCCGTCCCCTAATCCTAACCGGAAGCTAACACTAACCCGCGCCCTCACACGCACGCTCCCCCTAAAGCGTTGCCGTACCCTCACCTGGACCCTAAACCGTCCCCGTCCCCTAACCCTAACCCTAGCCCGAACCCTAACCCTAACACTTCCCCGAAGCCTGACCCTCACCCGTCCCCTAATCTTAACCCGTACGCTAACACTAACCCGCGCCCTCACACGCACGCTCTCCCTAAAGCGTTGCCGTACCCTCACCTGGACCCTAAACCGTCCCCGTCTCCTAACCCTAACCCTAGCCCGAACCCTAACCCTAAACCTTCCCCGAAGCCTGACCCTCACCCGTGCCCTAATCCTAACCCGTACGCTAACACTAACCCGCGCCCTCACACACACGCTCCCCCTAAAGCGTTGCCGTACCCTCACCTGGACCCTAAACCGTCCCCGTCCCCTAACCCTAACCCTAGCCCGAACCCTAACCCTAACCCTTCCCCGAAGCCTGACACTCACCCGTCCCCTAATCCTAACCCGTACGCTAACACTAACCCGCGCCCTCACACGCACGCTCCCCCTAAAGCGTTGCCGTACCCTCACCTGGACCCTAAACCGTCCCCGTCCCCTAACCCTAACCCTAGCCCGAACCCTAACCCTAACCCTTCCCCGAAGCCTGACCCTCACCCGTGCCCTAATCCTAACACGTACGCTAACACTAACCCGCGCCCTCACACGCACGCTCCCCCTAAAGCGTTGCCGTACCCTCACCTGGACCCTAAACCGTCCCTGTCCCCTAACCCTAACCCTAGCCCGAACCCTAACCCTAACCCTTCCCCGAAGCCTGACCCTCACCCGTGCCCTAATCCTAACCCGTACGCTAACACTAACCCACGCCCTCACACGCACGCTCCCCCTAAAGCGTTGCCGTACCCTCACCTGGACCCTAAACCGTCCCCGTCCCCTAACCCTAACCCTAGCCCGAACCCTAACCCTAACCCTTCCCCGAAGCCTGACCCTCACCCGTGCCCTAATCCTAACACGTACGCTAACACTAACCCGCGCCCTCACACGCACGCTCCCCCTAAAGCGTTGCCGTACCCTCACCTGGACCCTAAACCGTCCCCGTCCCCTAACCCTAACCCTAGCCCGAACCCTAACCCTAACCCTTCCCCGAAGCCTGACCCTCACCCGTGCCCTAATCCTAACCCGTACGCTAACACTAACCCGCGCCCTCACACGCACGCTCCCCCTAAAGCGTTGCCGTACCCTCACCTGGACCCTAAACAGTCCCCGTCCCCTAACCCTAACCCTAGCCCGAACCCTAACCCTAACCCTTCCCCGAATCCTGACCCTCACCCGTCCCCTAATCCCAACCCGTACGCTAACACTAACCCGCGCCCTCACATGCACGCTCCCCCTAAAGCGTTGCCGTACCCTCACCTGGACCCTAAACCGTCCCCGTCCCCTAACCCTAACCCTAGCCCGAACCCTAACCCTAACCCTTCCCCGAAGCCTGACCCTCACCCGTCCCCTAATCCTAACCCGTACGCGAACACTAACACGCGCCCTCACACGCATGCTCCCCCTAAAGCGTTGCCGTACCCTCACCTGGACCCTAAACCGTCCCCGTCCCCTAACCCTAACCCTAGCCCGAACCCTAACCCTAACCCTTCCCCGAAGCCTGACCCTCACCCGTCCCCTAATCCTAACTCGTACGCTAAAACTAACCCACGCCCTCACACGCACGCTCCCCCTAAAGCGCTGCCGTACCCTCACCTGGACCCTAAACCGTCCCCGTCCCCTAACCCTAACCCTAGCCCGAACCCGAACCCTAACCCTTCCCCGAAGCCTGACCCTCACCCGTGCCCTAATCCTAACCCGTACGCTAACACTAACCCGCGCCCTCACACGCACGCTCCCCCTAAAGCGTTGCCGTACCCTCACCTGGACCCTAAACCGTCCCCGTCCCCTAACCCTAACCCTAGCCCGAACCCTAACCCTAACCCTTGCCCGAAGCCTGACCCTAACCCGTGCCCTAATCCTAACCCGTACGCTAACACTAACCCGCGCCCTCACACGCACGCTCCCCCTAAAGCGTTGCCGTACCCTCACCTGGACCCTAAACCGTCCCCGTCCCCTAACCCTAACCCTAGCCCGAACCCTAACCCTAACCCTTCCCCGAAGCCTGACTCTCACCCGTCCCCTAATCCTAACCCGTACGCTAACACTAACCCGCGCCCTCACACGCACGCTCCCCCTAAAGCGTTTCCGTACCGTCACCTGGACCCTAAACAGTAACCGTCCCCTAACCCTAACCCTAGCCCGAACCCTAACCCTAACCCTTCCCCGAAGCCTGACCCTCACCCGTGCCCTAATCCTAACCCATACGCTAACACTAACCCGCGCCCTCACACGCACGCTCCCCCTAAAGCGTTGCCGTACCCTCACCTGGACCCTAAACCGTCCCCGTCCCCTAACCCTAACCCTAGCCCGAACCCTAAACCTAACCCTTCCCCGAAGCCTGACCCTCACCCGTCCCCTAATCCTAACCCGTACGCGAACACTAACCCGCGCCCTCACACGCATGCTCCCCCTAAAGCGTTGCCGTACCCTCACCTGGACCCTAAACCGTCCCCGTCCCCTAACCCTAACCCTAGCCCGAACCCTAACCCTAACCCTTCCCCGAAGCCTGACCCTCACCCGTCCCCAAATCCTAACCGGAAGCTAACACTAACCCGCGCCCTCACACGCACGCTCCCCCTAAAGCGTTGCCGTACCCTCACCTGGACCCTAAACCGTCCCCGTCCCCTAACCCTAACCCTAGCCCGAACCCTAACCCTAACACTTCCCCGAAGCCTGACCCTCACCCGTCCCCTAATCTTAACCCGTACGCTAACACTAACCCGCGCCCTCACACGCACGCTCTCCCTAAAGCGTTGCCGTACCCTCACCTGGACCCTAAACCGTCCCCGTCCCCTAACCCTAACCCTAGCCCGAACCCTAACCCTAACCCTTCCCCGAAGCCTGACCCTCACCCGTCCCCTAATCCTAACCCGTACGCTAAAACTAACCCGCGCCCTCACACGCACGCTCCCCCTAAAGCGTTGCCGTACCCTCACCTGGACCCTAAACCGTCCCCGTCCCCTAACCCTAACCCTAGCCCGAACCCTAACACTAACCCTTCCCCGAAGCCTGACCCTCACCCGTCCCCTAATCCTAACCCGTACGCTAACACTAACCCGCGCCCTCACACGCACGCTCCCCCTAAAGCTTTGCCGTACCCTCAGCTGGACCCTAAACCGTCCCCGTCCCCTAACCCTAACCCTAGCCCGAACCCTAACCCTAACCCTTCCCCGAAGCCTGACCCTCACCCGTCCCCTAATCCTAACCCATACGCTAACACTAACCCGCGCCCTCACACGCACGCTCCCCCTAAAGCGTTGCCGTACCCTCACCTGGACCCTAAACCGTCCCCATCCCCTAACCCTAAACCTAGCCCGAACCCTAACCCTAACCCTTCCCCGAAGCCTGACCCTCACCCGTGCCCTAATCCTAACCCGTACGCTAACACTAACCCGCGCCCTCACACGCACGCTCCCCCTAACGCGTTGCCGTACCCTCACCTGGACCCTAAACCGTCCCCGTCCCCTAACCCTAACCCTAGCCCGAACCCTAACCCTAACCCTTCCCCGAAGCCTGACCCTCACCCGTGCCCTAATCCTAACCCGTACGCTAACACTAACCCGCGCCCTCACACGCACGCTCCCCCTAAAGCGTTGCCGTACCCTCACCTGGACCCTAAACCGTCTCCGTCCCCTAACCCTAACCCTAGCCCGAACCCTAACCCTAACCCTTCCCCGAAGCCTGACCCTCACCCGTCCCCTAATCCTAACCCGTACGCTAACACTAACCCGCGCCCTCACACGCACGCTCCCCCTAAAGCGTTGCCGTACCCTCACCTGGACCCTAAACCGTCCCCGTCCCCTAACCCTAACCCTAGCCCGAACCCTAACCCTAACCCTTCCCCGAAGCCTGACCCTCACCCGTGCCCTATTCCTAACCCGTACGCTAACACTAACCCGCGCCCTCACACGCACGCTCCCCCTAAAGCGTTGCCGTACCCTCACCTGGACCCTAAACCGTCCCCGTCCCCTAACCCTAACCCTAGCCCGAACCCTAACCCTAACCCTTCCCCGAAGCCTGACCCTCACCCGTCCCCTAATCCTAACCCGTACGCTAAAACTAACCCGCGCCCTCACACGCACGCTCCCCCTAAAGCGTTGCCGTACCCTCACCTGGACCCTAAACCGTCCCCGTCCCCTAACCCTAACCCTAGCCCGAACCCTAACCCTAACCCTTCCCCGAAGCCTGACCCTCACCCGTCCCCTAATCCTAACCCGTACGCTAACACTAACCCGCGCCCTCACACGCACGCTCCCCCTAAAGCGTTGCCGTACCCTCACCTGGACCCTAAACCGTCCCCGTCCACTAACCCTAACCCTAGCCCGAACCCTAACCCTAACCCTTCCCCGAAGCCTGACCCTCACCCGTCCCCTAATCCTAACCCGTACGCTAACACTAACCCGCGACCTCACACGCACGCTCCCCCTAAAGCGTTGCCGTACCCTCCCCTGGACCCTAAACCGTCCCCGTCCCCTAACCCTAACCCTAGCCCGAACCCTAACCCTAACCCTTCCCCGAAGCCTGACCCTCACCCGTGCCCTAATCCTAACCCGTACGCTAACACTAACCCACGCCCTCACACGCACGCTCCCCCTAAAGCGTTGCCGTACCCTCACCTGGACCCTAAACCGTCCCCGTCCCCTAACCCTAACCCTAGCCCGAACCCTAACCCTAACCCTTCCCCGAAGCCTGACCCTCACCCGTGCCCTAATCCTAACCCGTACGCTAACACTAACCCGCGCCCTCACACGCACGCTCCCCCTAAAGCGTTGCCGTACCCTCACCTGGACCCTAAACCGTCCCCGTCCCCTAACCCTAACCCTAGCCCGAACCCTAACCCTAACCCTTCCCCGAAACCTGACCCTCACCCGTCCCCTAATCCTAACCCATACGCTAACACTAACCTACGCCCTCACACGCACGCTCCCCCTAAAGCGTTGCCGTACCCTCACCTGGACCCTAAACCGTCCCCGTCCCCTAACCCTAACCCTAGCCCGAACCCTAACCCTAACCCTTCCCCGAAGCCTGACCCTCACCCGTGCCCTAAACCTAACACGTACGCTAACACTAACCCGCGCCCTCACACGCACGCTCCCCCTAAAGCGTTGCCGTACCCTCACCTGGACCCTAAACCGTCCCCGTCCCCTAACCCTAACCCTAGCCCGAACCCTAACCCTAACCCTTCCCCGAAGCCTGACCCTCACCCGTCCCCTAATCCTAACCCGTACGCTAACACTAACCCGCGCCCTCACACGCACGCTCCCACTAAAGCGTTGCCGTACCCTCACCTGGACCCTAAACCGTCCCCGTCCCCTAACCCTAACCCTAGCCCGAACCCTAACCCTAACCCTTCCCCGAATCCTGACCCTCACCCTTCCCCTAATCCTAACCCGTACGCTAACACTAACCCGCGCCCTCACATGCACGCTCCCCCTAAAGCGTTGCCGAACCCTCACCTGGACCCTAAACCGTCCCCGTCCCCTAACCCTAACCCTAGCCCGAACCCTAACCCTAACCCTTCCCCGAAGCCTGACCCTCAGCCGTCCCCTAATCCTAACCTGTACGCGAACACTAACCCGCGCCCTCACACGCACGCTCCCCCTAAAGCGTTGCCGTACCCTCACCTGGACCCTAAACCGTCCCCGTCCCCTAACCCTAACCCTAGCCCGAACCCTAACCCTAACCCTTCCCCGAAGCCTGACCCTCATCCGTGCCCTAATCCTAACACGTACGCTAACACTAACCCGCGCCCTCACACACACGCTCCCCCTAAAGCGTTGCCGTACCCTCACCTGGACCCTAAACCGTCCCCGTCCCCTAACCCTAACCCTAGCCCGAACCCTAACCCTAACCCTTCCCCGAAGCCTGACCCTCACCCGTGCCCTAATCCTAACCCGTACGCTAACACTAACCCGCGCCCTCACACGCACGCTCCCCCTAAAGCGTTGCCGTACCCTCACCTGGACCCTAAACTGTCCCCGTCCCCTAACCCTAACCCTAGCCCGAACCCTAACCCTAACACTTCCCCGAAGCCTGACCCTCACCCGTGCCCTAATCCTAACCCGTTCGCTAACACTAACCCGCGCCCTCACACGCACGCTCCCCCTAAAGCGTTGCCGTACCCTCACCTGGACCCTAAACCGTCCCCGTCCCCTAACCCTAACCCTAGCCCGAACCCTAACCCTAACCCTTCCCCGAAGCCTGACCCTCACCCGTGCCCTAATCCTAACCCATACGCTAACACTAACCCGCGCCCTCACACGCCCGCTCCCTCTAAAGCGTTGCCGTACCCCCACCTGGACCCTAAACCGTCCCCGTCCCCTAACCCTAACCCTAGCCCGAACCCTAACCCTAACCCTTCCCCGAAGCCTGACCCTCACCCGTCCCCTAATCGTAACCCGTACGCTAACACTAACCCGCGCCCTCACACGCACGCTCTCCCTAAAGCGTTGCCGTACCCTCACCTGGACCCTAAACCGTCCCCGTCCCCTAACCCTAACCCTAGCCCGAACCCTAACCCTAAACCTTCCCCGAAGCCTGACCCTCACCCGTGCCCTAATCCTAACCCGTACGCTAACACTAACCCGCGCCCTCACACGCACGCTCCCCCTAAAGCGTTGCCGTACCCTCACCTGGACCCTAAACCGTCCCCGTCCCCTAACCCTAACCCTAGCCCGAACCCTAACCCTAACCCTTCCCCGAAGCCTGACACTCACCCGTCCCCTAATCCTAACCCGTTCGCTAACACTAACCCGCGCCCTCACACGCACGCTCCCCCTAAAGCGTTGCCGTACCCTCACCTGGACCCTAAACCGTCCCCGTCCCCTAACCCTAACCCTAGCCCGAACCCTAACCCTAACCCTTCCCCGAAGCCTGACCCTCACCCGTGCCCTAATCCTAACACGTACGCTAACACTAACCCGCGCCCTCACACGCACGCTCCCCCTAAAGCGTTGCCGTACCCTCACCTGGACCCTAAACCGTCCCCGTCCCCTAACCCTAACCCTAGCCCGAACCCTAACCCTAACCCTTCCCCGAAGCCTGACCCTCACCCGTGCCCTAATCCTAACCCGTACGCTAACACTAACCCGCGCCCTCACACGCACGCTCCCCCTAAAGCGTTGCCGTACCCTCACCTGGACCCTAAACCGTCCCCGTCCCCTAACCCTAACCCTAGCCCGAACCCTAACCCTAACCCATCCCCGAAGCCTGACCCTCACCCGTGCCCTAATCCTAACCCGTACGCTAACACTAACCCACGCCCTCACACGCACGCTCCCCCTAAAGCGTTGCCGTACCCTCACCTGGACCCTAAACCGTCCCCGTCCCCTAACCCTAACCCTAGCCCGAACCCTAACCCTAACCCTTCCCCGAAGCCTGACCCTCACCCGTCCCCTAATCCTAACCCGTACGCTTAAACTAACCCGCGCCCTCACACGCACGCTCCCCCTAAAGCGTTGCCGTACCCTCACCTGGACCCTAAACCGTCCCCGTCCCCTAACCCTAACCCTAGCCCGAACCCTAACCCTAACCCTTCCCCGAAGCCTGACCCTCACCCGTGCCCTAATCCTAACCCATACGCTAACACTAACCCGCGCCCTCACACGCCCGCTCCCTCTAAAGCGTTGCCGTACCCCCACCTGGACCCTAAACCGTCCCCGTCCCCTAACCCTAACCCTAGCCCGAACCCTAACCCTAACCCTTCCCCGAAGCCTGACCCTCACCCGTCCCCTAATCGTAACCCGTACGCTAACACTAACCCGCGCCCTCACACGCACGCTCTCCCTAAAGCGTTGCCGTACCCTCACCTGGACCCTAAACCGTCCCCGTCCCCTAACCCTAACCCTAGCCCGAACCCTAACCCTAAACCTTCCCCGAAGCCTGACCCTCACCCGTGCCCTAATCCTAACCCGTACGCTAACACTAACCCGCGCCCTCACACGCACGCTCCCCCTAAAGCGTTGCCGTACCCTCACCTGGACCCTAAACCGTCCCCGTCCCCTAACCCTAACCCTAGCCCGAACCCTAACCCTAACCCTTCCCCGAAGCCTGACACTCACCCGTCCCCTAATCCTAACCCGTTCGCTAACACTAACCCGCGCCCTCACACGCACGCTCCCCCTAAAGCGTTGCCGTACCCTCACCTGGACCCTAAACCGTCCCCGTCCCCTAACCCTAACCCTAGCCCGAACCCTAACCCTAACCCTTCCCCGAAGCCTGACCCTCACCCGTGCCCTAATCCTAACACGTACGCTAACACTAACCCGCGCCCTCACACGCACGCTCCCCCTAAAGCGTTGCCGTACCCTCACCTGGACCCTAAACCGTCCCCGTCCCCTAACCCTAACCCTAGCCCGAACCCTAACCCTAACCCTTCCCCGAAGCCTGACACTCACCCGTGCCCTAATCCTAACCCGTACGCTAACACTAACCCGCGCCCTCACACGCACGCTCCCCCTAAAGCGTTGCCGTACCCTCACCTGGACCCTAAACCGTCCCCGTCCCCTAACCCTAACCCTAGCCCGAACCCTAACCCTAACCCTTCCCCGAAGCCTGACCCTCACCCGTGCCCTAATCCTAACCCGTACGCTAACACTAACCCACGCCCTCACACGCACGCTCCCCCTAAAGCGTTGCCGTACCCTCACCTGGACCCTAAACCGTCCCCGTCCCCTAACCCTAACCCTAGCCCGAACCCTAACCCTAACCCTTCCCCGAAGCCTGACCCTCACCCGTCCCCTAATCCTAACCCGTACGCTTAAACTAACCCGCGCCCTCACACGCACGCTCCCCCTAAAGCGTTGCCGTACCCTCACCTGGACCCTAAACCGTCCCCGTCCCCTAACCCTAACCCTAGCCCGAACCCTAACCCTAACCCTTCCCCGAAGCCTGACCCTCACCCGTCCCCTAATCCTAACCCGTACGCTAACACTAACCCTCGCCCTCACACGCACGCTCCCCCTAAAGCTTTGCCGTACCCTCACCTGGACCCTAAACCGTCCCCGTCCCCTAACCCTAACCCTAGCCCGAACCCTAACCCTAACCCTTCCCTGAAGCCTGACCCTCACCCGTCCCCTAATCCTAACCCATACGCTAACACTAACCCGCGCCCTCACACGCACGCTCCCCCTAAAGCGTTGCCGTACCCTCACCTGGACCCTAAACCGTCCCCATCCCCTAACCCTAAACCTAGCCCGAACCCTAACCCTAACCCTTCCCCGAAGCCTGACCCTCACCCGTGCCCTAATCCTAACCCGTACGCTAACACTAACCCGCGCCCTCACACGCACGCTCCCCCTAAAGCGTTGCCGTACCCTCACCTGGACCCTAAACCGTCCCCGTCCCCTAAACCTAACCCTAGCCCGAACCCTAACCCTAACCCTTCCCCGAAGCCTGACCCTCACCCGTGCCCTAATCCTAACCCGTACGCTAACACTAACCCGCGCCCTCACACGCACGCTCCCCCTAAAGCGTTGCCGTACCCTCACCTGGACCCTAAACCGTCCCCGTCCCCTAACCCTAACCCTAGCCCGAACCCTAACCCTAACCCTTCCCCGAAGCCTGACCCTCACCCGTCCCCTAATCCTAACCCGTACGCTAACACTAACCCGCGCCCTCACACGCACGCTCCCCCTAAAGCGTTGCCGTACCCTCACCTGGACCCTAAACCGTCCCCGTCCCCTAACCCTAACCCTAGCCCGAACCCTAACCCTAACCCTTCCCCGAAGCCTGACCCTCACCCGTGCCCTATTCCTAACCCGTACGCTAACACTAACCCGCGCCCTCACACGCACGCTCCCCCTAAAGCGTTGCCGTACCCTCACCTGGACCCTAAACCGTCCCCGTCCCCTAACCCTAACCCTAGCCCGAACCCTAACCCTAACCCTTCCCCGAAGCCTGACCCTCACCCGTCCCCTAATCCTAACCCGTACGCTAAAACTAACCCGCGCCCTCACACGCACGCTCCCCCTAAAGCGTTGCCGTACCCTCACCTGGACCCTAAACCGTCCCCGTCCCCTAACCCTAACCCTAGCCCGAACCCTAACCCTAACCCTTCCCCGAAGCCTGACCCTCACCCGTCCCCTAATCCTAACCCGTACGCTAACACTAACCCGCGCCCTCACACGCACGCTCCCCCTAAAGCGTTGCCGTACCCTCACCTGGACCCTAAACCGTCCCCGTCCACTAACCCTAACCCTAGCCCGAACCCTAACCCTAACCCTTCCCCGAAGCCTGACCCTCACCCGTCCCCTAATCCTAACCCGTACGCTAACACTAACCCGCGCCCTCACACGCACGCTCCCCCTAAAGCGTTGCCGTACCCTCCCCTGGACCCTAAACCGTCCCCGTCCCCTAACCCTAACCCTAGCCCGAACCCTAACCCTAACCCTTCCCCGAAGCCTGACCCTCACCCGTGCCCTAATCCTAACCCGTACGCTAACACTAACCCGCGCCCTCACACGCACGCTCCCCCTAAAGCGTTGCCGTACCCTCACCTGGACCCTAAACCGTCCCCGTCCCCTAACCCTAACCCTAGCCCGAACCCTAACCCTAACCCTTCCCCGAAGCCTGACCCTCACCCGTGCCCTAATCCTAACCCGTACGCTAACACTAACCCGCGCCCTCACACGCACGCTCCCCCTAAAGCGTTGCCGTACCCTCACCTGGACCCTAAACCGTCCCCGTCCCCTAACGCTAACCCTAGCCCGAACCCTAACCCTAACCCTTCCCCGAAACCTGACCCTCACCCGTCCCCTAATCCTAACCCATACGCTAACACTAACCCGCGCCCTCACACGCACGCTCCCCCTAAAGCGTTGCCGTACCCTCACCTGGACCCTAAACCGTCCCCGTCCCCTAACCCTAACCCTAGCCCGAACCCTAACCCTAACCCTTCCCCGAAGCCTGACCCTCACCCGTGCCCTAATCCTAACACGTACGCTAACACTAACCCGCGCCCTCACACGCACGCTCCCCCTAAAGCGTTGCCGTACCCTCACCTGGACCCTAAACCGTCCCCGTCCCCTAACCCTAACCCTAGCCCGAACCCTAACCCTAACCCTTCCCCGAAGCCTGACCCTCACCCGTCCCCTAATCCTAACCCGTACGCTAACACTAACCCGCGCCCTCACACGCACGCTCCCACTAAAGCGTTGCCGTACCCTCACCTGGACCCTAAACCGTCCCCGTCCCCTAACCCTAACCCTAGCCCGAACCCTAACCCTAACCCTTCCCCGAATCCTGACCCTCACCCTTCCCCTAATCCTAACCCGTACGCTAACACTAACCCGCGCCCTCACATGCACGCTCCCCCTAAAGCGTTGCCGTACCCTCACCTGGACCCTAAACCGTCCCCGTCCCCTAACCCTAACCCTAGCCCGAACCCTAACCCTAACCCTTCCCCGAAGCCTGACCCTCAGCCGTCCCCTAATCCTAACCTGTACGCGAACACTAACCCGCGCCCTCACACGCATGCTCCCCCTAAAGCGTTGCCGTACCCTCACCTGGACCCTAAACCGTCCCCGTCCCCTAACCCTAACCCTAGCCCGAACCCTAACCCTCACCCTTCCCCGAAGCCTGACCCTCATCCGTGCCCTAATCCTAACACGTACGCTAACACTAACCCGCGCCCTCACACGCACGCTCCCCCTAAAGCGTTGCCGTACCCTCACCTGGACCCTAAACCGTCCCCGTCCCCTAACCCTAACCCTAGCCCGAACCCTAACCCTAACCCTTCCCCGAAGCCTGACCCTCACCCGTGCCCTAATCCTAACCCGTACGTTAACACTAACCCGCGCCCTCACACGCACGCTCCCCCTAAAGCGTTGCCGTACCCTCACCTGGACCCTAAACTGTCCCCGTCCCCTAACCCTAACCCTAGCCCGAACCCTAACCCTAACCCTTCCCCGAAGCCTGACCCTCACCCGTGCCCTAATCCTAACCCGTTCGCTAACACTAACCCGCGCCCTCACACGCACGCTCCCCCTAAAGCGTTGCCGTACCCTCACCTGGACCCTAAACCGTCCCCGTCCCCTAACCCTAACCCTAGCCCGAACCCTAACCCTAACCCTTCCCCGAAGCCTGACCCTCACCCGTGCCCTAATCCTAACCCATACGCTAACACTAACCCGCGCCCTCACACGCACGCTCCCTCTAAAGCGTTGCCGTACCCCCACCTGGACCCTAAACCGTCCCCGTCCCCTAACCCTAACCCTAGCCCGAACCCTAACCCTAACCCTTCCCCGAAGCCTGACCCTCACCCGTCCCCTAATCGTAACCCTTACGCGACCACTAACCCGCGCCCTCACACGCACGCTCCCCCTAAAGCGTTGCCGTACCCTCACCTGGACCCTAAACCGTCCCCGTCCCCTAACCCTAACCCTAGCCCGAACCCTAACCCTAACCCTTCCCCGAAGCCTGACCCTCACCCGTCCCCTAATCCTAATCCGTACGCTAACACTAACCCGCGCCCTCACATGCACGCTCCCCCTAAAGCGTTGCCGTACCCTCACCTGGACCCTAAACCGTCCCCGTCCCCTAACCCTAACCCTAGCCCGAACCCTAACCCTAACCCTTCCCCGAAGCATGACTCTCACCCGTCCCCTATTCCTAACTCGTACGCTAAAACTAACCCACGCCCTCACACGCACGCTCCCCCTAAAGCGTTGCCGTACCCTCACCTGGACCCTAAACCGTCCCCGTCACCTAACCCTAACCCTAGCCCGAACCCTAACCCTAACCCTTCCCCGAAGCCTGACCCTCACCCGTCCCATAATCCTAACCCGTACGCTAACACTAACCCGCGCCCTCACACGCACGCTCCCCCTAAAGCGTTGCCGTACCCTCACCTGGACCCTAAACCGTCCCCGTCCCCTAACCCTAACCCTAGCCCGAACCCTAACCCTAACCCTTCCCCGAAGCCTGACCCTAAACCGTCCCCTAATCCCAACCCGTACGCTAACACTAACCCGCGCCCTCACACGCACGCTCCCCCTAAAGCGTTGCCGTACCCTCACCTGGACCCTAAACCGTCCCCGTCCCCTAACCCTAACCCTAGCCCGAACCCTAACCCTAACCCTTCCCCGAAGCCTGATCCTCACCCGTGCCCTAATCCTAACCCGTACGCTAACACTAACCCGCGCCCTCACACGCACGCTCCCCCTAAAGCGTTGCCGTACACTCACCTGGACCCTAAACCGTCCCCGTCCCCTAACCCTAACCCTAGCCCGAACCCTAACCCTAACCCTTCCCCGAAGCCTGACCCTCACCCGTGCCCTAATCCTAACCCGTACGCTAACACTAACCAGCGCCCTCACACGCACGCTCCCCCTAAAGCGTTGCCGTACCCTCACCTGGACCCTAAACCGTCCCCGTCCCCTAACCCTAACCCTAGCCCGAACCCTAACCCTAACCCTTCCCCGAAGCCTGACCCTCACCCGTCCCCTAATCGTAACCCGTACGCTAACACTAACCCGCGCCCTCACACGCACGCTCCCCCTAAAGCGTTGCCGTACCCTCACCTGGACCCTAAACCGTCCCCGTCCCCTAACCCTAACCCTAGCCCGAACCCTAACCCTAACCCTTCCCCGAAGCCTGACCCTCACCCGTGCCCTAATCCTAACACGTACGCTAACACTAACCCGCGCCCTCACACGCACGCTCCCCCTAAAGCGTTGCCGTACCCTCACCTGGACCCTAAACCGTCCCCGTCCCCTAACCCTAACCCTAGCCCGAACCCTAACCCTAACTCTTCCCCGAAGCCTGACCCTCACCCGTGCCCTAATCCTAACCCGTACGCTAACACTAACCCGCGCCCTCACACGCACGCTCCCCCTAAAGCGTTGCCGTACCCTCACCTGGACCCTAAACCGTCCCCGTCCCCTAACCCTAACCCTAGCCCGAACCATAACCCTAACCCATCCCCGAAGCCTGACCCTCACCCGTCCCATAATCCTAACCCGTACGCTAACACTAACCCGCGCCCTCACACGCACGCTCCCCCTAAAGCGTTGCCGTACCCTCACCTGGACCCTAAACCGTCCCCGTCCCCTAACCCTAACCCTAGCCCGAACCCTAACCCTAACCCTTCCCCGAAGCCTGACCCTCACCCGTGCCCTAATCCTAACCCGTACGCTAACACTAACACGCGCCCTCACACGCACGCTCCCCCTAAAGCGTTGCCGTAACCTCACCTGGACCCTAAACCGTCCCCGTCCCCTAACCCTAACCCTAGCCCGAACCCTAATCCTAACCCTTCCCCGAAGCCTGACCCTCACCCGTCCCCTAATCCTAACCCGTACGCTAACACTAACCCGCGCCCTCACACGCACGCTCCCCCTAAAGCGTTGCCGTACCCTCACCTGGACCCTAAACCGTCCCCGTCCCCTAACCCTAACCCTAGCCCGAACCCTAACCCTAACCCTTCCCCGAAGCCTGACCCTCACCCGTGCCCTAATCCTAACCCGTACGCTAACACTAACCCGCGCCCTCACACGCACGCTCCCCCTAAAGCGTTGCCGTACCCTCACCTGGACCCTAAACCGTCCCCGTCCCCTAACCCTAACCCTAGCCCGAACCCTAACCCTAACCCTTCCCCGAAGCCTGACCCTCACCCGTCCCCTAATCCTAACCGGAAGCTAACACTAACCCGCGCCCTCACACGCACGCTCCCCCTAAAGCGTTGCCGTACCCTCACCTGGACCCTAAACCGTCCCCGTCCCCTAACCCTAACCCTAGCCCGAACCCTAACCCTAACCCTTCCCCGAAGCCTGACCCTCACCCGTCCCCTAATCCTAACCCGTACGCTAACACTAACCCGCGCCCTCACACGCACGCTCTCCCTAAAGCGTTGCCGTACCCTCACCTGGACCCTAAACCGTCCCCGTCCCCTAACCCTAACCCTAGCCCGAACCCTAACCCTAACCCTTCCCCGAAGCCTGACCCTCACCCGTGCCCTAATCCTAACCCGTACGCTAACACTAACCCGCGCCCTCACACGCACGCTCCCCCTAAAGCGTTGCCGTACCCCTCACCTGGACCCTAAACCGTCCCCGTCCCCTAACCCTAACCCTAGCCCGAACCCTAACCCTAACCCTTCCCCGAAGCCTGACACTCACCCGTCCCCTAATCCTAACCCGTACGCTAACACTAACCCGCGCCCTCACACGCACGCTCCCCCTAAAGCGTTGCCGTACCCTCACCTGGACCCTAAACCGTCCCCGTCCCCTAACCCTAACCCTAGCCCGAAACCTAACCCTAACCCTTCCCCGAAGCCTGACCCTCACCCGTGCCCTAATCCTAACACGTACGCTAACACTAACCCACGCCCTCACACGCACGCTCCCCCTAAAGCGTTGCCGTACCCTCACCTGGACCCTAAACCGTCCCCGTCCCCTAACCCTAACCCTAGCCCGAACCCTAACCGTAACCCTTCCCCGAAGCCTGACCCTCACCCGTGCCCTAATCCTAACCCGTACGCTAACACTAACCCGCGCCCTCACACGCACGCTCCCCCTAAAGCGTTGCCGTACCCTCACCTGGACCCTAAACTGTCCCCGTCCCCTAACCCTAACCCTAGCCCGAACCCTAACCCTAACCCTTCCCCGAATGCTGACCCTCACCCGTCCCCTAATCCTAACCCGTACGCTAACACTAACCCGCGCCCTCACATGCACGCTCCCCCTAAAGCGTTGCCGTACCCTCACCTGGACCCTAAACCGTCCCCGTCCCCTAACCCTAACCCTAGCCCGAACCCTAACCCTAACCCTTCCCCGAAGCCTGACCCTCACCCGTCCCCTAATCCTAACCCGTACGCGAACACTAACACGCGCCCTCACACGCATGCTCCCCCTAAAGCGTTGCCGTACCCTCACCTGGACCCTAAACCGTCCCCGTCCCCTAACCCTAACCCTAGCCCGAACCCTAACCCTAACCCTTCCCCGAAGCCTGACCCTCACCCGTCCCCTAATCCTAACTCGTACGCTAAAACTAACCCACGCCCTCACACGCACGCTCCCCGTAAAGCGCTGCCGTACCCTCACCTGGACCCTAAACCGTCCCCGTCCCCTAACCCTAACCCTAGCCCGAACCCGAACCCTAACCCTTCCCCGAAGCCTGACCCTCACCCGTGCCCTAATCCTAACCCGTACGCTAACACTAACCCGCGCCCTCACACGCACGCTCCCCCTAAAGCGTTGCCGTACCCTCACCTGGACCCTAAACCGTCCCCGTCCCCTAACCCTAACCCTAGCCCGAACCCTAACCCTAACCCTTGCCCGAAGCCTGACCCTAACCCGTGCCCTAATCCTAACCCGTACGCTAACACTAACCCGCGCCCTCACACGCACGCTCCCCCTAAAGCGTTGCCGTACCCTCACCTGGACCCTAAACCGTCCCCGTCCCCTAACCCTAACCCTAGCCCGAACCCTAACCCTAACCCTTCCCCGAAGCCTGACCCTCACCCGTGCCCTAATCCTAACCCGTACGCTAACACTAACCCGCGCCCTCACACGCACGCTCCCCCTAAAGCGTTTCCGTACCGTCACCTGGACCCTAAACAGTAACCGTCCCCTAACCCTAACCCTAGCCCGAACCCTAACCCTAACCCTTCCCCGAAGCCTGACCCTCACCCGTGCCCTAATCCTAACCCATACGCTAACACTAACCCGCGCCCTCACACGCACGCTCCCCCTAAAGCGTTGCCGTACCCTCACCTGGACCCTAAACCGTCCCCGTCCCCTAACCCTAACCCTAGCCCGAACCCTAAACCTAACCCTTCCCCGAAGCCTGACCCTCACCCGTCCCCTAATCCTAACCCGTACGCGAACACTAACCCGCGCCCTCACACGCATGCTCCCCCTAAAGCGTTGCCGTACCCTCACCTGGACCCTAAACCGTCCCCGTCCCCTAACCCTAACCCTAGCCCGAACCCTAACCCTAACCCTTCCCCGAAGCCTGACCCTCACCCGTCCCCTAATCCTAACCGGAAGCTAACACTAACCCGCGCCCTCACACGCACGCTCCCCCTAAAGCGTTGCCGTACCCTCACCTGGACCCTAAACCGTCCCCGTCCCCTAACCCTAACCCTAGCCCGAACCCTAACCCTAACACTTCCCCGAAGCCTGACCCTCACCCGTCCCCTAATCCTAACCCGTACGCTAACACTAACCCGCGCCCTCACACGCACGCTCTCCCTAAAGCGTTGCCGTACCCTCACCTGGACCCTAAACCGTCCCCGTCCCCTAACCCTAACCCTAGCCCGAACCCTAACCCTAAACCTTCCCCGAAGCCTGACCCTCACCCGTGCCCTAATCCTAACCCGTACGCTAACACTAACCCGCGCCCTCACACGCACGCTCCCCCTAAAGCGTTGCCGTACCCTCACCTGGACCCTAAACCGTCCCCGTCCCCTAACCCTAACCCTAGCCCGAACCCTAACCCTAACCCTTCCCCGAAGCCTGACACTCACCCGTCCCCTAATCCTAACCCGTACGCTAACACTAACCCGCGCCCTCACACGCACGCTCCCCCTAAAGCGTTGCCGTACCCTCACCTGGACCCTAAACCGTCCCCGTCCCCTAACCCTAACCCTAGCCCGAACCCTAACCCTAACCCTTCCCCGAAGCCTGACCCTCACCCGTGCCCTAATCCTAACACGTACGCTAACACTAACCCGCGCCCTCACACGCACGCTCCCCCTAAAGCGTTGCCGTACCCTCACCTGGACCCTAAACCGTCCCCGTCCCCTAACCCTAACCCTAGCCCGAACCCTAACCCTAACCCTTCCCCGAAGCCTGACCCTCTCCCGTGCCCTAATCCTAACCCGTACGCTAACACTAACCCGCGCCCTCACACGCACGCTCCCCCTAAAGCGTTGCCGTACCCTCACCTGGACCCTAAACCGTCCCCGTCCCCTAACCCTAACCCTAGCCCGAACCCTAACCCTAACCCTTCCCCGAAGCCTGACCCTCACCCGTGCCCTAATCCTAACACGTACGCTAACACTAACCCGCGCCCTCACACGCACGCTCCCCCTAAAGCGTTGCCGTACCCTCACCTGGACCCTAAACCGTCCCCGTCCCCTAACCCTAACCCTAGCCCGAACCCTAACCCTAACCCTTCCCCGAAGCCTGACCCTCACCCGTGCCCTAATCCTAACCCGTACGCGAACACTAACCCGCGCCCTCACACGCACGCTCCCCCTAAAGCGTTGCCGTACCCTCACCTGGACCCTAAACAGTCCCCGTCCCCTAACCCTAACCCTAGCCCGAACCCTAACCCTAACCCTTCCCCGAATCCTGACCCTCACCCGTCCCCTAATCCTAACCCGTACGCTAACACTAACCCGCGCCCTCACATGCACGCTCCCCCTAAAGCGTTGCCGTACCCTCACCTGGACCCTAAACCGTCCCCGTCCCCTAACCCTAACCCTAGCCCGAACCCTAACCCTAACCCTTCCCCGAAGCCTGACCCTCACCCGTCCCCTAATCCTAACCCGTACGCGAACACTAACACGCGCCCTCACACGCACGCTCCCCCTAAAGCGTTGCCGTACCCTCACCTGGACCCTAAACCGTCCCCGTCCCCTAACCCTAACCCTAGCCCGAACCCTAACCCTAACCCTTCCCCGAAGCCTGACCCTCACCCGTCCCCTAATCCTAACTCGTACGCTAAAACTAACCCACGCCCTCACACGCACGCTCCCCCTAAAGCGCTGCCGTACCCTCACCTGGACCCTAAACCGTCCCCGTCCCCTAACCCTAACCCTAGCCCGAACCCGAACCCTAACCCTTCCCCGAAGCCTGACCCTCACCCGTGCCCTAATCCTAACCCGTACGCTAACACTAACCCGCGCCCTCACACGCACGCTCCCCCTAAAGCGTTGCCGTACCCTCCCCTGGACCCTAAACCGTCCCCGTCCCCTAACCCTAACCCTAGCCCGAACCCTAACCCTAACCCTTCCCCGAAGCCTGACCCTAACCCGTGCCCTAATCCTAAACCGTACGCTAACACTAACCAGCGCCCTCACACGCACGCTCCCCCTAAAGCGTTGCCGTACCCTCACCTGGACCGTAAACCGTCCCCGTCCCCTAACCCTAACCCTAGCCCGAACCCTAACCCTAACCCTTCCCCGAAGCCGGACCCTCACCCGTCCCCTTATCCTAACCCGTACGCTAACACTAACCCGCGCCCTCACACGCACGCTCCCCCTAAAGCGTTTCCGTACCGTCACCTGGACCCTAAACAGTAACCGTCCCCTAACCCTAACCCTAGCCCGAACCCTAACCCTAACCCTTCCCCGAAGCCTGACCCTCACCCGTGCCCTAATCCTAACCCGTACGCTAACACTAACCCGCGCCCTCACACGCACGCTCCCCCTAAAGCGTTGCCGTACCCTCACCTGGACCCTAAACCGTCCCCGTCCCCTAACCCTAACCCTAGCCCGAACCCTAACCCTAACCCTTCCCTGAATCCTGACCCTCACCCGTCCCCTAATCCTAACACGTACGCTAACACTAACCCGCCCCCTCACATGCACGCTCCCCCTAAAGCGTTGCCATACCTTCACCTGGACCCTAAACCGTCCCCGTCCCCTAACCCTAACCCTAGCCCGAACCCTAACCCTAACCCTTCCCCGAAGCCTGACCCTCACCCGTCCCCTAATCCTAACCCGTACGTGAACACTAACCCGCGCCCTCACACGCATGCTCCCCCTAAAGCGTTGCCGTACCCTCACCTGGACCCTAAACCGTCCCCGTCCCCTAACCCTAACCCTAGCCCAAACCCTAACCCTAACCCTTCCCCGAAGCCTGACCCTCATCCGTGCCCTAATCCTAACACGTACGCTAACACTAACCCGCGCCCTCACACACACGCTCCCTCTAAAGCGTTGCAGTACCCTCACCTGGACCCTAAACCGTCCCCGTCCCCTAACCCTAACCCTAGCCCGAACCCTAACCCTAACCCTTCCCCGAAGCCTGACCCTCACCCGTGCCCTAATCCTAACCCGTACGCTAACACTAACCCGCGCCCTCACACGCACGCTCCCCCTAAAGCGTTGCCGTACCCTCACCTGGACCCTAAACCGTCCCCGTCCCCTAACCCTAACCCTAGCCCGAACCCTAACCCTAACGCTTCCCCGAAGCCTGACCCTCACCCGTGCCCTAATCCTAACCCATACGCTAACACTAACCCGCGCCCTCACACGCACACTCCCCCTAAAGCGTTGCCGTACCCTCACCTGGACCCTAAACCGTCCCCGTCCCCTAACCCTAACCCTAGCCCGAACCCTAACCCTAACCCTTCCCCGAAGCCTGACCCTCACGCGTGCCCTAATCCTAACCCATACGCTAACACTAACCCGCGCCCTCACACGCACGCTCCCTCTAAAGCGTTGCCGTACCCCCACCTGGACCCTAAACCGTCCCCGTCCCCTAACCCTAACCCTAGCCCGAACCCTAACCCTAACCCTTCCCCGAAGCCTGACCCTCACCCGTGCCCTAATCCTAACCCGTACGCTAACACTAACCCGCGCCCTCACACGCACGCTCCCCCTAAAGCGTTGCCGTACCCTCACCAGGACCCTAAACCGTCCCCGTCCCCTAACCCTAACCCTAGCCCGAACCCTAACCCTAACCCTTCCCTGAAGCATGACCCTCACGCGTGCCCTAATCCTAACCCATACGCTAACACTAACCCGCGCCCTCACACGCACGCTCCCTCTAAAGCGTTGCCGTACCCCCACCGGGACCCTAAACCGTCCCCGTCCCCTAACCCTAACCCTAGCCCGAACCCTAACCCTAACCCTTCCCCGAAGCCTGACCCTCACCCGTGCCCTAATCCTAACCCGTACGCTAACACTAACCCGCGCCCTCACACGCACGCTCCCCCTAAAGCGTTGCCGTACCCTCACCAGGACCCTAAACCGTCCCCGTCCCCTAACCCTAACCCTAGCCCGAACCCTAACCCTAACCCTTCCCCGAAGCCTGACCCTCACCCGTACCCTATTCCTAACTCGTACGCTAAAACTAACCCACGCCCTCACACGCACGCTCCCCCTAAAGCGTTGCCGTACCCTCACCTGGACCCTAAACCGTCCCCGTCCCCTAACCCTAACCCTAGCCCGAACCCTAACCCTAACCCTTCCCCGAAGCCTGACCCTCACCCGTCCCCTAATCCTAACTCGTACGCTAAAACTAACCCGCGCCCTCACACGCACGCTCCCCCTAAAGCGCTGCCGTACCCTCACCTGGACCCTAAACCGTCCCCGTCCCCTAACCCTAACCCAGGCCCGAACCCGAACCCTAACCCTTCCCCGAAGCCTGACCCTCACCCGTCCCCTAATCCTAACCCGTACGCTAACACTAACCCGCGCCCTCACACGCACGCTCCCCCTAAAGCGTTGCCATACCCTCACCTGGACCCTAAACCGTCCCCGTACCCTAACCCTAACCCTAGCCCGAACCCTAACCCTAACTCTTCCCCGAAGCCTGACCCTCACCCGTCCCGTAATCCTAACCCGTACGCTAACACTAACCCGCGCCCTCACACGCACGCTCCCCCTAAAGCGTTGCCGTACCCTCACCTGGACCCTAAACCGTCCCCGTCCCCTAACCCTAACCCTAGCCCGAACCCTAACCCTAACCCTTCCCCGAAGCCTGACCCTCACACGTCCCCTAATCCTAACCCGTACGCTAACACTAACCCGCGCCCTCACACGCACGCTCCCCCTAAAGCGTTGCCGTACCCTCACCTGGACCCTAAACCGTCCCCGTCCCCTAACCCTAACCCTAGCCCGAACCCTAACCCTAACCCTTCCCCGAAGCCTGACCCTCACCCGTGCCCTAATCCTAACCCGTACGCTAACACTAACCCGCACCCTCACACGCACGCTCCCCCTAAAGCGTTGCCGTACCCTCACCTGGACCCTAAACCGTCCCCGTCCCCTAACCCTAACCTTAGCCCGAACCCTAACCCTAACCCTTCCCCGAAGCCTGACCCTCACCCGTGCCCTAATCCTAACCCGTACGCTAACACTAACCCGCGCCCTCACACGCACGCTCCCCCTAAAGCGTTGCCGTACCCTCACCTGGACCCTAAACCGTCCCCGTCCCCTAACCCTAACCCTAGCCCGAACCCTAACCCTAACCCTTCCCCGAAGCCTGACCCTCACCCGTCCCCTAATCCTAACCCATACGCTAACACTAACCCGCGCCCTCACACGCACGCTCCCCCTAAAGCGTTGCCATACCCACACCTGGACCCTAAACCGTCCCCGTCCCCTAACCCTAACCCTAGCCCGAACCCTAACCCTAACCCTTCCCCGAAGCCTGACCCTCACCCGTCCCCTAATCCTAACCCGTACGCTAACACTAACCCGCGCCCTCACACGCACGCTCCCCCTAAAGCGTTGCCGTACCCTCACCTGGACCCTAAACCGTCCCCGTCCCCTAACCCTAACCCTAGCCCGAACCCTAACCCTAACCCTTCCCCGAAGCCTGACCCTCACCCGTCCCCTAATCCTAACCCGTACGCTAACACTAACCCGCGCCCTCACACGCACGCTCCCCCTAAAGCGTTGCCGTACGCTCACCTGGACCCTAAACCGTCCCCGTCCCCTAACCCTAACCCTAGCCCGAACCCTAACCCTAACCCTTCCCCAAAGCCTGACCCTCACCCGTGCCCTAATCCTAACCCGTACGCTAACACTAACCCGCGCCCTCACACGCACGCTCCCCCTAAAGCGTTGCCGTACACTCACCTGGACCCTAAACCGTCCCCGTCCCCTAACCCTAACCCTAGCCCGAACCCTAACCCTAACCCTTCCCCGAAGCCTGACCCTCACCCGTCCCCTAATCCTAACCCGTACGCTAACACTAACCCACGCCCTCACACGCACGCTCCCCCTAAAGCGTTGCCGTAACCTCACCTGGACCCTAAACCGTCCCCGTCCCCTAACCCTAACCCTAGCCCGAACCCTAACCCTAACCCTTCCCCGAAGCCTGACCCTCACCCGTGCCCTAATCCTAACCCGTACGCTAACACTAACCCGCGCCCTCACACGCACGCTCCCCCTAAAGCGTTGCCGTACCCTCACCTGGACCCTAAACCGTCCCCGTCCCCTAACCCTAACCCTAGCCCGAACCCTAACCCTAACCCTTCCCCGAAGCCTGACCCTCACCCGTCCCCTAATCCTAACCCGTACGCTAACACTAACCCGCGCCCTCACACGCACGCTCCCCCTAAAGCGTTGCCGTACCCTCACCTGGACCCTAAACCGTCCCCGTCCCCTAACCCTAACCCTAGCCCGAACCCTAACCCTAACCCTTCCCCGAAGCCTGACCCTCACCCGTCCCCTAATCGTAACCCGTACGCGAACACTAACCCGCGCCCTCAAACGCACGCTCCCCCTAAAGCGTTGCCGTACCCTCACCTGGACCCTAAACCGTCCCCGTCCCCTAACCCTAACCCTAGCCCGAACCCTAACCCTAACCCTTCCCCGAAGCCTGACCCTCACCCGTGCCCTAATCCTAACACGTACGCTAACACTAACCCGCGCCCTCACACGCACGCTCCCCCTAAAGCGTTTCCGTACCCTCACCTGGACCCTAAACCGTCCCCGTCCCCTAACCCTAACCCTAGCCCGAACCCTAACCCTAACCCTTCCCCGAAGCCTGACCCTCACCCGTGCCCTAATCCTAACCCGTACACTAACACTAACCTGCGCCCTCACACGCACGCTCCCCCTAAAGCGTTGCCGTACCCTCACCTGGACCCTAAACCGTCCCCGTCCCCTAACCCTAACCCTAGCCCGAACCCTAACCCTAACCCTTCCCCGAAGCCTGACCCTCACCCGTCCCCTAATCCTAACCCGTACGCTAACACTAACCCGCGCCCTCACACGCACGCTCCCCCTAAAGCGTTGCCGTACCCTCACCTGGACCCTAAACCGTCCCCGTCCCCTAACCCTAACCCTAGCCCGAACCCTAACCCTAACCCTTCCCCGAAGCCTGACACTCACCCGTCCCCTAATCCTAACCCGTACGCTAACACTAACCCGCGCCCTCACACGCACGCTCCCCCTAAAGCGTTGCCGTACCCTCACCTGGACCCTAAACCGTCCCCGTCCCCTAACCCTAACCCTAGCCCGAACCCTAACCCTAACCCTTCCCCGAAGCCTCACACTCACCCGTCCCCTAATCCTAACCCGTACGCTAACACTAACCCGCGCCCTCACACGCACGCTCCCCCTAAAGCGTTGCCGTACCCTCACCTGGACCCTAAACCGTCTCTGTCCCCTAACCCTAACCCTAGCCCGAACCCTAACCCTAACCCTTCCCCGAAGCCTGACCCTCACCCGTGCCCTAATCCTAACCCGTACGCTAACACTAACCCACGCCCTCACACGCACGCTCCCCCTAAAGCGTTGCCGTACCCTCACCTGGACCCTAAACCGTCCCCGTCCCCTAACCCTAACCCTAGCCCGAACCCTAACCCTAACCCTTCCCCGAAGCCTGACCCTCACCCGTCCCCTAATCCTAACCCGTACGCTAAAACTAACCCGCGCCCTCACACGCACGCTCCCCCTAAAGCGTTGCCGTACCCTCACCTGGACCCTAAACCGTCCCCGTCCCCTAACCCTAACCCTAGCCCGAACCCTAACCCTAACCCTTCCCCGAAGCCTGACCCTCACCCGTCCCCTAATCCTAACCCGTACGCTAACACTAACCCGCGCCCTCACACGCACGCTCCCCCTAAAGCTTTGCCGTACCCTCACCTGGACCCTAAACCGTCCCCGTCCCCTAACCCTAACCCTAGCCCGAACCCTAACCCTAACCCTTCCCCGAAGCCTGACCCTCACCCGTCCCCTAATCCTAACCCATACGCTAACACTAACCCGCGCCCTCACACGCACGCTCCCCCTAAAGCGTTGCCGTACCCTCACCTGGACCCTAAACCGTCCCCATCCCCTAACCCTAAACCTAGCCCGAACCCTAACCCTAACCCTTCCCCGAAGCCTGACCCTCACCCGTGCCCTAATCCTAACCCGTACGCTAACACTAACCCGCGCCCTCACACGCACGCTCCCCCTAAAGCGTTGCCGTACCCTCACCTGGACCCTAAACCGTCCCCGTCCCCTAAACCTAACCCTAGCCCGAACCCTAACCCTAACCCTTCCCCGAAGCCTGACCCTCACCCGTGCCCTAATCCTAACCCGTACGCTAACACTAACCCGCGCCCTCACACGCACGCTCCCCCTAAAGCGTTGCCGTACCCTCACCTGGACCCTAAACCGTCCCCGTCCCCTAACCCTAACCCTAGCCCGAACCCTAACCCTAACCCTTCCCCGAAGCCTGACCCTCACCCGTCCCCTAATCCTAACCCGTACGCTAACACTAACCCGCGCCCTCACACGCACGCTCCCCCTAAAGCGTTGCCGTACCCTCACCTGGACCCTAAACCGTCCCCGTCCCCTAACCCTAACCCTAGCCCGAACCCTAACCCTAACCCTTCCCCGAAGCCTGACCCTCACCCGTGCCCTATTCCTAACCCGTACGCTAACACTAACCCGCGCCCTCACACGCACGCTCCCCCTAAAGCGTTGCCGTACCCTCACCTGGACCCTAAACCGTCCCCGTCCCCTAACCCTAACCCTAGCCCGAACCCTAACCCTAACCCTTCCCCGAAGCCTGACCCTCACCCGTCCCCTAATCCTAACCCGTACGCTAAAACTAACCCGCGCGCTCACACGCACGCTCCCCCTAAAGCGTTGCCGTACCCTCACCTGGACCCTAAACCGTCCCCGTCCCCTAAACCTAACCCTAGCCCGAACCCTAACCCTAACCCTTCCCCGAAGCCTGACCCTCACCCGTCCCCTAATCCTAACCCGTACGCTAACACTAACCCGCGCCCTCACACGCACGCTCCCCCTAAAGCGTTGCCGTACCCTCACCTGGACCCTAAACCGTCCCCGTCCACTAACCCTAACCCTAGCCCGAACCGAACCCTAACCCTAACCCTTCCCCGAAGCCTGACCCTCACCCGTCCCCTAATCCTAACCCGTACGCTAACACTAACCCGCGCCCTCACACGCACGCTCCCCCTAAAGCGTTGCCGTACCCTCCCCTGGACCCTAAACCGTCCCCGTCCCCTAACCCTAACCCTAGCCCGAACCCTAACCCTAACCCTTCCCCGAAGCCTGACCCTCACCCGTGCCCTAATCCTAACCCGTACGCTAACACTAACCCGCGCCCTCACACGCACGCTCCCCCTAAAGCGTTGCCGTACCCTCACCTGGACCCTAAACCGTCCCCGTCCCCTAACCCTAACCCTAGCCCGAACCCTAACCCTAACCCTTCCCCGAAGCCTGACCCTCACCCGTGCCCTAATCCTAACCCGTACGCTAACACTAACCCGCGCCCTCACACGCACGCTCCCCCTAAGCGTTGCCGTACCCTCACCTGGACCCTAAACCGTCCCCGTCCCCTAACCCTAACCCTAGCCCGAACCCTAACCCTAACCCTTCCCCGAAACCTGACTCTCACCCGTCCCCTAATCCTAACCCATACGCTAACACTAACCCGCGCCCTCACACGCACGCTCCCCCTAAAGCGTTGCCGTACCCTCACCTGGACCCTAAACCGTCCCCGCCCCTAACCCTAACCCTAGCCCGAACCCTAACCCTAACCCTTCCCCGAAGCCTGACCCTCACCCGTGCCCTAATCCTAACACGTACGCTAACACTAACCCGCGCCCTCACACGCACGCTCCCCCTAAAGCGTTGCCGTACCCTCACCTGGACCCTAAACCGTCCCCGTCCCCTAACCCTAACCCTAGCCCGAACCCTAACCCTAACCCTTCCCCGAAGCCTGACCCTCACCCGTCCCCTAATCCTAACCCGTACGCTAACACTAACCCGCACCCTCACACGCACGCTCCCACTAAAGCGTTGCCGTACCCTCACCTGGACCCTAAACCGTCCCCGTCCCCTAACCCTAACCCTAGCCCGAACCCTAACCCTAACCCTTCCCCGAATCCTGACCCTCACCCTTCCCCTAATCCTAACCCGTACGCTAACACTAACCCGCGCCCTCACATGCACGCTCCCCCTAAAGCGTTGCCGTACCCTCACCTGGACCCTAAACCGTCCCCGTCCCCTAACCCTAACCCTAGCCCGAACCCTAACCCTAACCCTTCCCCGAAGCCTGACCCTCAGCCGTCCCCTAATCCTAACCTGTACGCGAACACTAACCCGCGCCCTCACACGCATGCTCCCCCTAAAGCGTTGCCGTACCCTCACCTGGACCCTAAACCGTCCCCGTCCCCTAACCCTAACCCTAGCCCGAACCCTAACCCTAACCCTTCCCCGAAGCCTGACCCTCATCCGTGCCCTAATCCTAACACGTACGCTAACACTAACCCGCGCCCTCACACACACGCTCCCCCTAAAGCGTTGCCGTACCCTCACCTGGACCCTAAACCGTCCCCGTCCCCTAACCCTAACCCTAGCCCGAACCCTAACCCTAACCCTTCCCCGAAGCCTGACCCTCACCCGTGCCCTAATCCTAACCCGTACGCTAACACTAACCCGCGCCCTCACACGCACGCTCCCCCTAAAGCGTTTCCGTACCCTCACCTGGACCCTAAACTGTCCCCGTCCCCTAACCCTAACCCTAGCCCGAACCCTAACCCTAACCCTTCCCCGAAGCCTGACCCTCACCCGTGCCCTAATCCTAACCCGTTCGCTAACACTAACCCGCGCCCTCACACGCACGCTCCCCCTAAAGCGTTGCCGTACCCTCACCTGGACCCTAAACCGTCCCCGTCCCCTAACCCTAACCCTAGCCCGAACCCTAACCCTAACCCTTCCCCGAAGCCTGACCCTCACCCGTGCCCTAATCCTAATCCATACGCTAACACTAACCCGCGCCCTCACACGCACGCTCCCTCTAAAGCGTTGCCGTACCCCCACCTGGACCCTAAACCGTCCCCGTCCCCTAACCCTAACCCTAGCCCGAACCCTAACCCTAACCCTTCCCCGAAGCCTGACGCTCACCCGTCCCCTAATCGTAACCCGTACGCGACCACTAACCCGCGCCCTCACACGCACGCTCCCCCTAAAGCGTTGCCGTACCCTCACCTGGACCCTAAACCGTCCCCGTCCCCTAACCCTAACCCTAGCCCGAACCCTAACCCTAACCCTTCCCCGAAGCCTGACCCTCACCCGTCCCCTAATCCTAATCCGTACGCTAACACTAACCCGCGCCCGCACACGCACGCTCCCCCTAAAGCGTTGCCGTACCCTCACCTGGACCCTAAACCGTCCCCGTCCCCTAACCCTAACCCTAGCCCGAACCCTAACCCTAACCCTTCCCCGAAGCATGACTCTCACCCGTCCCCTATTCCTAACTCGTACGCTAAAACTAACCCACGCCCTCACACGCACGCTCCCCCTAAAGCGTTGCCGTACCCTCACCTGGACCCTAAACCGTCCCCGTCCCCTAACCCTAACCCTAGCCCGAACCCTAACCCTAACCCTTCCCCGAAGCCTGACCCTCACCCGTCCCATAATCCTAACCCGTACGCTAACACTAACCCGCGCCCTCACACGCACGCTCCCCCTAAAGCGTTGCCGTACCCTCACCTGGACCCTAAACCGTCCCCGTCCCCTAACCCTAACCCTAGCCCGAACCCTAACCCTAACGCTTCCCCGAAGCCTGACCCTAACCCGTCCCCTAATCCCAACCCGTACGCTAACACTAACCCGCGCCCTCACACGCACGCTCCCCCTAAAGCGTTGCCGTACCCTCACCTGGACCCTAAACCGTCCCCGTCCCCTAACCCTAACCCTAGCCCGAACCCTAACCCTAACCCTTCCCCGAAGCCTGATCCTCACCCGTGCCCTAATCCTAACCCGTACGCTAACACTAACCCGCGCCCTCACACGCACGCTCCCCCTAAAGCGTTGCCGTACACTCACCTGGACCCTAAACCGTCCCCGTCCCATAACCCTAACCCTAGCCCGAACCCTAACCCTAACCCTTCCCCGAAGCCTGACCCTCACCCGTGCCCTAATCCTAACACGTACGCTAACACTAACCCGTGCCCTCACACGCACGCTCCCCCTAAAGCGTTGCCGTACCCTCACCTGGACCCTAAACCGTCCCCGTCCCCTAACCCTAACCCTAGCCCGAACCCTAACCCTAACCCTTCCCTGAAGCCTGACCCTCACCCGTCCCCTAATCCTACCCCGTACGCTAACACTAACCCGCGCCCTCACACGCACGCTCCCCGTAAAGCGTTGCCGTACCCTCACCTGGACCCTAAACCGTCCCCGTCCCCTAACCCTAACCCTAGCCCGAACCCTAACCCTAACCCTTCCCCGAAGCCTGACCCTCACCCGTGCCCTAATCCTAACCCGTACGCTAACACTGACCCGCGCCCTCACACACACGCTCCCCCTAAAGCGTTGCCGTACCCTCACCTGGACCCTAAACCGTCCCCGTCCCCTAACCCTAACCCTAGCCCGAACCCTAACCCTAACCCTTCCCCGAAGCCTGACCCTCACCCGTCCCATAATCCTAACCCGTACGCTAACACTATCCCGCGCCCTCACACGCACGCTCCCCCTAAAGCGTTGCCGTACCCTCACCTGGACCCTAAACCGTCCCCGTCCCCTAACCCTAACCCTAGCCCGAACCCTAACCCTAACCCTTCCCCGAAGCCTGACCCTCACCCGTGCCCTAATCCTAAACCGTACGCTAACACTAACCAGCGCCCTCACACGCACGCTCCCCCTAAAGCGTTGCCGTACCCTCACCTGGACCCTAAACCGTCCCCGTCCCCTAACCCTAACCCTAGCCCGAACCCTAACCCTAACCCTTCCCCGAAGCCTGACCCTCACCCGTCCCCTAATCGTAACCCGTACGCTAACACTAACCCGCGCCCTCACACGCACGCTCCCCCTAAAGCGTTGCCGTACCCTCACCTGGACCCTAAACCGTCCCCGTCCCCTAACCCTAACCCTAGCCCGAACCCTAACCCTAACCCTTCCCCGAAGCCTGACCCTCACCCGTGCCCTAATCCTAACACGTACGCTAACACTAACCCGCGCCCTCACACGCACGCTCCCCCTAAAGCGTTTCCGTACACTCACCTGGACCCTAAACCGTCCCCGTCCCCTAACCCTAACCCTAGCCCGAACCCTAACCCTAACCCTTCCCCGAAGCCTGACCCTCACCCGTGCCCTAATCCTAACCCGTACGCTAACACTAACCCGCGCCCTCACACGCACGCTCCCCCTAAAGCGTTGCCGTACCCTCACCTGGACCCTAAACCGTCCCCGTCCCCTAACCCTAACCCTAGCCCGAACCCTAACCCTAACCCATCCCCGAAGCCTGACCCTCACCCGTCCCATAATCCTAACCCGTACGCTAACACTAACCCGCGCCCTCACACGCACGCTCCCCCTAAAGCGTTGCCGTACCCTCACCTGGACCCTAAACCGTCCCCGTCCCCTAACCCTAACCCTAGCCCGAACCCTAACCCTAACCCTTCCCCGAAGCCTGACCCTCACCCGTCCCCTAATCCTAACCCGTACGCTAACACTAACACGCGCCCTCACACGCACGCTCCCCCTAAAGCGTTGCCGTAACCTCACCTGGACCCTAAACCGTCCCCGTCCCCTAACCCTAACCCTAGCCCGAACCCTAATCCTAACCCTTCCCCGAAGCCTGACCCTCACCCGTCCCCTAATCCTAACCCGTACGCTAACACTAACCCGCGCCCTCACACGCACGCTCCCCCTAAAGCGTTGCCGTACCCTCACCTGGACCCTAAACCGTCCCCGTCCCCTAACCCTAACCCTAGCCCGAACCCTAACCCTAACCCTTCCCCGAAGCCTGACCCTCACCCGTGCCCTAATCCTAACCCGTACGCTAACACTAACCCGCGCCCTCACACGCACGCTCCCCCTAAAGCGTTGCCGTACCCTCACCTGGACCCTAAACCGTCCCCGTCCCCTAACCCTAACCCTAGCCCGAACCCTAACCCTAACCCTTCCCCGAAGCCTGACCCTCACCCGTCCCCTAATCCTAACCGGAAGCTAACACTAACCCGCGCCCTCACACGCACGCTCCCCCTAAAGCGTTGCCGTACCCTCACCTGGACCCTAAACCGTCCCCGTCCCCTAACCCTAACCCTAGCCCGAACCCTAACCCTAACCCTTCCCCGAAGCCTGACCCTCACCCGTCCCCTAATCCTAACCCGTACGCTAACACTAATCCGCGCCCTCACACGCACGCTCTCCCTAAAGCGTTGCCGTACCCTCACCTGGACCCTAAACCGTCCCCGTCCCCTAACCCTAACCCTAGCCCAAACCCTAACCCTAACCCTTCCCCGAAGCCTGACCCTCACCCGTCCCCTAATCCTAACTCGTACGCTAAAACTAACCCACGCCCTCACACGCACGCTCCCCCTAAAGCGCTGCCGTACCCTCACCTGGACACTAAACCGTCCCCGTCCCCTAACCCTAACCCTAGCCCGAACCCGAACCCTAACCCTTACCCGAAGCCTGACCCTCACCCGTGCCCTAATCCTAACCCGTACGCTAACACTAACCCGCGCCCTCACACGCACGCTCCCCCTAAAGCGTTGCCGTACCCTCACCTGGACCCTAAACCGTCCCCGTCCCCTAACCTTAACCCTAGCCCGAACCCTAACCCTAACCCTTGCCCGAAGCCTGACCCTAACCCGTGCCCTAATCCTAACCCGTACGCTAACACTAACCCGCGCCCTCACACGCACGCTCCCCCTAAAGCGTTGCCGTACCCTCACCTGGACCCTAAACCGTCCCCGTCCCCTAACCCTAACGCTAGCCCGAACCCTAACCCTAACCCTTCCCCGAAGCCTGACCCTCACCCGTGCCCTAATCCTAACCCGTACGCTAACACTAACCACCCGTGCCCTCACACGCACGCTCCCCCTAAAGCGTTTCCGTACCGTCACCTGGACCCTAAACAGTAACCGTCCCCTAACCCTAACCCTAGCCCGAACCCTAACCCTAACCCTTCCCCGAAGCCTGACCCTCACCCGTGCCCTAATCCTAACCCGTACGCTAACACTAACCCACGCCCTCACACGCACGCTCCCCCTAAAGCGTTGCCGTACCCTCACCTGGACCCTAAACCGTCCCCGTCCCCTAACCCTAACCCTAGCCCGAACCCTAACCCTAACCCTTCCCCGAAGCCTGACACTCACCCGTCCCCTAATCCTAACCCGTACGCTAACACTAACCCGCGCCCTCACACGCACGCTCCCCCTAAAGCGTTGCCGTACCCTCACCTGGACCCTAAACCGTCCCCGTCCCCTAACCCTAACCCTAGCCCGAACCCTAACCCTAACCCTTCCCCGAAGCCTGACCCTCACCCGTGCCCTAATCCTAACACGTACGCTAACACTAACCCGCACCCTCACACGCACGCTCCCCCTAAAGCGTTGCCGTACCCTCACCTGGACCCTAAACCGTCCCCGTCCCCTAACCCTAACCCTAGCCCGAACCCTAACCCTAACCCTTCCCCGAAGCCTGACCCTCTCCCGTGCCCTAATCCTAACCCGTACGCTAACACTAACCCGCGCCCTCACACGCACGCTCCCCTAAAGCGTTGCCGTACCCTCACCTGGACCCTAAACCGTCCCCGTCCCCTAACCCTAACCCTAGCCCGAACCCTAACCCTAACCCTTCCCCGAAGCCTGACCCTCACCCGTGCCCTAATCCTAACACGTACGCTAACACTAACCCGCGCCCTCACACGCACGCTCCCCTAAAGCGTTGCCGTACCCTCACCTGGACCCTAAACCGTCCCCGTCCCCTAACCCTAACCCTAGCCCGAACCCTAACCCTAACCCTTCCCCGAAGCCTGACACTCACCCGTCCCCTAATCCTAACCCGTACGCTAACACTAACCCGCGCCCTCACACGCACGCTCCCCCTAAAGCGTTGCCGTACCCTCACCTGGACCCTAAACCGTCCCCGTCCCCTAACCCTAACCCTAGCCCGAACCCTAACCCTAACCCTTCCCCGAAGCCTGACCCTCACCCGTGCCCTAATCCTAACACGTACGCTAACACTAACCCGCGCCCTCACACGCACGCTCCCCCTAAAGCATTGCCGTACCCTCACCTGGACCCTAAACCGTCCCCGTCCCCTAACCCTAACCCTAGCCCGAACCCTAACCCTAACCCTTCCCCGAAGCCTGACCCTCTCCCGTGCCCTAATCCTAACCCGTACGCTAACACTAACCCGCGCCCTCACACGCACGCTCCCCCTAAAGCGTTGCCGTACCCTCACCTGGACCCTAAACCGTCCCCGTCCCTAACCCTAACCCTAGCCCGAACCCTAACCCTAACCCTTCCCCGAAGCCTGACCCTCACCCGTGCCCTAATCCTAACACGTACGCTAACACTAACCCGCGCCCTCACACGCACGCTCCCCCTAAAGCGTTGCATCTACCCTCACCTGGACCCTAAACCGTCCCCGTCCCCTAACCCTAACCCTAGCCCGAACCCTAACCCTAACCCTTCCCCGAAGCCTGACCCTCACCCGTGCCCTAATCCTAACCCGTACGCGAACACTAACCCGCGCCCTCACACGCACGCTCCCCCTAAAGCGTTGCCGTACCCTCACCTGGACCCTAAACAGTCCCCGTCCCCTAACCCTAACCCTAGCCCGAACCCTAACCCTAACCCTTCCCCGAATCCTGACCCTCACCCGTCCCCTAATCCTAACCCGTACGCTAACACTAACCCGCGCCCTCACATGCACGCTCCCCTAAAGCGTTGCCGTACCCTCACCTGGACCCTAAACCGTCCCCGTCCCCTAACCCTAACCCTAGCCAGAACCCTAACCCTAACCCTTCCCCGAAGCCTGACCCTCACCCGTCCCCTAATCCTAACCCGTACGCGAACACTAACACGCGCCCTCACACGCACGCTCCCCCTAAAGCGTTGCCGTACCCTCACCTGGACCCTAAACCGTCCCCGTCCCCTAACCCTAACCCTAGCCCGAACCCTAACCCTAACCCTTCCCCGAAGCCTGACCCTCACCCGTCCCCTAATCCTAACTCGTACGCTAAAACTAACCCACGCCCTCACACGCACGCTCCCCCTAAAGCGCTGCCGTACCCTCACCTGGACCCTAAACCGTCCCCGTCCCCTAACCCTAACCCTAGCCCGAACCCGAACCCTAACCCTTCCCCGAAGCCTGACCCTCACCCGTGCCCTAATCCTAACCCGTACGCTAACACTAACCCTCGCCCTCACACGCACGCTCCCCCTAAAGCGTTGCCGTACCCTCACCTGGACCCTAAACCGTCCCCGTCCCCTAACCCTAACCCTAGCCCGAACCCTAACCCTAACCCTTGCCCGAAGCCTGACCCTAACCCGTGCCCTAATCCTAAACCGTACGCTAACACTAACCAGCGCCCTCACACGCACGCTCCCCCTAAAGCGTTGCCGTACCCTCACCTGGACCCTAAACCGTCCCCGTCCCCTAACCCTAACCCTAGCCAGAACCCTAACCCTAACCCTTCCCCGAAGCCGGACCCTCACCCGTCCCCTAATCCTAACCCGTACGCTAACACTAACCCGCGCCCTCACACGCACGCTCCCCCTAAAGCGTTTCCGTACCGTCACCTGGACCCTAAACAGTAACCGTCCCCTAACCCTAACCCTAGCCCGAACCCTAACCCTAACCCTTCCCCGAAGCCTGACCCTCACCCGTGCCCTAATCCTAACCCGTACGCTAACACTAACCCGCGCCCTCACACGCACGCTCCCCCTAAAGCGTTGCCGTACCCTCACCTGGACCCTAAACCGTCCCCGTCCCCTAACCCTAACCCTAGCCCGAACCCTAACCCTAACCCTTCCCTGAATCCTGACCCTCACCCGTCCCCTAATCCTAACACGTACGCTAACACTAACCCGCCCCCTCACATGCACGCTCCCCCTAAAGCGTTGCCGTACCTTCACCTGGACCCTAAACCGTCCCCGTCCCCTAACCCTAACCCTAGCCCGAACCCTAACCCTAACCCTTCCCCGAAGCCTGACCCTCACCCGTCCCCTAATCCTAACCCGTACGTGAACACTAACCCGCGCCCTCACACGCATGCTCCCCCTAAAGCGTTGCCGTACCCTCACCTGGACCCTAAACCGTCCCCGTCCCCTAACCCTAACCCTAGCCCGAACCCTAACCCTAACCCTTCCCCGAAGCCTGACCCTCATCCGGGCCCTAATCCTAACACGTACGCTAACACTAACCCGCGCCCTCACACACACGCTCCCTCTAAAGCGTTGCAGTACCCTCACCTGGACCCTAAACCGTCCCCGTCCCCTAACCCTAACCCTAGCCCGAACCCTAACCCTAACCCTTCCCCGAAGCCTGACCCTCACCCGTGCCCTAATCCTAACCCGTACGCTAACACTAACCCGCGCCCTCACACGCACGCTCCCCCTAAAGCTTTGCCGTACCCTCACCTGGACCCTAAACCGTCCCCGTCCCCTAACCCTAACCCTAGCCCGAACCCTGACCCTAACGCTTCCCCGAAGCCTGACCCTCACCCGTGCCCTAATCCTAACCCATACGCTAACACTAACCCGCGCCCTCACACGCACACTCCCCCTAAAGCGTTGCCGTACCCTCACCTGGACCCTAAACCGTCCCCGTCCCCTAACCCTAACCCTAGCCCGAACCCTAACCCTAACCCTTCCCCGAAGCCTGACCCTCACGCGTGCCCTAATCCTAACCCATACGCTAACACTAACTCGCGCCCTCACACGCACGCTCCCTCTAAAGCGTTGCCGTACCCCCACCTGGACCCTAAACCGTCCCCGTCCCCTAACCCTAACCCTAGCCCGAACCCTAACCCTAACCCTTCCCCGAAGCCTGACCCTCACCCGTGCCCTAATCCTAACCCGTACGCTAACACTAACCCGCGCCCTCACACGCACGCTCCCCCTAAAGCGTTGCCGTACCCTCACCAGGACCCTAAACCGTCCCCGTCCCCTAACCCTAAACCTAGCCCGAACCCTAACCCTAACCCTTCCCTGAAGCATGACCCTCACGCGTGCCCTAATCCTAACCCATACGCTAACACTAACCCGCGCCCTCACACGCACGCTCCCTCTAAAGCGTTGCCGTACCCCCACCGGGACCCTAAACCGTCCCCGTCCCCTAACCCTAACCCTAGCCCGAACCCTAACCCTAACCCTTCCCCGAAGCCTGACCCTCACCCGTGCCCTAATCCTAACCCGTACGCTAACACTAACCCGCGCCCTCACACGCACGCTCCCCCTAAAGCGTTGCCGTACCCTCACCAGGACCCTAAACCGTCCCCGTCCCCTAACCCTAACCCTAGCCCGAACCCTAACCCTAACCCTTCCCCGAAGCCTGACCCTCACCCGTACCCTATTCCTAACTCGTACGCTAAAACTAACCCACGCCCTCACACGCACGCTCCCCCTAAAGCGTTGCCGTACCCTCACCTGGACCCTAAACCGTCCCCGTCCCCTAACCCTAACCCTAGCCCGAACCCTAACCCTAACCCTTCCCCGAAGCCTGACCCTCACCCGTCCCCTAATCCTAACTCGTACGCTAAAACTAACCCGCGCCCTCACACGCACGCTCCCCCTAAAGCGCTGCCGTACCCTCACCTGGACCCTAAACCGTCCCCGTCCCCTAACCCTAACCCAGGCCCGAACCCGAACCCTAACCCTTCCCCGAAGCCTGACCCTCACCCGTCCCCTAATCCTAACCCGTACGCTAACACTAACCCACGCCCTCACACGCACGCTCCCCCTAAAGCGTTGCCATACCCTCACCTGGACCCTAAACCGTCCCCGTCCCCTAACCCTAACCCTAGACCGAACCCTAACCCTAACCCTTCCCCGAAGCCTGACCCTCACCCGTCCCGTAATCCTAACCCGTACGCTAACACTAACCCGCGCCCTCACACGCACGCTCCCCCTAAAGCGTTGCCGTACCCTCACCTGGACCCTAAACCGTCCCCGTCCCCTAACCCTAACCCTAGCCCGAACCCTAACCCTAACCCTTCCCCGAAGCCTGACCCTCACACGTCCCCTAATCCTAACCCGTACGCTAACACTAACCCGCGCCCTCACACGCACGCTCCCCCTAAAGCTTTGCCGTACCCTCACCTGGACCCTAAACCGTCCCCGTCCCCTAACCCTAACCCTAGCCCGAACCCTAACCCTAACCCTTCCCCGAAGCCTGACCCTCACCCGTCCCCTAATCCTAACCCGTACGCTAACACTAACCCGCGCCCTCACACGCACGCTCCCCCTAAAGCGTTGCCGTACCCTCACCTGGACCCTAAACCGTCCCCGTCCCCTAACCCTAACCCTAGCCCGAACCCTAACCCTAACCCTTCCCCGAAGCCTGACCCTCACCCGTGCCCTAATCCTAACCCGTACGCTAACACTAACCCGCGCCCTCACACGCACGCTCCCCCTAAAGCGTTGCCGTACCCTCACCTGGACCCTAAACCGTCCCCGTCCCCTAACCCTAACCCTAGCCCGAACCCTAACCCTAACCCTTCCCCGAAGCCTGACCCTCACCCGTCCCCTAATCCTAACCCGTACGCTAACACTAACCCGCGCCCTCACACGCACGCTCCCCCTAAAGCGTTGCCGTACCCTCACCTGGACCCTAAACCGTCCCCGTCCCCTAACCCTAACCCTAGCCCGAACCCTAACCCTAACCCTTCCCCGAAGCCTGACCCTCACCCGTGCCCTATTCCTAACCCGTACGCTAACACTAACCCGCGCCCTCACACGCACGCTCCCCCTAAAGCGTTGCCGTACCCTCACCTGGACCCTAAACCGTCCCCGTCCCCTAACCCTAACCCTAGCCCGAACCCTAACCCTAACCCTTCCCCGAAGCCTGACCCTCACCCGTCCCCTAATCCTAACCCGTACGCTAAAACTAACCGCGCCCTCACACGCACGCTCCCCCTAAAGCGTTGCCGTACCCTCACCTGGACCCTAAACCGTCCCCGTCCCCTAACCCTAACCCTAGCCCGAACCCTAACCCTAACCCTTCCCCGAAGCCTGACCCTCACCCGTCCCCTAATCCTAACCCGTACGCTAACACTAACCCGCGCCCTCACACGCACGCTCCCCGTAAAGCGTTGCCGTACCCTCACCTGGACCCTAAACCGTCCCCGTCCCCTAACCCTAACCCTAGCCCGAACCCTAACCCTAACCCTTCCCCGAAGCCTGACCCTCACCCGTCCCCTAATCCTAACCCGTACGCTAACACTAACCCGCGCCCTCACACGCACGCTCCCCCTAAAGCGTTGCCGTACCCTCACCTGGACCCTAAACCGTCCCCGTCCCCTAACCCTAACCCTAGCCCGAACCCTAACCCTAACCCTTCCCCGAAACCTGACCCTCACCCGTCCCCTAATCCTAACCCATACGCTAACACTAACCCGCGCCCTCACACGCACGCTCCCCCTAAAGCGTTGCCGTACCCTCACCTGGACCCTAAACCGTCCCCGTCCCCTAACCCTAACCCTAGCCCGAACCCTAACCCTAACCCTTCCCCGAAGCCTGACCCTCACCCGTGCCCTAATCCTAACACGTACGCTAACACTAACCCGCGCCCTCACACGCACGCTCCCCCTAAAGCGTTGCCGTACCCTCACCTGGACCCTAAACCGTCCCCGTCCCCTAACCCTAACCCTAGCCCGAACCCTAACCCTAACCCTTCCCCGAAGCCTGACCCTCACCCGTCCCCTAATCCTAACCCGTACGCTAACACTAACCCGCGCCCTCACACGCACGCTCCCCGTAAAGCGTTGCCGTACCCTCACCTGGACCCTAAACCGTCCCCGTCCCCTAACCCTAACCCTAGCCCGAACCCTAACCCTAACCCTTCCCCGAATCCTGACCCTCACCCTTCCCCTAATCCTAACCCGTACGCTAACACTAACCCGCGCCCTCACATGCACGCTCCCCCTAAAGCGTTGCCGTACCCTCACCTGGACCCTAAACCGTCCCCGTCCCCTAACCCTAACCCTAGCCCGAACCCTAACCCTAACCCTTCCCCGAAGCCTGACCCTCACCCGTCCCCTAATCCTAACCTGTACGCGAACACTAACCCGCGCCCTCACACGCATGCTCCCCCTAAAGCGTTGCCGTACCCTCACCTGGACCCTAAACCGTCCCCGTCCCCTAACCCTAACCCTAGCCCGAACCCTAACCCTAACCCTTCCCCGAAGCCTGACCCTCATCCGTGCCCTAATCCTAACACGTACGCTAACACTAACCCGCGCCCTCACACACACGCTCCCCCTAAAGCGTTGCCGTACCCTCACCTGGACCCTAAACCGTCCCCTTCCCCTAACCCTAACCCTAGCCCGAACCCTAACCCTAACCCTTCCCCGAAGCCTGACCCTCACCCGTGCCCTAATCCTAACCCGTACGCTAACACTAACCCGCGCCCTCACACGCACGCTCCCCCTAAAGCGTTGCCGTACCCTCACCTGGACCCTAAACTGTCCCCGTCCCCTAACCCTAACCCTAGCCCGAACCCTAACCCTAACCCTTCCCCGAAGCCTGACCCTCACCCGTGCCCTAATCCTAACCCGTTCGCTAACACTAACCCGCGCCCTCACACGCACGCTCCCCCTAAAGCGTTGCCGTACCCTCACCTGGACCCTAAACCGTCCCCGTCCCCTAACCCTAACCCTAGCCCGAACCCTAACCCTAACCCTTCCCCGAAGCCTGACCCTCACCCGTGCCCTAATCCTAACCCATACGCTAACACTAACCCGCGCCCTCACACGCACGCTCCCTCTAAAGCGTTGCCGTACCCCCACCTGGACCCTAAACCGTCCCCGTCCCCTAACCCTAACCCTAGCCCGAACCCTAACCCTAACCCTTCCCCGAAGCCTGACCCTCACCCGTCCCCTAATCGTAACCCGTACGCGACCACTAACCCGCGCCCTCACACGCACGCTCCCCCTAAAGCGTTGCCGTACCCTCACCTGGACCCTAAACCGTCCCCGTCCCCTAACCCTAACCCTAGCCCGAACCCTAACCCTAACCCTTCCCCGAAGCCTGACCCTCACCCGTCCCCTAATCCTAATCCGTACGCTAACACTAACCCGCGCCCTCACACGCACGCTCCCCCTAAAGCGTTGCCGTACCCTCACCTGGACCCTAAACCGTCCCCGTCCCCTAACCCTAACCCTAGCCCGAACCCTAACCCTAACCCTTCCCCGAAGCATGACTCTCACCCGTCCCCTACTCCTAACTCGTACGCTAAAACTAACCCACGCCCTCACACGCACGCTCCCCCTAAAGCGTTGCCGTACCCTCACCTGGACCCTAAACCGTCCCCGTCCCCTAACACTATCCCTAGCCCGAACCCTAACCCTAACCCTTCCCCGAAGCCTGACCCTCACCCGTCCCATAATCCTAACCCGTACGCTAACACTAACCCGCGCCCTCACACGCACGCGCCCCCTAAAGCGTTGCCGTACCCTCACCTGGACCCTAAACCGTCCCCGTCCCCTAACCCTAACCCTAGCCCGAACCCTAACCCTAACCCTTCCCCGAAGCCTGACCCTAACCCGTCCCCTAATCCTAACCCGTACGCTAACACTAACCCGCGCCCTCACACGCACGCTCCCCCTAAAGCGTTGCCGTACCCTCACCTGGACCCTAAACCGTCCCCTTCCCCTAACCCTAACCCTAGCCCGAACCCTAACCCTAACCCTTCCCCGAAGCCTGACCCTCACCCGTGCCCTAATCCTAACCCGTACGCTAACACTAACCCGCGCCCTCACACGCACGCTCCCCCTAAAGCGTTGCCGTACCCTCACCTGGACCCTAAACTGTCCCCGTCCCCTAACCCTAACCCTAGCCCGAACCCTAACCCTAACCCTTCCCCGAAGCCTGACCCTCACCCGTGCCCTAATCCTAACCCGTTCGCTAACACTAACCCGCGCCCTCACACGCACGCTCCCCCTAAAGCGTTGCCGTACCCTCACCTGGACCCTAAACCGTCCCCGTCCCCTAACCCTAACCCTAGCCCGAACCCTATCCCTAACCCTTCCCCGAAGCCTGACCCTCACCCGTGCCCTAATCCTAACCCATACGCTAACACTAACCCGCGCCCTCACACGCACGCTCCCTCTAAAGCGTTGCCGTACCCCCACCTGGACCCTAAACCGTCCCCGTCCCCTAACCCTAACCCTAGCCCGAACCCTAACCCTAACCCTTCCCCGAAGCCTGACCCTCACCCGTCCCCTAATCGTAACCCGTACGCGACCACTAACCCGCGCCCTCACACGCACGCTCCCCCTAAAGCGTTGCCGTACCCTCACCTGGACCCTAAACCGTCCCCGTCCCCTAACCCTAACCCTAGCCCGAACCCTAACCCTAACCCTTCCCCGAAGCCTGACCCTCACCCGTCCCCTAATCCTAATCCGTACGCTAACACTAACCCGCGCCCTCACACGCACGCTCCCCCTAAAGCGTTGCCGTACCCTCACCTGGACCCTAAACCGTCCCCGTCCCCTAACCCTAACCCTAGCCCGAACCCTAACCCTAACCCTTCCCCGAAGCATGACTCTCACCCGTCCCCTACTCCTAACTCGTACGCTAAAACTAACCCACGCCCTCACACGCACGCTCCCCCTAAAGCGTTGCCGTACCCTCACCTGGACCCTAAACCGTCCCCGTCCCCTAACACTATCCCTAGCCCGAACCCTAACCCTAACCCTTCCCCGAAGCCTGACCCTCACCCGTCCCATAATCCTAACCCGTACGCTAACACTAACCCGCGCCCTCACACGCACGCGCCCCCTAAAGTGTTGCCGTACCCTCACCTGGACCCTAAACCGTCCCCGTCCCCTAACCCTAACCCTAGCCCGAACCCTAACCCTAACCCTTCCCCGAAGCCTGACCCTAACCCGTCCCCTAATCCTAACCCGTACGCTAACACTAACCCGCGCCCTCACACGCACGCTCCCCCTAAAGCGTTGCCGTACCCTCACCTGGACCCTAAACCGTCTCCGTCCCCTAACCCTAACCCTAGCCCGAACCCTAACCCTAACCCTTCCCCGAAGCCTGATCCTCACCCGTGCCCTAATCCTAACCCGTACGCTAACACTAACCCGCGCCCTCACACGCACGCTCCCCCTAAAGCGTTGCCGTACCCTCACCTGGACCCTAAACCGTCCCCGTCCCCTAACCCTAACCCTAGCCCGAACCCTAACCCTAACCCTTCCCCGAAGCCTGACCCTCACCCGTGCCCTAATCCTAACACGTACGCTAACACTAACCCGCGCCCTCACACGCACGCTCCCCCTAAAGCGTTGCCGTACCCTCACCTGGACCCTAAACCGTCCCCGTCCCCTAACCCTAACCCTAGCCCGAACCCTAACCCTAACCCTTCCCTGAAGCCTGACCCTCACCCGTCCCCTAATCCTACCCCGTACGCTAACACTAACCCGCGCCCTCACACGCACGCTCCCCGTAAAGCGTTGCCGTACCCTCACCTGGACCCTAAACCGTCCCCGTCCCCTAACCCTAACCCTAGCCCGAACCCTAACCCTAACCCTTCCCCGAAGCCTGACCCTCACCCGTGCCCTAATCCTAACCCGTACGCTAACACTGACCCGCGCCCTCACACACACGCTCCCCCTAAAGCGTTGCCGTACCCTCACCTGGACCCTAAACCGTCCCCGTCCCCTAACCCTAACCCTAGCCCGAACCCTAACCCTAACCCTTCCCCGAAGCCTGACCCTCACCCGTCCCATAATCCTAACCCGTACGCTAACACTATCCCGCGCCCTCACACGCACGCTCCCCCTAAAGCGTTGCCGTACCCTCACCTGGACCCTAAACCGTCCCCGTCCCCTAACCCTAACCCTAGCCCGAACCCTAACCCTAACCCTTCCCCGAAGCCTGACCCTCACCCGTCCCCTAATCCTAACCCGTACGCTAACACTAACCCGCGCCCTCACACGCACGCTCCCCCTAAAGCGTTGCCGTACCCTCACCTGGACCCTAAACCGTCCCCGTCCCCTAACCCTAACCCTAGCCCGAACCCTAACCCTAACCCTTCCCCGAAGCCTGACCCTCACCCGTGCCCTAATCCTAACCCGTACGCTAACACTAACCCGCGCCCTCACACGCACGCTCCCCCTAAAGCGTTGCCGTACCCTCACCTGGACCCTAAACCGTCCCCGTCCCCTAACCCTAACCTTAGCCCGAACCCTAACCCTAACCCTTCCCCGAAGCCTGACCCTCACCCGTGCCCTAATCCTAACCCGTACGCTAACACTAACCCGCGCCCTCACACGCACGCTCCCCCTAAAGCGTTGCCGTACCCTCACCTGGACCCTAAACCGTCCCCGTCCCCTAACCCTAACCCTAGCCCGAACCCTAACCCTAACCCTTCCCCGAAGCCTGACCCTCACCCGTCCCATAATCCTAACCCGTACGCTAACACTATCCCGCGCCCTCACACGCACGCTCCCCCTAAAGCGTTGCCGTACCCTCACCTGGACCCTAAACCGTCCCCGTCCCCTCACCCTAACCCTAGCCCGAACCCTAACCCTAACCCTTTCCCGAAGCCTGACCCTCACCCGTCCACTAATCGTAACCCGTACGCTAACACTAACCCGCGCCCTCACACGCACGCTCCCCCTAAAGCGTTGCCGTACCCTCACCTGGACCCTAAACCGTCCCCGTCCCCTAACCCTAACCCTAGCCCGAAGCCTTACCCTAACACTTCCCCGAAGCCTGACCCTCACCCGTGCCCTAATCCTAAACCTTACGCTAACACTAACCCGCGCCCTCACACGCACGCTCCCCCTAAAGCGTTGCCGTACCCTCACCTGGACCCTAAACCGTCCCCGTACCCTAACCCTAACCCTAGCCCGACGCTTAACCCTAACTCTTCCCCGAAGCCTGACCCTCACCCGTCCCCTAATCCTAACCCGTACGCTAACACTAACCCGCGCCCTCACACGCACGCTCCCCATAAAGTGTTGCCATACCCTCACCTGGACCCTAAACCGTCCCCGTCCCCTAACCCTAACCCTAGCCCGAACCCTAACCCTAACCCTTCCCCGAAGCCTGACCCTCACCCGTCCCCTAAACCTAACCCGTACGCTAACACTAACCCGCGCCCTCACATGCACGCTCCCCCTAAAGCGTTGCCGTACCCTCACCTAGACCCTAAACCGTCCCCGTCCCCTAACCCTAACCCTAGCCCGAAGCCTAACCCTAACCCTTCCCCGAATCCTGACCCTCACCCGTCCCCTAATCCTAACCCGTACGCTAACACTAACCCGCGCCCTCACACGCACGCTCCCCCTAAAGCGTTGCCGTACCCTCACCTGGACCCTAAACCGTCCCCGTCCCCTAACCCTAACCCTAGCCCGAACCCTAACCCTAACCCTTCCCCGAAGCCTGACCCTCACCCGTCCCCTAATCGAAAACCGTACGCTAACACTAACCCGCGCACTCACACGCACGCTCCCCCTAAAGTGTTGCCGTACCCTCACCTGGACCCTAAACCGTCCCCGTCCCCTAACCCTAAACCTAGCCCGAACACTAACCCTAAACCTTCCCCGAAGCCTGACCCTCACCCGTCCCCTAATCCTAACCCGTACGCTAACACTAACCCGAGCCCTCACACGCACGCTCCCCCTAAAGCGTTGCCGTACCCTCACCTGGACCCTAAACCGTCCCCGTCCCCTAACCCTAACCCTAGCCCGATCCCGAATCCTAACCCTTCCCCGAAGCCTGACCCTCACCCGTGCCCTAATCCTAACCCGTACGCTAACACTAAAAAGTTCTCTCACACGCACGCTCCCCCTAAAAGTTGCCGTACCCTCACCTGGACGCTAAACCGTCCCCGTCCCCTAACCCTAACCCTAGCCCGAACCCTAACCCTAACCCTTCCCCGAAGCCTGACCCTCACCCGTCCCCTAATCCTAACCCGTACGCTAACACTAACCCGCGCCCTCACACGCACGCTCCCCCTAAAGCGTTGCCGTACCCTCACCTGGACCCTAAACCGTCCCCGTCCCCTAACCCTAACCCTAGCCGGAACCCTAACCCTAACCCTTCCCCGAAGCCTGACCCTCACCCTTCCCCTAAACCTAACCCGTACGCTAACACTAAACCGCGCCCTCACACGTACGCTCCCCCTAAAGCGTTGCCATACCCTCACCTGGACCCTAAAGCTTCCCCGTCCCTTAACCCTAACCCTAGCCCGAACCCTAACCCTTCCCCGAAGCCTGACCCTCACCTGTGCCCTAATCCTAACCCGTACGCTAACACTAACCCGCGCCCTCACACGCACGCTCCCCCTAAAGCATTGCCGTACCCTCACCTGGACCCTAAACCGTCCCCGTCCCCTAACCCTAACCCTAGCCCGAACCCTAACCCTAACCCTTCCCCGAAGCCAGACCCTCACCCGTCTCCTAATCCTGACCCGTACGCTAACACTAACCCGCGCCCTCACACGCACGCTCCCCCTAAAGCGTTGCCGTACCCTCACCTGGATCCTAAACCGTCCCCGTCCCCTAACCCTAAACCTAACCCTAACCCTTCCCTGAAGCCTGACCCTCACCCGACCCCTAATCCTAACCCGTACGCTAACACTAACCTGCGCCCTCACACGCACGCTCCACCTAACGCGTTGCCGTACCCTCACCTGGACCCTAAACCGTCCCCGTCCCCTAAACCTAACCCTAGCCCGAACCCTAACCCTAACCCTTCCCCGAAGCCAGACCCTCACCCGTCCGCTAATCCTAACCCGTACGCTAACACTAACCCACGCCTTCACACGCACGCTCCCCCTAAAGCGTTGCCGTACCCTCACCTGGACCCTAAACCGTCCCCGTCCCCTAACCCTAACCCTAGCCCGAACCCTAACCCTAACCCTTCCCCGAAGCCTGACCCTCACCCGTCCCCTAATCCTAACCCGTACGCTAACACCAACCCGCGCCCTCACACGCACGCTCCCCCTAAAGCGTTGCCGTACCCTCACCTGGACCCTAAACCGTCCCCGTCCCCTTCCCCTAACCCTAGCCCGAACCCTAACCCTAACCCTTCCCCGAAGCCTGACCCTCACCCGTCCCCTAATCCTAACCCGTACGCTAACACTAACCCACGCCCTCACACGCACGCTCCCCCTAAAGCGTTGCCGTACCCTCACCTGGACCCTAAACCGTCCCCGTCCCCTAACCCTAACCCTAGCCCGACGCCTAACCCTAACCCTTCCCCGAAGCCTGACCCTCACCCGTCCCCTAATCCTAAACCGTACGCTAACACTAACCCGCGCCCTCACACGCACGCTCCCCCTAAAGCGTTGCCGTACCCTCACCTGGACCCTAAACCGTCCCCGTCCCCTATCCCTAACCCTAGCCCGAACCCTAACCCTAACCCTTCCCCGAAGCCTGACCCTCACCCGTCCCCTAATCCTAACCCGTACGCTAACACTAACCCGCGCCCTCACACGCACGCTCCCCCTAAAGCGTTGCCGTACCCTCACCTGGACCCTAAACCGTCCCCGTCCCCTAACCCTAACCCTAGCCCGAAGCCTAACCCTAACCCTTCCCCGAAGCCTGACCCTCACCCGTCCCCTAATCCTAACCCGTACGCTAACACTAACCCGCGCCCTCACACGCACGCTCCCCCTAAAGCGTTGCCGTACCCTCACCTGGACCCTAAACCGTCCCCGTCCCCTAACCCTAACCCTAGCCCGAACCCTAACCCTAACCCTTCCCCGAAGCCTGATCCTCACTCGTGCCCTAACCTAAACCGTACGCTAACACTAACCCGCGCCCTCACACGCATGCTCCCCCTAAAGCGTTGCCGTACCCTCACCTGGACCCTAAACCGTCCCCGTCCCCTAACCCTAACCCTAGCCCGAACCCTAACCCTAACCCTTCCCCGAAGCCTGACCCTCACCCGTCCCCTAATCCTAACCCGTACGCTAACACTAACCCGCGCCCTCACACGCACGCTCCCCCTAAAGCGTTGCCGTACCCTCACCTGGACCCTAAACCGTCCCCGTCCCCTAACCCTAACCCTAGCCCGAACCCTAACCCTAACCCTTCCCCGAAGCCTGACCCTCACCCGTGCCCTAATCCTAACCCGTACGCTAACACTAACCCGCGCCCTCACACGCACGCTCCCCCTAAAGCGTTGCCGTACCCTCACCTGGACCCTAAACCGTCCCCGTCCCCTAACCCTAACCCTAGCCCGAACCCTAACCCTAACCCTTCCCCGAAGCCTGACCCTCAACCGTCCCATAATCCTAACCCGTACGCTAACACTAAACCGCGCCCTCACACGCACGCTCCCCCTAAAGCGTTTCCGTACCCTCACCTGGACCCTAAACTGTCCCCGTCCCCTAACCCTAACCCTAGCCCGAACCCTAACCCTAACCCTTTCCCGAAGCCTGACCCTCACCCGTCCCCTAATCCTAACTCGTACGCTATAACTAACCCACGCCCTCACACGCACGCTCCCCCTAAAGCGTTGCCGTACCCTCACCTGGACCCTAAACCGTCCCCGTCCCCTAACCCTAACCCTAGCCCGAACCCTAACCCTAACCCTTCCCCGAAGCCTGACCCTCACCCGTCCCCTAATCCTAACCCGTACGCTAACACTAACCCGCGCCCGCACACGCACGCTCCCCCTAAAGCGTTGCCGTACCCTCACCTGGACCCTAAACCGTCCCCGTCCCTTAACCCTAACCCTAGCCCGAACCCTAACCCTAACCCTTCCCCGAAGCCTGACCCTCACCCGTCCCATAATCCTAACCCGTACGCTAACACTAACCCGCGCCCTCACACGCACGCTCCCCCTAAAGCGTTGCCGTACCCTCACCTGGACCCTAAACCGTCCCCGTCCCCTAACCCTAACCCTAGCCCGAACCCTAACCGTAACCCTTCCCCGAAGCCTGACCCTCACCCGTCCCCTAATCCTAACCCGTACGCTAACACTAACCCGCGCCCTCACACGCACGCTCCCCCTAAAGCGTTGCCGTACCCTCACCTGGACCCTAAACCGTCCCCGTCCCCTAACCCTAACCCTAGCCCTAACCCTAACCCTAACCCTTCCCCGAAGCCTGACCCTCACCCGTGCCCTAATCCTAACCCGTACGCTAACACTAACCCGCGCCCTCACACGCACGCTCCCCCTAAAGTGTTGCCGTACCCTCACCTGGACCCTAAACCGTCCCCATCCCCTAACCCTAACCCTAGCCCGAACCCTAACCCTAACCCTTCCCCGAAGCCTGACCCTCACCCGTCCCCTAATCCTAACCCGTACGCTAACACTAACCCGCGCCCTCACACGCACGCTCCCCCTAAAGCGTTGCCGTACCCTCACCTGGACCCTAAACCGTCCCCGTCCCCTAACCCTAACCCTAGCCCGAACCCTAACCCTAACCCTTCCCCGAAGCCTGACCCTCACCCGTCCCCTAATCCTAACACGTACGCTAACACTAACCCGCGCCCTCACACGCACGCTCCCCCTAAAGCGTTGCCGTACCCTCACCTGGACCCTAAACCGTCCCCGTCCCCTAACCCTAACCCTAGCCCGAACCCTAACCCTAACCCTTCCCCGAAGCCTGACCCTCACCCGTCCCCTAATCCTAACCCGTACGCTAACACTAACCCGCGCCCTCACACGCACGCTCCCCCTAAAGCGTTGCCGTACCCTCACCTGGACCCTAAACCGTCCCCGTCCCCTAACCCTAACCCTAGCCCGAACCCTAACCCTAACCCTTCCCCGAAGCCTGACCCTCACCCGTCCCCTAATCCTAACCCGTACGCTAACACTAAGACGCGCCCTCACACGCACGCTCCCCCTAAAGCGTTGCCGTACCCTCACCTGGACCCTAAACCGTCCCCGTCCCCTAACCCTAACCCTAGCCCGAACCCTAACCCTAACCCTTCCCCGAAGCCTGACCCTCACCCGTCCCCTAATCCTAACACGTACGCTAACACTAACCCGCGCCCTCACACGCACGCTCCCCCTAAAGCGTTGTCGTACCCTCACCTGGACCCTAAACCGTCCCCGTCCCCTAACCCTAACCCTAGCCCGAACCCTAACCCTAACCCTTCCCCGAAGCCTGACCCTCACCCGTCCCCTAATCCTAACCCGTACGCTAACACTAACCCGCGCCCTCACACGCACGCTCCCCCTAAAGCGTTGCCGTACCCTCACCTGGACCCTAAACCGTCCCCGTCCCCTAACCCTAACCCTAGCCCGAACCCTAACCCTAACCCTTCCCCGAAGCCTGACCCTCACCCGTCCCCTAATCCTAACCCGTACGCTAACACTAACCCGCGCCCTCACACGCACGCTCCCCCTAAAGCGTTGCCGTACCCTCACCTGGACCCTAAACCGTCCCCGTCCCCTAACCCTAACCCTAGCCCGAACCCTAACCCTAACCCTTCCCCGAAGCCTGACCCTCACCCGTCCCCTAATCCTAACCTGTACGCGAACACTAACCCGCGCCCTCACACGCACGCTCCCCCTAAAGCGTTGCCGTACCCTCACCTGGACCCTAAACCGTCCCCGTCCCCTAACCCTAACCCTAGCCCGAACCCTAACCCTAACCCTTCCCCGAAGCCTGACCCTCACCCGTGCCCTAATCCTAACCTGTACGCTAACACTAACCCACGCCCTCACACGCACGCTCCCCCTAAAGCGTTGCCGTACCCTCACCTGGACCCTAAACCGTCCCCGTCCCCTAACCCTAACCCTAGCCCGAACCCTAACCCTAACCCTTCCCCGAAGCCTGACCCTCACCCGTCCCCTAATCCTAACCCGTACGCTAAAACTAACCCACGCCCTCACACGCACACTCCCCCTAAAGCGCTGCCGTACCCTCACCTGGACCCTAAACCGTCCCCGTCTCCTAACCCTAACCCTAGCCCGAACCCTAACCCTAACCCTTCCCCGAAGCCTGACCCTCACCCGTCCCCTAATCCTAACCCGTACGCTAACACTAACCCGCGCCCTCACACGCACGCTCCCCCTAAAGCGTAGCCGTACCCTCACCTGGACCCTAAACCGTCCCCGTCCCTTAACCCTAACCCTAGCCCGAACCCTAACCCTAACCCTTGCCCGAAGCCTGACCCTAACCCGTGCCCTAATCCTAACCCGTACGCTAACACTAACCCGCGCCCTCACACGCACGCTCCCCCTAAAGCGTTGCCGTACCCTCACCTGGACCCTAAACCGTCCCCGTCCCCTAACCCTAACCCTAGCCCGAACCCTAACCCTAACCCTTCCCCGAAGCCTGACCCTCACCCGTCCCCTAATCCTAACCCGTACGCTAACACTAACCCGCGCCCTCACACGCACGCTTCCCCTAAAGCGTTGCCGTACCCTCACCTGGACCCTAAACTGTCCCCGTCCCCTAACCCTAACCCTAGCCCGAACCCTAACCCTAACCCTTCCCCGAAGCCTGACCCTCACCCGTGCCCTAATCCTAACACGTACGCTAACACTAACCCGCGCCCTCACACGCACGCTCCCCCTAAAGCGTTGCCGTACCCTCACCTGGACCCTAAACCGTCCCCGTCCCCTAACCCTAACCCTAGCCCGAACCCTAACCCTAACCCTTCCCCGAAGCCTGACCCTCAACCGTCCCCTAATCCTAAACCGTACGCTAACACTAACCCGCGCCCTCACACGCACGCTCCCCCTAAAGCGTTGCCGTACCCTCACCTGGACCCTAAACCGTCCCCGTCCCCTAACCCTAACCCTAGCCCGAACCCTAACCCTAACCCTTCCCCGAAGCCTGACCCTCACCCGTGCCCTAATCCTAACCCGTACGCTAACACTAACCCGCGCCCTCACACGCACGCTCCCCCTAAAGCATTGCCGTACCCTCACCTGGACCCTAAACCGTCCCCGTCCCCTAACCCTAACCCTAGCCCGAACCCTAACCCTAACCCTTCCCCGAAGCCTGACCCTCACCCGTGCCCTAATCCTAACCCGTACGCTAACACTAACCCGCGCCCTCACACGCACGCTCCCCCTAAACCGTTGCCATACCCTCACCTGGACCCTAAACCGTCCCCGTCCCCTAACCCTAACCCTAGCCCGAACCCTAACCCTAACCCTTCCCCGAAGCCTGACCCTCACCCGTCCCCTAATCCTAACCCGTACGCTAACACTAACCCGCGCCCTCACACGCACGCTCCCCCTAAAGCGTTGCCGTACCCTCACCTGGACCCTAAACCGTCCCCGTCCCCTAACCCTAACCCTAGCCCGAACCCTAACCCTAACCCTTCCCCGAAGCCTGACCCTCACCCGTCCCCTAATCCTAACCCGTACGCTAACACTAACCCGCGCCCTCACACGCATGCTCCCCCTAAAGCGTTGCCGTACCCTCACCTGGACCCTAAACCGTCCCCGTCTCCTAACCCTAACCCTAGCCCGAACCCTAACCCTAACCCTTCCCCGAAGCCTGACCCTCACCCGTGCCCTAATCCTAACCCGTACGCTAACACTAACCCACGCCCTCACACGCACGCTCCCCCTAAAGCGTTGCCGTACCCTCACCTGGACCCTAAACCGTCCCCGTCCCCTAACCCTAACCCTAGCCCGAACCCTAACCCTAACCCTTCCCCGAAGCCTGACCCTCACCCTTCCCCTAATCCTAACTCGTACGCTAAAACTAACCCACGCCCTCACACGCACGCTCCCCGTAAAGCGCTGCCGTACCCTCACCTGGACCCTAAACCGTCCCCGTCCCCTAACCCTAACCCTAGCCCGAACCCTAACCCTAACCCTTCCCCGAAGCCTGACCCTCACCCGTCCCCTAATCTTAACCCGTACGCTAACACTAACCCGCGCCCTCACACGCACGCTCCCCCTAAAGCGTTGCCGTACCCTCACCTGGACCCTAAACCGTCCCCGTCCCCTAACCCTAACCCTAGCCCGAACCCTAACCCTAACCCTTGCCCGAAGCCTGACCCTAACCCGTGCCCTAATCCTAACCCGTACGATAACACTAACCCGCGCCCTCACACGCACGCTCCCCCTAAAGCGTTGCCGTACCCTCACCTGGACCCTAAACCGTCCCCGTCCCCTAACCCTAACCCTAGCCCGAACCCTAACCCTAACCCTTCCCCGAAGCCTGACCCTCACCCGTCCCCTAATCCTAACCTGTACGCTAACACTAACCCGTGCCCTCACACGCACGCTTCCCCTAAAGCGTTGCCGTACCCTCACCTGGACCCTAAACCGTCCCCGTCCCCTAACCCTAACCCTAGCCCGAACCCTAACCCTAACCCTTCCCCGAAGCCTGACCCTCACCCGTGCCCTAATCCTAACACGTACGCTAACACTAACCCGCGCCCTCACACGCACGCTCCCCCTAAAGCGTTGCCGTACCCTCACCTGGATCCTAAACCCTCCTAGTCCCCTAACCCTAACCCTAGCCCGAACCCTAACCCTAACCCTTCCCCGAAGCCTGACCCTCAACCGTGCCCTAATCCTAACCCGTACGCTAACACTAACCCGCGCCCTCACACGCACGCTCCCCCTAAAGCGTTGCCGTACCCTCACCTGGACCCTAAACCGTCCCCGTCCCCTAACCCTAACCCTAGCCCGAACCCTAACCCTAACCCTTCCCCGAAGCCTGACACTCACCCGTGCCCTAATCCTAACCCGTACGCTAACACTAACCCGCGCCCTCACACGCACGCTCCCCCTAAAGCGTTGCCGTACCCTCACCTGGACCCTAAACCGTCCCCGTCCCCTAACCCTAACCCTAGCCCGAACCCTAACCCTAACCCTTCCCCGAAGCCTGACCCTCACCCGTCCCCTAATCCTAACCCGTACGCTAACACTAACCCGCGCCCTCACACGCACGCTCCCCCTAAAGCGTTGCCATACCCTCACCTGGACCCTAAACCGTCCCCGTCCCCTAACCCTAACCCTAGCCCGAACCCTAACCCTAACCCTTCCCCGAAGCCTGACCCTCACCCGTCCCCTAATCCTAACCCGTACGCTAACAGTAACCCGCGCCCTCACACGCACGCTCCCCCTAAAGCGTTGCCGTACCCTCACCTGGACCCTAAACCGTCCCCGTCCCCTAACCCTAACCCTAGCCCGAACCCTAACCCTAACCCTTCCCCGAAGCCTGACCCTCACCCGTCCCCTAATCCTAACCCGTACGCTAACACTAACCCGCGCCCTCACACGCACGCTCCCCCTAAAGCGTTGCCGTACCCTCACCTGGACCCTAAACCGTCCCCGTCCCCTAACCCTAACCCTAGCCCGAACCCTAACCCTAACCCTTCCCCGAAGCCTGACCCTCACCCTTGCCCTAATCCTAACCCGTACGCTAACACTAACCCGCGCCCTCACACGCACGCTCCCCCTAAAGCGTTGCCGTACCCTCACCTGGACCCTAAACCGTCCCCGTCCCCTAACCCTAACCCTAGCCCGAACCCTAACCCTAACCCTTCCCCGAAGCCTGACCCTCACCCGTCCCCTAATCCTAACCCGTACGCTAACACTAACCCGCGCCCTCACACGCACGCTCCCCCTAAAGCGTTGCCGTACCCTCACCTGGACCCTAAACCGTCCCCGTCCCCTAACACTAACCCTAGCCCGAACCCTAACCCTAACCCTTCCCCGAAGCCTGACCCTCACCCGTGCCCTAATCCTAACCCGTACGCTAACACTAACCCGCGCCCTCACACGCACGCTCCCCCTAAAGCGTTGCCGTACCCTCACCTGGACCCTAAACCGTCCCCGTCCCCTAACCCTAACCCTAGCCCGAACCCTAACCCTAACCCTTCCCCGAATCCTGACCCTCACCCGTCCCCTAATCCTAACCCGTACGCTAACACTAACCCGCGCCCTCACACGCACGCTCCCCCTAAAGCGTTGCCGTACCCTCACCTGGACCCTAAACCGTCCCCGTCCCCTAACCCTAACCCTAGCCCGAACCCTAACCCTAACCCTTCCCCGAAGCCTGACCCTCACCCGTCCCCTAATCCTAACCCGTACGCTAACACTAACCCGCGCCCTCACACGCACGCTCCCCCTAAAGCGTTGCCGTACCCTCACCTGGACCCTAAACCGTCCCCGTCCCCTAACCCTAACCCTAGCCCTAACCCTAACCCTAACCCTTCCCCGAAGCCTGACCCTCACCCGTGCCCTAATCCTAACCCGTAAGCTAACACTAACCCGCGCCCTCACACGCACGCTCCCCCTAAAGCGTTGCCGTACCCTCACCTGGACCCTAAACCGTCCCCATCCCCTAACCCTAACCCTAGCCCGAACCCTAACCCTAACCCTTCCCCGAAGCCTGACCCTCACCCGTCCCCTAATCCTAACCCGTACGCTAACACTAACCCGCGCCCTCACACGCACGCTCCCCCTAAAGCGTTGCCGTACCCTCACCTGGACCCTAAACCGTCCCCGTCCCCTAACCCTAACCCTAGCCCGAACCCTAACCCTAACCCTTCCCCGAAGCCTGACCCTCACCCGTCCCCTAATCCTAACACGTACGCTAACACTAACCCGCGCCCTCACACGCACGCTCCCCCTAAAGCGTTGCCGTACCCTCACCTGGACCCTAAACCGTCCCCGTCCCCTAACCCTAACCCTAGCCCGAACCCTAACCCTAACCCTTCCCCGAAGCCTGACCCTCACCCGTCCCCTAATCCTAACCCGTACGCTAACACTAACCCGCGCCCTCACACGCACGCTCCCCCTAAAGCGTTGCCGTACCCTCACCTGGACCCTAAACCGTCCCCGTCCCCTAACCCTAACCCTAGCCCGAACCCTAACCCTAACCCTTCCCCGAAGCCTGACCCTCACCCGTCCCCTAATCCTAACCCGTACGCTAACACTAAGACGCGCCCTCACACGCACGCTCCCCCTAAAGCGTTGCCGTACCCTCACCTGGACCCTAAACCGTCCCCGTCCCCTAACCCTAACCCTAGCCCGAACCCTAACCCTAACCCTTCCCCGAAGCCTGACCCTCACCCGTCCCCTAATCCTAACACGTACGCTAACACTAACCCGCGCCCTCACACGCACGCTCCCCCTAAAGCGTTGTCGTACCCTCACCTGGACCCTAAACCGTCCCCGTCCCCTAACCCTAACCCTAGCCCGAACCCTAACCCTAACCCTTCCCCGAAGCCTGACCCTCACCCGTCCCCTAATCCTAACCCGTACGCTAACACTAACCCGCGCCCTCACACGCACGCTCCCCCTAAAGCGTTGCCGTACCCTCACCTGGACCCTAAACCGTCCCCGTCCCCTAACCCTAACCCTAGCCCGAACCCTAACCCTAACCCTTCCCCGAAGCCTGACCCTCACCCGTCCCCTAATCCTAACCCGTACGCTAACACTAACCCGCGCCCTCACACGCACGCTCCCCCTAAAGCGTTGCCGTACCCTCACCTGGACCCTAAACCGTCCCCGTCCCCTAACCCTAACCCTAGCCCGAACCCTAACCCTAACCCTTCCCCGAAGCCTGACCCTCACCCGTCCCCTAATCCTAACCTGTACGCGAACACTAACCCGCGCCCTCACACGCACGCTCCCCCTAAAGCGTTGCCGTACCCTCACCTGGACCCTAAACCGTCCCCGTCCCCTAACCCTAACCCTAGCCCGAACCCTAACCCTAACCCTTCCCCGAAGCCTGACCCTCACCCGTGCCCTAATCCTAACCTGTACGCTAACACTAACCCACGCCCTCACACGCACGCTCCCCCTAAAGCGTTGCCGTACCCTCACCTGGACCCTAAACCGTCCCCGTCCCCTAACCCTAACCCTAGCCCGAACCCTAACCCTAACCCTTCCCCGAAGCCTGACCCTCACCCGTCCCCTAATCCTAACCCGTACGCTAAAACTAACCCACGCCCTCACACGCACACTCCCCCTAAAGCGCTGCCGTACCCTCACCTGGACCCTAAACCGTCCCCGTCTCCTAACCCTAACCCTAGCCCGAACCCTAACCCTAACCCTTCCCCGAAGCCTGACCCTCACCCGTCCCCTAATCCTAACCCGTACGCTAACACTAACCCGCGCCCTCACACGCACGCTCCCCCTAAAGCGTAGCCGTACCCTCACCTGGACCCTAAACCGTCCCCGTCCCTTAACCCTAACCCTAGCCCGAACCCTAACCCTAACCCTTGCCCGAAGCCTGACCCTAACCCGTGCCCTAATCCTAACCCGTACGCTAACACTAACCCGCGCCCTCACACGCACGCTCCCCCTAAAGCGTTGCCGTACCCTCACCTGGACCCTAAACCGTCCCCGTCCCCTAACCCTAACCCTAGCCCGAACCCTAACCCTAACCCTTCCCCGAAGCCTGACCCTCACCCGTCCCCTAATCCTAACCCGTACGCTAACACTAACCCGCGCCCTCACACGCACGCTTCCCCTAAAGCGTTGCCGTACCCTCACCTGGACCCTAAACTGTCCCCGTCCCCTAACCCTAACCCTAGCCCGAACCCTAACCCTAACCCTTCCCCGAAGCCTGACCCTCACCCGTGCCCTAATCCTAACACGTACGCTAACACTAACCCGCGCCCTCACACGCACGCTCCCCCTAAAGCGTTGCCGTACCCTCACCTGGACCCTAAACCGTCCCCGTCCCCTAACCCTAACCCTAGCCCGAACCCTAACCCTAACCCTTCCCTGAAGCCTGACCCTCAACCGTCCCCTAATCCTAAACCGTACGCTAACACTAACCCGCGCCCTCACACGCACGCTCCCCCTAAAGCGTTGCCGTACCCTCACCTGGACCCTAAACCGTCCCCGTCCCCTAACCCTAACCCTAGCCCGAACCCTAACCCTAACCCTTCCCCGAAGCCTGACCCTCACCCGTGCCCTAATCCTAACCCGTACGCTAACACTAACCCGCGCCCTCACACGCACGCTCCCCCTAAAGCATTGCCGTACCCTCACCTGGACCCTAAACCGTCCCCGTCCCCTAACCCTAACCCTAGCCCGAACCCTAACCCTAACCCTTCCCCGAAGCCTGACCCTCACCCGTGCCCTAATCCTAACCCGTACGCTAACACTAACCCGCGCCCTCACACGCACGCTCCCCCTAAACCGTTGCCATACCCTCACCTGGACCCTAAACCGTCCCCGTCCCCTAACCCTAACCCTAGCCCGAACCCTAACCCTAACCCTTCCCCGAAGCCTGACCCTCACCCGTCCCCTAATCCTAACCCGTACGCTAACACTAACCCGCGCCCTCACACGCACGCTCCCCCTAAAGCGTTGCCGTACCCTCACCTGGACCCTAAACCGTCCCCGTCCCCTAACCCTAACCCTAGCCCGAACCCTAACCCTAACCCTTCCCCGAAGCCTGACCCTCACCCGTCCCCTAATCCTAACCCGTACGCTAACACTAACCCGCGCCCTCACACGCATGCTCCCCCTAAAGCGTTGCCGTACCCTCACCTGGACCCTAAACCGTCCCCGTCTCCTAACCCTAACCCTAGCCCGAACCCTAACCCTAACCCTTCCCCGAAGCCTGACCCTCACCCGTGCCCTAATCCTAACCCGTACGCTAACACTAACCCACGCCCTCACACGCACGCTCCCCCTAAAGCGTTGCCGTACCCTCACCTGGACCCTAAACCGTCCCCGTCCCCTAACCCTAACCCTAGCCCGAACCCTAACCCTAACCCTTCCCCGAAGCCTGACCCTCACCCTTCCCCTAATCCTAACTCGTACGCTAAAACTAACCCACGCCCTCACACGCACGCTCCCCGTAAAGCGCTGCCGTACCCTCACCTGGACCCTAAACCGTCCCCGTCCCCTAACCCTAACCCTAGCCCGAACCCTAACCCTAACCCTTCCCCGAAGCCTGACCCTCACCCGTCCCCTAATCTTAACCCGTACGCTAACACTAACCCGCGCCCTCACACGCACGCTCCCCCTAAAGCGTTGCCGTACCCTCACCTGGACCCTAAACCGTCCCCGTCCCCTAACCCTAACCCTAGCCCGAACCCTAACCCTAACCCTTGCCCGAAGCCTGACCCTAACCCGTGCCCTAATCCTAACCCGTACGATAACACTAACCCGCGCCCTCACACGCACGCTCCCCCTAAAGCGTTGCCGTACCCTCACCTGGACCCTAAACCGTCCCCGTCCCCTAACCCTAACCCTAGCCCGAACCCTAACCCTAACCCTTCCCCGAAGCCTGACCCTCACCCGTCCCCTAATCCTAACCTGTACGCTAACACTAACCCGTGCCCTCACACGCACGCTTCCCCTAAAGCGTTGCCGTACCCTCACCTGGACCCTAAACCGTCCCCGTCCCCTAACCCTAACCCTAGCCCGAACCCTAACCCTAACCCTTCCCCGAAGCCTGACCCTCACCCGTGCCCTAATCCTAACACGTACGCTAACACTAACCCGCGCCCTCACACGCACGCTCCCCCTAAAGCGTTGCCGTACCCTCACCTGGATCCTAAACCCTCCTAGTCCCCTAACCCTAACCCTAGCCCGAACCCTAACCCTAACCCTTCCCCGAAGCCTGACCCTCAACCGTGCCCTAATCCTAACCCGTACGCTAACACTAACCCGCGCCCTCACACGCACGCTCCCCCTAAAGCGTTGCCGTACCCTCACCTGGACCCTAAACCGTCCCCGTCCCCTAACCCTAACCCTAGCCCGAACCCTAACCCTAACCCTTCCCCGAAGCCTGACACTCACCCGTGCCCTAATCCTAACCCGTACGCTAACACTAACCCGCGCCCTCACACGCACGCTCCCCCTAAAGCGTTGCCGTACCCTCACCTGGACCCTAAACCGTCCCCGTCCCCTAACCCTAACCCTAGCCCGAACCCTAACCCTAACCCTTCCCCGAAGCCTGACCCTCACCCGTCCCCTAATCCTAACCCGTACGCTAACACTAACCCGCGCCCTCACACGCACGCTCCCCCTAAAGCGTTGCCATACCCTCACCTGGACCCTAAACCGTCCCCGTCCCCTAACCCTAACCCTAGCCCGAACCCTAACCCTAACCCTTCCCCGAAGCCTGACCCTCACCCGTCCCCTAATCCTAACCCGTACGCTAACAGTAACCCGCGCCCTCACACGCACGCTCCCCCTAAAGCGTTGCCGTACCCTCACCTGGACCCTAAACCGTCCCCGTCCCCTAACCCTAACCCTAGCCCGAACCCTAACCCTAACCCTTCCCCGAAGCCTGACCCTCACCCGTCCCCTAATCCTAACCCGTACGCTAACACTAACCCGCGCCCTCACACGCACGCTCCCCCTAAAGCGTTGCCGTACCCTCACCTGGACCCTAAACCGTCCCCGTCCCCTAACCCTAACCCTAGCCCGAACCCTAACCCTAACCCTTCCCCGAAGCCTGACCCTCACCCTTGCCCTAATCCTAACCCGTACGCTAACACTAACCCGCGCCCTCACACGCACGCTCCCCCTAAAGCGTTGCCGTACCCTCACCTGGACCCTAAACCGTCCCCGTCCCCTAACCCTAACCCTAGCCCGAACCCTAACCCTAACCCTTCCCCGAAGCCTGACCCTCACCCGTCCCCTAATCCTAACCCGTACGCTAACACTAACCCGCGCCCTCACACGCACGCTCCCCCTAAAGCGTTGCCGTACCCTCACCTGGACCCTAAACCGTCCCCGTCCCCTAACACTAACCCTAGCCCGAACCCTAACCCTAACCCTTCCCCGAAGCCTGACCCTCACCCGTGCCCTAATCCTAACCCGTACGCTAACACTAACCCGCGCCCTCACACGCACGCTCCCCCTAAAGCGTTGCCGTACCCTCACCTGGACCCTAAACCGTCCCCGTCCCCTAACCCTAACCCTAGCCCGAACCCTAACCCTAACCCTTCCCCGAATCCTGACCCTCACCCGTCCCCTAATCCTAACCCGTACGCTAACACTAACCCGCGCCCTCACACGCACGCTCCCCCTAAAGCGTTGCCGTACCCTCACCTGGACCCTAAACCGTCCCCGTCCCCTAACCCTAACCCTAGCCCGAACCCTAACCCTAACCCTTCCCCGAAGCCTGACCCTCACCCGTCCCCTAATCCTAACCCGTACGCTAACACTAACCCGCGCTCTCACACGCACGCTCCCCCTAAAGCGTTGCCGTACCCTCACCTGGACCCTAAACCGTCCCCGTCCCCTAACCCTAACCCTAGCCCGAACCCTAACCCTAACCCTTGCCCGAAGCCTGACCCTAACCCGTGCCCTAATCCTAACCCGTACGCTAACACTAACCCGCGCCCTCACACGCACACTCCCCCTAAAGCGTTGCCGTACCCTCACCTGGACCCTAAACCGTCCCCGTCCCCTAACCCTAACCCTAGCCCGAACCCTAACCCTAACCCTTCCCCGAAGCCTGACCCTCACCCGTCCCCTAATCCTAACCCGTACACTAACACTAACCCGCGCCCTCACACGCCCGCTTCCCCTAAAGCGTTGCCGTACCCTCACCTGGACCCTAAACCGTCCCCGTCCCCTAACCCTAACCCTAGCCCGAACCCTAACCCTAACCCTTCCCCGAAGCCTCACCATCACCCGTGCCCTAATCCTAACACGTACGCTAACACTAACCCGCGCCCTCACACGCACGCTCCCCCTAAAGCGTTGCCGTACACTCACCTGGACCCTAAACCGTCCCCGTCCCCTAACCCTAACCCTAGCCCGAACCCTAACCCTAACCCTTCCCCGAAGCCTGACCCTCAACCGTGCCCTAATCCTAACCCGTACGCTAACACTAACCCGCGCCCTCACACGCACGCTCCCCCTAAAGCGTTGCTGTACCCTCACCTGGACCCTAAACCGTCCCCGTCCCCTAACCCTAACCCTAGCCCGAACCCTAACCCTAACCCTTCCCCGAAGCCTGACCCTCACCCGTGCCCTAATCCTAACCCGTACGCTAACACTAACCCGCGCCCTCACACGCACGGTCCCCCTAAAGCGTTGCCGTACCCTCACCTGGACCCTAAACCGTCCCCGTCCCCTAACCCTAACCCTAGCCCGAACCCTAACCCTAACCCTTCCCCGAAGCCTGACCCTCACCCGTCCCCTAATCCTAACCCGTACGCTAACACTAACCCGCGCCCTCACACGCACGCTCCCCCTAAAGCGTTGCCGTACCCTCACCTGGACCCTAAACCGTCCCCGTCCCCTAACCCTAACCCTAGCCCGAACCCTAACCCTAACCCTTCCCCGAAGCCTGACCCTCACCCGTCCCCTAATCCTAACCCGTACGCTAACACTAACCCGCGCCCTCACACGCACGCTCCCCCTAAAGCGTTGCCGTACCCTCACCTGGACCCTAAACCGTCCCCGTCCCCTAACCCTAACCCTAGCCCGAACCCTAACCCTAACCCTTCCCCGAAGCCTGACCCTCACCCGTCCCCTAATCCTAACCCGTACGCTAACACTAACCCGCGCCCTCACACGCACGCTCCCCCTAAAGCGTTGCCGTACCCTCACCTGGACCCTAAACAGTCCCCGTCCCCTAACCCTAACCCTAGAACGAACCCTAACCCTAACCCTTCCCCGAAGCCTGACCCTCACCCTTGCCCTAATCCTAACCCGTACGCTAACACTAACCCGCGCCCTCACACGCACGCTCCCCCTAAAGCGTTGCCGTACCCTCACCTGGACCCTAAACCGTCCCCGTCCCCTAACCCTAACCCTAGCCCGAACCCTAACCCTAACCCTTCCCCGAATCCTGACCCTCACCCGTCCCCTAATCCTAACCCGTACGCTAACACTAACCCGCGCCCTCACACGCACGCTCCCCCTAAAGCGTTGCCGTACCCTCACCTGGACCCTAAACCGTCCCCGTCCCCTAACCCTAACCCTAGCCCGAACCCACACCCTAACCCTTCCCCGAAGCCTGACCCTCACCCGTGCCCTAATCCTAACCGGTACGCTAACACTAACCCGCGCCCTCACACGCACGCTCCCCCTAAAGCGTTGCCGTACCCTCACCTGGACCCTAAACCGTCCCCGTCCCCTAACCCTAACCCTAGCCCGAACCCTAACCCTAAACCTTCCCCAAAGCCTGACCCTCACCCGTCCCCTAATCCTAACCCGTACGCTAACACTAACCCGCGCCCTCACACGCACGCTCCCCCTAAAGCGTTGCCGTACCCTCACCTGGACCCTAAACCGTCCCCGTCCCCTAACCCTAACCCTAGCCCGAACCCTAACCCTAACCCTTCCCCGAAGCCTGACCCTCACCCGTGCCCTAATCCTAACCCGTACGCGAACACTAACCCGCGCCCTCACACGCACGCTCCCCCTAAAGCGTTGCCGTACCCTCACCTGGACCCTAAACCGTCCCCGTCCCCTAACCCTAACCCTAGCCCGAACCCTAACCCTAACCCTTCCCCGAAGCCTGACCCTCACCCGTCCCCTAATCCTAACCCGTACGCTAACACTAACCCGCGCCCTCACACGCACGCTTCCCCTAAAGCGTTGCCGTACCCTCACCTGGACCCTAAACTGTCCCCGTCCCCTAACCCTAACCCTAGCCCGAACCCTAACCCTAACCCTTCCCCGAAGCCTGACCCTCACCCGTGCCCTAATCCTAACACGTACGCTAACACTAACCCGCGCCCTCACACGCACGCTCCCCCTAAAGCGTTGCCGTACCCTCACCTGGACCCTAAACCGTCCCCGTCCCCTAACCCTAACCCTAGCCCGAACCCTAACCCTAACCCTTCCCCGAAGCCTGACCCTCACCCGTGCCCTAATCCTAACCCGTACGCTAACACTAACCCGCGCCCTCACACGCACGCTCCCCCTAAAGCGTTGCCGTACCCTCACCTGGACCCTAAACCGTCCCCGTCCCCTAACCCTAACCCTAGCCCGAACCCTAACCCTAACCCTTCCCCGAATCCTGACCCTCACCCGTCCCCTAATCCTAACCCGTACGCTAACACTAACCCGCGCCCTCACACGCACGCTCCCCCTAAAGCGTTGCCGTACCCTCACCTGGACCCTAAACCGTCCCCGTCCCCTAACCCTAACCCTAGCCCGAACCCTAACCCTAACCCTTCCCCGAAGCCTGACCCTCACCCGTGCCCTAATCCTAACCCGTACGCTAACACTAACCCGCGCCCTCACACGCACGCTCCCCCTAAAGCGTTGCCGTACCCTCACCTGGACCCTAAACCGTCCCCGTCCCCTAACCCTAACCCTAGCCCGAACCCTAACCCTAACCCTTCCCCGAAGCCTGACCCTCACCCGTCCCCTAATCCTAACTCGTACGCTAAAACTAACCCACGCCCTCACACGCACGCTCCCCCTAAAGCGCTGCCGTACCCTCACCTGGACCCTAAACCGTCCCCGTCCCCTAACCCTAACCCTAGCCCGAACCCTAACCCTAACCCTTCCCCGAAGCCTGACCCTCACCCGTCCCCTAATCCTAACCCGTACGCTAATACTAACACGCGCCCTCACACGCATGCTGCCCCTAAAGCGTTGCCGTACCCTCACCTGGACCCTAAACCGTCCCCGTCCCCTAACCCTAACCCTAGCCCGAACCCTAACCCTAAACCTTGCCCGAAGCCTGACCCTAACCCGTGCCCTAATCCTAACCCGTAAGCTAACACTAACCCGAGCCCTCACACGCACGCTCCCCCTAAAGCGTTGCCGTACCCTCACCTGGACCCTAAACCGTCCCCGTCCCCTAACCCTAACCCTAGCCCGAACCCTAACCCTAACCCTTCCCCGAAGCCTGACCCTCACCCATCCCCTATTCCTAACCCGTACGCTAACACTAACCCGCGCCCTCACACGCACGCTTCCCCTAAAGCGTTGCCGTACCCTCACCTGGACCCTAAACTGTCCCCGTCCCCTAACCCTAACCCTAGCCCGAACCCTAACCCTAACCCTTCCCCGAAGCCTGACCCTCACCCGTGCCCTAATCCTAACACGTACACTAACACTAACCCGCGCCCTCACACGCACTCTCCCCCTAAAGCGTTGCCGTACCCTCACCTGGACCCTAAACCGTCCCCGTCCCCTAACCCTAACCCTAGCCCGAACCCTAACCCTAACCCTTCCCCGAAGCCTGACCCTCAACCGTCCCCTAATCCTAAACCGTACGCTAACACTAACCCGCGCCCTCACACGCACGCTCCCCCTAAAGCGTTGCCGTACCCTCACCTGGACCCTAAACCGTCCCCGTGCCCTAACCCTAACCCTAGCCCGAACCCTAACCCTAACCCTTCCCCGAAGCCTGACCCTCACCCGTGCCCTAATCCTAACCCGTACGCTAACACTAACCCGCGCCCTCACACGCACGCTCCCCCTAAAGCGTTGCCGTACCATCACCTGGACCCTAAACCGTCCCCGTCCCCTAACCCTAACCCTAGCCCGAACACTAACCCTAACCCTTCCCCGAAGCCTGACCCTCACCCGTGCCCTAATCCTAACCCGTACGCTAAAACTAACCCACGCCCTCACACGCACGCTCCCACTAAAGCGTGCCGTACCCTCACCTGGACCCTAAACCGTCCCCGTCCCCTAACCCTAACCCTAGCCCGAACCCTAACCCTAACCCTTCCCCGAAGCCTGACCCTCACCCGTCCCCTAATCCTAACCCGTACGCTAACACTAACCCGCGCCCTCACACGCACGCTCCCCCTAAAGCGTTGCCGTACCCTCACCTGGACCCTAAACCGTCCCCGTCCCCTAACCCTAACCCCAGCCCGAACCCTAACCCTAACACTTGCCCGAAGCCTGACCCTAACCCGTGCCCTAATCCTAACCCGTACGCTAACACTAACCCGCGCCCTCACACGCACGCTCCCCCTAAAGCGTTGCCGTACCCTCACCTGGACCCTAAACCGTCCCCGTCCCCTAACCCTAACCCTAGCCCGAACCCTAACCCTAACCCTTCCCCGAAGCCTGACCCTCACCCGTCCCCTAATCCTAACCCGTACGCTAACACTAACCCGCGCCCTCACACGCACGCTCCCCCTAAAGCGTTGCCGTACCCTCACCTGGACCCTAAACCGTCCCCGTCCCCTAACCCTAACCCTAGCCCGAACCCTAACCCTAACCCTTCCCCGAAGCCTGACCCTCACCCGTGCCCTAATCCTAACACGTACGCTAACACTAACCCGCGCCCTCACACGCACGCTCCCCCTAAAGCGTTGCCGTACCCTCACCTGGACCCTAAACCGTCCCCGTCCCCTAACCCTAACCCTAGCCCGAACCCTAACCCTAACCCTTCCCCGAAGCCTGACCCTCAACCGTGCCCTAATCCTAACCCGTACGCTAACACTAACCCGCGCCCTCACACGCACGCTCCCCCTAAAGCGTTGCCGTACCCTCACCTGGACCCTAAACCGTCCCCGTCCCCTAACCCTAACCCTAGCCCGAACCCTAACCCTAACCCTTCCCCGAAGCCTGACCCTCACCCGTGCCCTAATCCTAACCCGTACGCTAACACTAACCTGCGCCCTCACACGCACGCTCCCCCTAAAGCGTTGCCGTACCCTCACCTGGACCCTAAACCGTCCCCGTCCCCTAACCCTAACCCTAGCCCGAACCCTAACCCTAACCCTTCCCCGAAGCCTGACCCTCACCCGTGCCCTAATCCTAACCCGTACGCTAACACTAAACCGCGCCCTCACACGCACGCTCCCCCTAAAGCGTTGCCGTACCCTCACCTGGACCCTAAACCGTCCCCGTCCCCTAACCCTAACCCTAGCCCGAACCCTAACCCTAACCCTTCCCCGAAGCCTGACCCTCACCCGTCCCCTAATCCTAACCCGTACGCTAACACTAACCCGCGCCCTCACACGCACGCTCCCCCTAAAGCGTTGCCGTACCCTCACCTGGACCCTAAACCGTCCCCGTCCCCTAACCCTAACCCTAGCCCGAACCCTAACCCTAACCCTTCCCCGAAGCTTGACCCTCACCCGTCCCCTAATCCTAACCCGTACGCTAACACTAACCCGCGCCCTCACACGCACGCTCCCCCTAAAGCGTTGCCGTACCCTCACCTGGACCCTAAACCGTCCCCGTCCCCTAACCCTAACCCTAGCCCGAACCCTAACCCTAACCCTTCCCCGAAGCCTGACCCTCACCCTTGCCCTAATCCTAACCCGTACGCTAACACTAACCCGCGCCCTCACACGCACGCTCCCCCTAAAGCGTTGCCGTACCCTCACCTGGACCCTAAACCGTCCCCGTCCCCTAACCCTAACCCTAGCCCGAACCCTAACCCTAACCCTTCCCCGAAGCCTGACCCTCACCCGTGCCCTAATCCTAACCCGTACGCTAACACTAACCCGCGCCCTCACACGCACGCTCCCCCTAAAGCGTTGCCGTACCCTCACCTGGACCCTAAACCGTCCCCGTCCCCTAACCCTAACCCTAGCCCGAACCCTAACCCTAACCCTTCCCCGAAGCCTGACCCTCACCCGTGCCCTAATCCTAACCGGTACGCTAACACTAACCCGCGCCCTCACACGCACGCTCCCCCTAAAGCGTTGCCGTACCCTCACCTGGACCCTAAACCGTCCCCGTCCCCTAACCCTAACCATAGCCCGAACCCTAACCCTAAACCTTCCCCAAAGCCTGACCCTCACCCGTCCCTAATCCTAACCCGTACGCTAACACTAACCCGCGCCCTCACACGCACGCTCCCCCTAAAGCGTTGCCGTACCCTCACCTGGACCCTAAACCGTCCCCGTCCCCTAACCCTAACCCTAGCCCGAACCCTAACCCTAACCCTTCCCCGAAGCCTGACCCTCACCCGTCCCCTAATCCTAACCCGTACGCGAACACTAACCCGCGCCCTCACACGCACGCTCCCCCTAAAGCGTTGCCGTACCCTCACCTGGACCCTAAACCGTCCCCGTCCCCTAACCCTAAACCTAGCCCGAACCCTAACCCTAACCCTTCCCCGAAGCCTGACCCTCACCCGTCCCCTAATCCTAACCCGTACGCTAACACTAACCCGCGCCCTCACACGCACGCTTCCCCTAAAGCGTTGCCGTACCCTCACCTGGACCCTAAACCGTCCCCGTCCCCTAACCCAAACCCTAGCCCGAACCCTAACCCTAACCCTTCCCCGAAGCCTGACCCTCACCCGTGCCCTAATCCTAACACGTACGCTAACACTAACCCGCGCCCTCACACGCACGCTCCCCCTAAAGCGTTGCCGTACCCTCACCTGGACCCTAAACCGTCCCCGTCCCCTAACCCTAACCCTAGCCCGAACCCTAACCCTAACCCTTCCCCGAAGCCTGACCCTCAACCGTGCCCTAATCCTAAACCGTACGCTAACACTAAACCGCGCCCTCACACGCACGCTCCCCCTAAAGCGTTGCCGTACCCTCACCTGGACCCTAAACCGTCCCCGTCCCCTAACCCTAACCCTAGCCCGAACCCTAACCCTAACCCTTCCCCGAAGCCTGACCCTCACCCGTGCCCTAATCCTAACCCGTACGCTAACACTAACCCGCGCCCTCACACGCACGCTCCCCCTAAAGCGTTGCCGTACCATCACCTGGACCCTAAACCGTCCCCGTCCCCTAACCCTAACCCTAGCCCAAACCCTAATCCTAACCCTTCCCCGAAGCCTGACCCTCACCCGTGCCCTAATCCTAACCCGTACGCTAACACTAACCCGCGCCCTCACACGCACGCTCCCCCTAAACCGTTGCCATACCCTCACCTGGACCCTAAACCGTCCCCGTCCCCTAACCCTAACCCTAGCCCGAACCCTAACCCTAACCCTTCCCCGAAGCCTGACCCTCAACCGTCACCTAATCCTAAACCGTACGCTAACACTAACCCGCGCCCTCACACGCACGCTCCCCCTAAAGCGTTGCCGTACCCTCACCTGGACCCTAAACCGTCCCCGTCCCCTAACCCTAACCCTAGCCCGAACACTAACCCTAACCCTTCCCCGAAGCCTGACCCTCACCCGTCCCCTAATCCTAACCCGTACGCTAACACTAACCCGCGCCCTCACACGCACGCTTCCCCTAAAGCGTTGCCGTACCCTCACCTGGACCCTAAACCGTCCCCGTCCCCTAACCCTAACCCTAGCCCGAACCCTAACCCTAACCCTTCCCCGAAGCCTGACCCTCACCCGTGCCCTAATCCTAACACGTACGCTAACACTAACCCGCGCCCTCACACGCACGCTCCCCCTAAAGTGTTGCCGTACCCTCACCTGGACCCTAAACCGTCCCCGTCCCCTAACCCTAACCCTAGCCCGAACCCTAACCCTAACCCTTCCCCGAAGCCTGACCCTCAACCGTGCCCTAATCCTAAACCGTACGCTAACACTAACCCGCGCCCTCACACGCACGCTCCCCCTAAAGCGTTGCCGTACCCTCACCTGGACCCTAAACCGTCCCCGTCCCCTAACCCTAACCCTAGCCCGAACCCTAACCCTAACCCTTCCCCGAAGCCTGACCCTCACCCGTGCCCTAATCCTAACCCGTACGCTAACTCTAACCCGCGCCCTCACACGCACGCTCCCCCTAAAGCGTTGCCGTACCATCACCTGGACCCTAAACCGTCCCCGTCCCCTAACCCTAACCCTAGCCCGAACCCTAATCCTAACCCTTCCCCGAAGCCTGACCCTCACCCGTGCCCTAATCCTAACCCGTACGCTAACACTAACCCGCGCCCTCACACGCACGCTCCCCCTAAACCGTTGCCATACCCTCACCTGGACCCTAAACCGTCCCCGTCCCCTAACCCTAACCCTAGCCCGAACCCTAACCCTAACCCTTCCCCGAAGCCTGACCCTCAACCGTGCCCTAATCCTAACCCGTACGCTAACACTAACCCGCGCCCTCACACGCACGCTCCCCCTAAAGCGTTGCCGTACCCTCACCTGGACCCTAAACCGTCCCCGTCCCCTAACCCTAACCCTAGCCCGAACCCTAACCCTAACCCTTCCCCAAAGCCTGACCCTCACCCGTGCCCTAATCCTAACCCGTACGCTAACACTAACCTGCGCCCTCACACGCACGCTCCCCCTAAAGCGTTGCCGTACCCTCACCTGGACCCTAAACCGTCCCCGTCCCCTAACCCTAACCCTAGCCCGAACCCTAACCCTAACCCTTCCCCGAAGCCTGACCCTCACCCGTGCCCTAATCCTAACCCGTACGCTAACACTAAACCGCGCCCTCACACGCACGCTCCCCCTAAAGCGTTGCCGTACCCTCACCTGGACCCTAAACCGTCCCCGTCCCCTAACCCTAACCCTAGCCCGAACCCTAACCCTAACCCTTCCCCGAAGCCTGACCCTCACCCGTCCCCTAATCCTAACCCGTACGCTAACACTAACCCGCGCCCTCACACGCACGCTCCCCCTAAAGCGTTGCCGTACCCTCACCTGGACCCTAAACCGTCCCCGTCCCCTAACCCTAACCCTAGCCCGAACCCTAACCCTAACCCTTCCCCGAAGCTTGACCCTCACCCGTCCCCTAATCCTAACCCGTACGCTAACACTAACCCGCGCCCTCACACGCACGCTCCCCCTAAAGCGTTGCCGTACCCTCACCTGGACCCTAAACCGTCCCCGTCCCCTAACCCTAACCCTAGCCCGAACCCTAACCCTAACCCTTCCCCGAAGCCTGACCCTCACCCTTGCCCTAATCCTAACCCGTACGCTAACACTAACCCGCGCCCTCACACGCACGCTCCCCCTAAAGCGTTGCCGTACCCTCACCTGGACCCTAAACCGTCCCCGTCCCCTAACCCTAACCCTAGCCCGAACCCTAACCCTAACCCTTCCCCGAAGCCTGACCCTCACCCGTGCCCTAATCCTAACCCGTACGCTAACACTAACCCGCGCCCTCACACGCACGCTCCCCCTAAAGCGTTGCCGTACCCTCACCTGGACCCTAAACCGTCCCCGTCCCCTAACCCTAACCCTAGCCCGAACCCTAACCCTAACCCTTCCCCGAAGCCTGACCCTCACCCGTGCCCTAATCCTAACCGGTACGCTAACACTAACCCGCGCCCTCACACGCACGCTCCCCCTAAAGCGTTGCCGTACCCTCACCTGGACCCTAAACCGTCCCCGTCCCCTAACCCTAACCATAGCCCGAACCCTAACCCTAAACCTTCCCCAAAGCCTGACCCTCACCCGTCCCCTAATCCTAACCCGTACGCTAACACTAACCCGCGCCCTCACACGCACGCTCCCCCTAAAGCGTTGCCGTACCCTCACCTGGACCCTAAACCGTCCCCGTCCCCTAACCCTAACCCTAGCCCGAACCCTAACCCTAACCCTTCCCCGAAGCCTGACCCTCACCCGTCCCCTAATCCTAACCCGTACGCGAACACTAACCCGCGCCCTCACACGCACGCTCCCCCTAAAGCGTTGCCGTACCCTCACCTGGACCCTAAACCGTCCCCGTCCCCTAACCCTAAACCTAGCCCGAACCCTAACCCTAACCCTTCCCCGAAGCCTGACCCTCACCCGTCCCCTAATCCTAACCCGTACGCTAACACTAACCCGCGCCCTCACACGCACGCTTCCCCTAAAGCGTTGCCGTACCCTCACCTGGACCCTAAACCGTCCCCGTCCCCTAACCCTAACCCTAGCCCGAACCCTAACCCTAACCCTTCCCCGAAGCCTGACCCTCACCCGTGCCCTAATCCTAACACGTACGCTAACACTAACCCGCGCCCTCACACGCACGCTCCCCCTAAAGCGTTGCCGTACCCTCACCTGGACCCTAAACCGTCCCCGTCCCCTAACCCTAACCCTAGCCCGAACCCTAACCCTAACCCTTCCCCGAAGCCTGACCCTCAACCGTGCCCTAATCCTAAACCGTACGCTAACACTAAACCGCGCCCTCACACGCACGCTCCCCCTAAAGCGTTGCCGTACCCTCACCTGGACCCTAAACCGTCCCCGTCCCCTAACCCTAACCCTAGCCCGAACCCTAACCCTAACCCTTCCCCGAAGCCTGACCCTCACCCGTGCCCTAATCCTAACCCGTACGCTAACACTAACCCGCGCCCTCACACGCACGCTCCCCCTAAAGCGTTGCCGTACCATCACCTGGACCCTAAACCGTCCCCGTCCCCTAACCCTAACCCTAGCCCAAACCCTAATCCTAACCCTTCCCCGAAGCCTGACCCTCACCCGTGCCCTAATCCTAACCCGTACGCTAACACTAACCCGCGCCCTCACACGCACGCTCCCCCTAAACCGTTGCCATACCCTCACCTGGACCCTAAACCGTCCCCGTCCCCTAACCCTAACCCTAGCCCGAACCCTAACCCTAACCCTTCCCCGAAGCCTGACCCTCAACCGTCACCTAATCCTAAACCGTACGCTAACACTAACCCGCGCCCTCACACGCACGCTCCCCCTAAAGCGTTGCCGTACCCTCACCTGGACCCTAAACCGTCCCCGTCCCCTAACCCTAACCCTAGCCCGAACCCTAACCCTAACCCTTCCCCGAAGCCTGACCCTCACCCGTCCCCTAATCCTAACCCGTACGCTAACACTAACCCGCGCCCTCACACGCACGCTTCCCCTAAAGCGTTGCCGTACCCTCACCTGGACCCTAAACCGTCCCCGTCCCCTAACCCTAACCCTAGCCCGAACCCTAACCCTAACCCTTCCCCGAAGCCTGACCCTCACCCGTGCCCTAATCCTAACACGTACGCTAACACTAACCCGCGCCCTCACACGCACGCTCCCCCTAAAGTGTTGCCGTACCCTCACCTGGACCCTAAACCGTCCCCGTCCCCTAACCCTAACCCTAGCCCGAACCCTAACCCTAACCCTTCCCCGAAGCCTGACCCTCAACCGTGCCCTAATCCTAAACCGTACGCTAACACTAACCCGCGCCCTCACACGCACGCTCCCCCTAAAGCGTTGCCGTACCCTCACCTGGACCCTAAACCGTCCCCGTCCCCTAACCCTAACCCTAGCCCGAACCCTAACCCTAACCCTTCCCCGAAGCCTGACCCTCACCCGTGCCCTAATCCTAACCCGTACGCTAACTCTAACCCGCGCCCTCACACGCACGCTCCCCCTAAAGCGTTGCCGTACCATCACCTGGACCCTAAACCGTCCCCGTCCCCTAACCCTAACCCTAGCCCGAACCCTAATCCTAACCCTTCCCCGAAGCCTGACCCTCACCCGTGCCCTAATCCTAACCCGTACGCTAACACTAACCCGCGCCCTCACACGCACGCTCCCCCTAAACCGTTGCCATACCCTCACCTGGACCCTAAACCGTCCCCGTCCCCTAACCCTAACCCTAGCCCGAACACTAACCCTAACCCTTCCCCGAAGCCTGACCCTCAACCGTCACCTAATCCTAAACCGTACGCTAACACTAACCCGCGCCCTCACACGCACGCTCCCCCTAAAGCGTTGCCGTACCCTCACCTGGACCCTAAACCATCCCCGTCCCCTAACCCTAACCCTAGCCCGAACACTAACCCTAACCCTTCCCCGAAGCCTGACCCTCACCCGTCCCCTAATCCTAACCCGTACGCTAACACTAACCCGCGCCCTCACACGCACGCTCCCCCTAAAGCGTTGCCGTACCCTCACCTGGACCCTACACCGTCCCCGTCCCCTAACCCTAACCCTAGCCCGAACCCTAACCTTAACCCTTCCCCGAAGCCTGACCCTCACCCTTGCCCTAATCCTAACACGTACGCTAACACTAACCCGCGCCCTCACACGCACGCTCCCCCTAAAGCGTTGCCGTACCCTCACCTGGACCCTAAACCGTCCCCGTCCCCTAACCCTAACACTAGCCCGAACCCTAACCCTAACCCTTCCCCGAAGCCTGACCCTCACCCGTCCCCTAATCCTAACCCGTACGCTAACACTAACCCGCGCCCTCACACGCACGCTCCCCCTAAAGCGTTGCCATACCCTCACCTGGACCCTAAACCGTCCCCGTCCCCTAACCCTAACCCTAGCCCGAACCCTAACCCTAACCCTTCCCCGAAGCCTGACCCTCACCCGTGCCCTAATCCTAACCCGTACGCTAACACTAACCCGCGCCCTCACACGCACGCTCCCCCTAAAGCGTTGCCGTACCCTCACCTGGACCCTAAACCGTCCCCGTCCCCTAACCCTAACCCTAGCCCGAACCCTAACCCTAACCCTTCCCCGAAGCCTGACCCTCACCCTTCCCCTAATCCTAACTCGTACGCTAAAACTAACCCACGCCCTCACACGCACGCTCCCACTAAAGCGCTGCCGTACCCTCACCTGGACCCTAAACCGTCCCCGTCCCCTAACCCTAACCCTAGCCCGAACCCTAACCCTAACCCTTCCCCGAAGCCTGACCCTCACCCGTACCCTAATCCTAACCCGTACGCTAACACTAACCCGCGCCCTCACACGCACGCTCCCCCTAAAGCGTTGCCGTATCCTCACCTGGACCCTAAACCGTCCCCGTCCCCTAACCCTAACCCTAGCCCGAACCCTAACCCTAACCCTTGCCCGAAGCCTGACCCTAACCCGTGCCCTAATCCTAACCCGTACGCTAACACTAACCCGCGCCCTCACACGCACGCTCCCCCTAAAGCGTTGCCTTACCCTCACCTGGACCCTAAACCGTCCCCGTCACCTAACCCTAACCCTAGCCCGAACCCTAACCCTAACCCTTCCCCGAAGCCTGACCCTCACCCGTCCCCTAATCCTAACCCGTACGCTAACACTAACCCGCGCCCTCACGCGCATGCTCCCCCTAAAGCGTTGCCGTACCCTCACCTGGACCCTAAACCGTCCCCGTCCCCTAACCCTAACCCTAGCCCGAACCCTAACCCTAACCCTTCCCCGAAGCCTGACCCTCACCCGTGCCCTAATCCTAACACGTACGCTAACACTAACCCGCGCCCTCACACGCACGCTCCCCCTAAAGCGTTTCCGTACCGTCACCTGGACCCTAAACAGTAACCGTCCCCTAACCCTAACCCGAGCCCTAACCCTAACCCTAACCCTGCCCCGAAGCCTGACCCTCACCCGTGCCCTAATCCTAACCCGTACGCTAACACTAACCCGCGCCCTCACACGCACGCTCCCCCTAAAGCGTTGCCGTACCCTCACCTGGACCCTAAACCGTCCCCGTCCCCTAACCCTAACCCTAGCCCGAACCCTAACCCTAACCCTTCCCCGAATCCTGACCCTCACCCGTCCCCTAATCCTAACCCGTACGCTAACACTAACCCGCGCCCTCACATGCACGCTCCCCCTAAAGCGTTGCCGTACCCTCACCTGGACCCTAAACCGTCCCCGTCCCCTAACCCTAACCCTAGCCCGAACCCTAACCCTAACCCTTCCCCGAAGCCTGACCCTCACCCGTCCCCTAATCCTAACCCGTACGCTAACACTAACCCGCGCCCTCACACGCACGCTCCCTCTAAAGCGTTGCCGTACCCCCACCTGGACCCTAAACCGTCCCTGTCCCCTAACCCTAACCCTAGCCCGAACCCTAACCCTAACCCTTCCCCGAAGCCTGACCCTCACCCGTCCCCTAATCGTAACCCGTACGCGAACACTAAACCGCGCCCTCACACGCACGCTCCCCCTAAAGCGTTGCCGTACCCTCACCTGGACCCTAAACCGTCCCCGTCCCCTAACCCTAACCCTAGCCCGAACCCTAACCCTAACCCTTCCCCGAAGCCTGACCCTCACCCGTCCCCTAATCCTAATCCGTACGCTAACACTAACCCGCGCCCTCACACGCACGCTCCCCCTGAAGCGTTTCCGTACCCTCACCTGGACCCTAAACCGTCCCTGTCCCCTAACCCTAACCCTAGCCCGAACCCTAACCCTAACCCTTCCCCGAAGCCTGACCCTCACCCGTGCCCTAATCCTAACCCGTACGCTAACACTAACCCGCGCCCTCACACGCACGCTCCCCCTAAAGCGTTGCCGTACCCTCACCTGGACCCTAAACCGTCCCCGTCCTCTAACCCTAACCCTAGCCCGAACCCTAACCCTAACCCTTCCCTGAAGCATGACCCTCACCCGTCCCCTATTCCTAACTCGTACGCTAAAACTAACCCACGCCCTCACACGCACGCTCCCCCTAAAGCGTTGCCATACCCTCACCTGGACCCTAAACCGTCCCCGTCCCCTAACCCTAACCCTAGCCCGAACCCTAACCCTAACCCTTCCCCGAAGCCTGACCCTCACCCGTCCCATAATCCTAACCCGTACGCTAACACTAACCCGCGCCCTCACACGCATGCTCCCCCTAAAGCGTTGCCGTACCCTCACCTGGACCCTAAACCGTCCCCGTCCCCTAACCCTAACCCTAGCCCGAACCCTAACCCTAACCCTTCCCCGAAGCCTGACCCTCACCCGTCCCCTAATCCTAACCCGTACGCTAACACTAACCCGCGCCCTCACACGCACGCTCCCCCTAAAGCGTTGCCATACCCTCACCTGGACCCTAAACCGTCCCCGTCCCCTAACCCTAACCCTAGCCCGAACCCAAACCCTAAACCTTCCCCGAAGCCTGACCCTCACCCGTCCCCTAATCCTAACCCGTACGCTAACACTAACCCGCGCCCTCACACGCACGCTCCCCCTAAAGCGTTGCCGTACCCTCACCTGGACCCTAAACCGTCCCCGTCCCCTAACCCTAACCCTAGCCCGAACCCTAACCCTAACCCTTCCCCGAAGCATGACCCTCACACGTCCCCTAATCCTAACCCGTACGCTAACACTAACCCGCGCCCTCACATGAACGCTCCCCCTAAAGCGTTGCCGTACCCTCACCTGGATCCTAAACCGTCCCCGTCCCCTAACCCTAACCCTAGCCCGAACCCTAACCCTAACCCTTCCCCGAAGCCTGACCCTCACCCGTGCCCTAATCCTAACCCGTACGCTAACACTAACCCGCGCCCTCACACGCACGCTCCCCCTAAAGCGTTGCCGTACCCTCACCTGGACCCTAAACCGTCCCCGTCCCCTAACCCTAACCCTAGCCCGAACCCTAACCCTAACCCTTCCCCGAAGCCTGACCCTCACCCGTCCCCTAATCCTAACCCGTACGCTAACACTAACCCGTGCCCTCACACGCACGCTCCCCCTAAAGCGTTGCCGTACCCTCACCTGGACCCTAAACCGTCCCCGTCCCCTAACCCTAACCCTAGCCCGAACCCTAACCCTAACCCTTCCCCGAAGCCTGACCCTCACCCGTCCCCTAATCCTAACCCGTACGCTAACACTAATCCGCGCCCTCACACGCACGCTCACCCTAAAGCGTTGCCATACCCTCACCTGGACCCTAAACCGTCCCCGTCCCCTAACCCTAACCCTAGCCCGAACCCTAACCCTTCCCCGAAGCCTGACCCTCACCCGTCCCCTAATCCTAACCCGTACGCTAACACTAACCCGCGCCCTCACACGCACGCTCCCCCTAAAGCGTTGCCGTACGCTCACCTGGACCCTAAACCGTCCCCGTCCCCTAACCCTAACCCTAGCCCGAACCCTAACCCTAACCCTTCCCCGAAGCCTGACCCTCACCCGTGCCCTAATCCTAACCCGTACGCTAACACTAACCCGCGCCCTCACACGCACGCTCCCCCTAAAGCGTTGCCGTACCCTCACCTGGACCCTAAACCGTCCCCGTCCCCTAACCCTAACCCTAGCCCGAACCCTAACCCTAACCCTTCCCCGAAGCCTGACCCTCACCCGTCCCCTAATCCTAACCCGTACGCTAACACTAACCCGCGCCCTCACACGCATGCTCCCCCTAAAGCGTTGCCGTACCCTCACCTGGACCCTAAACCGTCCCCGTCCCCTAACCCTAACCCTAGCCCGAACCCTAACCCTAACCCTTCCCCGAAGCCTGACCCTCACCCGTGCCCTAATCCTAACCCGTACGCTAACACTAACCCGCGCCCTCACACGCACGCTCCCCCTAAAGCGTTGCCGTACCCTCACCTGGACCCTAAACCGTCCCCGTCCCCTAACCCTAACCCTAGCCCGAACCCTAACCCAAAACCTTCCCCGAAGCCTGACCCTCACCCGTCCGCTAATCCTAACCCGTACGCTAACACTAACCCGCGCCCTCACACGCACGCTCCCCCTAAAGCGTTGCCGTACCCTCACCTGGACCCTAAACCGTCCCCGTCCCCTAACCCTAACCCTAGCCCGAATCCTAACCCTAACCCTTCCCCGAAGCCTGACCCTCACCCGTCCCCTAATCCTAACCCGTACGCTAACACTAACCCGCGCCCTCACACGCACGCTCCCCCTAAAGCGTTGCCGTACCCTCACCTGGACCCTAAACCGTCCCCGTCCCCTAACCCTAACCCTAGCCCGAACCCTAACCCTAACCCTTCCCCGAAGCCTGACCCTCACCCGTCCCCTAATCGTAACCCATACGCGAACACTAACCCGCGCCCTCACACGCACGCTCCCCCTAAAGCGTTGCCGTACCCTCACCTGGACCCTAAACCGTCCCCGTCCCCTAACCCTAACCCTAGCCCGAACCCTAACCCTAACCCTTCACCGAAGCCTGACCCTCACCCATGCCCTAATCCTAACACGTACGCTAACACTAACCCGCGCCCTCACACGCACGCTCCCCCTAAAGCGTTTCCGTACCCTCACCTGGACCCTAAACCGTCCCCGTCCCCTAACCCTAACCCTAGCCCGAACCCTAACCCTAACCCTTCCCCGAAGCCTGACCCTCACCCGTGCCCTAATCCTAACCCGTACGCTAACACTAACCCGCGCCCTCACACGCACGCTCCCCCTAAAGCGTTGCCGTACCCTCACCTGGACCCTAAACCGTCCCCGTCCCCTAACCCTAACCCTAGCCCGAACCCTAACCCTAACCCTTCCCCGAAGCCTGACCCTCACCCGTGCCCTAATCCTAACCCGTACGCTAACACTAACCCGCGCCCTCACACGCACGCTCCCCCTAAAGCGTTGCCGTACCCTCACCTGGACCCTAAACCGTCCCCGTCCCCTAACCCTAACCCTAGCCCGAACCCTAACCCTAACCCTTCCCCGAAGCCTGACCCTCACGCGTGCCCTAATCCTAACCCGTACGCTAACACTAACCCGCGCCCTCACACGCACGCTCCCCCTAAAGCGTTGCCGTACCCTCACCTGGACCCTAAACCGTCCCCGTCCCCTAACCCTAACCCTAGCCCGAACCCTAACCCTAACCCTTCCCCGAAGCCTGACCCTCGCCCATACCCTAATCCTAACCCGTACGCTAACACTAACCCGCGCCCTCACATGCACGCTCCCCCTAAAGCGTTGCCGTACCCTCACCTGGACCCTAAACCGTCCCCGTCCCCTAACCCTAACCCTAGCCCGAACCCTAACCCTAACCCTTCCCCGAAGCCTGACCCTCACCCGTGCCCTAATCCTAACCCGTACGCTAACACTAACCCGCGCACTCACACGCACGCTCCCCCTAAAGCGTTGCCGTACCCTCACCTGGACCCTAAACCGTCCCCGTCCCCTAACCCTAACCCTAGCCCGAACCCTAACCCTAACCCTTCCCCGAAGCCTGACCCTCACCCGTCCCCTAATCCTAACCCGTACGCTAACACTAACCCGCGCCCTCACACGCACGCTCCCCCTAAAGCGTTGCCGTACCCTCACCTGGACCCTAAACCGTCCCCGTCCCCTAACCCTAACCCTAGCCCGAACCCTAACCCTAACCCTTCCCCGAAGCCTGACCCTCACCCGTCCCCTAATCCTAACCCGTACGCTAACACTAACCCGCGCCCTCACACGCACGCTCCCCCTAAAGCGTTGCCGTACCCTCACCTGGACCCTAAACCGTCCCCGTCCCCTAACCCTAACCCTAGCCCGAACCCTAACCCTAACCCTTCCCCGAAGCCTGACCCTCACCCGTCCCCTAATCCTAACCCGTTCGCTAACACTAACCCGCGCCCTCACATGAACGCTCCCCCTAAAGCGTTGCCGTACCCTCACCTGGACCCTAAACCGTCCCCGTCCCCTAACCCTAACCCTAGCCCGAACCCTAACCCTAACCCTTCCCCGAAGCCTGACCCTCACCCGTGCCCTAATCCTAACCCGTATGCTAACACTAACCCGCGCCCTCACACGCACGCTCCCCCTAAAGCGTTGCCGTACCCTCACCTGGACCCTAAACCGTCCCCGTCCCCTAACCCTAACCCTAGCCCGAACCCTAACCCTAACCCTTCCCCGAATCCTGACCCTCACCCTTCCCCTAATCCTAACCCGTACGCTAACACTAACCCGCGCCCTCACACGCACGCTCCCCCTAAAGCGTTGCCGTACCCTCACCTGGACCCTAAACCGTCCCCGTCCCCTAACCCTAACCCTAGCCCGAACCCTAACCCTAACCCTTCCCCGAATCCTGACCCTCACCCTTCCCCTAATCCTAACCCGTACGCTAACACTAACCCGCGCCCTCACATGCACGCTCCCCCTAAAGCGTTGCCGTACCCTCACCTGGACCCTAAACCGTCCCCGTCCCCTAACCCTAACCCTAGCCCGAACCCTAACCCTAAACCTTCCCCGAAGCCTGACCCTCACCCGTCCCCTAATCCTAACCCGTACGCGAACACTAACCCGCGCCCTCACACGCATGCTCCCCCTTAAGCGTTGCCATACCCTCACCTGGACCCTAAACCGTCCCCGTCCCCTAACCCTAACCCTAGCCCGAACCCTAACCCTAACCCTTCCCCGAAGCCTGACCCTCATCCGTGCCCTAATCCTAACACGTACGCTAACACTAACCCGCGCCCTCACACACACGTTCCCCCTAAAGCGTTGCCATACCCTCACCTGGACCCTAAACCGACCCCGTCCCCTAACCCTAACCCTAGCCCGAACCCTAACCCTAACCCTTCCCCGAAGCCTGACACTCACCCGTCCCCTAATCCTAACCCGTACGCTAACACTAACCCGCGCCCTCACACGCACGCTCCCCCTAAAGCGTTGCCGTACCCTCACCTGGACCCTAAACCGTCCCCGTCCCCGTCCCCTAACCCTAGCCCGAACCCTAACCCTAACCCTTCCCTGAAGCCTGACCCTCACCCGTCCCCTAATCCTACCCCGTACGCTAACACTAACCCGCGCCCTCACACGCACGCTCCCCGTAAAGCGTTGCCGTACCCTCACCTGGACCCTAAACCGTCCCCGTCCCCTAACCCTAACCCTAGCCCGAACCCTAACCCTAACCCTTCCCCGAAGCCTGACCCTCACCCGTGCCCTAATCCTAACCCGTACGCTAACACTGACCCGCGCCCTCACACGCACGCTCCCCCTAAAGCGTTGCCGTACCCTCACCTGGACCCTAAACCGTCCCCGTCCCCTAACCCTAACCCTAGCCCGAACCCTAACCCTAACCCTTCCCCGAAGCCTGACCCTCACCCGTCCCATAATCCTAAACCGTACGCTAACACTAACCCGCGCCCTCACACGCACGCTCCCCCTAAAGCGTTGCCGTACCCTCACCTGGACCCTAAACCGTCCCCGTCCCCTAACCCTAACCCTAGCCCGAACCCTAACCCTAACCCTTCCCCGAAGCCTGACCTTCACCCGTCCCCTAATCCTAACCCGTACGCTAACACTAACCCGCGCCCTCACACGCACGCTCCCCCTAAAGCGTTGCCGTACCCTCACCTGGACCCTAAACAGTCCCCGTCCCCTAACCCTAACCCTAGCCCGAACCCTAACCCTAACCCTTCCACGAAGCCTGACCCTCACCCGTCCCCTAATCCTAACCCGTACGCGAACACTAACCCGCGCCCTCACACGCACGCTCCCCCTAAAGCGTTGCCGTACCCTCACCTGGACCCTAAACCGTCCCCGTCCCCTAACCCTAACCCTAGCCCGAACCCTAACCCTAACCCTTCCCCGAAGCCTGACCCTCATCCGTGCCCTAATCCTAACACGTACGCTAACACTAACCCGCGCCCTCACACACACGCTCCCCCTAAAGCGTTGCCGTACCCTCACCTGGACCCTAAACCGTCCCCGTCCCCTAACCCTAACCCTAGCCCGAACCCTAACCCTAACCCTTCCCCGAAGCCTGACCCTCACCCGTGCCCTAATCCTAACCCGTACGCTAACACTAACCCGCGCCCTCACACGCACACTCCCCCTAAAGCGTTGCCGTACCCTCACCTGGACCCTAAACCGTCCCCGTCCCCGTCCCCTAACCCTAGCCCGAACCCTAACCCTAACCCTTCCCCGAAGCCTGACCCTCACCCGTGCCCTAATCCTAACCCATACGCTAACACTAACCCGCGCCCTCACACGCACGCTCCCTCTAAAGCGTTGCCGTACCCCCACCTGGACCCTAAACCGTCCCCGTCCCCTAACCCTAACCCTAGCCCGAACCCTAACCCTAACCCTTCCCCGAAGCCTGACCCTCACCCGTCCCCTAATCGTAACCCGTACGTGAACACTAACCCGCGCCCTCACACGCACGCTCCCCCTAAAGCGTTGCCGTACCCTCACCTGGACCCTAAACCGTCCCCGTCCCCTAACCCTAACCCTAGCCCGAACCCTAACCCTAACCCTTCCCCGAAGCCTGACCCTCACCCGTCCCCTAATCCTAATCCGTACGCTAACACTAACCCGCGCCCTCACACGCACGCTCCCCCTAAAGCGTTTCGGTACCGTCACCTGGACCCTAAACAGTAACCGTCCCCTAACCCTAACCCTAGCCCGAACCCTAACCCTAACCCTTCCCCGAAGCCTGACACTCACCCGTGCCCTAATCCTAACCCGTACGCTAACACTAACCCGCGCCCTCACACGCACGCTCCCCCTAAAGCGTTGCCGTACCCTCACCTGGACCCTAAACCGTCCCCGTCCCCTAACCCTAACCCTAGCCCGAACCCTAACCCTAACCCTTCCCCGAAGCCTGACCCTCACCCGTGCCCTAATCCTAACCCGTACGCTAACACTAACCCGCGCCCTCACACGCACGCTCCCCCTAAAGCGTTGCCGTACCCTCACCTGGACCCTAAACCGTCCCCGTCCCCTAACCCTAACCCTAGCCCGAACCCTAACCCTAACCCTTCCCCGAAGCCTGACCCTCACCCGTGCCCTAATCCTAACCCATACGCTAACACTAACCCGCGCCCTCACACTCACACTCCCTCTAAAGCGTTGCCGTACCCCCACCTGGACCCTAAACCGTCCCCGTCCCCTAACCCTAACCCTAGCCCGAACCCTAACCCTAACCCTTCCCCGAAGCCTGATCCTCACCCGTCCCCTAATCGTAAGCCGTACGCGAACACTAACCCGCGCCCTCACACGCACGCTCCCCCTAAAGCGTTGCCGTACCCTCACCTGGACCCTAAACCATCCCCGTCCCCTAACCCTAACCCTAGCCCGAACCCTAACCCTAACACTTCCCCGAAGCCTGACCCTCACCCGTCCCCTAATCCTAATCCGTACGCTAACACTAACCCGCGCGCTCACACGCACGCTCCCCCTAAAGCGTTTCCGTACCCTCACCTGGACCCTAAACCGTCCCCGTCCCCTAACCCTAACCCTAGCCCGAAGCCTAACCCTAACCCTTCCCCGAAGCCTGACCCTCACCCGTGCCCTAATCCTAACCCGTACGCTAACACTAACCCGCGCCCTCACACGCACGCTCCCCCTAAAGCGTTGCCGTACCCTCACCTGGACCCTAAACCGTCCCCGTCCCCTAACCCTAACCCTAGCCCGAACCCTAACCCTAACCCTTCCCCGAAGCCTGACCCTCACCCGTCCCCTAATCCTAACCCGTACGCTAACACTAACCCGCGCCCTCACACGCACGCTCCCCCTAAAGCGTTGCCGTACCCTCACCTGGACCCTAAACCGTCCCCGTCCCCTAACCCTAACCCTAGCCCGAACCCTAACCCTAACCCTTCCCCGAAGCCTGACCCTCACCCGTGCCCTAATCCTAACCCGTACGCTAACACTAACCCGCGTCCTCACACGCACGCTCCCCCTAAAGCGTTGCCGTACCCTCACCTGGACCCTAAACCGTCCCCGTCCCCTAACCCTAACCCTAGCCCGAACCCTAACCCTAACCCTTCCCCGAAGCCTGACCCTCACCCGTGCCCTAATCCTAACACGTACGCTAACACTAACCAGCGCCCTCACACGCACGCTCCCCCTAAAGCGTTGCCGTACCCTCACCTGGACCCTAAACCGTCCCCGTCCCCTAACCCTAACCCTAGCCCGAACCCTAACCCTAACCCTTCCCCGAAGCCTGACCCTCACCCGTCCCCTAATCCTAACCCGTACGCTAACACTAACCCGCGCCCTCACACGCACGCTCCCCCTAAAGCGTTGCCGTACCCTCACCTGGACCCTAAACCGTCCCCGTCCCCTAACCCTAACCCTAGCCCGAACCCTAACCCTAACCCTTCCCCGAAGCCTGACCCTCACCCGTGCCCTAATCCTAACCCGTACGCTAACACTAACCCACGTCCTCACACGCACGCTCCCCCTAAAGCGTTGCCGTACCCTCACCTGGACCCTAAACCGTCCCCGTCCCCTAACCCTAACCCTAGCCCGAACCCTAACCCTAACCCTTCCCCGAAGCCTGACCCTCACCCGTGCCCTAATCCTAACCCGTACGCTAACACTAACCCGCGCCCTCACACGCACGCTCCCCCTAAAGCGTTGCCGTACCCTCACCTGGACCCTAAACCGTCCCCGTCCCCTAACCCTAACCCTAGCCCGAACCCTAACCCTAACCCTTCCCCGAAGCCTGACCCTCACCCGTCCCATAATCCTAACCCGTACGCTAACACTAACCCGCGCCCTCACACGCACGCTCCCCCTAAAGCGTTGCCGTACCCTCACCTGGACCCTAAACCGTCCTCGTCCCCTAACCCTAACCCTAGCCCGAACCCTAACCCTAACCCTTCCCCGAAGCCTGACCCTCACCCGTCATCTAATCGTAACCCGTACGCTAACACTAACCCGCGCCCTCACACGCACGCTCCCCCTAAAGCGTTGCCGTACCCTCACCTGGACCCTAAACCGTCCCCGTCCCCTAACCCTAACCGTAGCCCGAACCCTAACCCTAACCCTTCCCTGAAGCCTGACCCTCACCCGTCCCCTAATCGTAACCCGTACGCGAACACTAACCCGCGCCCTCACACGCACGCTCCCCCTAAAGCGTTGCCGTACCCTCACCTGGACCCTAAACCATCCCCGTCCCCTAACCCTAACCCTAGCCCGAACCCTAACCCTAACACTTCCCCGAAGCCTGACCCTCACCCGTCCCCTAATCCTAATCCGTACGCTAACACTAACCCGCGCGCTCACACGCACGCTCCCCCTAAAGCGTTTCCGTACCCTCACCTGGACCCTAAACCGTCCCCGTCCCCTAACCCTAACCCTAGCCCGAAGCCTAACCCTAACCCTTCCCCGAAGCCTGACCCTCACCCGTGCCCTAATCCTAAACCCGTACCGCTAACACGTAACCCGCGCCCCTCACACGCACGCTCCCCCTAAAGCGTTGCCGTACCCTCACCTGGACCCTAAACCGTCCCCGTCCCCTAACCCCTAACCCTAGCCCGAACCCTAACCCTAACCCTTCCCCGAAGCCTGACCCTCACCCGTCCCTAATCCTAACCCGTACGCTAACACTAACCCGCGCCCTCACACGCACGCTCCCCCTAAAGCGTTGCCGTACCCTCACCTGGACCCTAAACCGTCCCCGTCCCCTAACCCTAACCCTAGCCCGAACCCTAACCCTAACCCTTCCCCGAAGCCTGACCCTCACCCGTGCCCTAATCCTAACCCGTACGCTAACACTAACCCGCGTCCTCACACGCACGCTCCCCCTAAAGCGTTGCCCGTACCCTCACCTGGACCCTAAACCGTCCCCGTCCCCTAACCCTAACCCTAGCCCGAACCCTAACCCTAACCCTTCCCCGAAGCCTGACCCTCACCCGTGCCCTAATCCTAACACGTACGCTAACACTAACCAGCGCCCTCACACGCACGCTCCCCCTAAAGCGTTGCCGTACCCTCACCTGGACCCTAAACCGTCCCCGTCCCCTAACCCTAACCCTAGCCCGAACCCTAACCCTAACCCTTCCCCGAGAGCCTGACCCTCACCCGTCCCCTAATCCTAACCCGTACGCTAACACTAACCCGCGCCCTCACACGCACGCTCCCCCTAAAGCGTTGCCGTACCCTCACCTGGACCCTAAACCGTCCCCGTCCCCTAACCCTAACCCTAGCCCGAACCCTAACCCTAACCCTTCCCGAAGCCTGACCCTCACCCGTGCCCTAATCCTAACCCGTACGCTAACACTAACCCACGTCCTCACACGCACGCTCCCCCTAAAGCGTTGCCGTACCCTCACCTGGACCCTAAACCGTCCCGTCCCCTAACCCTAACCCTAGCCCGAACCCTAACCCTAACCCTTCCCCGAAGCCTGACCCTCACCCGTGCCCTAATCCTAACCCGTACGCTAACACTAACCCGCGCCCTCACACGCACGC